>NW_026042306.1:5957762-6619890 GCF_023856365.1 Brienomyrus brachyistius | reverse complement strand
ATGTATTTATTAAATTTCACCAACAGCTCGCTTAATTAGTTAACTTAATTAGTTAAAAAAGTGAACGAGATATTGGATAGATATATGAGGTGGGCTAGTGGTCAGGTCAAAAAATACATGGGTGTATTGTATGGTTGCTGGAAATAATAGGGTTATTTTAGCAGAGGTTTTGAAATGGCTAAGCTGACGCATTTTGCTAGGCGTAACAGCATAGTTTTACACCAACAGTTATTTGAACATATATATATATTTTTTTTGGCTGCCTATGACTTTTGAACAGTACTGTGTATAATCTACAGTTTACTTGTTTTATATTTCAGTTGATGACATTGCTGCTGCTTTTTCTTGCCTTTAAGGTCCAACGACTATTCTGAGCTCCAAGGTTCATATGGGTGAAGAATGCAAATTCCTGCTTTGGTTACTGACTTATGAAATTGATGCCATGTTTTGTCGTTCCTTGTTCAGCTGCAAATCTGTTTGAGTGAGCTGGACGAAAGTCTGCCGACAATACAGCCTCCCCCTCAGGGCCTGATTTTGGCTGGCCTGGCAGACCTGAGTCGACCCGCTGACAAGCTGAGTACCATCCAGTGTGCAGTACTGACTGCCACAGGTACAGCACTGGAGTGGGGTGCTGCAATTTTGGTACGTTGTGTACGGGGAAAACGAGGCGAGATTTGGCAGAAGTGCAGCACTCCTTAGCTATGTGACCAACCTGTGATAGCTTACCATGGTGGTGAATGGTGCAGGAATTGTTGATATGAGTTTTTATATCAGCCCATCTCTCACCCAGGCTTCATGTGGGCCAGATACTCTCTGGTAATTGCCCTAAAGAACTGGAACCTTTTTACAGTAACATTTGTTGGTGCTTCTGACAGTTTCCAGCTGTTCAGAATCTGGAGGTGGGTAGGCCTCTGCTGCTGAAGCAGAAGGAACAGGAGGCAGCAGCGCAGTACTGAGCTCCAACCTTTCCATCTGGTCCCATAGACTAAAAGGATATCTGGCCACTTGACTCCACTCCCCTCCAACCCTGTCCAAACCTTTAACCGGAAAATATTTGTTTCAGTGCTTAAACATTGGTCCTTAGTACACCCCTCTCCATGTGCAGACTCCAGGCACACAAGGTACTGCCAGGACCAAGACCAGGATGGGCTTAGCCACAGCTGGCAAAGGCGCCGTCCACCGATGCGCCGGAGTGGGGGGACCTGCAGACGGCCGAGGAGTCGGAGCGGGGGAACTCGCAAGCGCCCCCTCCCCCGAGCCCCAGCCCAGGCAAGAGAGGGCGGACCAGGGGGCAGGGTGGGCGGGACCCGGGCCCTGTGCCCTCTCTCCTTTTGGGACACTGAAAGGTGGGGTTCTGGCCGGGGTCAATCTCTCCGGGGCGAGGGCAGAGGAGTCATTAGGGAGGTCCCCGTGGGATCCCACTCAAGCTCTTCCTCTCCCTCCATCAAGGGAGGAGGAGCGATGATCTGACAGCCTGAGACCTCCTCGGGGACTGGAGCTGGAGCCGAAGCCCCTTTGCGTGGAGCCAGCCCATTAGGAGCGGGTGGAGCCCAGGGCTGGAGCAACAGGCGAAGGTGAAGGCAGAGGGGCCTCAGGCGTAGCAGGTGCCTCAGGGATGGGCGGATCTGGCGCCTCAGAGACGGGTGGAGCAGGAACGGGCGCAGCAAGGACTGGAGGAGCGGGCGAAGCAAGGACGGGCGGAGCAGGAGCCTCAGGAACCAGGGGGCGGCGAAGCTGCAAGCAGCACAGGCAGGGCAGGCACATCAGGCGCCAGGCAGGACAGGCATGTCAAGCTGCCCCTTTAAGGGACCGTGGGACCTGCGGGATGGTGTCCCAAGCAGATCTGGCCCCATTAAGAGCCAGACGAGTCCCTGAAAAGCTGGCTGAGTGATTGCCTGGCTGCCGGCTGCAAATGCTATGTCGAGCAGTAATATGGCATTAATCAACAGATGAGGGGTGAAGATTTAAATGTTCTAGAGGGAGCCTGGTGGGGACCTGCTTGTGTCGGATGAGCCGGCCGGCCACCCTGAATCATCTGCGCCGTCGCATTGGTGACATGACAATTGAAGAGTAGCCAGTTTCTCGGCTGAACTCGATATGAGAACCTCATAAAAATGAGTGAGTAACAGGTAAGAGCTGGAGAGACAGAGATCATGCAGGGGTCAGAGGCCAGAAAGAAGAAGAGCAACCAGCTTAAAACCTTTAAAAGGTCCCTCTGGAGACCCGAGTGACCCAGGGGACGCTCATATAGATGGAAGGTGAGCCCTCTGCCTCTTACCGAAGGTCATTCGACCACTGATTATTTCAGGGCTCTTCCTCATATCCGTCACAGCGACTATGGGCAGACCCCAATTGATTACAGGTCCCCAGAAGTGCCGAAATCAAACAATAAAACACAGAGCTGATCTAACATGCAGCAGGGTGAAGGTACCATTAAAGAAATTCCAGAGGATTCTTACAATATATTAGTGTGAAATTATTAAACAGTAGTCATAAAATTATATTTATATTAACAAAAAAATCAGTTTGTGACTTTCTTGCCGTGCTTTTGTTGGAAGGATTTTCCCAACAGGTACATTTAGATCTCGGAAAGACAAAGAACACAAACAAAAAAAATTATAAGTGCAATTCTGTGATCACCAGCAGCACTTCTGCAATGATGGACCCAAACGTAAGCAGTGACTTTATGCTTACACCTACAACAAAGCGAAGAGTTTAAGCTCTATATGCACTGAAGGCAATCGACAAGGAAAGTTTACATATAGGATTTTTAAATAAACTGTAAGCGCCTCTGGATGCACATACCTCCTCAGATACTTCTGAAACTCCTTGTTCCTCAGTTGGTTCATAGCTTTTCGAAAGAAATTGCTTGCCATTTTAAAACTGACGTGCCGACAGACCCGTTATCTCCGCCAAAAAGAACACCCTCACTCCAGCAACTGGCGCATTGCCGCCGCGATTTCGCAGGCTAAGTGGATTTCTCCACTGTAATTGGTCCATCCAAGATGAAAAAAAAAACTGCCTTAACGGTGGGAATGTACAAACTGCACAGCATGCTGGTAAAGGTAGTATGGCGAAAAAACAGTACAGTATAGAATTCCACATTTTACAGTTAAATATTTAAAATATTTATTTTCTTTAAATTGGGTATATCTCACTAAAAAAAACAGTTTACTCCAATAAACAGTTATGTTTACTCCCAAAACGTGGGTGCAAATTGTTGCCTTATTTTATTCAAGGCTCTCAAGTTTCATCAAAACCTTTAAGATAGATTACATTATGGGAGAAACGCGTGTCTCACTGTTAATGCGAGGACCCCTGCCTACCGCATTCATCTTGCTCTTACGCTTCCACCTTTTCCGCACTCCATCTGTGTGCGCATTCATGTAATAACGTATTACGTATAAATATTTGCAGCGGGATCGCACGTAACTTACTTATTATTCCATCCATCCATCCATTTTCCAAACCGCTTATCCTTCTGCGTCGCGGGGGCACGAGGCAGGGAACAACCCAGGATGGGGGGCGAGCCCACACACACTCACACACCATCCATCCATCCATCCATTTTCCAAAACGCTTATCCTACTGGGTCGCGGGGGGTCCGGAGCCTATCCCAGAAGCAATGGGCACGAGGCAGGGAACAACCCAGGATGGGGGGCCAGCCCACACACACTCACACACCAGTCATATTTATTATTCGCAGCGTCTTATTCCGATTCTCCGGTCCATCTTAAATGTTGCGCAGCCGAATGCAATGACGCGATTGCGCATGTAGGGGGAGCATTTTAATACCTTCAACCTCTCTGGACCAGGCAAATATGAACTTCTCAGTACACGTCAGGTATCCACAATATAGAATAAGTCACATTGTCCTGGCCCAGACTGATTTAATGTATTAAAATGGGCATGGAAACCTGGCTTCTCATTCACACCTTTGTGCGCTATAGTATGACATGCCTTGTTTCCATCTGATCTTTAAAGTATTAAATCAGTCTGGGTCAGGACAATGTCACTTTTCCTATATAGTAGCATACCTGATGTGTACTGAGAAGTTCATATTTGCCTGATTGGGCATATTTCTGGGCCTGATTGGGAGTGAAAAGACGTTTGCGTTTGTCTCATTTTCTGATAAAATACACACATACTATTACTGAATCTGCCCAGAAATATATACTTTCCTCAAAGTGGCAACAAGTCAGTATAATCGTGTTCAGTTAATAGGAATCGAAAGCCAAATGAAGTTCTGAATGTAACCCTCGCTAAATGAGCCCCTCTACAGGCGCAATCGCGTCATTGCATTCGGCTGCGCAGCATTTTAAGGTGGATCGGAAAATCTGAGTAAGGAGCTGCAAATAAGGAGCCAACTTCAGCCTTATTCGGGAAGCTCCACTCCGCGTGCCTGCGCAATCCACTAATTCTATATAAGGGGACACGTTAGTAGGCGTTATTCCTTTCGCTGAGTATAGTGTGTGGGCTGGTTGGAATGTGTATGTCTCACGGTCAATGTGTTGTATTAAATTTTACTGATTTATGCAACGAGATTTGACTGCCACATAAAAACTAGTTTTAGGTTAACAGTTAAATTTTGTACATTGAACAACAGAGTTCACCGTAATTATCTAATGACCAACTAATGATGTGAATAAATCTACAGAAACACATGTTACCCCAGAGGTGATGCTCTTTCTGACAGCAGGTTCGGAGACTGTCACAGTAAAACCATAAAATGTCTTCAGGCTCGTGATCTCCAACAGCTTTTGCAATACCCAGAATGCATGCGAAGTTGGGAAAAAATAACAGTCCTGTATTTGCAATAATATGGACTCTTAGTATAATCAAAATACAGTACTTTGTCTTGTATGAGCATGGATATTTTTACAGTGTAAATATCATGAATATAACAAAACATCTTAATATGTTAATAAAAATTGACATAATTTATTATTATATACATAATATTTGAAAAACAGAAAGCTATTCTAAATTGGAGCCAGCTTATTTAACACCTCATCATAAAAAATCATAATGTGCATAAATATGTTATTGACACAAAAATGGACGGTAGGCTCCTTATTTATGTACAGAGTTGTTGTAAAACGGGAAAACTTAGTTCATGGATCCTTACCGGTTGCCTTATGATATGCAACCATGGCCTGAGCGTAACTGCGCCAATGGTAGCATAAATGAATCGGTCCTCTTACTTTTTGCCAACACCCTGATTGCCGTGCATAAGCCGCACTTGGCACAACTCCTGTAAGCCACTGCTAACTAAGCCGACACTGCAGCACATCAGCCGAGCCTAACCTGAGTCTTCCAGCTACACTCTATGGACAAAAGTACTGGGACATCTGGCCACAATACCTACAGGAAATCCTATGAAATCCTTAGGCATCAATGTGGAGTTGGTCCCCCCTTGCAGCTATAACAGCTGCCAATGTTCCTGAAAGGCTGACAAGATTTTGGAGGGTGTCTGTGGGATTTTTTTTCCATTCATCCAGAAGAGCATTTGTGAGGTCAGGCATTAATGTTGGACATGGCCTGGCTCCTGTGTCCCAAAACATTTGTCCATATAGTGTATCTGGGTATAAGCATGTAATACCTGCGAAAACCACAGTTCTTAGATGTTTGTACATGAAGACTAACTTTTAGTTCTAGCAGCAGATAATTTCCTAACTACGCGTAACACTTACTTGTGGTATAACTTAATCTGGTGGATTGGGTCATATATAACCAAAAGATTTAATAGTATTAGGCGATATCTAATTTTGCTTCCATGTCCCATTCTCGTCAGTGTGGGGAAGCAATAAAAAAGGCCAATAGGATGTTGGGGTATATCTCCAGGTGTGTGGAGTATAAGTCAAGGGAGGTAATGCTAAGATTATACAATTCCCTGGTGAGACCTCACCTAGAATATTGTGTGCAGGTTTGGTCACCATATCTTAAAAAGGACATTGTGGCCTTAGAAAAGGTGCAGCGTAGGGCCACAAAAATGATTCCTGGTCTTAGAGGAATGTCATACGAGGAAAGGTTACTTGAGCTAAATCTGTTCAGTCTCAAGCAAAGGAGACTGAGGGGGTCATGATCCAGGTATATAAGATTCTAACAGGTTTGGATGCTGTTTAACCAAATAGTTACTTCAGCATTAGTTCAAATTCATGAACTCGTGGCCATAGGTGGAAATAAGCGGGAGAACATTTCAAACTGGATTTAAGGAAGCACTTCTTTACACAGTGCGTACTCAGAGTATGGAATAGTCTTCTTGATAATGTAGTGCAAGCTAAATCCCTGGGTTCCTTTAAATCAGAGTTAGATAAGATTTTAACAACTCTGAGCTATTAGTTAAGTTCTCCCCAAGCGAGCTTGATGGGCCGAATCGCCTCCTCCCGTTTGTATAGTTCTTATGTTCTTATGTTTTGATACCGTTCAGATATCACACTCAGGTATAAGATATTTTGAATGTATTTAAAAAAGCAACAGTATTCCAGACAAAAACAAACAAATGTTAAGTTGCACTGCTGTACCTTCTTATAAAATTTAGTGACACTGTCTCCAAAAATGATCTCAAAATGTGAATAAATTGTCCCAGTCTGGAGCCCTACAAGCAAAGTCTTTGTGTGGGAAATACTGATCTTTATGGCATCAACTGGAAGGAAGGCCAGGATGCAACAAATGAAAACAAACTTTATGTATGAAATTGGCATCAAGATATATTTATTTATTAAACGAAGGCGTCAGAACCCTGTTCCAGATCTTTCCAGCCCACTTGAAATCCTGCTTAACATATTCAGCTAGGAGACTGGATAGAGTTAATGTAACATTAACCATGGACATAAACCATGAATTTATTTAAAATTTATTTCTCTAATGCTATTTTACTCAACATTAGCTCTTACTCTGCACCTTGGGTCTGTTCCCTTCTCCTCCCTTTGCATATATCAATACACATTAAGGATATGATGGCTCATCTATTATACAAGTTAAGAAAATAAGAGTAATTAAACATTCTAAGCACTATACACTAACAACATGCCCTTTAATTTAGGTAAGCCTGAAATATAACAATAACACTTTATTGATCCCTGTGGGGAAATTCTCATGACGATCAGGCATTTTGAACTTCCTTTGATGCGAAACTTCCTCTGCGTGGCTTTGAGCTGCATGGCTCTTTCTGGAGGTTAAGGTGTTGGAGTACACTGCTGTTTCTGCTTAGCCCCAGTGAATGATTTCAGCAGCTACCACATCAGGGCTGTACAACAGACATAACACACAGTAACTCTGAAAATGGTGGCTCCATACACACGGATAAATCCAATATAGAAGTTGGTTCTAATTGGTCTGCTGAAGGTAATATTAATGGAAGTAGTTACTTAAAACCTCAAGATTAGGGGCTTCCATTACTCCATTTTACATGTAAATAACAATATTTCAATCTGCATGCAAAAGGAGGAGGTTATTTTTTATTTCCCAATATAGTTTTTGTAATTAAAAAAGGACAAGTATGTCAGACATATACGTTTATTGTTCAGTGCCATTTTGTGCTGCTTGATAATGTGTGGGGGACCCCAGGATCTCAAGGATTCCTCTTCCTGATCCCTGCTTCTGTAGTCTGCTCTGGATGGACCTGCTGTCTCCTGCTGACTGGGGCCCATCTTCAGGGCGGCCCACCACCTGAAGAGCCTCAACAGTGTGCCTCAACATCCCTTCGGAGAAGCTCAGATCAAGAGCTTATGAGACCAACCCGGTGTCTCTGCTGGGGGGGGGGGGGGGGCACTGACTAGGGGTTAGCTGGCTTGTATTCCTCTGTCTAATGTTGACCAGGAAACATTCAAGCTGCATTTAAGCTGTAATATGCAATTATCTTAGCTGCAGGGTTAAAGTTATGAGTCTGCTCTTCCTCATGCTGAAAGTACTTTTACTCACTGAACAGTGTGAGGAAAGCAGCCTAAGGGAGGGCATGTAAGCTACCTGGGGCTAGTTAGCCAGGTAACATTCCCTTGTTCACCGACAAGGGCGGATCAAGAGAAATTTTCTTAGGGTGGCATGAGGGTGGCATGGAAATCAGTTGGGGTGGCAAAATCAAAGCCGTTTCTTTATACATTTGCAGGTGTTACATTCTCTAATACTGCATGTACCATATATGGTTAAAATACATCAAATCCAGGGAACTCACAGTCTCTCCTCCCTAGCACCTCAGCTTTGGAGTGTATGTCTATTCATACTTCCTCTGCTGCTTACCTGTTTCACCTTCTTGCCCTGGCTCAGCTTGATCTTCTTCTTCTTGCTCCTTCTCCTCTTTCGCCATCCGCAACTACGTCTGCTTTTCCTCCCTGATCCCTCCTCTTTGTGTGTAAGAAACTAGTGATGTCATCCTTTCTCTTCATACCTCTCAGTAGTTTCTGAAATCATGCAAATGCAG
Source organism: Brienomyrus brachyistius (assembly GCF_023856365.1). Classification (NCBI taxonomy): domain Eukaryota; kingdom Metazoa; phylum Chordata; class Actinopteri; order Osteoglossiformes; family Mormyridae; genus Brienomyrus; species Brienomyrus brachyistius. The sequence goes on along the minus strand of NW_026042306.1, from coordinate 6,611,471 downwards.
ATTTAACATTCCTGTTAATACTTACGATTACCGCATTTTGTTTTTGATGATAATCACAGGTTTCAGCCTATACTGTAGCATAAAACAACACTAAATCATACACATTGACTGATAATCTCCCTGCACTTCATGTAGAAAATTTTAAACCTCGTTTTCATGATTTATTGGGCTAATAACACTTATCTTGATGCCATTGCCAGAGTGTAACAATCAAACCGTCTGTGTTGAAATCTGAAATGCCCCCGGTGTTGATTCCAAATGTTCTCTGTCACCAATCTTAGGTGTGGTCATAGGTTGCTAATGGCAACAAGAAAAAAATAGGGTGCGTTCAACTTCATGCAGCCACTTACAGCGCTGTCTTAAAGCAATGCATTCTGGTCCTGATGCAATGCATCATGGTTTGATTTTTTTCTCCGGCCCTGCAAAATGTCACCACATGTCACCATGTCACATGGTACAAAAACCTCGCGAGAGCAAGATGACTTAAGACAGATTGTGCAGCCAGCACGCAAAGGGTACTGACAGTGCTGCACGATCTGTCTTAAGTCATTCTGTTCCAAGAATGCGTACCCATGCGCACTCGGAAAGATGACATGTTGCTGCTTGATAGGTCTCATGTCGTGAAGGACTGTCGTACAAGACTTCATGGCACAGTCGGATCTGCGTTTTCTGTTACAGCGAATTACTGCATTCAAAGCCAGCGAGAAAGTCAATGTTTATTCACCCCCCCCCCCCCCCCCCCCAAAAGTAGAAAAAGCTGAAAAATTCCTCCAAAGTTGAATTATGATTTACGTGTGTATGTATGTATGTAGGGGCGGCATGGTGGTGCAGTGGTTAGCACTGTTGCCTCACACCTCTGGGACCGGGGTTCGAGTCTCCACCTGGGTCGCGTGTGTGTGGAGTTTGCATGTTCCCCCCATGTCGCCGTGGGGTTTCCTCCGGATACTCCGGTTTCCCCCCACAGTCCAAAGACATGCTGAGGCTGATTGGAGTTGCTAAATTGCCCGTGTGAGTGAATGGTGTGTGAGTGTGCCACGAAGGGCTGGCCCCCCATCCTGGGATGTTCCCTGCCTCATGCCCATTGCTTCTGGGATAGGCTCCAGACTCCCCGTGACCCAGAAGGATAAGCGGTGCACTGGAGCATTCATCCTCATGTCCAGAGGCTGGAATGGAATGGTTGGATGGATGGATGGAACCATCATCGATTGTGCACAGCAGGAAAACAGTCAACACGTCATTTATGGATGCAAAATTAACACGAAGGAAGTGAAGACCTTCTCCAGGTTTGTTTAAGGAGGAACTATTTTAATCTTATGTGCTGGTCTTAAAAATCAACATAGCTGACAAGTAACTAACAGTCGTCATTTATACTTTACATGTGAAGTTATAGGATACTAAATGGGTGTACACCGCTTTACTTCTGTAATAGACTGAATCCTTTATCAGTTCAATATGTACTGCTTATTAGCAATGAAGAGATGCACAGGACATATTATGAGGAGTCCGGAGTCTAATTTGCCGGTATAGAAACAACTAAAAACAAAGTGCGTAAAAATACAACTCACCATCCCGCAGAATTAGTGGCAGCCCTGAGCTTGTTTCTCTCTTACGAGCCGGGTTGGGGGAGGGAGCGGAGATGTGTAACAAAGATACTGTAATGAGGTGCGTAATATTTAACTACACTAAAATCCCATTATAACGAACTTCAAGGGACCTGGCACAAGAGTCTGTTATATCCAAAGTCCGTTATATCCAGAGCTGCTGTATGCCCAGAACACAACTACAGGACACCATTTACTCATGCCACACCCCAGCAGACACACTTGTGGTATAGATTAGGCCTATTACGTGTACTAATCCAACTTTACCTGACCAGATGCCTGACTATTAATAATAGTTGCTTTAATTATGTAAAGTTGACTTTAAGTATTAGCAATAAGGTTGTGCCATGTCAATCGTCCACCATAACACTAGTATACATTGTTTTGTGGTTAGGTTAAGGGTTAGGGTTAGGCCCCCTGGTGGACATGAACTATAATTACAAAATACTAACTTACTACGAGATATCTAACAATATACATTGTAACATTTAACATGGGGTAGCAAAATCATATGTGGCAGAGCAGAGTATGATGTGGAGCAGTGGTTAGAATACAAAGAATGCAGCAGCAATATTAAAAAACGTGCAACTCAATCACTGTGGAGGCAGCGACTGTACCTCATTTCATGTCACAACATCATACAAAACAAGTGAGACCGGAAATGAAATAGCCAATTTGCCGATTTTCTGGCATTGCCCCTGGTGGATAGACGTAATCTACGCGTGCAAGTAAAGTCAGTACATTGCTCGCGTTGCGTGTGAGTCCTGTTGCTTGTGAGTCGTGTTGTGAATACGTCGCCTTGCATGAAGTATATCGCGGCCCTAACAGTGCAGCAGTGAGGAGGGGCTTAGGGTACCGGAGAAGGTCCCTACTGGCACTTCCTCCTCAGTCTGAACCATGCTGGCGGCCACCTGGCTCTGCTATCTGCTGCGTTTAACTCCAGTGTTCTTGTGTTGACCTGACATCACACCGGGCTCTCATTCCTCACATGGGCTCTGTGAAGGCCAAGTGAGTCAGAATGTAGCAACTGAAGTGAGTGAAGGAGAGATGGCGACCATTCACTGATCCTACCAAGACTCCACTGTCACTAAGATGCATTGGTACAGACAGAAGCCCAACAGAAGTCCAAAGAAAACTTTTGGACAGCCAGTGTTAGAGGAATAGTGGAGTGCAGATCTGAATAGGAACTTGAAGTCTCGGGTTTTGAACATCTCCAACACAGAAATAGGACACTGAAATAATTATTACTGTGCCTTGGAGACACAGTGGGCCAGTTGCAGGAGAAAGGATAATTCTGAAGACTCATCCTGCATCTTTTCTGAGAACAAGACCACCTCACTACTTCTGACTGAAATCAGTACGACAATTCAGATGCTATTTAGGTTACTTTAATCTTGCTTTCATGCTACATTTCCATAACAATCCACCAGTTAATCAAATGTAGCCACCTTCACCCAATGAACGGGACTTTTATTCAAGGAAGGGCAGGAATTTATTTTGCAATTTACTTGGAAACAACAAATGGTATTTTCTGATTGTCTGGTAAGTGGCTTTTAGCTCTGTAAATTGAATTCGGCAGAAACTCCACTCTGCATGCCTGCGCATCATCCAGTTATTCTATATAATGGGACACCTTGGTGAGCGAGCAAGCAGGAAGCGGGGAATCACGAGTCGGGCAGCCTTTGATTCAAAAGACGGGGCTTTAATGGGGAAAGCATGAACTACAAGGACCACAAGGTACAAACATCAATGACAGACCTGGGGAAACAGACCTGAAGACACAAGACAAGCCGAAATAACAGGAAACAGGTGATCACAATCGGGGCAGCACACACGGTTAATGAGGGGGCGTGGCACACACAAGCATTGGAAGAGCTTGGCGTGACAGAACCCCCCCCCCCCCCCCCCCCCCAAAGGCGCGCACTCCAGGCATGCATCAGGGGAGGCGATAGACGAGACGAGACTGGGGACACAGGACCATCAACCCGCAGGCGCCCCTCCCACCCCCCCCCCCCTCCGAGCCCCAGCCCAGGCAAGAGAGGGCGAACCAAGGGGAAGGGTGGGTGGGACACTGGCCCTGTGCCCTCTCCCCTTTTGGGACACTGAAAGGTGGGATTCACAGTTGATGTTAGCCACAGCTAGATCCTGCTCTTTCCCATCATTCCAGGAATATTTAGATCCTAGAAAAGCAGAACAGAGAAAATGTTGCAAAAAGCCTGCGTGAGAAGCACTGTCTTTTTACTTTTGCTCCAGGTTGTCACGGTCCATTTTTGTGGGGCTGCCCTTGAGCAGCACTAAATCCTCCCCTTACATGATGGAGGCCGTCAACTTCAAGCCCAAAGCCTCTGTCACCAGCTTCTCATCAAAGGTGGAGAGCTCGCCAAGGCCCAGGTTCTTCTCAATTCCATGTCTCCTAAGGAGGAGAGGGGTAGAGAAGTATTTTCACTTTCCTCAGACCTCAGAAACACACACTCCACACCCCCTCTTTGTCATTCATAGCATCCAGAAGAGAGAATGTGAATCCTGCATATGCCATCCAGAGTTTACAGGGTTGGTTCAGGGCACTTGCTGACACAGGCGTCAGCCAGGGTGGCCATGATGGTGGTGTTGGTGTTAAAGAGATCATCGTGAGTCATTCTGGGCTTTCTGTGCATTCCAGCAGGAATTAGCACAACTTCACACCCCTTCAGAGCAGCATCGAGTTGATCTGGGCCGATGTAGCCAGTGACTTGGGACCTGGTCTCAATGTGGCTAAGGTCAGCAGCAACACTGGGAGTGTAGATAATATCATAGAGGGAGAACTGGCTCACCAGGGGTCCTGGCCGATGCACCCAACATTGCCACCTTGGCATTGTTCTGGATGGAGGTGGACAAGTTCCAAATGATGATTTGTGCTGATCTTGCAAGGCGGGAAAACATTCTGAGTACTGATTTGCTAAGTTTAAAACAAAACGTAAATTATACAGATTCATAGATAATCCTTGCTGTGGAAAATGTCACTCTGAGATGAACATCTGACAACATTATGATTTAAATTCCGAATGTAGCTTACGTAACTGTTCCAGCATCTCCTTTGAAACAGACCGGAACTAAATGGAAGAATGTCATTTTCTGGACAAAATGCATTTCATGAATGAAAGAAAGTAATTTTGTGGGTGAAATCGATTCTGTGTAATTATGCAATGCCTTTGGAACAACTAAATGCATTTCTTCATTTGCCAAGTCACGAAAGGCACACAGTAGGCATTTCCTGTGGGGAGAGTAGTACCTTTCAATGACCAGAAGGTGGAGCGGCGGCTTTAATTTTGCAGACTCTTGTAATTACATTTCACTTTCATTTTCAATGTAATAAAAATGTAATTAAAATTTAAAAAATAATAATAAATATTTCCTGGGCTCATACTTTCACTGTTATATTACTCATTAGTATCACTGTTTTTATTACATTTTAAATATTTTTCAGCCAAGCCAATGAAAAATCTTGGCGCAGATTCCCTCCTGTTGTAACGAATCCTACTCTGTCACTTTTTCTAGAATAACAATTACACAAGGGTGTCCAATCTTATCCGCAAAGGGCCGGTGTGTATGCAGGTTTTTGTGGTAATCTGTAGGTCACACCCAGGGGTGAGGACTCTTCAGCCAATCAGTAATCTAAATAGGGAGTTGCAGCGAAGACCCGCATCCACACCTTTGTCTTTATTAACAGTCATTTAACTCCTTTTATTGTTGTTGTTAATATTAATAGTTGCATTTCCCTATTGTTTGCCCATGTCATGTGTATACCCGGTTTGATCCTCACGTGTTTTTAGCGTGTGTAAATCATCCACTGCATGTGCATCTTGCAGTGCAGCATCTGTGAATTTGGGTTCGGTGCTTGTTGGTTGCCTGTTCTGATCTTTCTGTTTACAATTGAAAGCGGGGCATGCTGGTACATGCGCTCTGCCGGTGCTACACTAGCATGAAAAAGGAATCTGGTCCAGGAATCTATTCGTCAAGCGAATTTTGTGCGCGAATCAATGCATAATTTTCCACAACATTTTTTGTCGCAAACCAAAAGACCGCAGCATTCATGAACCGCAGGTACGACTGTATGTATATCCATCCATCCATTTTCCAAACCACTGGAATCCTACTGGGTCGCGGGGGGTTTGGAGCCTATCCCAGAAACAATGGGCACGAGGCAGGGAACACCCCAGGATTTGGGGCCAGCCCATCGCAGGGCACACTCACACACCATTCACTCACACATGCACACCTACGGGCAATTTAGCAACTCCAATTAGCCTCTGCATGTTTTTGGACTGTGCGGGAGAAACCGGAGTACCCGGAGGAAACCCCACGATGACATGGGGAGAACATGCAAACTCCACACACACGTGATCCAGTCGGAGACTCGAACCCGGGTCCCAGAGGTGTGAGGCAACAGTGCTAACCACTGCACCACCATGCCGCCCCCTGTATGCTATTTCATTGTATAAAAAGAAACTTACTGTACTGTACAATAAAGTATTTCACCACTGCTTCTTCCTCAGCTCCCACTGTTTGCTAGCACATGCATCTTTTGATTTCTTAGTGCAATCTGTGCTTTATTTATTTTTTGTGAAATGTAAGTGCAGTATCTGTTTATTAAGTGCTGTGGTTTAATATGTACATTATTATTTCAGTGCTGTGTATACTGTCCTTAATGTCTTGCCTCTCTCGTATAACATGAGATACGCCCAAATTGACTTGCAACAAGTGGTCCTGGTTCCAAATCCGGACGTCGATGGATACCTGTATTTTATATGCTGTAGTGTGCTGGGTGTCAGACATTGCAATGCACCTTGCTTTGATTTTTACCCGTTAGATCAGAGGGAGGTAATCTTATCCAGAAAGGGCCGCTGTGTATGATGGTTTTCACTGCAACTCTCTGAACAGCGGTTATCCCAATACCTTGATCTTGCTAGCATATCTAAATGTGTACCTATTCAGGAATAGAGTGGTGAAGGCATTCAGAGGAGGACTGATGATTATCAGAGGGAACAAAGGGGCTGGGTACTTGTCAGTATCCAGTAGAACCACCAGACTCCTACACTGAATGGTTCTGGATGTGGCACAGACGTTAATCCCTCTGTATTAGGGGATCTGTCTCCAGTTTGTACTCTTCCAGTTAATAGATAGATTATCAGACAGATTTTCGCCCTAGTCCAATACTCATTGACAGCCTAATACACCATGTTTCAGTTTCTCTTGATAGTCAATACATGTCACAGGATGTACATTACTCTGATGGGCAGGCCCTCTTACATATGATGGAAACACTACAACAACTTAAGAATAAGGGTCAGAAGAGTGAAATACATATAATGAGTGTGTAGCTCAGCAGACTAAGACTCTGTGGCTGTGATCAGAAGGTCGACGGTTCGTGCTCGGAATTGGCAGAATAGCCACATGTCCACAGGCTTTTGAACAAGACCTGAAAACCCTGGGGGCCTCAAGGTAGCAGTCTCTTCACTGTGACCCCCAAGCTCGTTCTTGCCTTTATGGAGAGCAAGATGGGGCAAATTATTAATACCATGGGGCCTTAGCAGAATTACAAACCAGTACAAGGAAAATAGTTGTTAATTTTACATACTACCTTCTGCTGGCCTTATGAGAATATTCAGATTATCATTTTCCCCCATAATTGCAATTTTGACATTAAATTGATGATTTTCCCACGGTCCTGTGGCCGCTTTATATGGTAATTATTGATGAAAACTTTTTTGGAAAGTGAAACAATATTAAAATTGCTTTATTGCGTAAAAAAACTGTTTTTGTTTAGTAAAATAATGTTTTTTCGCTCTTTATAGCGCCGTCTTGTGGCAAAATTTGAATACTGCAGTTTAAAAACAATTAAATGATTTCTTCCCGAAATTGCAGTACCTACTTTAGGCCACGAGATGGCAGCAAGAAAATTTAAAAATTATTTTCCCAGTCTACTAGCAGGTTGTGGTTTTTTTTGCCCATTTTTGGTGTTAAGTCTTCATTAAAATAGTTTGACTTGGTCCAATGTATTTTTAATATAAACAATTGCCACACAAAGCTGCTAGTACACTGTGGGAAAATAATTTTTGTATTTCGGGAAGAAATCATTTAATTGTTTACAAACTGCAGTATTCACATTTTGCCACAAGACGGCAGTATAAAGAGTAAAAAAAAAAACGAAATTGCAGTACCTACTTTTGGCCACGAGATGGCAGCAAGAAATAAGAAAAAAATAATTAACCATCTGTGCAAGCAGGTAAACATTTACCATCTATATAAGTATTGCACATTGCACATTGCATAGAGAGTGTCCAATCTATGTTAAAGGTGATTCGAAAGAAGTCAGACTTCAGTAAAGACTGTACATTGGCAGCCATAACATAAGCCGTAAATAATTACCAAATGAGTCATCCCCTTTCAGAAACATTTATTGATATTCCTTCATAACACACAGACATAAGATTTTTTTCCAACTGTCAGCATCTGATCCAAATGGGATTCCCATTTCCTTTCTGTGGGATCCAACAGAACACACCATCAGTCAACATGCCTTCAACCATGCAGGACAGGACCCAGTCCAGGCCAAACCTCACGGTGCTGGTGTTGATAAAAAAATGTAAGGAACATGCAGCTGCAGCTCACCCACAAACACAGTCCACAGCATCCTGAAATACTTTATTGTACAGTACAGTAAGTTTCTTTTTATACAATGAAATAGCAGGGGGTGGCATGGTGGTGCAGTGGATAGCACTGTTGCCTCACACCTCTGGGACCCGGGTTCGAGTCTCCGCCTGGGTCACATGGGCGTGGAGTTTGCATGTTCTCCCCATGTCGTTGTGGGGTTTCCTCCGGTTTCCCCCCATAGTCCAAAAACATGCTGAGGCTAATTGGAGTTGCTAAATTGCCCGGAGCGATATTTATTACTATTGTTTAGATTAAGTATATAACTGTTCAATGATTGAATATAACTTGATATTGTTGTTTGTGTTGTTTAGTTTGAGGTTCTAGTTTCTGTCTTTATCCGCTTTCGTTTCAGTAGGCAGCTGGTTCATCCCAGGCTCAGGGTCTCTCTGCTCTTCATCAAACCCACACCCCCAGTTTGGGAGCACCCTCTCCCTCTCCTCCCCCCACAGCTGTGACCGTTACTCCTCCTTGAGGAGTAACCGCTCCGCACCCTATCCCAGCCCCTATACCCACAGGAGTGCATCACCCAGTGAGCAGCCGCCCTGCCTATCCCCTCACACAAGCGCACACTGAAATCATGGTCCTAAGCTTTCTCTGTGGGTCACCACGATAGTACAGCACACCGACGATTACCCTCTGACTGAATCAGAATCAGCTTTATTTGGCCAAGTATGTCCACACATACTGGGAATAGTCAGACATTTAATCAAAATAATTAAGACAAGACATACACATACAGTTCTGTTGATATGCGACGTATATAACCTCTGCATTCGCAGCCCTGCTTCAGTTATCGATTGAAGAGCAAATTTCCAAAACTCACTCAGTCCGATAACCTAAAGTAATAAGTCATAATCCTCTTCATACGTTGCAGTAATGGCAATGAAATCTCACTCAGTGTTTATGTAATCGAGCGATGGAATTTCGTGAAATTTCCAAAAGTCCACAGAAATCTTCTGAAAAACATTCCTGCGGACTGAGTTTTTGATATTTGCTTTTCAATTAACACAATTTTCTTCAGTCTGAGGTTTAACAGAATTCAGCCATATGCTGTTCAAAAGAAACTCAGCAGAACAAAAACAGAAAGGACTTTACATCTGTCTGAAAGGAAAGTTGACACAGGCTACAGCAGTGAACAAATCAATCAATGTATTAAAGTTAGGCATTAAGTAACTGGAGGTAGTATATACATAACATGATGACATGCCTTTTCTGTACTGACCATATTAAGGACACTGCCCACCACATACCTGCTTCATTTATTGTTTTATACTTGCAGCTGCTTATTCAGACACCTCGTCTACCTGTCTGTCCATGTTGCCGTCCCATGACAACTGGTCCAGCCTACAGGTGCCGTCCCATTCCGGCATGTTACCCATGAGTCATAGCGGCACCTCCGGGAGCAGCTCCAGGTGAGCCCGTGCCTCCCCTCCCCCACCTGCCCCCATGCTGAGTCTCGGGCCCCCGTCTTCCCTCTTGTTCTCGCCTATACCCACATCCCGGCCTGTGTCTGCATCGTCTCACCTCGTTAACAGGTCTTTCACCTTCTTCTGTCCTGATCCATTCAGGCCCATCACTGCATTCTGGGACATGCTTTGATTTATTTCAGCATAGTTACTCTTTGTTTTCCTTTGTACTTTGCACTCTACAAGTAAAATGAATAAAAAATAGGCATTATTTTGATATTGTTTTAGTACAGTGACACTATTTGTTGTTTTTTCCAGGCAACACTGCATGCTGATTTAACGTCTTTCCTTAATCTCCACCCCATTGCTCACACACAGCCAGTATCCCGGTTTGTGGTCAATGAGCTCCTCCTCGCTCACTCCAGTTTCCCAGTCCAGTGGAATGTACAACAGCTTGGGCTCTCAGTTCCTGCGCAGCTCTACCACTCATTACCCAGGGCTCTCGCACGCGGCCACAGTGCCCCTCTAAGGCTCCCCCCTGTATGACAGCACTGCCCCATCGGAAGTTCATAAAGCCTCACAGTACGACGCCTCTCCCCACGCACGCTTAGCCACCACCTGGACTCCCATCACTCCTCCTTCCCTGTAGGGCGGCGCACTTCCATTATTATTGCAGTTTCTATCATCGCTCTGTTGCTTTTCTTGGTGCTGGACTTTTGACAGATAAATACAACATTATTTGTTGCATTCAGGGACAAAAGTAAGATTGGTCTGTTTAACACCCTCAGTCTCCACCCTATGAGCCCCTTGTTGGCGGCAGAATCAGGAAGATGTCGGAGAAAGCAGAGGTAAAGTGAATAGTCACCTCGACAATAATGTGGAAACCGCTTATGGTGATCATGCCTGTGTGGGTGAAATGGATCACTACAGTATAAGCGGATGATGATTATAGGCAGTTTTTCCCTTTTTTTCCCCAATTTTTCTTTTTATGCACTTTGAGATGTGTCTAGGTCAGATACGACCAAAATATTTTTCTTATTGCAGAAGTGGAAAAAAAATATTGCTCTCAGATTCTGTTCAGTTGTATCTTTTTAAAATAATGTACCTTGATTTGTGTTTGTTTAAAATGCCATTACCTGCTGCTTACTGGGCCGCTGAAAATGTCTGGCCCAGCTAAATTTCTTGGTTTGAAAATCTGGCCCAACTGCTTTCCAGACCCGGACTAGCCCTACTGAATCAAACGCTAATGTTATTCTGTTGTGTGGGCTGTTGTGATAGGGAGATTTACGGGTGGTGTCCCTGCTGCAGAATGCCCTGTCTGAACCAGCACCAAGAGACAGTGAGGGTTGTTGTTATCGCCTTAATATTGTATATACGTAATCTGTTATTTCTTAACTAATTTAATTGTGATGTATTCTTCTGATATGATGTGCACAGCTAACAAAAAAGAGAAAAATGCAAAACCAAAGGAAGGCTTTCTTTTCTCTTAAAAGTCTTTTTTCTAAACCAACTGAGAGTCAGTTAGAGGGGTGTTCATTATCACTATTGTTGCTGGCATTTCTGAAAACGTGCCAGTTTTAGTCAAGTGGCTACTTTTCAAATGCAGTCCCTGGCCAAGATGAAGAAAGCCATTAAGTCGGGTTAAAACAAAGTTCATGAAGACTACATGATAATATTAAGCACTGACATAACATACAACATTTTTATATGCAAAATATACAGGAAATATACACTGCAACAGGCTAGGATAGACAAATAACCAAATACACTTGCAAGCCTGACCACTTTAGACCCCAGATTAGAAACTGCTGGTGAATGAGCATATATTTTTTCCAAGTTTTGTTTACTTTGCTGAAAGCAATTTAATGGCTGTCAAGTTCTCACAAATAATAAAAAAACAAAGATTTTCCCACTATAGCCAGATCCAGTTTCTGTGGGGGGGGGGTGACAATTTGTAGTAATAACTATTTCCTGCTGAAAAACACTGGTAAACTATCCACATGTCTCTGAATATCTGTGAGTCCCGAGACCTCCATGACACATAGATATAAGCTGCCAGTGTTGATCGGCAGGAAATCTTCTCCAAAGCCCCACCACCACCTCACACCAATCCACCCAGGGCTGTAGATGAACAAACTTCAAATGAATTTGCTGTTAATACAAACCGGATCAACTTGTGGTTTGTGTCCACGTTGTACCAGAGACAAGGGCCCTGGTACAGAGTACATTCTGCGTACAACACAGCCAAGACTTGACAACCTTGATATGATGCCCATGGAATCAACCCTATGCATGGAGGCTGCAACTCTTCTCCACCGAACCCTGTAGCCCATTGACTGCAGCCTCCCTCTGACCATCTTGTAGCCTGCATTTGGTAGATCATTCTTGACAGAAGAAACCAAATTGTCAAGTTCCTCACCACGGATGGAATTATATGTGTCCCTAACACAGAGCTCATACTCTTTCATTCCTCTTAAGATTGTTCTTCTTGAAACACCCATCAGTGTGGCTATGCAAGGCACAGCAAGTTGTGTATGGAGCATTTCTTTCAAACGTTGTTCTTCAATCAAAATCTTGGGTCGTCCTTTGGTGGCAGTGACTTCTTGTGTGACACATGGGGCTGGACGTTCCAGATGTGCCCTCACAAGGTCAAAGAGCTCTTGCAAAGCCAGGGTGATAGCAGGAGGTACTTCAATGTGATTAGACAGGGCCTGCAGAAGATACAGCTCCTGATGACAAAGGAACTCCAGGTAATCCAAATTTAGTGGAGTCGCGCTGAATCCCATTTCTATTTTATGCAGAAGACTTTCGAGAAGGTGGTATCTGAGCTGTTCACAGAACAAATTATAGTTAATGAGGTGTCAAGATCTTGTCTCTGATCAACACACTAGGCCTACCATTGAAAAGTTTTAATTATGAAAATGAAATGTTTTTGTTTTGTGAGGTGCTTGTTCATGTATGATGATACATTTTATATAAAGTTAAATAAAATCCACCAAAAACACTCAGTGGAGATTCCAATGTAGCAGGCAGACAACTTTATGGCTTTAAGGCCACTTAAAAAAAAAAATTGGTTCTCGTCCCCGCCCGACCCACTGAAATGCCTCCGACCCGAATTAATTCTTTTTTTCTTCGTAAAAATCACATGGAAAATGCCCCAGAATGACGAAATTTGAATTTCCCGCGCATTCCACATCAACGATTGATCCACATTGTGTAATCCTAGTCTTGGAATGGTTTAATGAACCTAAATTTGACTCTACCTGAGATGGGCTGGTGCAAAGATTTAAATCTGGGGAAGTTATGTGGTACATGTTCTTAAGTACTTGTTTGTAGAGTTGCATTTCCTTGTTCAACCATTCAGGTTCCTGTATTTTGTAAATTCCTCGTGTTTTAAGATGTTTTAATACACTTTCTAGATATATATTTTAAAATCTTGGTTGTTCATTTAGAATGGGAATGACAAACAGAATATTGGTTTCAAATAGTATCATTTTTATATTCACATGAAACATCAGCATAAAGTATCCAAATCCATAGTTGGGAAGGCATTTATGAGATACATTTACATTCTTGTGTTTTCTTACATTTAATATATTTGAAACGCAACAAACTGGAAGAACTGAGGAGGCGTACTAAGTAGGTCTGCTCTCTTCTGTATGTATTTTCAAATATGTATTTTCTTACATATTTGAAAGTTCAAACAATTAAAATTTGTAAAAATAAATAAATAAATAAATAATCCCTCCCGCCCGACCCACCCTCTCCAAAAAAAAGGACGAGAACCAATTTTTTTAAGTGGCCTAATAATGAGTGTATTTAGCAGCTACAAGGACAAAAGATATTAAAAACCTCTCCATTCTAATGCTAATTTAATAAACATTAACAGATAGCACTTAAGGTGGTTTCGCCTATAGTCTGTTAACACTAACCCGAGAACTAATATCTGAGGAGCGCTCTTCCCAGGATTTAAATTTATTAAATTGGCTTTGTGATGTTGTATTAAGAAATGTTATTCACAATGCAATTTACCGTACATTGGCCTATTCTTTTATATACGGTAAGACGAAGCGGGAAATTCCCAAATTATGATAGCAGACTGTGAATAAATAATATTGCACGAGATACCAGCTATACCGCATTGAATTTCAAGCTCTGCTTTAATTAAGACACACGCGATTCCAATCCTTAACGTGGAATATGAAAACAGAATCTCTAAAACATGTGAACATGTGAAGTGTAAGACTTACTTGCTCCGACATCATGACAGTGTGAATCCCACATCCATTGGTCAATTATCTTTATCTTCTACCAAAGCAAATAGCAAATAGTAGTCAATATTTAAAAAAAAAAACAATCAAATAAGCGGAGCCATTAGCCACTGTTCCCGCCTCCAAAGTGTCAAAATTCTTCCTGTCTAGCGAGCGAGCGCTGAGCAGACACGAGCGCGTAGATAGGGTCCAGCGAACGCGCGCGTAGAGGGGATGAGTTTTCAGCACGCGAGCGCACACACGCGCGTGGTTCGACTTTTGGCACTAATTTAACGCCGAGCGAGCGAGCGAGCGAGTGCTGTGCAATCGCGAGCGCGTAGAGAGCATGGATTTTCTGCTCGCGAGCGCATGCGCGGCTGGTTTTTATGCGCACGACTTTTGGCACTAATTTGACGCCATACTTAGTATAATCAAAATACAGTACTTTGTCTTGTAAGAGCATGGATATTTTTACAGTGTAAATATCATAAATATGATAACAAAACATCTTAATATGTTAATAAAATTGACATAATTTATTATTTTATACATAATATTTGAAAAACAGAACGCTATTCTAAATTGGAGCCAGCTTATTTAACACCTCATCATAAAAAATCATAATGTGAATAAATATGTTATTGACACAAAAATGGACGGTAGGCTCCTTATTTATGTACAGAGTTGTTGTAAAACGGGAAAACTTAGTTCATGGACCTTTACCGGTTGCCTTATGATATGCAACCATAGGCCTGAGCGTAACTGGGCCAATGGTAGCATAAATGAATCGTTCCTCTTACTTTTTGCCAACACCCTGATTGCCGTGCATAAGCCGCACTTGGCACAACTCCTGTAAGCCACTGCAAACTAAGCCGACACTGCAGCACATCAGCTGAGCCTAACCTGAGTCTTCCAGCTACACTCTATGGACAAAAGTACTGGGACATCTGGCCACAATACCTACAGGAAATTCTATGAAATCCTTAGGCATCAATGTGGAGTTGGTCCCCCCTTGCAGCTATAACAGCTGCCAATGTTCCTGAAAGGCTGACCACAAGATTTTGGAGGGTGTCTGTGGGATTTTTTTCCCATTCATCCAGAAGAGCATTTGTGAGGTCAGGCATTAATGTTGGACATGGCCTGGCTCCTGTGTCCCAAAGCATTTATCCATATAGTGTATCTGGGTATAAGCATGTAATACCTACGAAAACCACAGTTCATAGACGTTTGTACATGAAGACTAACTTTTAGTTCTAGCAGCAGATAATTTCCTAACTACGCGTAACACTTACTTGTGGTATAATTTAATCTGGTGGATTGGGTCATATATAACCAAAAGATTTTGGTTAACCATTGACAAAAACCATGAATTTATTGTAAATTTTATTTCTCTAATGCTATTTTACTCAACATTAGCTCTTACTCTGCATCTTGGGTCTGTTCCCTTCTCCTCCCTTTGCATATATCAATACACATTAAGGATATGATGGCTCATCTATTATGTAAGTTAAGAAAATAAGAGTAATTAAACATTCTAAGCACTATACACTAACAACATGCCCTTTAATCCAGGTAAGCCTGAAATATAATAATAACACTTTATTGATCCCTGTGGGGAAATTCTCATGACGATCAGGCATTTTGATCTTCCTTTGATGCAACACTTTCTCTGCGTGGCTTTGAGCTGCATGGCTCTTTCTGGAGGTTAAGGTGTTGGAGTACACTGCTGTTTCTGCTTAGCCCCAGTGAATGATTTCAGCAGCTACCACATCAGGGCTGTACAGCAGACATAACACACAGTAACTCTGAAAATGGTGGCTCCATACACACAGATAAATCCAATATAGAAGTTGGTTCTAATTGATCTGCTGAAGATAATATTAATGGAAGTAGTTACTTAAAACCTCAAGATTAGGGGCTTCCATTACTCCATTTTAGATGTAAATAACAATATTTCAATCTGCATTCAAAAGGAAGAGGTTATTTTTCTTTTCCCAATATAGTATTTGTAATTAAAAAAGGACAAGTGTGTCAGACATATGCGTTTATTATTCAGTGCCATTTCGTGCTGCTTGATAATGTGTGGGGGACCCCAGGATCTCAAGGATTCCTCTTCCTGATCTCCTGCTGACTGGGGCCCATCTTCAGGGCGGCCCACCACCTGAAGAGCCTCAACAGTGTGCCTCAACATCCCTTCGGAGAAGCTCAGATCAAGAGCTTATGAGACCAACCCGGTGTCTCTGCTGGGGGGGGGGGGGCACTGACTAGGGGTTAGCTGGCTTGTATTCCTCTGTCTAATGTTGACCAGGAAACATTCAAGCTGCATTTAAGCTGTAATAGGCAATTATCTTAGCTGCAGGGTTAAAGTTATGAGTCTGCTCTTCCTCATGCTGAAAGTACTTATACTCACTGAACAGTGTGAGGAAAGCAGCCTAAGGGAGGGCATGTAAGCTACCTGGGGCTAGTTAGCCAGGTAACATTCCCTTGTTCACCGACAAGGGCGGATCTAGAGAAATTTTCTTAGGGTGGCATGAGGGTGGCATGGAAATCAGTTGGGGTGGCAAAATCAAAGCCGTTTCTTTATACATTTGCAGGTGTTACATTCTCTAATACTGCATGTACCATATATGGTTAAAATACATCAAATCCAAGGAACTCACAGTCTCTCCTCCCAAGCACCTCAGCTTTGGAGTGTATGTCTATTCATACTTCCTCTGCTGCTTACCTGTTTCACCTTCTTGCCCTGGCTCAGCTTGATCTTCTTCTTCTTGCTCCTTCTCCTCTTTCGCCATCCGCAACTACGTCTGCTTTTCCTCCCTGATCCCTCCTCTTTGTGTGTAAGAAACTAGTGATGTCATCCTTTCTCTTCATACCTCTCAGTAGTTTCTGAAATCATGCAAATGCAGATTTAACATTCCTGTTAATACTTACGATTACCGCATTTTGTTTTTGATGATAATCACAGGTTTCAGCCTATACTATAGCACAAAACAACACTAAATCATACACATTGACTGATAATCTCCCTGCCCTTCATGTAGAAAATGTTAAACCTCGTTTTCATGATTTATTGGGCTAATAACACTTATCTTGATGCTATTGCCAGAGTGTAACAATCAAACCGTCTGTGCTGAAATCTGAAATGCCCCCGGTGTTGATTCCAAATGTTCTCTGTCACCAATCTTAGGTGTGGTCATAGGTTGCTATTGGCAACAAGAAAAAAATAGGGTGCGTTCAACTTCATGCAGCCACTTACAGCCCTGTCTTAAAGCAATGCATTCTGGTCCTGATGCAATGCATCATGGTTAGATTTTTTTGTCTAGCACTGCAAAATGTCACCACATGTCACCATGTCACATGGTACAAAAACCTCGCGAGAGCAAGATGACTTAAGACAGATTGTGCAGCCAGCACGCAAAGGGTACTGACAGTGCTGCACGATCTGTCTTAAGTCATTCTGTTCCAAGAATGCGTACCCATGCGCACTCGGAAAGACGACATGTTGCTGCTTGATAGGTCTCATGTCGTGAAGGACTGTCGTAGAAGACTTTATGGTACAGTCGGATCTGCGTTTTCTGTTACAGTGAATTACTGCGTTCAAAGCCAGCGAAACCTGGGACATATGTGAGCTAACTGGAGTTGCTAAATTGCCCGTAGGAGTGCATGTGTGAGTGAATGGTGTGTGAGTGTGCCCTGCGACGGGCTGTAATGAGGTGCGCAATATTTAACTACACTAAAATCCCATTATAACGAACTTCAAGGGACCTGGCACAAGAGTCTGTTATATCCAAAGTCCGTTATATCCAGAGCTGCTGTATGCCCAGAACACAACTACAGGACACCATTTACTCGTGCCACACCCCAGCAGACACATTTGTGGCATAGATTATTATATTGTACATGTACTAAGTATGGGGCGGCACTGTTGCCTCACACCACCTCTCGGACCCAGGTTTGAGTCTCCGCCTGGGACACATGTGCATGGAGTTTGCATGTTCTCCCCATGTCGTCGTGGGGTTTCCTCCAGGTACTCTGGTTTTCCCCCACAGTCCAAAGACATGCTGGGGCTAATTGGACTTGCTAAATTGCCCGTAGGAATGCATGTGTGTATGAATGGTGTGTGAGTGTACCCTGTGATGAGCTGGCCCCCCGTCCTGGGTTGTTCCATGTCTCGTGCCCATTGCTTCCGGGATAGGCTCCGGACCCCCCGCGACCCAGTAGGATAAGCGGTTTGGAAGATGGATGGATGGACTTTAAGTATTAGCAATAAGGTTGTGCCATATCAATCGTCCACGATAACACTAGCATACATTTGTTTTGTGATAGAAAGTGTCATATCGCTATTTCAATGATATAGCGATGCGATTAGGGCAGCCACTTACAACAATATTTTTCTGTAGGTTAATTTATCAACTATTTTACTGATGGTTTGATTAATCTATGTGATTATTTGTTCTCCAGAAAATCATACTGACCGTCTCATTTAAGTTAAGTTTATTATGACAGCAACATACTGTATGTTATTGTAGGGCATACGTCATGGATGCCGGAGTTTCACCACTATGTGGACATTTATTTACGCCCACAATTGTATGAGCCAGAATTGTGACGGCCAGAAGTTAGTAATCTGCATGAATTCGTCATATCCTTATGTTTATTAAATTCAGTTTTATAGAAGCGATAAGCATGGAAGTCATAAGCTTTGATGAGGCTATATTTGTCATTGAGAGAAAATGACTTTCTTCTTCCCATCATATTTTCCTTGCATGCCACATTGGCCTCAGGTAGCTAGCCAGAAGTAGGTAGGTCACTGCAAGACAAAATAGGGTGATCAAGGTACTGTGACGACTGTGAGCAGTAGGGAACGGGGAATCAGGAGCAAGCAGACGGGAATCCAGGAAACGAGGTTTATTTAAACAAAGCGACAAGGCAAGGCACACACGGTAGGCAACGCCAATGACCGGGCTGGGGAAACAGACTTGAACGCAGACTAAATACACAGGACTATTCAAACTGACAGAAAACAGCTGGTTACAATCGGGGTAGAACACATGGTTAATAAGGGGGCGTGGCACACACAAGGATAATACGAGCAGGTTATGACAGGTACAGTAAAAAATTAAATATTACAGTTTTAATTTTTTCCATATGTTCTCATGTATAAGAAGACCCAAAATGAATGCTGTAAGTGGACTACTTGATTACTATAAGCAGATTATTTAAACATTATTTGTACTGGAATGATTCTGTCCCATAATAAATCACCCATATATTTATGAAAAATAAACAAACATCTGTCTTTCCAAAAAACTTGGCACAATAATCCATATGATTGTTTGTCACAGCAGAGCTGAACGGCAGGGGCTACTCTATCACAAAACCCAGTATGATCCCGATTTCTCTTGCAAATAAAAAACTGACATTTTTAATGTAGTATGAGTCGATATATATACCAAACATTTATCATGAGAAAAAGTGGAGTGACATGATTTTGACCTAATTAAGTGCAGAAGCAGAGATAAGCCTGCTTTGTAACCTCCAGATTGTGCTGCTTCTCAGCTAGGTTGAGGTTATGTATAATTTCCAGCAAAATTACCAAATCTAAAACTAGTCAGATGTGTGTGAGTGAATGATGTGTGAGTGTACCCTGTGATGAGCTGGCCCCCCGTCCTGGGTTGTTCCCTGCCTCATGCAAATAGCTTCCAGGATAGGCTCCGGACCCCGTGCGACCCAGAAGGATAAGCGGTTTGCAAAATGGATGGATGGATAATCATTGTGAGTGCACTCATCACCGAGGATGCTGATCACTAGTTAATTCATGAACCTGGACATGTTTATTTTAGTAGTAATTAGGGATGTCCAGATCCGATCACGTGATCGGAAATCGGGCCCGATCACGTGGTTTCAGACTCGATCGGAATCGGACGTTAGCTCCCGATCAGGATTCGGATATATATGTATATATATTCTCATTATTTTTTAACACATCTATAGTTATGCGGTGGCCCAGAGTTAGACCTCTTGACTCCACACAGAAACAGCAACGCGTGCGGCATGACATCACTTTGTTGCAGAGACGCTATTGGTTAAATGCCGGCAAAGTAGAACACAGAAGCAGCTTGAAGCGGAAAGCGCGAGTATGTCTGCGGTCTGGAGGTATTATATTAGTTGATGACAACAACATTGCCATAGCAAACTGTGAGATATGTAAACTTGGGATTGCAAGTGGTGGAAAGGAAAAGGCTACATTTAACACAACAAACCTAATACAGCACCTCAAAAACAAACACCCGACACAATACAGCGAGTTTACCCAGGCAACCCAGCCGAAGACGAGTCAGCTCACACTGCAGGAGAGTTTGAAGAGGAGAGAAAAAATGCCCCGTGACAGCGCGAAGGCACAGGACATCACAGCCAAGATAGCACAAATGATCGCAATGAGTGACCTGCCATTCGCCTTTGTAGAGAACCCTGGATTTCTTATGCTTATGGAGCACGTAGAACCTCGATTTGAAATGCCGTCTCGCCACTATTTCACCGAGAAAGCTCTGCCAGCCCTTTATAAGAAGATTTCTGACAAACTACTTGTCCTGTTATCAGATGTACCCTATGTTTTGTTCACCACAGACATCTGGAGTTCGTCCGTAGCTCCCATGTCTCTACTAAGCCTTACCGCACAGTGGATTGGCTCAAGTTTTGTTTTACGCCGTGCGATCCTACATGTCCAGGAATTTCGCGGATCGCACACCGCAGAGCGCATCCAGCAATCGGTGGAAAAGATGATAAACAACTGGGGAATTGACAAGCAACGGGTCCACGTAATTTTGCGTGACAACGCGGCAAATATGAAGAAAGCTATGAGGGATATGGGAGTGCCGAGTGTGGGCTGTGTCGCCCATTCCTGTCAACTCTGTGTGCATGAGGGCCTGCTGTCTCAGCGCAGCGTGACGGAGACCCTGGCCAATGCAAGGAAGATTGTAGGCCATTTTAAACACTCCCCGTTGGCCTACTCTCGACTAGAAGACATACAGATGGACCTAAATATGGATATCAAGCGCCTACAGCAAGATGTACAGGTGAGATTCCTCTCGTAACTTTCTTTAATGTATTTCTATTTTATTATTGTTTCCCATACACTTGATTTAGTAAGCCACTAATACATTATGTGCTCTGCACCTAATTTGCACAAAAATAAAGTGAATCATGTTCTCTTATGTGCAGACGATGGAACAGCAGCCCCTACATGCTGCAGAGCCTACTGCAACAAAAACGTGCTCTTAGTGTCTTTGCAGCTGAGTGCACTCTACCAGCAACACTGACAGTTCACCAGTGGGAGCTGATGAATAAGACTGCTGATCTGCTATCCCCCTTTGAAGAGCTGATCAGAGTGTGAGCAGGGAGACTGCAACTGCAGCTGATGTGATCCCTGCCATAACAGGTAGTTTGTATTTTTATTTATTACTTTATACTGTAACATTTATTGATGTTATTTAAAACAAACTATAATCCCATGCATTCATTAAGTCATTCATTTACTCATTAGTCCTCAGACGTGTTCTGTCTCGGGAGGATGATGATGACCAGGGAATAAAAACAATGAAGAGGACTCTGCTGGAGGCAGTGCTTCAGCGCTTGTGAGTACCACATCAGCAGAAACTCAAGTGCAGATCTACCTCTCAGAAAAAAACACCCCTAAGAAAAGCGACCCACTTCAGTACTGGAAAGAACATGCTAATCAGTTTCCCTCTATGGCTGCTGTTGCAACCCAGTATCTCAGTGCCCCCTGCAGCTCTGTGGACAGTGAGAGACTTTTTAGTGCCGTTGCAAATGTCCTTGATGAGAACAGAAACAGGCTCAAACCTGACAAGGTAGAGATGTTAGTTTTCATTAAGAAAAACATACATTTCCTTCTGTGAAACTTACTACTGTGATGACAGTAAGAGTTAGGAGTGCAGTTCCTAAAAGCACATTACTGTCTTTGCAAACACTGTGGCACTTTTATTTTTTTTATTTGTTTACATGTCTGCCAGGTATTTTAAGTTGAGGTGCTATTTGTTTTTATATTAGACTTTTTTTTTTATATTTACTGTTGCACTAGTCCAAAAGTGAAGAATTTATGTTATTTATTACATGATTGTTCAAGCTACTTTAAAGAAGTGCTCTGTTTGTTAACAGAGTTGTTGAATGTTAAAATAAGGTGAAATAAATAAAAAATAAGGAACATCCTTTCCTCGCTCTTCTTTATTCTTTTTTTATGTATTATAGAAGTATCGGATCGGGACTCGGTATCGGTAGATACTCAAAATCAAATGACTCGGACTCAAGGGCAAAAAAACCTGATCGGGACATCCCTAGTAGTAATACTAGTCAATGAAATCCTCTGTCAGCATATTTACAGCCTTATATTCTTTGTTATTTATTCATAATTTTGTTCATATTTTATTTAGTTATTTATGTTGCTGTGGGAGTGGAAGCATCAAAAGTTGTTCAGCCTCCTTTGATTAATTCACCTGAGGTAGACAAAGATGTACTGACATACTGCCCTAGTATTACTAACTTCTACTCTGTGTGCCGTTATGTACAGCAGCCAAAGAAAGGCTCCTGAACTTCTGATTCAGGCACTTGATAAGGTTTCTCCTAAAGGAAGATTCTCAATGGATATGAACAGAAAACAATGTCTCACCAACCTCTCCATCAGTGACAGTAGGACAGAAGACACAACTGTGTATTACTGTGCAGTGAAGCCCATAGTGACACAGAGTGTGTGTCTGATGGTACAAAGATATTATATTATATTATGAAGATATTATAAAATGAATGCATGGTATTGGATAATATAAAATGTAGAAAAAGAGAACAACGAGTCCTAGAATAATATAGCAAAAAGTCCCAAATAGATAGACTTGTTCTAAGCTGATAGGTGGACCTTGAAAAAGTAGAAGAAACTGGTATCTCCAGATGGCCAAATTTTCTTTGAACTGCCTGGACGATGAAAGGCAGAAGTAACTGGAATGTCCAGATATCCGACTTGTCCTTGATTTGTCAGATGACTGTCGCATTTTAGGCCATAAAAGATGTATGCATTTGTTGCTCGGGGAGCAGAACATGAGACGCATGATTGCTGAGTGTCTGTTCCCTTTGAGCTCATCGAATAATAAAGTTCTGTCAAACACTTAAACATCAGACTTTGAGAAATTTCTTCCACAGATTTGGGGGCTCGTCCGGGATCGGAGAAAGGGAGCAGCCAGAGCGCACGGACGGCGAGGAACGAGGTGTCCTGTTAGAATGGAGCGGTGAGACGTCACTGCCAGCCAAGGAGCGAGGAAAAAAGTTACTCGATCCGGCTCAGGACGAACGCCTGGACATCCCAATCCGATCAACGGACCAAAATTGAAGGGAAAAAAATTGTAAGTTGATTTATTAAATCACAAGTCGATGTTTAAGTCTGTATAGTATCTATATGTGCTGTTTGACAAACTTTGGAAAAAGCGCTAGTGGATTGCGATCCACAGGAGGATCCTCGTATTCACAGGAAGGTGAATACAGGTATTTGCAAGGAAGCAAATACAGGTGTCTACAGAGACACAGGTCTTTCACAAGGAAGTGAAAGGGTTTTCACGAGGGAGTGAAAACAGGCCGGTTGGTTGGCATTTGCCCCACCGGGGTATAAATAAGGTTGTGTGTGGAAACTGATCCGTTACTGGCAACTGGCAGTTAACACGGCTCTGCCGGGGGCAGCCTGGTAGCGGACTGAATCCTGCCAGGGAAGTGAATGAATAGTACCTGCCACGCAGTGATTCGTGTTGTTGTTTGAATGTGTGAAGCGTGTAAATATCCTGGTTGTGATGAATGTGAATGTGTTGTCTAGTGCAGAATATCAGGTAAACGAACTAATAAGCGTCCAGAAAATTAGACAGAGATACCAGTGTAAAAAGCGGATGGAGGCCAAGCGGCCGGGGCCAAACTAAATTTGTCTCATTTATGAGTCAACATTTATATTGCTGGAATGTGTGTCTGGTGCGCATAATAAAATATTAATTATATTATTCACCAATCCTGCTAAATCAAAGTATTCGTTTGTGTTCATAATAAATAGCTAGCTCTGTCGCAAGGAAGGAATTTGCTTTTGCTTTCTCGCAAATTCTGTTGCAACGAAGAAACTTGCTTCTGCTTTCGCAACGAAGTAAACTGCTTAATTTCCTGAAGTACTTCGTTGAGGGTAACTGGTGAACAGATAGGAAAAGTCATGGGCAGTTCAAATAGCAAAGAGAGCAAATGGGCTCCAGATCATGCATATGACCCAGAGGGTATGACAAAATTTGAAAAACAAATGAGAAAACACAGTTGTCGAAAGCCAGGCTAGAAACGTATATGTCGCGATGTGGTCGAGACTGAGATGGGAGAGTTTTAGCAAAGAATGTGCCAAATGGACCCAGGTTCAAGTCTCCGCCTGGGTCACATGTGTGTGGAGTTTGCATGTTCTCCCCATGTCTTCGTGGGGTTTCCTCCGGGTACTCCGGTTTCCCCCCACAGTCCAAAAACATGCTGAGGTTAATTGGAGTTACTAAATTGCCCATAGGTGTGCATGTGTGAGTGAATGGTGTGAGAGTGTGCCCTGCGATGGGCAAGCCCCCCATCCTGGGTTGTTCCCTGCCTTGTGCCCATTGCTTCCGGGATAAGCTCCGGACCCCCCACGACCCAGTAGGATAAGCGGTTTGGAAAATGGATGGATGGATGGATGGATGATAAGTTTGAAAAGTGGATATATGTGGCTAAATTGAAAGAGTTAGAGAAGGAAAAGGCAAATAATAAGGGACTGCGGGACAAACTGGGGAACAGGGGGACCAGGGAGTCAGCGGAGTTAAACGCTGAAAGGGCCAGGAATGAGGCTCAGGCCCAATCCTTCAGCATGGTGTTACAGAATACTAAGAAGAAAAAGGAAGAGATACCTCTGTACCCTCCTCTGCCGAATGTGCCCCCTACCCCTGCTTATCATCCTCAGCTAGGAGCAGCTGCAGCAGCACCGGCGTCTGTGGAGGCCACTGCCCCTCCCTCAGAGAAGAAGGAGGAAGATGACGCAGTGGGGGAAGCAGGAGCCCCGCCGCTGAGACAGAGCCAGAGACTGCTGCAAAGGGGGAGAGACTCAGGCTCACAGCCATCGCAGTTGTACCCCTTGGTGGAGATGCCTGACCCAAGGGGCCCTGCGCCTGATGGAACACCAAGGATGGTGTACTGTACGTCCAGCGCAACTGGGACTTGGCAGAGCTCAGAGAGGTGGTCAACTCCCTCCCAGATCCACAAGAGGTGGGGAGACACCGCTTCTGGCAGGAGGTGATGAACCTGGACGACGTCTACCAGCACCACGACTCCACTGCACAGCCACTTATGTGGAAAACCCCACACAACACGATTTGGATGATATTCAAGACTTCATGGGGAATGGATTTCCTACAGAAATGATTCAAATTGACTGTATTTATGTGGGACATCAAGCCACTGCTGTTTCTGTGACACTCCAAGAACAACAGCATCGCTGGTTCTGCCCTGGAGATGAAGGCGTTCCACATGTCTCCTTGGGAAAGGTAGAAGGTAAAAACTGGAAATTTCTAGGATTATGGGTAAAAGAGTGTAAGGAGCGAGATGATTGGGTGAATGTGGAGAAAGGTAGATGGGTAACTAAGGACGGGACTGTACAAAGGTATGACAAGGTTTTAATTGTTGAGGTAAAACGGTAAATTCATTGCGATAATAGAACAAAAGGGCAATCTGTAGAGATTGAGGATTCACCGGCATGGCTGGATGAGATCCCAGAAAACTTTTGGGCAAAGGGGAAAAACGATTTTGGGCAAATTGTGACGGCTGAACCTCTACGGGTAATGCCTAAGTCTCAGTACAGACCATAGCGCGTGCAGTACCCCCTCTCCAGAGAAGCAGAAGAGGGAATTGAAAAAATGCATGGCGATTTGCTGGCTCGTGGGGCCATAGCTGAGATAAGCTATTCTCCGGTGAACTCCCTCATCCTGCCAGTAAAGAAAGCAGATGGGTCCTGGAGATTTGTGCAGGACCTAAGGGGAGTAAATGACTCAGTGTATCCGCGAGCGCCCATAGTCCCTAACCCAATCACCATTCTATCATCCATACCCCCAGAGTCTAAATGGTTTTCAGTTATTGATCTGGCAAATGCTTTCTTCTCTGTCCCAGTTCACCCAGACTCTCAGTACTGGTTTGCACACACCTTTAAAGGGAAAAGGTACACCTGGACAGTCATGCCACAGGGCTATACTGAGTCACCGAGTGTTTATGCTCAGGAGCTAGGAAAAAACTTAGAGCGCTTCACCCCCCAGGGGGAAGTACACTGGTGCAGTATGTGGATGATTTGTTGCTGTGTGCAGAAACGAGAGAGAGTTGTGAGAGAGATACGCGAGCGTTGTTGTTCTGTGCAGAGAATGGACATAAGGCCTCTAAAAGCAAGCTGCAGCTGGTAAGATCTGAAGTGCACTACCTAGGACATGTCCTGAACTCCCAGGGTAGAAAGCTGGGAGCCAAAACGGTGGAAGCTATCACCCAGGCACCAAAACCTGCAACCAAAAGGCAAATGATGAAATGGATGGGTATGATTGGCTATTGCTGTCCATGGATTCAGGATTTTGCCACAAGGGCCCAGCCCCTGCAAGACCTAATGCATGGTAAGGGAATGGGACCCCACGATGTGTTAGAATGGACAGATGAAAGCGAGCGGGCATTCACTGATCTAAAGCAGGCGCTTTGTGTGACCCCGGCATTGAGGGTCCCAAATTACAAACGCCCGTTTCAATTGTGTGTGGATGAAAGAGGTGGTTTCATGACTGCTGTTCTGGGACAGGAGCACGGGGGCCAATTCTGACCTATTGCTTACTGTTCTAGGAAGTTGGACTCTGTGGCGTGCTCCCTCCCTGCGTGTCTTCGGGCTGTGGCAGCCACTGCTGAAGCTGTGTTAATGTCATCTGATCTAGTGCAAATGCATCCTCTCCAGGTCTGCGCCTCTCATGCAGTACATGCCCTTCTGACTCAGGCAAAAACCTCTCACCTAACTGCTGCTAGGCTGATCTATTATCAGAACGTTTTGCTAACTTTAGCAAACGTGACGATAGAGTGATGTGGAGCAGTCAATCCTGCTACACTAGTTCCCACTGAGGTGGACGGTGACGAGCATGATTGCATTGAGGCGACCCAGGCATTGGCAAAGCCTAGGGATGACTTGGAGGAGGACCCCTAACAGAGGGAGAACTGGTTTTTGTGGATGGGTGTTCACTCCGGCTGGAGAATGGGGAGCCCTCCACATCATATGCAGTTGTCCGGCCGAATGGGGAACTAATAGAAGGAGGGAAGTTACCAAGGACGTGGTCCGTGCAGGCAATAGAGCTGTATGCCCTAACTCAGGCTTGTAATAAAATGAGAAACCAAAAAGTGACTATTTTTACTGACTCAAGGTATGCGTTCGGAGTCTGTCATGACCATGGGGCACTGTGGAAACAGAGAGGATTTCTCACAAGTTCAGGCAAACCTATTCAAAATCACTCACTTGTGTAGGACCTTCTCCAATCCATTCAGCTGCCAAAACGATTAGCCATTGTGAAATGTAAGGCACACACTAAGCAAAAGGACGAGGTGAGCGTGGGGAATAACTGGGCTGATTGGTGGGCAAAGAAAGCCGCCACAGACCCAGAGGCCCCAGTGAAGCTGATGATGTGCATTACTACTAATCCTGCTGACCTTTCTCTCCTACAGACAGGGGCAACTCCGGAGGACAAAGGACACTGGAAACGAAAAGCTGGAGTGTTGGGGAGTGATGGAGTCTGGAGGGAACAAACAACTAATCTTCCTTACCTCCCAAAGTCTGCCTTTCCAGGATTGGCAAAGGTGGCCCATGGATTGGACCAGAGACACTGGGCCGCCCCTTCATTCACGGCTTATGCTCAAACTTTCGTTTCCAGGTGTTCCACATGTATGACTCACAACATGGGTCGTGCATTGAAGCCACCAACTGCCACAACTCCTCCAGCTGAGGGTCCTTTCCAACATTTGCAGATGGATTTCATAGAACTAACACCCTGTAGAGGTTATCGTTATTGTGTGGTGGTTGTTGATCTCTTTTCCAGATGGGTGGAAGCCTTCCCGGCCAAGCAAGCAACGGCCCAGATAGTTGCGAAAAATATTAAATTAAATATTTAAAATAAATATTAAATATTAAAAGAAATATTCCCGCGATGGGATGTTCCAACATGCATTACCACTGATAATGGTACACATTTCTCTAATCAGGTGGTCCACAAGCTCTCTGAGTGGTTGAAAATCGACCGTCGACACTACTGTGCTTATCACACGCAGAGTGGAGGGATTGTTCACTTGCTTGTCCTTTTTCTTCCCACTGCACTGATGGACGTACAGTTCTCATGTGCTGATGCAGGTTATTTGTAGAGCCTGTTCGATATGAGATTTTATCCTTGCACGCTCTACACTCTGCCTTTGTATTGTCAATGTAATGCATCCAAATTTTACTCTGTTTCCTGCGGTCACTCATTTTGTCGCGCGTCTCCTTCCCTCCTGTTTCTTTCTCTGTGCGTGTGATTGCTGCATTTGTCTGTGGGTACATTCCACTTCACGCTGCCGCGCTGGCTTAAACCAATGCATTCTGGTCCCAACGCAATGCATCATGGTTAGGATTTTTTGTCCGACTTCAGCCGGCGCTGCAAAACGTCACCACCCGTGACCATGTCACATGGTACAAAAACCTCGCGAGAGCAAGGTTTTCCAATCCATGCGGCTTGGAAAAAAAAATAGAGAAAGAAAAATAGCCGCTCTGACTCCGGCTCACAGGCAGAAGCCGATGTTCTGCCATTTTTTTGTTGCTTTGCCAGAATTTCCTACCCATACTCCTGAATGGACATCTGTATAAGGATTTATGCTATCAAAATAACTTTCCTGTACTTTAGAGGGGGTAGCAGTTTTTACACATAGTTTTATGCTTCCAGAAATTGCTGTCTATAGTTTTTAATGGGCTATCAGTTTTTTACACTAAGAATGTAATGTCATAAAATAATCATCGTTGATGAAGTAGTTATTAGCTTCTTATGCCCCATGCATTTCTGCTGGTTTTAACCACATTGTGGGCATCTTATGTGATAAAAAAAATGTTTCCTCAGTTTTATAATAATCTGTGAACAAACAAGCAGGTTTAAAGAAAAACTGAACGAAGTTTATTTTTCTGAACATTTGTCACAAACATAAGTCAAGTCTTTCTTGTATTTGGTACATTAGAAAAGTGCCCACCTACTGCAGAGGTCACACTGCACCTAAAAGACAGTTAAATTAATATGTCATCTGAAACAACGAAACAAACCTTTATGACAGGTCTTTGGAGAAACGTAATATTTTTAATCTATATTAAAATATGTGAGGTTAGGACAAGCATTTTATGAGTTCATAATAAAGTGCATTTGGCTCCATTAAAATATCTTCATTACAAGGATCAGGTATATTTCCAGGAGTTCTCCTTTTGTGAATTCAGTCAATGCTGTACTGGTTGGAAATGTTTCTTTGACAAGTTGAGATGTTAAAGTAGAAACAGAATAATTTGTATGGGAGTATGACTTCTTACCATTTCAATCATGCTTTCATCAGCATTTCCTTCCAACATAGAGCAAACCACACAGTAGTCCTCTACATTTCCTAGGAGCATACCATTTGAATAATCTATTCAAAATGAACTGAAAAATCCAACTACAATTCAGCAAATTATAGTCCACAACATTGAAAGTTGGGTTAAAAGAATAACCCTAAATTACTACACTGTTACTGCACAATATACTGTAGTTATTACTGTAATTCTATTGCATTGTTGACCATGTAACACAGTATACAACTGACCACAGACTAGGCTACAAACGACACGCTTTGTAATGTAAATGATTACCGATACAGATCATATTACCAAAAAATTCACAAAACATACATTTATGACAGTTGATACTAGAACAGGATTTGTACGTCCAGTGTAGTTACCATGTGAATATTTTGTGCCTGTTGTGTAATGTCACCATCCCACAAGACCTCTCTCTGAGGGTGTTTCATCTGGTACATCCAGATTCTTAATCTTCTTTTCATTTGTAATTGCCAAAATATTAGCAATAGTCCTAAACATACCTCGACATTCCAGCAGTGCACATGCAATTTCCATTCGAGATGCGCTCACTGCACTTTGGCTCGTCTTCATATCACTGATGTGACCCCTTGAAAGGTGCAAACTGCAAAATTCAGTTGTATTCATATTAATTCAAAGTAATAACTGCCCAGTATAACTCAGCAAACAGGTACCTTCAAAATAAGAACTCCACAACTGCTGGAATCTTGCTGTAGCTCGGGTTTGCACTTGCCACACTGCATTGTGCTCGGCACAGTCTCTCATCTTCAGAAAATTTCTAGATATTGTAAAAGACATTAAAAACTGTATTCAAATCTGGGAACATAAAAAATCATGCTAAGAATTAAAGCCCGTGTTTTCTCTCCAATGGTCATTACTGAAATGCATGTAATAACTCTTAACATGTTTTCAATTAAATTACATCGGAGTGACTTGTTTAATTAGAAATATTCCCACATGACATCATATGCACAGTTACCTCCAATTTCTCAGAACTTTACATTCATATGCATCTTACTTTTCCAATGGGTCAACAATTGTAATGGTCTCACTGGACATCTTTAAAAAGGCAAATAATGTATAATAATTTCACAAGGACACAAATTACATCTAAAACATAGCAGAAGCAAACTGGGTGAGAAACATTCCAAAGCTCTGCTCATGATGATGTTGTTATAATTGTGATTCCTCAATTTTACAAATGTAGAAAAATTTAAAAGCAAAAACAGAAATGAAATTCCAGGACATTTTGCCATTTGTATCACTTTACAGGTCATTTCAATGACTGGAAAATAACCCTAAATATTTTCAGGTTTTCAGGACACGTGGGAAACCTGTAAGAGGAATGTAGAAAGGAAGGTTGGATTGGAGGCTAAGGATGACATTAAAAGTTTCCTCCAATATTTTAACTCCAAAAGAGCTCTAAAAGCTGAAATCAGTAATCTGTAGGATAGTGAGGGTCTTATAACTGAAAATGAAATTGATATAGTAAAAATAAGAGTTTAATGATTCTTTTACACAATAGAGAACGCAGGTAACCTGCCACCATTTAATACAAATACAGTGTCCTCTATGACCAATATATGTATAACTGAGGCTGATGTGGTACAAAGCCTTGCTAAGCTCAAAATAAATAAATTGCAGGGCCCTGATGGCATCTTACCTATAGTTTTAAAAGAGATGAGGGATATTATTAGCCAACCTTTAACATTACTATTTGAGAAATCCTTATCTACTGGTGTGGCACTTTCTAATTGGAAGCATGCCAATATAACACCCATATTCAAAAAAGGGGATAGAAGTAATCCAGCAAACTATAAGCCAATCAGTTTAACTTGCATAACTGGAATGGTAATGGAAGCTATAATCCAAGTGAAAATGGTAGATTACCTGGATGCAAATAACATTCTGAGGGATAGCCAACATGGATTTAGGGATTTAGGTCCTGTTTAACTAATCTACTTGGGTTCTTTGAGGAAGCTACAAAAGAAATTGATCACAAAAAGGCCTATGATGTGATCTGCTTAGTTTTGCAGAAGGCCTTTGATGTTGTCCACCACAAACGGCTCTTGCTTAAACTCCAAACTGAAGGGATTTTAGCAACTGTAGCAGCTTGGATTGAGAATTGGTTAAGAGCACAGAGGCTACAACGGGATCTTGATTTAATTTGCGACTGGGCTGATACCTGGCAGATGAAATTTAATGTAGATAGATGTAAGGTAATCCATGCAGGGAGCAGAAATATAAAGTACAGATATTTTATGGGTTCCACTGAAATAAAGGTAGCTGATTATGAGAAAGACCTCGGTGTGTATGTTGATGCTTCCATGTCCCACTCTTGCCAGTGTGGGGAAGCAATTAAAAAGGCCAATAGGATGTTGGGTTACATCTCTAGGTGTGTGGAGTTCAAGGGAACTGATGCTACGATTATTTAATTCCTTGGTAAGACCCCACCTAGAATATTGTGTGCAGGTTTGGTCACCATTCCTTAAGAAGGACATTGCTGCCTTGGAAAAGGTGCAATGTAGGGCTACGAGAATTATTCCTGGTCTTAGAGGAATGTTTTATGAGGAGAGATTACCTGAGCTGAATCTGTTTAGCCTCGAGCAAAGGAGACTAAGGGGGGGGACATGATCCAGGTATATAAAATTCTAACAGGTCTGGATGCTGTTCGATATTTCAATATTAGTTTAAATAATAGAACCGGTGGCCTTAAGTGGAAATTAGTGGGAGAACATTTCAAAACGAATTTGAGGAAGTATTTCTTTACACAGCGTGTACGTAGAGTACGGAATAGTCTTATTACTAGTGTAACGCAAGCTAAATCCCTGGGTTCCTTTAAATCAGAGCTAGAGAAGATTTTAATAACTTTGAGCTATTAGTTAAGTTGTCCCCAAAAGAGCTTGATGGGCTGATTGGTCTCCTCTCGTTTGTAAATTTCTTATGTTCTTTTGTAAGATTTTAACAACTCTGAGCTGTTAGTTGAGTGCTCCCCAAACGAGCTTGATAGGCCAAATGACCTCCTCTCATTTGTAAATTTATGTTCTTATGTAGGTATAAAAATAACTGACCATATGATAAAATGATTTTGTCTAATACAGGACTACAGTCTTCATTAGGTATATATTTTCCCCTCGCACTTTGTATGGGCAGTGAATTGCCCCTACTTACGTGTGGATTCCTAATAAGAAAAATGCAAGAAATGAACACACATATAGTCAGAATAATTCTCATGTTGTCAACTATTGAGTGCAATTCAAATTTTATTGAACAAATCTAATGATTACAGTATTTTTTTGTCAAACAAAACACTTACAATGAACTGTTCCAAATTATTATGCACAGTAAGCTGCAAAACACTTTATAAGTTGCAAAGAACTGAAAATTGTCATTTGTTGTGTTTGCAGCATATGTACTGAAATCAAACAGGTCACGTCACATTTTGACATAGGACCCCTTATTTGATAGCAGCTTCACAAGTCTTGCATCCATTAAACTTGTGTATTTGGACAGTTTCTGCTTGTGAGCACTGGTTAGTGGTGGCAGAATAGAAGGTTTATGCACAGTTGCAGTGGAGGACTCTACACCTTGATGTCCATGGGACTCCAGAGGCACCAGCAGCTTCAAATATCTGTTTGCTGCTACATAATGGCATTTTAGCAGCTGCTCTCTTGATCTGATGCATGGATCTGGTAGAGATCTTCCTCAATTTGCCTTTATCTGCACGAACCCGTCTGTGCTCTTATCTACTGCATGGAAAGGCTCATTTCGCATTTTTGTTCTGCATTCTGAAATGGAAGAAAAAAAACTTTCATGAAGAACACAAACCTATAAAAGGTACTTGTGTGACACTATTAAGGAAGGATCTGACTAGGAGAAAAGCTGGCAGAGTGATTGCCTGGCTGCCGGCTGCAAATGCTATGTCGAGCAGTAATATGGCATTAATCAACAGATATGAGGTGAAGATTTAAATATTCTAGAGGGAGCCTGGTGGGGACCTACTTGTGTCGGATGAGCCG
Organism: Brienomyrus brachyistius; assembly: GCF_023856365.1. NCBI lineage: Eukaryota > Metazoa > Chordata > Actinopteri > Osteoglossiformes > Mormyridae > Brienomyrus > Brienomyrus brachyistius. The sequence continues at coordinate 6,577,826 of NW_026042306.1, read as the reverse complement.
GCCTCCCTGGATCACTTGTGCCGTCACATTGGCCATGTGGCAAGAAAAAAGGAGCCAGTTTTGGGGCTGGACTCGGTATGAGAACCTCATAAATATCACAGAGTAACAGGTAAGAGCTGGGGAGACAAAGATCATGCAGGGGTCAGAGGCCAGAAAGAAGAAGAGCAACCAGCTTAAAACCTTTAAAAAGTCCCTCTGGAGTCCCGAGTGACCCAGTGGACGCTCATATAGATGGAAGGTGAGCCCTCTGCCTCTTACCGAAGGTCATTCGACCGCTGATGATGTCGGGGCTCTTCCTCATATCGCTGACTGCGACTAGGGGAAGACCCCAATTAATAACTGGTCCCCAGAAGTGCTGAAATCAAACAATAAAACACAGAGCTGATCTAACATGCAGCAGGGTGAAGGTACCATTAAATAAATTTCAGAGGATTCTTACAATACATTAGTGTGAGATTATTAAACAGTAGTCATAAAATTACATGTACATTAACAAAAAATCAGTTTGTTACTTTCTTACCGTGCTTTTGTTGTAAGGATTTTCCCAACAGGCACATTCAGATCACGGAAAGACAAAGAAAACAAACAAAAAAAATTATAAGTGCAATTCTGTGATCACCAGCAGCACTTCTGCAATGAGGGACCCAAATGTAAGCAGTGACTTTATGCTTACATCTACAACAAAGTGAAGAGTTTAAGCTTCTTATACACTGACGGCAATCGACAAGGAAAGTTTACATATTGGATTTTTACATAAACTGCAAGCGCCTCTGGATGCACATACCTCCTCAGATACTTCCGAAACTCTTTGTTTTTAAGCTGGTTTACAGCTCTCTGAAAGAAATTCCTTGCCATGTTAAAGTCAATGTACATGCACGTATGTTGATTTTGTTCAAAATGAAATGTGAAGATGAATTTGCCGTTTATATAGGAATGCGAATGACATCAGCACTCTAGATTCTAGAACTTACATACGTAGGCTACTGCTTATGTAACTGACGTAACTGTTCCAACATCTCCTTGGAAACGGACTGGAATTGAATGGAAGAATGTTAGTGGGCGAAATGAATTTTGTCAACTGAATAAATTCATTTTGTGTACAAAATGCATTTCCTGAACGAAAGTCATTTTGTGGAGGAAAGGAATGTCATGAATGATACAGAGTCATTTCGTGGAAGAAATCGATTCTGCGGAATTACGGAGTGCTTTTGTGGAAGCAGGAAATGCATTTCATCTGTTGCAGAGTCACGAAAAATCAGCGCTTGACACTTGGCATACCATAAAGTACAAAGTACTCAGCAGGCACATGGACGCAGACACATCTGTATCCACACCTGGATATTTCAGTGTGACTTTTATTGCGTGGATTCTTACTACAGTGGTGCCTGCGGTTCACGAACACAATCCGTTCCAGGAAAGTGGTCGTGAACCAATTTGTACGCGATCCAAGGCAATTTTCCCAATAAGAAAGCATTTAAATTCCATTAATTCGTTCAGAAGTCTACCAAATAATGATTTGTTGTCAATTGTTTTTCTGGTTTTTATAGTGAAAACTTTAAAGAAAAACACAATATAGTGTGGCGACGGGCGGACCGAGGCATTACGGGAGACATGGAGACTTGCTTGCTGGGGTAATTACGCTTTTTATTTACAGTCATTAAACCCCTTGCATTGTTGTGGTTGTTAATGTTAATGGTTGCATTTCCCTATTGTCGCGTGTGTGTTTGGCCGTGTTTTGTAAACGGTCCGATCCTCACGTGTATTTAGCGTGTGTAAATCATCCACCGTGTGTGCATCTTGCAGTTCGGCGTCTGTGTATTTGGGACGTGTCCCATTGGAAAGACATTGGGATTTTGGCTTTTAAAAGCTCAATCTAAAGAAGCACATCGAGGAAAGCTAAACTAATGGTAAACACCAGTGAATTAATTTCAGTTATCACGATTAGCCTGGATAACAGCTTGGGGAGAGCTTTGTGTCTGATGTTAAGTGAACGTTTTCTTCTCTTGGTGATAGGCTGGTTAGGGCATTTGAATCACTAATATTAACTTGGACATTTGAACAATGAACACTGAAATAGTTATGTAAGCTGAAAAACAGGGTTTTGTGACTGAGATAATGAACCCCATGCTGGTAATAGGAAAAACGGTGACTTGTGTTTTCAGAAATGGCTTTAAAATACGTTAACATTAACCTGTACTTCTTTTTTAACAATAGCATACTCCTGTTTAGGTTTTTAAAGCCCTCTTTTTGAAGTGTGTGATGTATGCAAAATTTTTCTTTTCCATGCTTTAAAATGCTGAGTAAACGTTTTGATATTAAAAGTTTAGACAGCGTTCCGTTGTTATTCATATTTACTTGCACTTTAATTACTCAAGTACAGTTAGTTACAGATTATTTGTAATACTTAAGTACAGTGAACACTAGGTACTTTAAGACTTTTACTTGAGTGGAATTCTAGTTGGTGACTTGGGAGGGTATCTGTACTTATACTTAAGTGTGACTTTCGGGTACTTTATACAAGACTGTGAACAAGCTCGACTGTCTCAGACGGAAATCATAGCTCAGAGGCAATGATACTATATTAATAATCTCTGAGTTAATGATTAAGACATATATCAGCCTTCCAGCTGCAACTGATTAGAAATCAACCTAATGTTTTTCATGTTAGAAATCATAAACCTGCTTCAGTTCATGTCTCTGTGTGAAATCAGATGTTACTCACATGGCACAAGGCCCAATGTGACTCTGACTGTAATCACCCAGAGTGTGGCCCAGCGTGACTCCTGATGACATGTTAATCTCTTGGAGTGGGAATTCCATTTCCATAAAAGGTATTGTAGGAAACCTCGTTAATGGAAATATATTTTCAAAACCTTCGAACAATATTGGCCTTTCGCATTTTTTCTCACAAAAAACTCCAAAAATGTCAGGTAGTGACAACTCCAATGAGCAGAGTGAAAAAACGATTAAAATCGGTATTTAACTAACTAAATCAGAAACACATTTTTGTTTGACTGTTTAACAAACACATCTAAAATTTTATACATTTAAACATTAACAAAAGCTGTTAATGTGTTTTCTTTAAAAGGTACAAGTCTATTTTGTGTGGTTTTTCACAATAAGACTCATGAACGACTAAGTTAGTATGTTTTGGGGTCTGTATACACATCGCGGTCCTATACTTTCACAGACCTAAAGTTAAACTCTAAAGCCCCTAACCACCGGTGTGTGTGTGTGTGTGTGTGCGTGTGTGTTTGTGCACATGAGCATGAATATACATTTACCGAAAAAACATATTTATTAAAATAACTAAGGCTTTATTCTGTCAATTTTTTTTTTTTAATAATTCCAGCAGATAAATGGGGTCGTTATAGTGAATCTGTAGTCTCCCTGCATAGTGGATGACTGCTGACACTGTTGAATTTGAACTATGTTTCATTAACTGTCAAACAGTCTGCAGCTCCGTTACCGTTGTCAACTTAGCATTGTACTCCAGCAAGCATCTCAGATCAAGCTTGTAGATTATATAAGCTGGGGCCGTGGGCACCTTGTAGGATGTCTTTATTAAAATAACTAAGACCTTATTCTTTAAAGTTTTTAATGTGTATTTGCAGCATGGTGCTAAATGCAGCTTACTGGTTCCTATTAAATATAATTAAATAATCATGTACACCTTCTTTAAAATAACAAGACTATATCCTAAATTCTTACACCCTTGCCTGATTCCACAGTTCCTACCCCACACTTATGTGGCCCCCCTCCCACCATTCCATGACTTGTGAGATAAGGAAAGCACACTTCCCAACCTTTGGTTGTGCACTTGTGCGCATGCTTGAGGTTTTGCTGTGTGTGTGTCTGTGTGTCTGTGTGTGTAGGTTGTTCATCTTGTAGGTTGTTCATATTAATTTAAAATTTCGCTATAACAAAACAATCCTTATACATTTTAATAAAAAACGTGAACTATATTTGTTTGGTGTTTTTTTGATTGAGCAAACTCTTTTGTGTTTTTGTGTGCGTGTCCGATACAACTGTAGTTTGTATCAACTTTTTTTTAGTTTGACCTCCGGGGTGTGTGTTTGTCTGCATGCGCGTGAATAAACATTTACTGAAAAACGTATTTATTAAAATAACTAAGACTTTATTCTGTCAAAGTTTTTAAAAATGTGTTTTGATGCATGTCACTAAATGCTGCTTAATAGTACCTAACCGGGGGTGCTCCCCCAGAGACAGTTGCTAGTCCATTTATTCTTTTAAAGACTACTGATTCCAATTTGATTCAGGTCTCTTGTAGATTTTCTCTTGACCGGTCAGCGCAGTCTCTCTCTTGTACATAGAAAAAAAAAACAGAGAATACCTATTATTAGAATGTTATTTTTAATTTAATTTAATTAATTAGCGTTTTTATCACGCGAATAAAAGAAATAATATACTCACCGGGTAAGGCCTGGATGAACCTCTTTGGCTGGCAGGAAGGGTAAGACCTCGAAGATACTTGTGCCTCTACCCTAGGAGGAAAAGGCCCCCCCGCTCGACGTAATATCAACCAGGTGCAGTCATATCGTTTCTCTATTAACCCATATCTGTACTGTCGTGTATGAAAAACAGGATTTACTGGGAGACAAAGTGTGTATGGCCCGAGTCATTAGAGATGACCTTCAAAAGTATGGCTCCATATGCTGATGTAATACAACGCTTGCGTGTCTTTACTAGATTATTTAATTGCAATTAACCAGGTGCACTCATATTGTTTCTCTATTAACCCATATCTGTACTTGTGCGAGGTCATATATGAAAAACAACACTTCAAACAGATTTTATGTATGGCCCAAGTTGTTAGAGATGGCCTTCAAAAGTGTGGCCCCATACGCTGATGTAATACAAACGCTTGCGTGAGGAAGAAACACACATACACTGTCAAAACTACCGGCAAGCGTTTTTATTGGACGACAGACCCTCCGCCTCCTCTCATTCTTTGCTCCAACTTTATCATTTTCTCCCAGAGTCTCAGTCTCTCAGAGTTTCTCTCAGACTCAGCTCTCCGGCATCAGACTCGCGCAGCGGCATGGCTCTCAGCTCTCCGTCATCAGACTCGCGCAGCAGCACGGCTCTCAGCTCTCCGGCATCGCTCTCTCCGAGGATTATCCAAGGCCGTGGGGACCTTACCGCAGTACCGCACCAGACACAGCATTCTAAGTCCTTTGGTGATTCTCCAAAGCCCGGGACCTTACCGCAGTACCGCAACACCAGACACAGCGTACGCTCACGCTCCATCAGGTAACCCACCCCCGCTCAGCCCTGGCGGCACCCGACAAAATAATCCATCCATCCATCCATTTCCCAAACCGCTTATCCTATTGGGTCGCGGGGGGTCCGGAGCCTATCCCGGAAGCAATGGGCACGAGGCAGGGAACAACCCAGGATGGGGGGCCAGCCCATCGCAGGGCACACTCACACACCATTCACTCACACATGCACACCTATGGGCAATTAAGCGACTCCAATTAGCCTCAGCATGTTTTTGGACTGTGGGGGGAAACCGGAGTACCCGGAGGAAACCCCACGACGACATGGGGAGAACATGCAAACTCCGCACACATGTGACCCAGGTGGAGACTCGAACCCGGGTCCCAGAGGTGTGAGGCAACAGTGCTAACCACTGCACCACCATGCCGCCCCCCCGACAAAATAATAACTTGTTAAAATAACACACACACTCATAAGCACTCTCCTCAATATAATTTAAAAATAAAATAATAATTAAATAAATCATTTAAAATAAATAAATAATTTATAATAATAATAAATAATTTATAATAATAATAAATAATTTATAATAATAATAAATAATTTATAATAATTAAATAAATAATAAATAAATAAATAAAAATTAAATCCAACTCCCGTGATGTTACATCGTACCACCACAACCAAGCCCCGCCTACACAAGCCCCGCCCCCAAGTGACCTTTTGACCCGACCTGTCAATTTGATGGAAGCGGTATTCCATCCCTCTCTCTGAGATCAGAACTTAGAGAGACAGACAGTGGAGTACAGTGGGGGGGGGGGGGGAGAAACTGCATGCGGAAGGTATTCGAAGCTACCCCAACTGGTGCACATAGAGTTGTAGTTATAAAGTAGTCGCAGTAGGCCTTATGCAATATGTTATGCGGTAGTACAAATATATTGTTACGTTAATCCTATTAAATGTTAACCATGTATTTACAGTGACTCAATGACAAGATGTCAATACCAATCTTGAATCAAAGGTCAACCTAATATTCACTGTGATTCAATGTCAATATAATCAATATCAATATTCTTATCTCAGGTTGGAGCCTGTTCTGGTAAATTGATCAAAATGGGTGGATTTTACCTTGCTGCAAATGTGAACCAATAGAACTTGATTTCTTGTTTCATGACCAATCAGGACTTAGATGTCCTTATAGGGAATTGGCTATTATAGTCTATCAACTGGTTGCTCTTTGTGCTCGGGGTGCCTGGTGCTAGAGTGTGACAGAAGCACTTTGCTGGATTGCTTGAATAAAAGAGAACTCTCTCACCAACTGAGAGGTCTGGAGTTTAATTCTAAATGGCTCAACTAGAGTTATCAGAGAGGTTGATTCATAATTTCCCTTATATAGAATCAGTGGTTGCGCAGGCACGCGGAGTGGAGCTTCCCGAATAAGGCTGAAGTTGGCTCCTTATTTGCAGCTCCTTACTCACATTTTCCGATCCACCTTAAATGCTGCGCAGCCGAATGCAATGACGCGATTGCGCCTGTAGAGGGGCTCATTTAGCGAGGGTTACCTTCAGAACTTCATTTGGCTTTCGATTCCTATTAACTGAACACGATTATACTGACTTGTTGCCACTTTGAGGAAAGTATATATCTGGGCAGTTTCAGTAATAGTATGTGTGTATTTTATCAGAAAATGAGACAAACGCAAACGTCTTTCCACTCCCAATCAGGCCCAGAAATATGCCCAATCAGGCAAATATGAACTTCTCAGTACACATCAGGTATGCCAGTATATAGGAAAAGTGACATTCTCCTGACCCAGACTGATTTAATACTTTAAAGATCAGATGGAAACAAGGCATGTCATACTATAGCGCACAAAGGTGTGAATGAGAAGCCAGGTTTCCATGCCCATTTTAATACATTAAATCAGTCTGGGCCAGGACAATGTGACTTATTCTATATTGTGCATACCTGACGTGTACTGAGAAGTTCATATATGCCTGATCCAGAGAGGTTTAAAGTATTAAAATGCTCCCCCTACATGCGCAATAAAACGCTGCGAGTAATAAATATGACTGGTGTGTGAGTGTTTGTGGGCTGGCCCGCCATCCTGGGTTGTTCCCTGCCTCGTGCCCATTGCTTCCGGGATAGGCTCCGGATCCCCCGCGACCCAGTAGGATAAGCGGTTTGGAAAATGGATGGATGGATGGTGTGTGAGTGTGTGTGGGCTGGCCCCTCATCCTGGGTTGTTCCCTGCCTCGTGCCCATTGTTTCTGGGATAGGCTCCGGACTTCCCGTGACCCAGAAGGATAAGCGATTTGGAAAATGGATGGATGGATGGATGGAATAATAAATATGACTGATGTGTGACTGTGCCCTGCGATGGGCTGGCCCCCATCCTGGGTTGTTCCCCGCCTCGTGCCCCCCGCGAGGTAGAAGGATAAGCGGTTTGGAAAATGGATGGATGGAATAATAAGTAAGTTACGTGTGATCCCGCTGCAAATAATAATACGTAATACGTTATTACATGAATGCGCACACAGATGGAGTGCGGAAAAGGTGGAAGCGTAAGAGCAAGATGAATGCGGTAGGCAGGGGTCCTCGCATTAACAGTGAGACACGCGTTTCTCTCATAATGTAATCTATCTTAAAGGTTTTGATGAAACTTGAGAGCCTTGAATAAAATAAGGCAACAATTTGCACCCACTTTTTGGGAGTAAACATAACTGTTTATTGGAGTAAACTGTTTTTTTTTGTGAGATACACCCAATTTAAAGAAAATAAATATTTTAAATATTTAACTGTAAAATGTGGAATTCTATACTGTACTGTTTTTTCGCCATACTACCTTTACCAGCATGCTGTGCAGTTTGTACATTCCCACCGTTAAGGCGGTTTTTTTTTGTTTTCAATTACAGTGGAGAAATCCACTTAGCCCGCGAAATCGCGGCGGCAATGCGCCAGTTGCTGGAGTGAGGGTGTTCTTTTTGGCGGAGATAACGGGGCTGTCGGCACGTCAAATTTTAAATGGCAAGCAATTTCTTTCCAAAAGCTATGAACCAACTGAGGAACAAGTAGTATCGGAAGTATCTGAGGAGGTATGTGCATCCAGAGGCGCTTGCAGTTTATTTAAAAATCCTATATGTAAACTTTCCTTGTCGATTGCCTTCAGTGCATATAGAGCTTAAACTCTTCGCTTTGTTGTAGATGTAAGCATAAAGTCACTTCTTACGTTTGGGTCCATCATTGCAGAAGTGCTGCTGGTGATCACAGAATTGCACTTATAATTTTTTTTGTTTGTTTTCTTTGTCTTTCCGTGATCTAAATGTGCCTGTTGGGAAAATCCTTACAACAAAAGCACGGCAAGAAAGTCAGAAACTGATTTTTTGTTAATATACATGTAATTTTATGACTACTGTTTAATAATCTCACACTAATATATTGTAAGAATCCTCTGGAATTTCTTTAATGGTACCTTCACCCTGCTGCATGTTAGATCAGCTCTGTGTTTTATTGTTTGATTTCAGCACTTCTGGGGACCTGTAATTAATTGGGGTCTGCCCATAGTCGCTGTGATGGATATGAGGAAGAGCCCTGAAATAATCAGTCGTCGAATGACCTTAGGTAAGAGGCAGAGGGCTCACCTTCCATCTATATAAGTGTCCACTGGGTCACTCGGGACTCCAGAGGGACTTTTTAAAGGTTTTAAGCTGGTTGCTCTTCTTCTTTCTGGCCTCTGACCCCTGCATGATCTCTGTCTCCCCAGCTCTTACCTGTAACTCACTCATTTTTATGAAGTTCTCCTATCGAGTCCAGCGCCAATACTGGCTCCTCTTCGGATGCCATGTCACCAATGCAACGGCGCAGATAATTCAGGGTGGCCGGCTTATCCGACACAAGTAGGTCTCCACCAGGCTCCCTCTAGAATATTTAAATCTCCACCCCTCATCTGTTGATTAATGCCATATTACTGCTCGACATAGCATTTGCTGCCGGCAACCAGGCAATCACTCAGCCAGCTTTTCTCCTAGTCAGATTTTTCCTTAATAGTGTCACACAAGTACCTTTTATAGGTTTGTGTTTTTCATGAATGTTTTTTTCTTCCATTTCATAATGCAGAAGAAAAATCTCCCCTCCTCCCAAATAAATATATATATATATATATAAATTTATATATCTGTGTATTCATTTCTTTCATTTTTCTTATTATGAAACCACACGTGAGTAGGGGCAATTCACTGCCCATACAAAGTGTGAGGGGATAACATTTACCTAATGTAGTCCTGTATTAGACAAAATCATTTTATCACATGGGTCAGTTACAGTTACCTACATAAGGACATAAGAAAGCGAGAGGAGACCAATCAGCCCATCAAGCTCATATGGGGAGAATTTAACTAATAGCTCAAGAGTTGTTAAAATCTTATCTAGCTCTGATTTAAAGGAACCCAGGGATTTAGCTTACTACTTACTAAACTAGTAGCAAGACTCTAAAAACATGATGTGTAAAAAAGTGCTTCCTCAAATTTGTTTTAAAATGTTCTCTCGCTAATTTCCACTTATGGCCACGATTTCTAATATTTAAACTAATATTGAAATATTGAACAGCATCCAGACCTGTTAGAATCTTATATACCTGGATCATGTCCTTCTTAGTCTCCTTTACTCGAGGCTAAACGGATTCTGCTCAGTTAACCTCTCGTAAGACATTCCTCTAAGACGAGGAATCATTCTGGTACCCCTACGTTGCACCTTTTCCAAGGCAGCAATGTCCTTCTTAAGGTATGGTGACCAAACCTGCACACAATATTCTAGGTGGGGACTTACCGAGGAATTATATAATGGAGCCGTTTGTGGTGGACAACATCAAAGGCCTTCTGCAGAACTAAGCAGATAACATCATAGGCCTTTTTGTGATCAATTTCTTTCGTAGCTTCCTCAAAGAACTCAAGTAGATTAGTTAAACAGGACCTACCTCTCCTAAATCTATGATGGCTATACCTCAGAATGTTATTTTAATCCAGGTAATCTACCATTTTCACTTGGATTATAGCTTCCATTACCATTCCAGTTATGCAAGTTAAACTGATTGGCTTATAGTTTGCTGGATTACTTCTATCCCCTTTTATGAATATGGGTGTTATATTAGCATGCTTCCAATTAGAAAGTGCCACACCAGTAGATAAGGATTTCTCAAATAGTAATGTTAAAGGTTGGTTAATAATATCCCTCATCTCTTTTAAAACTATACTTTATACCAGGGGTGCCCAAAGTGGGGCCCGCGGGTCAAGGTTGGCCCGGCGTACTATTTAGATTGGCCCGCCAATGGATATCTAAAATTTTAAATTATTACTGTACTAAAATTTGTTTCAAAAACTCTTAAAGCACGAATCCCAGTGTAGCTATCAGTGCGTTTACTTTTTAGTGTACGTTGGCCTAACTAATATATATTATACAGTCCTCACTCATGGTGCTTTGATTACATTTGAAATATCTAAGACTAAAATTGAAATACAAGCAACTATAAGGGTAATGTAGAGTATATCTGTGCACATATGTACATTTCCACACTTCATAAATAGTCATATTTTAACAATTTGTAAAAAGTCCCATGAGTCTTTGTTGCCGCCATACGCGATCAAACCAGTTTGTGGCGGGTCACCACCGGGCTGCTAGCTTAAGCCACTATCAACATGGAGCGGCATCGTCAGTGGCACACAGACAAAAGACATTTTAAAAAATGCTGGGAGGAAGAATATTTTTTTCACTGACATAAATGCTAAAGCGGTCTGCCTTATTTGTAACCAGTCTGTTGCTGTACTAAAGGAGTATAACATTCGTCATCATTATGAGACGAAGCACGCAGCATTTTCGCAATTCAAAGGTGATGCGCGAAAGAACAAGACCAGGGAGCTGCTGGCTAAACTTCACAGGCAACAAGGGACTCTTACACGGCCCTCGACAGCCCAGGACAGCGCGACACGAGCCAGCATTGAGATTACTGCGCTAATTGCCCGGACTGGGAGATCATTTTCAACGGGTGACTTTGTTAAGGAGTGTCTGTCCATAGCTGCGACAATCATGTGCCCGTCACAGGCAAAAACTTTCTCCCAGATCAGCCTCTCACGAAATACTGTGACACGTCGTATTGAAGAAATGTCTCGAGACATTAAGGAGCAATTTAAAGCAAAGGCTGCTGGATTTGTCGCCTTTTCTTTGGCGTGTGATGAGAGCACGGACATTTCGGACTCTGCACAACTTTTGGTTTTCATACGGGGAGTAAATGAAAACATGGAAATAACTCAGGAGCTGGCTGGATTTGAGACACTGCGCAGCACAACAAAAAGTGAGGATTTGTTTGCAGCCGTTGAGCGAGTGTTGGATACGAACGGGCTGAGCTGGGAAAAATTGGTTGGGATAACAACTGATGGAGCACCTGCCATGGCTGGGAGGAAAACAGGCCTTGCCACACTAATTTCCCAGAAGGTTTCCCAATGTGGAGGTAAGGTGGCAAAATACCACTGCATCCTGCACCAAGAGCAACTATGTGCCAGATCAGTTGGTATGGGAGACGTGGTGCGTGACGTGATTAAAATCATAAACTGCATACGATCAAAAGCGCTCTCACACCGCCAGTTCAGAGCTCTTCTAGAGGAGGTTGATTCACAATACAAGGATGTGCTTTACCACCAAGAGGTGAGGTGGCTGAGCCGCGGGAAAGTCCTCAAAAGATTTTTTGAGCTGCGCCATGTCATCGCGGAGTTTCTGACAAGCAAGAACAGTGACACTCAAGTCCCCACAGATGAAAAATGGTTTTGTGACGTGGCTTTTATGGTGGACATCACTGACCTGCTCAACACCCTGAATATTCAGCTTCAAGGGAAGGATCAGATCATCACTGAGCTGTTTGACCACATAACGGCCTTCAGGTCGAAGCTGCAGCTACTCTGTCGACATCTGTCAGCAGGTTGGTTAATACATTGTACACACACAGAGACACACATACACATTCAGTTTTAATGGTGATAATGTCTATCATACTGTATTTTATGCCGTAAATAAGTCCCGGCCTTGTTAACTGTGTTGCGGAGGGACAGCGCTGTCCATGGTTCTTAAACTTGATTGACAGGCAGACATGCGCTTTGTTTGTCTTTTGGAGCTTGCATATTTTTTGTGATTGTAAAAATGCTTATGATTTAATCAAGTGATAATGGAGAGGAAAGGTGGCAGCATGTACCTGCACCTCACATGATAAAAGTGCAGTTACTGGGATTGATATTATGTGGAATATGTTAGTAAGTGCATTTACTAACATATCCATATTCCACTGTTGTGCAGTTAAAAAGTATTGTTAAAAAGTATTGTAATAAAATTGTAAGGCTAACTCTTTCAAAGTACATAAAACAACATTTATGTTGCAATATTTATTATTATTTGACGACTTAGCAGCTCTTTCACTTCTTCCCAGGAAACCTTGCACACTTCCCTAGTCTGAGAGAGGTCAACCTGGTGAAGCAGAGACTGCCTGAATATGCAGCACTTCTCAGACACTTGGACCAGGACTTTGCGTTGCGCTTTGAGGACTTTAGGGAAAGTAGAGGTGACATGGAGCTGTTTTCTCAACCCTTCACCATAAGTGTGGACTCAGTGCCTGATCACATTCAGATGCAGCTAATTGAGTTTCAGTGTGATTCTGAGCTAAAGAATAAATTCATGTCACTACACCTGAAAGATTTCTACACACATGTCTCATCTGAAAGGTACCCAGACATTAGGAAACATGCACAGGTCATGTTAGCTTTGTTTGGCAGCACTTACATCTGTGAACAGACTTTTAGTGTAATGAACCTTAACAAGTCCAGGCTCAGAAGCACTCTGACTGACCCACACCTACAGGACATCCTCACCCTCTCAGTGAGTCAGCTGCAACCTAATATTGATAGGCTGATAAACGCCAAAGAACAGCTTCATGTTTCTCACTAGTGGTGCAATTATATTGTTCCTACTGTTGTTGTTGTGTTGCTGTTGGACATGCACTCTTTGACATTTTGCACTATATGTGATTACAAAAGTTTAGACGTGTTCTAAATGCCTATATATGACTTATTTGTCATATTTTGTTTATGTTATTTACACAGAAAGGAAGGTTAGATAACTGTTTGATAAATAAAACTACTTTACTTTACTATTAGTGTTTGTATTTTGTGTAAAATATTACATTTGGCCCGCGGTCCTCCGATAGATTTTCATTTTGGCCCACTAAGGGAAAATGTTTGGGCACCCCTGCCTTAGTGCTTAATTAGTAATCACCGATGGTTGCAGCGGAATTTCTGAAGAGAACCGTCAAACGAGAACAACGTTTATCCAAAATGGGAAATTTATGACGCTTTCACAAACTAGATAATATGAAAAAGAAAACTTTATTTTAAGTATGCAATGTCAGGAGAAGATTCAGCTCCCATCTCCAGCAGAGCTTCTCCCATGTCCTGGAGGACGCAGGGGACTGACTAGTACGAATGGGCCTTGTTCCATGCCTCCATTGTGGAGGCAGCTGACTGGAGCTGTGGCCTGTTGTGGCAGCAATCCCCGAACCCGCTGGTGGACAGCGTTGATGAAATGTTGGAATGCGGCTTCGGCGGTCGTCGAGGTAAAAACTCAGGTGTGGGAGGAGTTTAGCGAGGCCATGGAAAATTACTTCCGGACAGCTTTGTCTTCAAAGACCTCGATCCCACCAACACACCTTCCAATGAGGAAGCAGAGTCTGGGGAAAAAAAGAGGTGTCCATATAAACTCAATGTATGTTATAGGGAAAGAATTCGGGGTGGGGGGTGTAAATGAGGTTACGTACTGGGCATGCTGTTGTGGGCAGATGGGTTTCTCTCCTCCTTGGCGGCCATTAGGGACTAACGAGGTGAAGCGTATTCTATGATGCGGGGGTGCGCAGGCACTACGCAGCAGCTGAAATGGTTTCTGGCTCTGCTCATGTCCTGCGCACGATACCAGCTGCCTGTCCCCGCATCATAGCACTCCACCTTGTTAGTTACCCCAAACCCATCGTGGCCGCCCATCACGAATAGGAGGTCGTCCACCACTGCGATGCCAAAATCACTGCGCGGTGTGGACATGGGGGCCACAGCATGCCAGCGGTTTGTGGTAGGGTCATAGACCTCCATGGTCTGCAGGCGATCAGGCCTGTTGATACCGCCCACCTGAGAGATGCCAAAGATTCATTATCACTTGCTTGCCAAAAGGATGGGCAAACATCAACTTTCCCAAAGTCATGAACTCTTAAGCAATTTTCACCCTATGAAAGCAGGCGCCTTAGAACCTCCCATTGTCTATAGATGACACAAGCTTATATACAGAAGTCAACCTATATGCAATGAAAACATGGATTTGGGCAACAGAAAACTTGTATGATTCGGTGAAAACTGTGAGCCTTCAAAAAAGACTCCTTATGCTAATATATTTTGCTTTTTTATTGTTATTACTTAAAACGAACACTTGAAGCTAATCAGACACTGAAAAAAACAACAATCTGACAAATTATATCTGGAACTAGGGAAAATAATTAATAAAAAATCTAAACTTTACAACCCGAGCTAGTAGCAGAGACCCCCCAGCAGATCCATTTATAACCCAGAAATGAATGCAGGGAGGCTAAAGAGGGTAGCATATATGTTTTTTATGTGTATAAAGATAAGCCTTTGCAGCAGGTATTTCTGGCATTTAACTGTTTTGTTTGGTTTAAATGTATCACAATGAAAGACACAGCAGCAAAGACAAAAAAACCATGAGTCTTACAGGTAAAATGTGAGATTTGACACAGAAAGGAATCACTCACCGCATATATCTTCCCTTTATACGCCGTGACTCCAAGGCTGTGACGGGGAATGCTCATTGGAGTGATCAAGCTCCATTCGTTAGAGAGTGGGTCAAAGCACTCCACTGTAGATAGGCTCTCTGTTCCATTGTGGCCCCCACAGATGTATATCTATGAAAACCAATTTAACTGTGAAGACCGTTATACTGTATATGACTGGGGTTTGGAGGTTACAGATAAAGTTCATTGTGACTCAAAAATAAAAGTATATGCTATGCATAGTGTATGACAGGGTTCCCCAGTCCCGTTCCTGGAGGAACACAGTTTGCAAATTTCCCTTCTCAAACACACCATAATCAGCTAATTTTCAGGTTTAGTATGGCTGTTTGAAAAGGGAAATCTGCAAAGAGTTTTGGATTCTGCTCCCCCAGGAACAGAATAAAGGAAACCTGACATGGGAACACCATTTCATCTATCTCACAAGTCTTGGAGTTGACACCACAGCACTACCCAATGTGCCACTAATGGAGACCAATAATGCATTTATCCAAATACTTAAATGTATTGAACATAGTAATTGTGGATTAAAATCAGCAATCTGAAGAGAAAGAGAACTCATGACTGTGTAAAATACTCAATTTCAAGGGTAAAATGAGGGTAAACACAGTCAGACGCCCTCCCATTACCCTACCTTGCCATTCAGGGTGGTGGCGCTGGCATCGTTTCTCCTCTCATTCATGTGCTCGATCTGGGTCCATTCATTGGTTATTGGGTTGTAGCACTCTACGATGTTGAGGGGCCTGAAACCAATATGGCCACCCATGGCGTAGATGAGCCCATCGAGCACGACCACACTAACATTACATCGATGCCAGTGCATGGGGGCCATCTGCTGCCATGCTCGTGTGATCGGGTCGTATCTGCGCAAGGTATTGATGAAATTTTGCCCATCAAACCCCCCAATGCAGTACACAAACCCATCATGGTACACCGTGCCATGACCAGCTAGGTTGCTCTGCTCCTCCTGCGTGATATCCACCCAGCGGTCGGCCCGTGTGTCATATGCATCAATGCAGTTTGTCGTGCGCATGTTCCATCCACCAACAGCCAGCAAAATGTCAGAGGGCAAGCGCGGGCGGATCAGTGGGTTCTCAAAATCAGAGAATGGACTTTCATCATGAAGATCATAGATGACCTTCATGACATCAGTGATAATTGGCCTGCACGCCGCATTGGCCTTCACCAGATCGTTGGCTTTGACGATCTTCATAAAGTACTCCGGATCCATACGAGCCATCCGAATCTACACATGAAACAAGAATGAGAGAATTCCCATGAGTTCCTTAGTGCTTTCTGTGAATCTCTGGAGATGAGCAATTCCTAACATTAAAGGTACATTAGCTGAAGCCATTTACATAGAAAGTCTCAGATGTGTCAGCTAACACTTATTTCATGTAAGACATTTCAGTGTTTTGTTTTCCATTATTTCTTACACTCTCCTCCCAGGTGTAATACCTGGAAGCCTTGGTTGTAGACTTATGGGACATGGAAATGGAGGTTCAGTCTCTAGCTACAGTAATAAGGACTTCACTCAATGAGCATTCTATTGTTATATACACAAGTCAATGAGAACATAGTATAACTATACTCACCTTGGGCAACAGAGCTGAAATGTGGGCCTCTCGGGTGGCAGGCTCGTGCTCGATCCACCGGAGGATGGCGTCAAACACCACATCCTCTTCTCTGACATTCAGCTCATCCTGCTGTATGATGTCAGAAAGTTGTTCAAGACTTAGTTCTGGGAACTCGTTTGAGCTGATGGCAACCTCCTTAAAGTTTTTCAAGATGAAGTTGAATGCAGACTGGTGCAGCTCGTTTACGCAGTAGACATCGGCGATTTTAAGAAGGCCAATGCAGTTGTTGAGGCAGAGCTGCTCATGCAGGAAATCATAGCAGCGCTGCACGATGCCCAAGACACTGAGATAATCAGCCGCAACCAAAAAGCGTAATGTTCCTAATAGAGTGGCTGATCTGTCCTGAAATCGTAAAACTGAAAAGTTTTCAAACACAGTATGTATATTATATAACATGTTGGATAAATAGATGTAATTTATTGGTGACTTCGTGTACATTGAAGTTTCTGCCTTTTAAACAACTATAAAGTAATGTTGTTTGTTATATAAAAAATGTACATTTAAATGTATGAAACAAAAAATGTATACACACACACATTACATTTTCGTTAGCTGTAAAATACAGTGAAGTGAAATCTCCATTATTTGCGTTGCAATATTCCACCACTAGGGGGCAATTTTGGACGAAGGAATCTCTTTAATGGCTGTTACCAACAGAAATGTTTGCTGCTACAGTATTCAGCTTTCTGGGTGTCCTGCAAAAAGAACTAGATGACTACAAGTAGGTATGGAATGCACACTGCCCATCTGACAAACCAGAAGCCACTTTTTGAAATGTAAATTTTATTATTGAAACATTTTGTTGGATTGCACTCTAGGTTTAATGGAAGAAACTGTGGATTCCATGTATCTCCTGAAAATCTTCGTAGTCTTTGTGGAGACAATGATCTTCAAATTCACTTTGAGGTCTTGCAGAGACAAAATGAACTTGCTCCACCAGTCAGCTGGGTTACTGCCATGGAGAATTATATTGCATTCAAAAGTGTATTAGGTCTATAAGGTAATTCTGCTAACAAATTGTACAAAGCTCTCAAAATTATTTTGGTTTTCAGACAACAAATAACATTTTTTCCAGCCTTTGTTCTCCAAATAAGACATTTATTTAAACGTTGTATACAAAAATAAATTAAGCATGTTCAACAAGAACACTTTGGCCATTATACATATTGCTGTGTATAGAGCCATTAAACTGCCCCCTTAAAGCTTTTTACTGCCAAACAAAGCTGTCAGGTCAAAAATCACACTGTTAAAAATGAAGTATAAAAGAATACAAAAATAACTTCTAACAACTTATAACACTTATTCAATAAGATTATAGAACAACATAATCATTACATTGCAATTCAATCACCAGAGGTGGCGTGGAGTACAATAATTAACAGCTTGGCTTCAGGGAATGCCAAACCCTTCAGGGAATCCCAGTGTTATTTAACTGTCCCATTCTGTGTCCCTTCCCTGTTTGGCCAGTAGGTGTCATTGGTCATCTCGTCCCACGTGTTGTCAGTCTTTCTTGTCCTCCCCTGTTGTCAGTCTGTAGCGTTTCCCTTGTTCCCTGCCAGCCACTTGTTGAGCACGTGGTTACCTGTAATTTCAATTCATTAACTTACTGTTTGCCATAGGCTTTTAAATACATTATAAATAATTTAAAAAAATAACATAACAAGAGATAATACTATGAATTTCCTCACTGATTAATTGTGTTGTGGGTTGGAACTCAGTATGGAGTCCCCACAAAGATACAGATACCTTATATGTGTGTGTGTGTGTGTGTGTGTAGCAGGGCCGTAGCACATCTTCTTCTTTGTGTTCAGGAATTGCTTCTTGTAGGTTAAGTTAGAATGGTTTTCACAGTTCTTTGGTCTGGAGATCAGGCTGATTAATCACAGTTGATTTTTGTGGACAATCAACCATATACATATGTACATATATATGTGTGTGTGTGTGTACAGTAGTGTGCAAAAAATCATAAGCAGTCAAAAGAAATTGTGTGATGTCACGATTGTTACGGTTTGTAGCAGCTAATCACTGCTGTTAATAGCAGCTAATAGCTGCTGTCTGTAGCAGCTAAACTACTGTTACTATAACTGCTAATAACATAACAATTTTCCCGTTTTTTGTGTAATAAAGTATATAATGTAGTAATGTGGTGTGTTTTTGATTCAAATATGTTAGTATGGTATTGGCAAGATATTATTGTATCAGCCTTTATTACATTAAGGGGGAAAATTAGCACATTATTGGCAGTTATTACATTAACGGTAGGTATCATATGTGCCCTTGAGAGGTAAAGTGGGCTATCCCACATGTCAGTCAAAAATGACTGTCCAATATTAATTATTGAGGGTCTATCTATCTTTTAAATATACTGAGATCTGTGCTACCTATGATACATATCAATTGTAGGGTATAGACACACTGATTTTTTTTTTTTTTAATTCAACTTTGGAGCTCATTTTCTCAAAACTTTGTTTTTGTGGGATAGCCCACTTTACCTCTCAAGGGCACATGTTATATAGGTCTAATGTACGAAGCATTAACGTTAGACATGATGAGCTGGTTACCCACCAGGCAGGCAGATGGGGGCAGGTGGGCGAGGTGCAGCGTACTGTACGAAGCGGGGGTGCGCAGGCACTGTGCAGCAGCTGAAGCTCCTCTTAGGTGCAATCATTTCCTGCGCACGGCACCAGCTGCCTTTCACTGCATTGAAACATTCCACTTTTGCAGTTACTTTGAAGCCATCGGAGCCTCCCATCGCAAACAGCAAGCCGTCCACCACTGCGATGCCGAAATAGCTTCTTTGTTGTCTCATGGGAGGCCCAGCGTGCCACTGGTTAATTGCAGGGTCATAGACCTCCATAGTCCGCACTGGATGAGCCCCGTTGGTACCGCCCACCTGCGAGACACCAATGGTAAGTGATCACTCGGGTACCAAACAGATAAGTAAATATCAGCTTTCTCGAAGTCAGGAACTCTTAAGGAATTATCGCCCTATAATAGCAGGCTGCACAGAACCTCCCATTGTCTATATAGGACACAAGCTTATAACTAATTTGTGTTCAACATACATGTCAACATAACTGCAGTGAAAAAAAGGGAATTTGGGCAACAGAAAACCTGTACAATTCAGCGAAAACTGTCAACCATCAAAAAAATACTTCTTATGATCATATATTTTGCTTTTATTATTATTTTTATTAGTACTAAAAATAATACTTGTAGTCAGACACTGAAAAAAAAAACAAACAGAGCAATTACGTCTGGAACTACAGAATATAACTGTAATCAAAAATCTAAGCTTTACTAAGCGTATTCGTTTATAACCCAGATATGCAGGGAGCATATGTGTATTGAGATGGGCCTTCCCAGCAGGTCATTTCATCCACTGAATTCTTTTGTTTGTTTTAAGCGCATTACAATCTGTGACACAGCAGCAGTGACAAAAAATATGAGTCTCAGATAAATCTTGAGATTTGACTCCTTTGTTTCAGAGTACAAGAAAGGAATCACTCACCGCATAGATGTTTCCCTGATATGCCGCTACTCCAAGGCCACGTCGGCGAGTGCGCATGGGAGCGATCAAGGTCCATTCGCCCGTGAGTGGATCATAGCACTCCGCAGTGGAAGTGGTCTGAGCTCCATTGCTACCCCCACAAATGTATATCTAGGAAAGATGGTTCACAAGTGATGTGTGTTATGCTGTACATGATTGGAGATGGAGATCTAGAAAGCGTAAATGTACATTTAGCTAATGGATGTTTAATCCATCCACCTTCCATAAAAGTCTATTCAGTACAGGATGGTGGTGAACCTGGAGCCTACCACAGGAAGCACATGGGCATTGGTAGGGAATTTACAGTTAGTTGTGATCATTTCCCTTGTGAACCGCAGCTTAATCAGCTAATTAAGTTCACTAGGTTTGTTTGAATAGGGAAATCTGCAAATTGTTTAGGATTCTGACCCTCCAGGACTGGAATTGGGTAAAGCTCCTACGTTAACACCAGTTATTGTATCTCACAAGTCTTGGGCTGTGGGCAAAATTGCAAAAACACAGAGCTGGACACCACAGCACTGCCCAATGTGCCACTAATGCAGAGCGACAATGCAAGGTCATTTATGTTTTATCTAAACACTGACGTTTACTGAATAAACAATTATGGATTGAAATCAACCATTTGAAGACAAAGCGAGCTACTGAGTATGTAACATAATCAATTTCAAGGGGAAAATGAGGGTAACCACAGGCAGACGCCCTCCTATTAACCTACCTTTCCATTCAGGGTGGTGGCACTGGCATCCTGTCGCTCCTCGTTCATGGGCTGGATGATGGTCCACTCATTGGCATTTGGGTCATATCGCTCTACGATATTCAGAGGCGACACGTCTAAACGGCCACCCATCACATAGATGAAGCCGTTACTTACGGCCACACTGACACAACAGCGGCGCCAGTGCATAGGGGCCATGTGCTGCCATGTCCGTGCGACGGGGTCAAATCTGAGCACAGCATCGGTGAAATTATGGCCATCATAACCCCCAAAACAATACATGAAGCCATTTAAACACACACTGCCATGGCCGGACTGGCGAGTCTCCTGCCCCTGTGTTATATCCACCCAGCGGTCGGCCCGGGTGTCATAGGCTTCAATCCAGTTTGTCGTGCGCATGTTCCATCCACCAACAGCCAGCAAAATGTCAGAGGGCAAGCGCGGGCGGATCAGTGGGTTCTCAAAATCAGATCGTGGACGTTCATCATGAAGATCATAGATGACCTTCAGTACATCAGTGATGATTGGCCTGCACGCCACATTGGCCTTCACTAGATCGTTGGCTTTGACGATTTTCATGAAGTATTCCGGATCCATACGAGCCATCCGAATCTACACATGAAACAAGAATGAGAGAATTCCCATGAGTTCCTTAGTGCTTTCTGTGAATCTCTGGAGATGAGCAATTCCTAACATTAAGGATACAGCAGTAAGTGCAAATTTTTATTTCTTTAGCTGAAGCCATTTACTTTGAAAGTCTCAGATGTGTCAGCTAACACTTGTTTAATGTAAGACATCTGAGTGTTTTGTTTTCCATTATTTGTTACACTCTCCTCCCAGGTGTAATACCTGGAAGCCTTGGTTGTAGACTTATGGGACATGGAAATGGAGGTTCAGTCTCTAGCTACAGTAATAAGGACTTCACTCAATGAGCATTCTATTGTTATATACACAAGTCAATGAGAACATAGTATAACTATACTCACCTTGGCCAATAGGACTGAAATGTGGGCCTCTCGGGTGGCAGGCTCGTGCTCGATCCACCGGAGGATGGCCTCAAACACTACATCCTCTTCTCTGACATTAAGCTCATCCTGCTCGATGATGTCAGAAAGTTGTTCAAGACTTAGTTCTGGGAACTCATTTGAGCTGATGGCAACCTCCTTAAAGTTTTTCAAGATTAAGTTGAATGCAGACTGGTGCAGCTCGTTTACGCAGTAGACATCGGCGATTTTAAGAAGGCCAATGCAGTTGTTGAGGCAGAGCTGCTCATGCAGGAAATCATAGCAGCGCTGCACGATGCCCAAGACACTGAGATAATCAGCAGCTGCCAGGAGGTTCTCCACATTCTCAGCTGTGATGACCACAGAGTACGTGTAGGCATACTCTATGACCTGCCTCAGTGTTTCTGGGGAAATGCCTGGGAGTTGGTACTCCCGCTTTCCTGAATCATTCCAGTCACTGGCGAACAGAGCCCTGAAACACAATCCAGAAGTGACTCATCTAATAAATATCGGTTTTGCAGGCAAAGTTAAATAAGGGGTTTTCTAAATCTTCTGAACCAGGGACCCCCAAATGAATATCGACCAGAGCTAAGGACCCCCTGCCACAGATGATCACATAGGTACTTAAGAAGTAGGGTCAGGAAGGGCTTTAATCTTATCTTTCCAGCAGTGGCTCCCTAAAAATATTTTTCACTTAGACTAGAGGGCAGGTCCCCCGGAATATTATTTTTGCCACTGATTGACGTGGTCCACTTTTTGTAATATTTTTACACAGCTATTATATGCCAAAAGTTAAGGTGGTACCTTTAATAACTGTAGCTCAGAAATATTTTTGCTAACCCCGTAGTATACTAATATAACACAATAATTGTCATGACCTGTGCCTCCAGCCCTTGTATGTGCTCAGGATGAACCTGCTCTCATCTGTGAAAAGCTCAGGGTGCCAGTGGCAGACCTGCAAATTCTGGTATTCTATGGCAAATGCCAATCGAGCTCTATGGTGCTGGGCAGTGAGCACAGGGCCCACTAGAGGACGTTGGGCCCTCAAGCCACCCTCATGAAGTCTGTCTCTGACCAAACAATCAGAAACATTCACACCAGTGGCCTGATGGAGGTAATTTTCTAGGGCTTCAGCAGTGTTCATCCTGTTCCTCCTTGCACAAAGGAGCCAATACCGGTTCTGCTGATGGGTTAAGGACCTTCTACGGCCCTGTCCAGCTCTCCTTAAGTATCTTCCTGTCTCCTGGAATGTCCTCCATGCCCTTGAGACTGTGCTGGGAGACACAGCAAATCTTCTGGCAATGGCACATATTGATGCGCCATCCTGGAGGAGTTGGACTACCTGTGCAACCTCTGTAGGGTCCAGGTATCGCCTCATGCTACTAGTAGTGACACTGACCGTCACCAAATGCAAAACTAGTGAAAAAACCGTCAGAAAAGATGAGGAGGGGAAAATGCCAGTGGCCTCCACCTGTTAAACCATTCCTGTTTTGGGGGTCATCCCATTGTTGCCCCTCTAGTTCACCTGTTCATAATTTCATTAACACCAAAGCAGCTGAAACTGATTAACCACCCCCTCCGCTACTTAACTGACCAGATCAATATCTCAGATGTTTAATAGACTTGATGCTATACTCTAATTAAAAAGTGTTCCTTAAATTTTTTTGAACAATGTATAATTGTAGCATCTCTTCCCTTGTCTTAAACTCCACACACCTAGAGTTGTAACCTAACATCCTATTGGCCTTTTTTATTGCTTCCCCACACTGACATGGAAGCATCAACATACACACCGAGATCTTTCTAATAACCAGCTACCTTTATTTCAGTGGAACCCATAATATATCTGTACTTTTATATTTCTGCTCCCTGTATGGATTACCTTACATTTATCTATGTTAAATTCCATCTGCCAGGTATCCACCCAGTCGCTATTCCCGATCCCGTTGTAGCCTCTCCGCTGCTAGATCAGTACCTGCTACACCACCCACCCTGGTGTCGTCTGCAAATGTAACCAGTTTACTGTATGTATTGGTGTCAATATCATTAATGTAAATTAGGAACAGTAGTGGTCCTAAAATTTAACCCCACGGTACCCCACTATGAACGCAGGCCCACTGTCATGCCCGGCTCGTACGATCGTCGTGTGTGCCACGCCCCCTGATTATCCACGTGTGCTTCCCCAATCATGCCCAGCTGTATCTTGTTGTTTCACCATGCCTTTTGTCTATATCAGTCCACATCTTGCCCTGTCCGATGTCCGTCATTGATGTTAGTGCTGTTATGTCCTGTTCTGCCCATAGCCGTCTTTCCCCTAATAAAACACCAGTTTTCCCCGTATTCTACCTCCCTGCTTCGTCCTTTCCTGCCTCCTTCCTGCCAGCCTGCCCGTCCGCACCCGCAAACTCTGACACCCACAATATAATAATATCGTGTACAGTACATACTGTAATCAGTCCAGAGGTAACATCACTTCTCCAA
Source organism: Brienomyrus brachyistius (assembly GCF_023856365.1). Classification (NCBI taxonomy): domain Eukaryota; kingdom Metazoa; phylum Chordata; class Actinopteri; order Osteoglossiformes; family Mormyridae; genus Brienomyrus; species Brienomyrus brachyistius. The sequence goes on along the minus strand of NW_026042306.1, from coordinate 6,553,318 downwards.
ATTCAAGTTGCCGGCTATGTTTACTGTAGGTCCCAGGGGAAGGGGTTGCACTAAACCAGTATTTCAATGGATTACGAAAAACCTTAGTGCAGGGGTGCCCAAAGTGGGGCCCGCGGGCCAAGGTTGGCCCGCCGTACTATTTAGATTGGCCCGCCAATGGATATCTAAAATTTTTAATTATTACTGTACTAAAATTTGTTTCAAAAACTCTTAAAGCACGAATCCCAGTGTAGCTATCAGTGCGTTTATTTTTAGTGTACGTTGACCTAACTAATATATATTATACAGTCCTCACTCATGGTGCTTTGATTACATTTGAAATATCTAAGACTAAAATTGAAATACAAGCAACTATAAGGGTAATGTAGAGTATATCTGTCACGGGCGACCGCGGGCAGAGCGGCGATCGTGAGGGCAAGCGGGGAATCAGGAAGCAGGCAGGCAGGATTCGGGGCAAACGGGGATTTAATCAAAGGTTTTCGGGGAACAGGGAACATCGGACACTGACTGACATCAATGACGGACGAAGGACTCAGGTAAGACACGGACTGAAATACACAGGACTGAGCAAATGAACTAGATACAGCTGGGTACAATCGGGAGAAAACACGTGGGTAATCAGGGGGCGTGGCACACAGGAGGAGCGGACGAGCCGGGCATGACAATATCTGTGCACATATGTACATTTCCACACTTCATAAATAGTCATATTTTAACAATTTGCAAAAAGTCCCATGAGTCTTTGTTGCCGCCATACGGGATCAAACCAGTTTGTGGCGGGTCACCACCAGGCTGCTAGCTTAAGCCACTATCAACATGGAGCGGCATCGTCAGTGGCACACAGACAAAAGACATTTTAAAAAATGCTGGGAGGAAGAATATTTTTTCACTGACATAAATGCTAAAGCGGTCTGCCTTATTTGTAACCAGTCTGTTGCTGTACTAAAGGAGTATAACATTCGTCGTCATTATGAGACGAAGCATGCAGCATTTTCGCAATTCAAAGGTGATGCGCGAAAGAACAAGACCAGGGAGCTGCTGGCTAAACTTCACAGGCAACAAGGGACTCTTACACGGCCCTCGACAGCCCAGGACAGCACAACACGGGCCAGCTTTGAGATTACTGCGCTAATTGCCCGGACTGGGAGATCATTTTCAACGGGTGACTTTGTTAAGGAGTGTCTGTCCATAGCTGCGACAATCATGTGCCCGTCACAGGCAAAAACTTTCTCCCAGATCAGCCTCTCACGAAATACTGTGACACGTCGTATTGAAGAAATGTCTCGAGACATTAAGGAGCAATTTAAAGCAAAGGCTGCTGGATTTGTCGCCTTTTCTTTGGCGTGTGATGAAAGCACGGACATTTCGGACTCTGCACAACTTTTGGTTTTCATACGGCGAGTAAATGAAAACATGGAAATAACTCAGGAGCTGGCTGGATTTGAGACACTGCGCAGCACAACAAAAAGTGAGGATTTGTTTGCAGCCGTTGAGCGAGTGTTGGATACGAACGGGCTGAGCTGGGAAAAATTGGTTGGGATAACAACTGATGGAGCACCTGCCATGGTTGGGAGGACAACAGGCCTTGCCACACTAATTTCCCAGAAGGTTTCCCAATGTGGAGGTAAGGTGGCAAAATACCACTGCATCCTGCACCAAGAGCAACTATGTGCCAGATCAGTTGGTATGGGAGACGTGGTGCGTGACGTGATTAAAATCATAAACTGCATACGATCAAAAGCGCTCTCACACCGCCAGTTCAGAGCTCTTCTAGAGGAGGTTGATTCACAATACAAGGATGTGCTTTACCACCAAGAGGTGAGGCGGCTGAGCCGCGGGAAAGTCCTCAAAAGATTTTTTGAGCTGCGCCATGTCATCGCGGAGTTTCTGACAAGCAAGAACAGTGACACTCAAGTCCCCACAGATGAAAAATGGTTTTGTGACGTGGATTTTATGGTGGACATCACTGACCTGCTCAACACCCTGAATATTCAGCTTCAAGGGAAGGATCAGATCATCACTGAGCTGTTTGACCACATAACGGCCTTCAGGTCGAAGCTGCAGCTACTCTGTCGACATCTGTCAGCAGGTTGGTTAATACATTGTACACACACAGAGACACACATACACATTCAGTTTTAATGGTGATAATGTCTATCATACTGTATTTTATGCCGTAAATAAGTCCCGGCCTTGTTAACTGTGTTGCGGAGGGACAGCGCTGTCCATGGTTCTTAAACTTGATTGACAGGCAGACATGCGCTTTGTTTGTCTTTTGGAGCTTGCATATTTTTTGTGATTGTAAAAATGCTTATGATTTAATCAAGTGATAATGGAGAGGAAAGGTGGCAGCATGTACCTGCACCTCACATGATAAAAGTGCAGTTACTGGGATTGATATTATGTGGAATATGTTAGTAAGTGCATTTACTAACATATCCATATTCCACTGTTGTGCAGTTAAAAAGTATTGTTAAAAAGTATTGTAATAAAATTGTAAGGCTAACTCTTTCAAAGTACATAAAACAACATTTATGTTGCAATATTTATTATTATTTGACGACTTAGCAGCTCTTTCACTTCTTTCCAGGAAACCTTGCACACTTCCCTAGTCTGAGAGAGGTCAACCTGGTGAAGCAGAGACTGCCTGAATATGCAGCACTTCTCAGACACTTGGACCAGGACTTTGCGTTGCGCTTTGAGGACTTTAGGGAAAGTAGAGGTGACATGGAGCTGTTTTCTCAACCCTTCACCATAAGTGTGGACTCAGTGCCTGATCACATTCAGATGCAGCTAATTGAGTTTCAGTGTGATTCTGAGCTAAAGAATAAATTCATGTCACTACACCTGAAAGACTTCTACACACATGTCTCATCTGAAAGGTACCCAGACATTAGGAAACATGCACAGGTCATGTTAGCTTTGTTTGGCAGCACTTACATCTGTGAACAGACTTTTAGTGTAATGAACCATAACAAGTCCAGGCTCAGAAGCACTCTGACTGACCCACACCTACAGGACATCCTCACCCTCTCAGTGAGTCAGCTGCAACCTAATATTGATAGGCTGATAAACGCCAAAGAACAGCTTCATGTTTCTCACTAGTGGTGCAATTATATTGTTCCTACTGTTGTTGTTGTGTTGCTGTTGGACATGCACTCTTTGACATTTTGCACTATATGTGATTACAAAAGTTTAGACGTGTTCTAAATGCGTATATATGACTTATTTGTCATATTTTGTTTATGTTATTTACACAGAAAGGAAGGTTAAATAACTGTTTGATAAATAAAACTACTTTACTTTACTATTAGTGTTTGTATTTTGTGTAAAATATTACATTTGGCCCGCGGTCCTCCGATAGATTTTCATTTTGGCCCACTAAGGGAAAATGTTTGGGCACCCCTGCCTTAGTGCTTAATTAGTAATCACCGATGGTTGCAGCGGAATTTCTGAAGAGAACCGTCAAACGAGAACAACGTTTATCCAAAATGGGAAATTTATGACGCTTTCACAAACTAGATAATATGAAAAAGAAAACTTTATTTTAAGTATGCAATGTCAGGAGAAGATTCAGCTCCCATCTCCAGCAGAGCTTCTCCCATGTCCTGGAGGACGCAGGGGACTGACTAGTACGAATGGGCCTTGTTCCATGCCTCCATTGTGGAGGCGGCTGACTGGAGCTGTGGCCTGTTGTGGCAGCAATCCCCGAACCCGCTGGTGGACAGCGTTGATGGTATGTTGGAATGCGGCTTCGGCGGTCGTCGAGGTAAAAACTCAGGTGTGGGAGGAGTTTAGCGAGGCCATGGAAAATTACTTCCGGACAGCTTTGTCTTCAAAGACCTCGATCCCACCAACACACCTTCCAATGAGGAAGCAGAGTCTGGGGAAAAAAAGAGGTGTCTATATAAACTCAATGTATGTTATAGGGAAAGAATTCGGGGTGGGGGGTGTAAATGAGGTTACGTACTGGGCATGCTGTTGTGGGCAGATGGGTTTCTCTCCTCCTTGGCGGCCATTAGGGACTAACGAGGTGAAGCGTATTCTATGATGCGGGGGTGCGCAGGCACTACGCAGCAGCTGAAATGCTGTCTGGCTCTGCTCATGTCCTGCGCACGATACCAGCTGCCTGTCCCCGCATCATAGCACTCCACCTTGTTAGTTACCCCAAACCCATCGTGGCCGCCCATCACAAATAGGAGGTCGTCCACCACTGCGATGCCAAACTCACTGCGCGGTGTGGACATGGGGGCCACAGCATGCCAGCGGTTTGTGGTAGGGTCATAGACCTCCATGGTCTGCAGGTGATCAGGCCTGTTGATACCGCCCACCTGAGAGATGCCAAAGATTCATTATCACTTGCTTGCCAAAAGGATGGGCAAACATCAACTTTCCCAAAGTCATGAACTCTTAAGCAATTTTCACCCTATGAAAGCAGGCGCCTTAGAACCTCCCATTGTCTATAGATGACACAAGCTTATATACAGAAGTCAACCTATATGCAATGAAAACATGGATTTGGGCAACAGAAAACTTGTATGATTCGGTGAAAACTGTGAGCCTTCAAAAAAGACTCCTTATGCTAATATATTTTGCTTTTTTATTGTTATTACTTAAAACGAACACTTGAAGCTAATCAGACACTGAAAAAAAACAACAATCTGACTAATTATATCTGGAACTAGGGAAAATAATTAATAAAAAATCTAAACTTTACAACCCGAGCTAGTAGCAGAGACCCCCCAGCAGATCCATTTATAGCCCAGAAATGAATGCAGGGAGGCTAAAGAGGGTAGCATGTATGTTTTTTATGTGTATTAAGATAAGCCTTTGCAGCAGGTATTTCTGGCATTTAACTGTTTTGTTTGGTTTAAATGTATCACAATGAAAGACACAGCAGCAAAGACAAAAAAACCATGAGTCTTACAGGTAAAATGTGAGATTTGACACAGAAAGGAATCACTCACCGCATATATCTTCCCTTTATACGCCGTGACTCCAAGGCTGTGACGGGGAATGCTCATTGGAGTGATCAAGCTCCATTCGTTAGTGAGGGGGTCAAAGCACTCCACTGTAGATAGGCTCTCTGTTCCATTGTGGCCCCCACAGATGTATATCTATGAAAACCAATTTAACTGTGAAGACCGTTATACTGTATATGACTGGGGTTTGGAGGTTACAGATAAAGTTCATTGTGACTCAAAAATAAAAGTATATGCTATGCATAGTGTATGACAGGGTTCCCCAGTCCCGTTCCTGGAGGAACACAGTTTGCAAATTTCCCTTCTCAAACACACCATAATCAGCTAATTTTCAGGTTTAGTATGGCTGTTTGAAAAGGGAAATCTGCAAAGAGTTTTGGATTCTGCTCCCCCAGGAACAGAATAAAGGAAACCTGACATGGGAACACCATTTCATCTATCTCACAAGTCTTGGAGTTGACACCACAGCACTACCCAATGTGCCACTAATGGAGACCAATAATGCATTTATCCAAATACTTAAATGTATTGAACATAGTAATTGTGGATTAAAATCAGCAATCTGAAGAGAAAGAGAACTCATGACTGTGTAAAATACTCAATTTCAAGGGGAAAATATTTCACACAGGTCTACTTATACATTTTCCTGTTTATGTCTCAATAAAATATTGTGGAAGCTGAGGTCCACTTGTCCGCTATTGTGAGCACTGTCAACCATCCGCTTCCTTTCCCTTTACATGCTGCAGGATTCATCATGTAACTTCACACAGCTAATCCGCTTAACTCCACTCACCTTCTGGTAGGAGCCCAGCTGACACTAGAGGTCACTGCAGAGCAACAAAGTTAATCCCGCTCAAGCCTAATGATCGTAAAAATAATAACAATGGTTTTGTTTATATTTTTTTCTGTCTGGGGTTATGTAGCAGTGTCCTTTTAGGAAACTGCAGTTCAATTAAGGTTTAGCTACTCTGGTCATTGTTTAATTGGTTAACAGGCTATAGCATTGCATATGTAGGTATTGGAGTGTATGTGATGTTTTGATTAGGTCAGACTAAGGCTGCAATCAGGCCTGTTGGTCAGAAGGCTTCAGCACTGACTAGGCCCAGGCTGAGAGCTGTGGGGTGCTGCACTGTCACAAGGCAGCTCATCTCCACAGGGAAGCCCTGTTTGCTCAGCAGCAGAACAAACAAGCCGTCTATCACAGGACTGACATTAATAATTGATGAGTGTTAATGGCAGCACAGGGGAGAGGTGTGGAGGCAGGACCAGCTCAGGCTCCCACATGATGGAGGTCCTTCCCCAGAGCAGGGAGCATGTTTAGCCTCTGTAATCATCACGCACTCGACAGCTCAGCAGGGAAATTCTGCTGTTAATCAGAGGCATGTTTGATACTAATAATTGTCTTGTGGTAATCTGTGTATCTTCCAACCGCTAAGTCAGTACAGGGTCCTGGGGGGCACGGCAGGGGATCACCCTGGACAGAAAGACAGTCCATTACAGGTCACAACACACACAGAGTCATACACACATTGGGCAACATAAAGACACAAATTCAACTAACCACTTTTTGGACTGTTTGAGAGACCCCCCCACTCAGAGAGGATGTGCAAACTCCACGGAAATAGAGAAGTGATACAGGAGCCAACCTTGGTGCTATAAGCTGTGCTGGCCCTATGACTATTACTTAATGATATATTTATTATCGTTTATAATCAAAACAACAAACATATTAGAAGTATGGCTGCTTGGAACATCATTTGGCGTCTCATTCACTGCTATACCCGATTCTACTTAATTGATTTGTTTGTTTGTGCAGCACTGATGTCTTAACGCAAACTGAGGCAAGTAAACATGATTTGATATAGCAGAGAAACTTCCAACAGTGATTCCTGTTCTCCAATTACAGTTCGCTGAGGGGGTGGAGTTATTGTGAACTGGATACAGCTTAGACTAGCTGGAAAAACACAGCACTGACTGGAAAGAGAGGCATGTGATTGGAAGTGCCAACCAGCCACTTGCTTCACTGGCAGGAGGATAATATGCCAATCGATAACACAACACTCGCTAATTAGCCTGGGAGCCCCCTCCCCTCCCCCTGCCGGTACTTACAGTATGTTTCGTGGTTCAGCATTTTGTATTATTGGAAAAAAGTGTTTGTATTACCATTAAATACTGTCTTAGCAAACGTGAATAAAAGTTAGGGAAATGAGACCCAGATATCTCAGACACCAGCATTGTGTTTGTTATTATTTTATTGTCTATTGAAAATGCACTTATTTAAGCACAACAGCAAGCAAGTAAACACAAGAAGTTACACAGGTGCAGACAACAGGAAAGGTGCATTAGATTTGGAAAATAAGGCAAAGACATGGTACAGGGCTGTGCTGTTTTTGTAGGGAAAAAATGATGTAGTGATTAATTACGGGGCGGCATAGTGGTGCAGTGGTTAGCACTGTTGCCTCACACCTCTGGGACCCGGGTTCAAGTCTCCGCCTGGGTCACATGTGTGTGGAGTTTGCATGTTCTCCCCATGTCGTCGTGGGGTTTCCTCCGGGTACTCCGGTTTCCCCTCACAGTCCAAAGACATGCTGAGGCTAATTGGACTTGCTAAATTCCCCATCGGTGTGTATGTCTGAATGAATGGTGTGTGAGTGAGCCCTGCGATGGGCTTGCCCCTGCCTCGTGCCCATTGCTTCCGGGATAGGCTCCGGACCCCCCATGACCCAGTAGGGTAAACGGTTTGGAAAATGGATGGATGGATGATTAATTACTGGATCTAAAGACCCGGGAAGAAGACAAACACACTCAAGCAGAAACATAGGGAATAAAGACCTGGCAAAGTTAATCACGATCAGAGACCTGTCCCACCCCCCCACCCCTGACAAACTGCACCTCGCCTACTCCCCACAGCACTGGAACTATAGTTTTTATAATTATGAACTCATATAAACCACTTTAAATCTGTTCTCTTTAATATTTCATTCTGAAATTTTCCTTACAGTTTGAATGAACTTGATATATTTTATCTTGTGCTTGTGCGTGGTTTGATCCTCCAGCGACCGCAGCGGAGGTAGCGGAGGAAGAGGGGACGAACTCCTTCGTCTCTCAGGCCATAGATGAGGGGGCTCAGGCAGCGGGGCAGGAGGACGAGGAGAAAGAAGTTTAGGGTGCGCAGGTGGATAAAGAGGGCTGAGCTGATTGTAGACAGGGCTCTCTCGATGCTGCTGAACAGGAAGGAGGAGAGGCAGAGGACCAACTGGACCAGGTGAAGGAGAACCGTCCTGCTGGCCTTTTTGGCCTTGATTGACTGGGCTGCCATCATGATGCCTGTGTAGGTGCCGATGACGGTGATCCCCACGGCAACAAAAAAGACACCGTTAAAGCTCTGGAACACATCAAACTGCCATTTGGCCAGAAAGAGGCGCTCCTGTGTGCAGTAAATAGTTTTGGTTAGGAAATAGGTATCTGTGGCTGCCAAAAATATTATATTAATTACATAGTTCACAGAGCCTAGGAACCAGACCACTGCAATGGCAATATTGGTTCTCCCGGGGGTGGCGATGTCAGTGTGTCGGAGTGGGAAACAAATGGCCACATAGCGTTCCAGACACATGACAGCCAACGTCAGAGGGGAGATGCGGAAAGTTGTCCCGCTTACAAGGACGATCATGGAGCAGAGCACCTTGATGAGGTTGATGTTAGCCATGCTACACGAGTAGAGCAATGTGGTGAATCCCAGATGGATGGAGTCACTGAGGAGCATTTGGCTGAATAGAAGATAGCGGGAAGTCTCACGGAAGCTGGATTTACTCCACATGGCAACGAACATGATGAGGTTCAGGGAGATGAAGAATAGGGCAGTGGACAGCACGAGAGATGATTTTATTGTTGTCATGAAGTCTATTGTCTCTGTTATGGACTGGTAGTACAGGAAGCTGAGCTCCAGAGAGGAACCATTCTGGCCAGCCATTGGTTAACTCTGAAATGAAAAGAGCAGAAATATACATTAAAACACAAATTGTCATTCACAGTTAGAAACACCTACATATCTTTCTCAGAAGAAAAGAAGGACCTCTATTTAACTGAAATGAAAAACAAACACAATGAAAAATATATGCGATGTTTTTTTACCTGCCTCTGTTAAGCATTTGCCTCAAACACTTCTGGAGTAGAATGTGCTCTAGTTTATAACAAATCAAACGACACATGACATCACATGGACTCTGTAGGTGTGTCCAGCATAATTGGCCTCTTGGGTGAAACAGGATGGGCATGCATATCTCTGCCTGAAGAGTAACTATTAATTTATTATGAAGCCATTTCAAGCAATGACTAGGGATTCTATTTAGCTCATTCAAGCTGTAGTTCAATGAAAAAGATCATTAGGTATCTCACATTCACTGTGTTCGCTGCAAAGGTGGTTAGTGTGCAGTAATGTAGGACAATGACCAGTGTTGACTGGTGCTATTGTGGTACACATATGCATTACGTAAAGTTCAGTTCACTCTGCAAGTACAAGTTAATAAAGTAATATACCTGTATTATTTGAAAAAGTTGGAACCTAAATTCCAAAGTAGATGGTCAACATGGGAAACATGTTGTATGTTGTGATCATTGTTTTTTTACTTGTGCCTTTGTTCTTAGTTAGCCTTACTTGATCTAGTCTTGTTGTCATGTTCTGTAGTCATGTTATCTACCATTGTTTCTAGTCTGCTCAGGCCCCTGTGATTCCTGTGCTGTGGTTGCTGCACTGCCCTCCGTGGTTCCTGTGCTGGTGGCTTTTGTGATGAAATATTCACTCTGGCTCTGTATCAGAAATGTTAAACGCCAGAGGTCACCCACAGCTGGACTATTTTTATTGATTAACCTATGTGTCACCATACATGTGTGTAGTTTAGAAGTGTGTTGTGTGTAGTTCTATTTATATATTTTTTTATTTATCTCTCAGTAAATATTGCAAGAAGCTGAGGTCCACCTGTCCTCTTTTGTGAGCACTGTCGGCCATCGTTTCCCTGCAGTATTCATCATATAACTTTACACAGCTAATGTGCTAAAATTCACTCACCTCCCTGTAGGAATCCAGCTGACACTGGAGGTCAATACAGAACAACAAGGTTAAACCCGGTCAAGCTTAATGATTTTAAAAATAATTACAGTGATTTTGTGTGTCTTGTTTCTGTCTGGGCTTATGAAGCAGTGTACTTTTAGTAAACTGCAGTTTAATATTCATAAAACACAGATTAACTTATTACAAAATCACAACAACTGTAAATGGACTGAATGTTTAATTATTCTGGTCACTGTTTAACTGTCCAACAAGCTGCAGCATTGCATATGTAGGTATTGGAGTGTATGTGATGTTTTGCTTAGGTCAGACTAAGGGTGCAATCAGGCCTGTTGGTCAGAAGGCCTCAGCACTGACTAGGCCCAGGCTGAGATCTGTGGGGTCCAGCAGTGTCACAAGGTAGCTCATCTCCACAGGGAAGCCCTGTTTGCTCAGCAGCAGAACAAACAAGCCGTCTATCAGAGGCCTGACATTAATAATTGATGAGTGTTAATGGCAGCACAGGGGAGAGGTGTGGAGGCAGGACCAGCTCAGGCTCCCACATGATGGAGGTCCTTCCCCAGAGCAGGGAGCACGTTCAGCCTCTGTAATCATCACGCACTCGACAGCACAGCAGGGAAATTCTGTTGTCAATCGGAGGCATGTTAATAATTGGTATTAGTAATCGTCTTGTGATAATCCATCTATCTTCCAACTGCTAAGTGAGGACAGGGTTGTGGGGTGGGGCGGGCGCAAGGTAGGTGGTCTTAGAGGAATGTTTTATGAGGAGAGGTTCGCTGAGCTGAATCTGTTTAGCCTCGAGCAAAGGAGACTAAGGGGGGATATGATCCAGGTATATAAGATTCTAACAGGTCTGGATGCTATTCAGTCAAATAGCTATTTCAATATCAGTTGAAATGCTAGAACTCCTGGCCATAAGTGGAAATTAGCGGGAGAACATTTTAAAACGAGTTTGAGGAAGCACTTCTTTACACAGCATGTAGTTAATGAAGTAGTTAATGAAGAGTATGGAATAGTCTTCCTGCTAGTGTAATGCAAGCTAAAACCCTGGGTTCCTTTAAATCAGAGCTAGATACGATTTTAACAACTCTGAGCTATTAGCTAAGTTCTCCCCAAACGAGCTTGATGGGCTGAATGGCCTCCTCTCATTTGTAAATTTCTTATATTCTTATATATGGAAAGACACAGCTAGTACATAATATACCAATCGATAAAACAACATTGGCTAACTAACCTGGGAGCCCCCTCCCCCTGCCGGTAGTTACAGTATGTTTTGTGGTTCACCATTTCGTATTATTGGACGAAAGTTTTTCTATTGCCACTAAATACTGTCTTAGCAAACACCAGTTACAGTTGGGGAAATGAGACCCTGACAACTCAGACATCAGCGTATTGTTTGTTGTTATTTTTTTTGCCTTCAAAATGCACATAATCAAGCACGACAGCAAGCAAGTAAACACAAACAATTACACAGATACAGACAACAGGAAAGGCGCATTAGATTTGGAAAATATGACAAAGACATGGTACAGGGCTGTGCTGTTTTTGTAGGGAAAAAATTACGTAGTGATTAATTACTGGATCTAAAGACATGGGAAGAAGAAAACAAACACACTGAAGGAGAAACACAGGAAACAAAGACCTGGCAAAGTTAATCACGATCAGAGACCTATCCCACTACTCTGCCCCCCGCCCTGAGAGATTTCGCCTTGCCTACTCCCCACAGCACTGGAACTATAATTTTATAATGATAAATTCATATAAATCTCTTTAGAATGTCTTTATGACTTTTTCCTTACATTTTGAAATATCTTGATATATTATGTTAATGTTTTGTGCTTGGTTTGATCCTCCAGCGACTGCAGCGGAGGTAACAGAGGAAGAGGGGGCGAACTCCTTCGTCTCTCAGGCCATAGATGAGGGGGCTCAGGCAGCGGGGCAGGAGGACGAGGAGAAAGAAGTTCAGGTAGCGCAGGTGGATAAAGAGGGCTGAGCTGATTGTAGACAGGGCTCTCTCGATGCTGCTGAACAGGAAGGAGGAGAGGCAGAGGCCCAACTGGACCAGGTGAAGGAGAACCGTCCTGCTGGCCTTTTTGGCCTTGATGGACCGGGCTGCCATCATGATGCCTGTGTAGGTGCTGATGACGATGATTCCCACGGCAACAAAAAAGACACCGTTAAAGCTCTGGAACACATCAAACTGCCACTTGGCCAGAAAGAGGCGCTCCTGTGTGCAGTAAATAGTTTTAGTGAAGAAATGGGCATCTGTAGCTGCTAAAAAAATGATATCAATCACATAGTTCACAGAGCCCAGGAACCAGACCACTGCAATGGCAATATTGGTTCTCCCGGGGGTGGCGATGTCAGTGTGTCGGAGTGGGAAACAAATGGCCACATAGCGTTCCAGACACATGACAGCCAACGTCAGGGGGGAGATGCGGAAAGTTGTCCCGCTTACAAGGACGATCATGGAGCAGAGCACCTTGATGAGGTTGATGTTAGCCATGCTACACGAGTAGAGCAATGTGGTGAATCCCAGATGGATGGAGTCACTGAGGAGCATTTGGCTGAATAGAAGATAGCGGGAAGTCTCACGGAAGCTGGGTTTACTCCACATGGCAACGAACATGATGAGGTTCAGGGAGATGAAGAATAGGGCAGTGGACAGCACGAGAAATGATTTTATTGTTGTCATGAAGTCTATTGTCCCTGTCATGGACTGGTAGTACAGGAAGTTGAGCTCCAGAGAGGAACCATTCTGGCCAGCCATTGGTCAACTCTGAAACGAAAAGAGCTGAAATGTACATTAAATGTACATTAAAACACAAATTGTTGTCAATAAGCAAAACCAACATATATTTCTCCCAAGAAGGCCCCTATTTAAATGAAATGAAAGAGAGACACAATAAAAGATATATTTGTTTCTTTACCTGCCTCTGTTGAGCACTTGACTCAAACACTTCTGGAGTAGCATGTGCTCTAGTTTATAAAGAATCCAATGACACATGACATCACATGCACTCTGTAGGTGTGTCCAGCATAGTAGGCCCCTGGGGTGAGGTGTGATGGGCATGCATATCTCTGTTGGGAATGTTACTATTAGTAGATTAAAAAGCCATTTCAAGTAAGGATGAAGGGTTTTATATAGGAGAAACTCTCTTTTTTTGTCTTATACCTGTATGTCTTTATATATCTTATATCTTTTTTTTGTATTTTATTATCTGCAGTTTAAAGAAGACGATTTCTCACATTCACTGTCATTGTTATTTACTAAAAAGAAAGATGAAGCAGTATAGGGAATTATTCAGTGATTGTAAGGGAATATTGCATGTGTTACATCATGTTTGTTTTTTGTTTCTTTTATTTTTTTGATGCAGTCCTCACTTTGAGTCACTCTATCGTTACTGTTACTGACTCTACCTTATTAATTCTATGCAAACGTTCCACTGCCATCTGTGATACAGTGCAGTGGTACCTTGGAATATGAATTTAATTTGTTCTGGATGGTTGGTTGAGTTGTGATTTGAGATCCAAGTCGAATTTCCCCATAACAAATAATGTAGATGGATTTATTCTGTTCCAGACCCAAATGATTGCCTATTTAAACCCAACTACCTACCTAATCAATGATAAAATCATTACCTATCAATATAAAGCTAATACACATGAAACGCACATAGGAAAGCAATAATCATGAAATAAGTGACAATTTATGAGCACGTCAGCTCTGTTGAGGTGAGCTGATGGCGTACTGCAGGTGGCAGGTGGAGAGGAAGAGAAAAGGAGGGATTATTGCTTGGAAGGGGAGACGCGTCTCCATCCGTACAAATTTTAGCATGACTATTTTGTTTTGTCTTGTTCCGAGTTTCTGGTCAAGCTGCAACAGACAAGTTCCAAGATTTCAGTCGAGGTGCAAATCGGAAGAAATCTGAGAGACTCGCTTGACGTCCGAGTTGGTCGAGATAAGAGCCGTTCGAGTTCCAAGCTTCTACTGTATATTGTAACAAAATTGTGATTACGTTTTCAGTCCTGCTCCATACCAGAAATGGTAAAGGCCTGATACCAGCCTCTCTGTGGAGAGGCTACACTCACCTTCTGGTAGGAGCCCAGCTGACACTAGAGGTCACTGCAGAGCAACAAAGTTAATCCCGCTCAAGCCTAATGATCGTAAAAATAATAACAATGGTTTTGTTTATATTTTTTTCTGTCTGGGGTTATGTAGCAGTGTCCTTTTAGGAAACTGCAGTTCAATTAAGGTTTAGCTACTCTGGTCATTGTTTAATTGGTTAACAGGCTATAGCATTGCATATGTAGGTATTGGAGTGTATGTGATGTTTTGATTAGGTCAGACTAAGGCTGCAATCAGGCCTGTTGGTCAGAAGGCTTCAGCACTGACTAGGCCCAGGCTGAGATCTGTGGGGTCCGGCAGTGTCACAAGGTAGCTCATCTCCACAGGGAAGCCCTGTTTGCTCAGCAGCAGAACAAACAAGCCGTCTATCACAGGACTGACATTAATAATTGATGAGTGTTAATGGCAGCACAGGGGAGAGGTGTGGAGGCAGGACCAGCTCAGGCTCCCACATGATGGAGGTCCTTCCCCAGAGCAGGGAGCACGTTCAGCCTCTGTAATCATCACGCACTCGACAGCTCAGCAGGGAAATTCTGCTGTTCCACTAACTAGAGACTGGAGTTAGTGCCTAAGCCTGAAATCTCATAAAATGTTGTCTTCCTGTAGTACCACAACCCTAACTATTATTTATATTGATTACAACATTTAACTACCACAATATTAACATGACTTGAGACTGAATCCTTGCTTTGATAAAAGGGTGAAGGATGTGTGATCATGTGACTACACCGGGAAAACCCCCATATACAGTAGACCACTGGGCTCTTCTCACCATGTTGTTTATTTTTGGGAAATACTGCTTGTTCATGACTTTAATGGACATTTCCATTGCTGCAGGTTGCTGGCTGTGTCACTTAACATCTAAAAGCAAGATATATGCCCTTTAGTCCACAGTTGCTGATGAAGCCATTCCCTCAGACATGACCTTAGCCCCTTTGCCTCTGTTTCTCAGGAAACACCAGTGAGATGAGCTCCTGCTAAAGCTTTTCGAACAACAACAACAACAACCCCGTTCTCAAAACTACTGGAATCTCACCTATCAGCTCTCGGTTTAATAATTATGGACAGCAGGGCCAGTCCAGGACTTTTATACGTAACTCAGGAGCTACTTATTAGCGCTAATTTTCATCAACTCATGGTTTTCCTTTAGGGTGATATGTAGAGTTCTACTCCCTATTGCACACCTACAGCTCCCATAAACCATATGAGTTTTAAACATCTTTTCCCATGCATTCTTGGCTATTATTAACACTGTCCTCTTTGCAGATCACTGTTATTCACTAAACCACAACCCCTCACCTCGTAATTTAAGTTCATGCAGCCCATGACTGACTCTACACAATAATCCCAACTAACGTGTTTCAAACCATCATCCATCTCATCACTACTGTCCTACAAGTACTCAAGACTAATCACTTTGTCATAGGGGGGACCTTAAGTTCAATGTCAGTCCAAGCCACATTGCAGTTTTAAACCCATCCCCCCAATTACAAACCTAACCGCTTGTCATTTGTTTCTACAGCCTTAAAGTGATTATAAAAATTTACATCAGGGCTTTGTGTTACCCACTGTACTGTACCATATCACAATTGATTCATATGTTATTTCAGCACCCCCTTGTGGTGTTGATTGAACACTGCTGGAGATCAAAATGCAGATGTTTAGTTATTAGATGATGCTGTTTTCAGGCTGCTGACATACGCACGTCTCTACAGAGTTAATTTTTGTTTTTTAAATTTCAGTGACATCATTGGTGTGCTTATATTCCCAAGACACACCTGACAAGTAAGGATCCCTTGTCATTAATGTCCATGTATAAAGGTTTGTCCAGGATACCTTTTTCTTACCAGTATTGCTCATTGAGGACCCCTCAAAGCGCGCAATAGGTAATGTAATGTTCATAGGTCAGGAGAGGGAGTTTTTGATCTGACTAATTACCTGAAATCAAATCACAGAGTTATTCTTTTAGAGTCTTACAATGTTCTTTCTTTTTCATACTATGTGCTTTACTGAAAGCCAAATGTCATATACTTAGCTAATTAGACTGATAACATTTTGCGCTATATTTATAACAAAATACCACGTATATTATATAATACTCAGGAAGTTATTAGATTATATAACAATCAGGTAGTAATTAGGATAGAATCACCCTTTCATTTGTAGGATGACTTGACATGCTTATGACCTTCAAAATAAAATGAGAAATAAATCAAATTAGTCACTTGAAATGTTTTGAGACTGACTCTTGGACTTCCTGTTAAAATACATAATGTAAAATGCAGGTACATACAAAAAAATGACTGATATTCTGACAGGGAAAAGCAGGGGATAGTGCTGAAATTCTCGGAATCAGGACTCGGCAAACGTGCAGGTTTGGAATGTTGTGTGAATCATAGTTCAAAGTAGCAGCTATATAGAAAGGCAGAGACTCGTAGGGACTCAGCTCATAAGAGAGGTACTGAGGGTTACTTCAGGCAGCACATGGAGCATAAAGGCACACTCTGCCCATTTCCAGAATGCTCTCCTGTTCCTCAGGATGTCTGACTGATGTTAATATAGTGATCATTGACTTTCCAAGGCTTATAGTTTTAATTTCAATATGTACACACTGACTATATTTTTATGGTGCATTTGTAAAACAAGCAGGAAAAGGGCCCCATTATTTAGCGTGTTCAGTACATTTCAGCAGGTCTGTACAACCTGACAGTCCAGTGGTGACATGCTGTTCGCTGAAAAGAAAAAAACTCAATTTGCACATTTTCTCCTTCTCTTTGCTCCCAGGACACTGAAAATGGTGGAGAATTCGACAGGAATAGTGGATGGCAGCAAATGGTCAGAAATTCTCTCATTCGGGCCTCTCATCACAGAGGTGCTGGTGGGCATCTTCTTATACATCAACGGCCTCATGATCTTCACCTTCTTCATGAAGGAGGCCTTTCGCACTGATACCCGCTATATCCTTTTTGCCCACATGCTCTTTGTGGATTCCTCACTGCTGGTGGTGACCAGCTTGGTTGCGCTGCTGACCTACTACAGAGTGACGATCCCCTATGAGGCCTGCATAGTGCTCAACTTGGTCATGATGTGGCTGGAATTTTCCACGCCTCTGACCTTGGTGGCCATGTGCCTGGAGCGCTATGTGGCTGTGTGTAAGCCCCTAAGGCACGCTGCCATCTCCACGCCGAGGATTAGAGTGGTGGGCCTGCTCCTCATTTGGGGGCTGGGCTGTGTACCTGCCCTCGTCATCCTCCTTTCCTTCGCAGCCTTGGTCTCAGTGAAGCAGCTCACCATGAGAGTCTTGTGCTCCTTGGATGCACTGATTGTGATTGAGTGGCAGAAGTACCTCCAAATTGCTGTGTTCAAATTCTATTTCTTGCTCATGTCCATGGTCATCGCCTTCACATACGTCAAGGTGGCTGCGGCTGCCCGGTCTGCCTCTGGTAAAAACAGCAAGTCAAGCGCCAAAGGTACGAGGACAGTGGCACTCCATGCCATCCAGCTTCTCCTTTGCCTCATACAGCTACTTACGCCTTTCGTGGACATGGCTCTGCTAAAGATCAGCGTGGTGATCTACATCTATATCCGTTTTGTGAATTTCATAATGTTTGTGATAGCGCCGCGTTGCCTGAGTTCATTGATTTATGGTTTGAGGGACCAGAATTTCTTCCAGGCATTGAAACACTATGCTGTTTGTGGCCTGGATAAGAAGGTTCAACCAGCTGCTTCTCATTCCAGGAAGGTGGATCTGAGGCATTAATGTGAAGGAAGCAATGAGAGACACTGGATAAGACTGGATAGACTGTACATATTGGCTATTGTTATTATTATTGTCCATCCATCCATCCATCCATTTTCCAAACCGCTTATCCTACTGGGTCGTGGTTGGTCCGGAGCCTATCCCGGAAGCAATGGGCACGAGGCAGGGAACAACCCAGCATGGGGGTCCAGCCCATCGCAGGGCACACTCACACACCATTCACTCACACATGCACACCTATGGGCAATTTAGCAACTCCAATTAGCCTCAGCATGTTTTTGGACTGTGGGGGCAACCGGAGGAAACCCCACGACGACATGGGGAGAACATGCAAACTCCACATACATGTGACCCAGGCGGCCACTCGAACCTGAGTCCCAGAGGTGCGAAGCAATAGTGCTAACCACTGCACCACCATGCCGCCCCTATTATTATTATTATTATTATTATTATTATTATTATTATTATTATTATGCAAAGTTTAACTGCATATTCCTCATTTGAATGTCATTATGATGTGTTAAATGCTAATAACTAAATTGCGCTTTTTCGTTGGTCTCTGCATGTGGTTTAATTTTGAAATCACACTCATCTTCATGCTTCATCTAATATTCATTTTAAAAGAATAAGCTAAGGTTTTCCCAGCCCACCCATCCTTCTACTGCTTTTCCAGATCAGGGTCACAAGGAACTTTCAGTCCATAAACTTACCAGAGCTGTAGAGATGACCTGTGACCTGACAGTAATGCTGCCTTTGACCTTCCCAGCAGATCCAGGATGACAGCTGATGATCTGAATGGCCAAAGCATATCAGCTAATATAACCTGCAGTTTGGATAGAGTTCAGTGAATCTGTACTGTTACCTGTATAACTCAAATCTGAAGGTATCATACATATGGACCATCTTAATGTTGTATAAGCTCCTCAAGGCCATGTTTGTAGTGTTCCTATAGTGTTCTCACTTTCTGTGAATAAACCCATGCTGCGGAGCCGTAAGCGGATTGTCACCACCTTCCTTTCCTGTCTGTACCATGCCCCTGAGTTCATAGCAGAAGCACCCCATTCCTTAACACCTACACTTTGTTTACAGTTCAGTGAACCTGAACTGTTCCCTGAATAACTCATATCTGCAGGTATCGTACATAAGGAACATCTTAATGTTGTATAAGCTCCTTAAGGCCATGCAGCACATGGCGATTTCCATACTCTAACTTTTAGAGTCATGCAAAAGACCGAAAAAAGTCTTCATTTGTCAGCTGCAATTCACCAGCGCTTCCCGCAAATATAACCTGCAAGCTCTGAGGTACTGATACATCTATTAGCTGCTGTGCTCCCTGCAGCTGAGTCACACACAGGAATTTTCATGAAATTAGAAAGGCAAAGATACAACTCGAAGCATGTTAACAGGTGTTGCCCACTGTATTCACAGTTATTACTTCTTCAGCACTGCATGTGCAGGCAGCAGAGTGTATGTGGTGTTTTCATTAGGTCACATTAAGGCTGCAATCAGGCCTGTTGTTCAGAAGGCCTCAGCACTGACTAGGCCCAGGCAGAGAGCTGTGGGGTCCGGCACTGTCACAAGGCAGCTCATCTCCACAGGGAAGCCCTGTTCGCTCAGCAGCAGAACAAACAAGCCGTCCATCACAGGACTGACATTAATAATTGATGAGTGTTAATGGCAGCACAGGGGAGAGGTGTGGAGGCAGGACCAGCTCAGGCTCCCACATGATGGAGGTCCTTCCCCAGAGCAGGGAGCACGTTCAGCCTCTGTAATCATCACGCACTCGACAGCTCAGCAGGGAAATTCTGCTGTTCCACTAACTAGAGACTGGAGTTAGTGCCTAAGCCTGAAATCTCATAAAATGTTGTCTTCCTGTAGTACCACAACCCTAACTATTATTTATATTGACTACAACAAATTATCGGCACTCCTGGAATTTTTCCAGAAAATGCACCATTTCTCCCAGATAATTGTTAAAATTATAAATGTTTTGGTATACACATGTTTATTTCCTTTATATGCATTGGAACAACAACAAAAAAACATAGAAAATAAGCCAAATTTGATATCATTTCAGACAAATCTCAAAAACTGGTCCGGACAAAATTATTGGCAGCCTCAGCTTAATATTTGGTTGCGCGTCCTTTGTAAAAAATAACTGAAATCAATCGCTTCCTATAGCCATCAACAAGCTTGTTACACCCCTCACCTGGAATTTTTGACCACTCTTCTTTTGCAAACTGCTCAAGGTCTCTCAGATATGAAGGCTGCCTTCTCCCAAAAGCAATTCTGAGATCTCTCCATAAGTGTTCAATCAGATTTAGATCCGGACTCATTGCTGGCCACTTCAGAACTCTCCAGTACATCGTGTTCTTTTCTTCAAAAGGCCTCATTTCGTTTTCTGTAAACAGTAGAATGATGAGCTTTACCAAACAGCTCTACTTTGGTCTCATCTGTCCACAAGACGTTCTCCCAGAAGGATTTTGGCTTCCTCAAGTACATTTTGGAAAACTCCAGTCTGGCTTTTTTATGTTTCTGTGTCCTTCTGGGTCTCCTGCCATCGTGTTTCTTTTTGTTCAGATGTCGATGGATAGATCGACCTGACACTGTTTCACCCTGAGTCTGCAGAACAGCTTGAATTTGTTTAGAAGTTGATTGTGGCTGTTTATCCACCATTCGGACTATCCTTCATTGCAGTCTTTTATCAATCTTTCTCTTCCGTCCACGTCCAGGGAGATTAGCTACAGTGCCATGTCTTGTGAACTTCTTGACTATGTTGTGCACAGTGGACAGAGGAACATGAAGATCTCTGGAGATCGACTTGTAGCCTTGAGATTGTTGATATTTTTCCACAATTTTTGTTCTCAAGTCCTCAGACAATTCTCTGCTCTTCTCTCTGTTCTCCATGCTTAGTGTGGCACACAGACACACAACAGAAAGGTTGAGTCAACTTTTCTCCATTTTAACTGGTGTCAGGAGTGTTTGCTATATTGCCAGCACCTGTTTCTTGCCACAGGTCCGTTCAAATGAGCATCATATGCTTGAAATAAAATGACTTGCCATCGATTTTGCCCAATTTAAGTGCCAATAATTTTGTCTGGCCTATTTTTGGAATTCTGTGTGAAATGATGTCAAATTTGGCTTTTTTCTCTGTTTTTTTGATGTTGTTCCAATACACATAAATGAAATAAACATGTGTATACCGAAATATTTCTAATTGTAACAATTTTCTTGGAGAAATGGTGAATTTTCTGGAAACATTCCGGGGGTGCCAATAATTTCGGCCATGACTGTATATATTTGAGTGGTTATGGGAGATAAATACATGTAATGCCAAAGTAAAAAGCCCATCTGAACTATCAAAAGCAATCAGTAGAGGCGTATGAAACTCTGTTGGAGGGATGTTACATCATTCTTCCATCATCTGGTGTTACGGGAAAAACGATGAAAAAACATTGTCTGAGGTAGTGTTGCTGTGTCCTTTATTTATCTGATTGCAATAAAGTGACTCTGATAGTCATGGCAGGGGGCTTGTATTGTGCTTATGGACACATTAAGTCACAGTTGTGCCCTGTGGCTGGGGACTTCGCCACCTGGAATATTCCACACTTCACTGTGACACAGATGATCATTCAGAATGACCTTGTAACTATTGGCATTTGCTTTGCCCTAAAAGTGGCTGACTGGGCCTAAATGATACCAGGAAAATGTATTTCCCACCATATACGACCCAGAACCTACCGCTCAACCATGTCATTTGCTTTTGACTTGTCCTTCACAGCCTAAATATATGTTAAGGTGAGTTGGGGTTACCAAACTACCCATAAGTGTGACTGTTCTGTGAATGTGTCCTCTGATGAGTTGGTACACCATCTTGGGTCGTTCCCTCCTATGGGCCACAAGGCTCCTGACCCCCTGTGACCCCAGACAGGATAAGCGGACAGAAAATAGATGGATCTATAGCCATGTAAATCCTGGACAGCAGAGCCGGTCCAGGACTTCTATACATAACTCATGAGCTACACCTTTATGAAAGTTCTTATTTTCAGTCAACTCATGTGTTTCCTTTAGGGTTACCTGTGTAGTTCTGTTGTCTGTTAGACACCTATAGCTCCCATAATCTTCACCAGATTTAAACACCTTTCGCTCACTGACTATTAAATCTTTTCTCTGCAAATCACCAGTATTCACCAAACCATGACACTTCACCACTGCATTGTTTAGCAATTCCTGCTGCCCATGACTGACAGTACACAATAATCCCAACAAGTGTGAGTTACAAAGCATGATGATGAAATCTGGGGCCAAAGGCCTATTGGAGAACTGTACCCTATGGTGTTGGTTGATCAAAATGCTGGAGAACAAAATGCAGATGTTTAATCACTAGATGGCGATGTTTTCAAGCTGCTGATATACACTCATCTCCAGAGAGTCCATTTCTTGTTTTTGATTTTCAGTGACATCATTGGTGTGCTTCTATTCCCAGGATTACACCTGAGAAGTAAGGATCCCTTGTCATTGGTGTCTGTGTATAAAGGTTTGGCCAGAATAACTGTTTCTTACCAGTATTGTTTACTGAGGACACTTCAAAGCGCATAAAAGGTAATGTAACGTTCGTGATTCAGGAGAGGGAATTTTGATCTGACTGAGTACCTAAAATCAAAACACTGACTAATACTTTTATGGTCTTACAATGTTCTCTTCTCATGTAGCTAATATTAGCCAATCAGACTGTCTGATAACTTTGTATACTTTATTCATAATAGATTAACACTTTTATAACAGCCAGATTGATTTTCGGATGATATCACTTTTCAGTTGTAGGAGGCCTTGACATACTTATGACCTCAAACATAAACGTAAAAAAATCAGTGAAATTTGTTACATGGAATGTTTTGATACTTAAATTGCACAATGCAGAAAGCAGACGTATCCAAAAAAATGACCCTGATATTCTGACAGGGAAAAGCAGGGAATAGTACTGAAATTCTTGGAATCACGACTCAACAAACGTGCAGGTTTGGGATGTTGTGTGAATCATAGTTCAATGTAGCAGCTATATAGAAAGGCAGAGTCTCCTAGGGACTCAGCTCATAAGAGAGGTACTGAGGGTTACTTCAGGCAGCACATGGAGCGTAAAGGCACACTCTGCCCGTTTCCAGAATGCTCTCCTGTTCCTCAGGATATGTCGTGGATGTCAATACAGTGGACAATGATTTTCCAAGGCTTTTGGGAATCATTTCAGTACCTATGTATATGACATATTCATAAAATAAGCAGGAAAATGATCATGTTACTCAGGCTGTTCAATAGATTTCAGGGGCCGTTTTAAATCTTACAGCCTAGTGATAACAGTGTTTACCAAAAATAATAAAGGAAAACCATCTGCTCATTTTCCCCTTCTCTTTGTTCCCAGGAAACTCAAAATGGCAGACAATATGACAGGAATAACCAATGGCAGCAAATCATCAGATACTGTCCCTCCAAAGCGTTTCATGCTCGATGTGATAATCATTCAGGTGCTGGTGGGCATCTTCTTATACATCAACGGCCTCATGATCTTCACCTTCTTCATGAAGGAGGCCTTTCGCACTGATACCCGCTATATCCTTTTTGCCCACATGCTCTTTGTGGATTCCTCGGTGATGGTGACGACAAACCTGGCTGTGCTGTTTATGCACTATGGTGTGGTGATCCCCTTTGAGGTCTGTATAGTGCTCAACCTGATGATGACCTGGTTGGATTTCTGCACGCCTCTGACCTTGGTGGCCATGTGCCTGGAGCGCTATGTGGCTGTGTGTAAGCCCCTAAGGCACGCTGCCATCTCCACGCCGAGGATTAGAGTGGTGGGCCTGCTCCTCATTTGGGGGCTGGGCTGTGTACCTGCCCTCGTCATCATCTTTTCTTGCACAGCCTCAGTCTCAGTTAAGCAGCTCAGCATGAGAGTCTTGTGCTCCATGGATGCACTGATTGTGATTGAGTGGCAGAAGTACCTCCAAATTGCTGTGTTCAAATTCTATTTCTTGCTCATGTCCATGGTCATCGCCTTCACATACGTCAAGGTGGCTGCAGCTGCCCGGTCTGCCTCTGGTGACAACAGCAAGTCAAGCGCCAAAGGTACGAGGACAGTGGCTCTCCATGCCATCCAGCTTCTCCTTTGCCTCATACAGCTACTTACGCCTTTCGTGGAGATGGCTGTGTTACAGATCAGCGTGGTGATCTACGCCAAAATCCGCATTGTCAATTTTGTTGTCTTCATGATAGCTCCACGATGCCTGAGCCCATTGATCTATGGTTTGAGGGACCAGAACTTCTTCCAGGCATTGAAACACTATGCTGTTTGTGGCCTGGATAAGAAGATTCAACCAGATGCTCCTCATTTAGTTCCAAAGACTTGGCACTGAGGCATTAGTTTCGCTCTATGGCACCTTCACATTATGCTTGTTACTCAGTACTGTCTTACATATTTTACCCTCTAGTCAGTTCATGTATATAGAGCCATGCCAGTGTGTCCTTATATCCACACCTTTTGTACCAAGTAAAATTCCGTGTGCATGTTTGTACTTGCTGAAAAATCTAATCATAGTATAATCAGCTAAGATTCTATCAGCCAATCGATCTTTTAACCATTTATCCAGTCGGGGTCCCAGGGAAGTTTCAGTACATAAATTAAACAAACCTGTAAACACAAACCCATGACGTGACAGTAATACTGCCGCTTACACTCCCAGCAGATCCAGGGTGACTCAGATAGATGATGATTTGAATGACCAAAGCACATCAGCTAATATAACCTGCAGTTTGTCTACAGTTCAGTGAATCTGTACTGTTACCTGTATAACTCATATCTGCAGGTATTATGCAAGCGGAATATCCCACTGTAGTATAAGCTCCTTAGGCCAGATAGCACATGGTAAATTCCACTGCAATTCACCAGCGCTTCCCAGAAGTATAACCTGCAAGCTCTGAGGTACTGATCCATATATTAGCTGCTGTGCTCCCTGCAGTTGAGTCACACACAGGCATTTTTGTAAAATAAGAGAGGCACAGATACAAGTCGAGGCATGTTAACAGGTGTTAGTGACTGCATTCACAGTTAGTATTGCAAGTGCAAGTACTGGAGTGTATGTGGTTTTTCCATTAGGCCAGACTAAGGCTGCAATCAGGCCTGTTGTTCAGAAGGCCTCAGCACTGACTAGGCCCAGGCTGAGATCTGTGGGGTCCCGCACTGTCACAAGGCAGCTCATCTCCACAGGGAAGCCCTGTTTGCTCAGCAGCAGAACAAACAAGCCATCTATCACAGGACTGACATTAATAATTGATGAGTGTTAATGGCAGCACAGGGGAGAGGTGTGGAGGCAGGACCAGCTCAGGCTCCCACATGATGGAGGTCCTTCCCCAGAGCAGGGAGCACGTTCAGCCTCTGTAATCATCACGCACTCAACAGCTTAGCAGGGAAATTTTGTTGTTCCAAAAGCTAGAGACTGGAGTTAGTGCCTAAGCCTGAAATCTCATAAAATGTTGTCTTCCTGTAGTACCACAACCCTAACTATTATTTATATTGATTACAACATTTAACTACCACAATATTAACATGACTTGAGACTGAATCCTTGCTTTGATAAAAGGGTGAAGGATGTGTGATCATGTGACTACACCAGGAAAACCCCCCATATACAGTAGACCACTGGGCTCTTCTCACCATGTTGTTTATTTTTGGGAAATACTGCTTGTTCATGACTTTAATGGACATTTCCATTGCTGCAGGCTGCTGGCTGTGTCACCTAACATCTAAAAGCAAGATATATGCCCTTTAGTCCACAGTTGCTGATGAAGCCATTCCCTCAGACATGACCTTAGCCCCTTTGCCTCTGTTTCTCAGGAAACACCAGTGAGATGAGCTCCTGCTAAAGCTTTTCGAACAACAACAACAACAACTCCGTTCTCAAAACTACTGGAATCTCACCTATCAGCTCTCGGTTTAATAATTATGGACAGCAGGGCCAGTCCAGGACTTTTATACCTAACTCAGGAGCTACTTATTAGCGCTAATTTTCATCATTTGTTTCTGCAGCCTTAAAGTGATTATAAAAATTTACATCAGGGCTTTGTGTTACCCACTGTACTGTACCATATCACAATTGATTCATATGTTATTTCAGCACCCCCTTGTGGTGTTGATTGAACACTGCAGGAGATCAAAATACAGATGTTCAATCATTAGATGGTGCTGTTTTCGGGCTGCTGACATACGCACATCTCCACAGAGTTCATTTTCGTTTTTTAAATTTCAGTGACATCATTGGTGTGCTTATATTCCCAAGTCACACCTGACAAGTAAGGATCCCTTGTTATTAATGTCCGTGTATAAAGGTTTGTCCAGGATACCTTTTTTTAATACACCCAGGTGCCATTTATTTTGAAATTAGGCTCAAATGTAGAAAATGTTCTAGCAGAAGTCTTGGACAATCTCTGAATTACATAGTAATCTGACTTCTTCTGAAGCTGTGAGAAATTGTTCATCTGCATTTGCTGCATTGGTACTTGTTGATGTGCGTGTGCCCTGCTTAAGGAGTAAAGGGGAGATCACATGCATAGCTGATTTTCTGTAATTTTATAGCCTGAATAAAAATAAAATATTCTCTTCGTACAGGAACCAAGTCTCTGGATAGATATTTCTACAAAAGAGCCATTTAGTTATTTCTAGAAAAATATATAGAGCCAATGAAAGGACCTGGCGTCATAGTAGCACAGATCTCTGTCCGTGGTGCTGAATTCTCTAATTGATGGACTGGTTCTGAATGAATAGACCAGCTGGCCAACGTGTCTGTGCCACTGACTGGCACCCTGACATATAACGACTTTTAACAATGAGGGGGGAAAAGTCCAGACAGGAAATTAGTCAACAGTAATTAGTAATCACACATAGTTCTCATTTATCATGATGTAAAATTCAAAAACCTTTTTCTATTATTACAGTTTTTGCCCGTTGCTTGAACACGTTTTGCAAAACTTGGCTCATCATGTCAAAACTCCACACACAAGAAAATAAGACACGACACTGGGAAATAAACCATTCACATCTATGTCAAATTGAAACTCTGCTATCAAAACCTAACAATCCTTTGTCAAAATGTCGCTCTAATGACAAAATGAAACCCACTTGCATCATATGAATACACTTACAAATCAGCAGCAACACACTAGTCTACTTTATATAAAACACGGCAGGCTTTTGTTTGCACTGTTTTTATTCAGTTCCACAGAAGGCACGTTTTCACAACCCCCAAAAAATGAAATACTAAATACTGTACATTACAGTCGTGTACTTTACAGTAAATTCAGTTAAAGCAACAATAAAACAAATAATACACTACTGTAAACACAGAAAAACACAATTGTGCATAAGTGGACTTATGGATCCTGCCGTCTGTTGGGGTCTGGCCACAGAATCTCATCAACATCACAAGCAATGTCTGCTCTTGCTAAGCATCAGGGAAAATATCCCCTTGTGTGCCGAATCCATCCATGGATTGACCTTACCTCAATGTCTCCGCAGGCCTGTTCCATTGCCTGCAGAAGAGGCGTGCGGGCATGTGGTTGGCGGTCATATACGCGCCATCTCCAAGCGGAAAAAAACTCTTCTATAGGGTTGAGAAATGGCGAGTAAGGGGGCAAATACACAACTTCAAATTGATCATGGTTGGTGAACCAGTTCCGGATGATAGCAGCCCGATGGAAACTGACATTATCCCAGACAACAACAAACCTGGTCTGTCCTGTACAACTGCATCATGAAGTGCATCTAGAAATGTGATTATGTGTTGCGCATTATATGGACCCAGTTTGGAATGATGGTGCAGTAGCTACGTCGTCTACTTTTGCTAAGGTTGAATCCAGCCTCGTCAACGTAAATAAATTCATGAGGCTGAGCAGCTCCATTCACGTCCAAGATTCTCTGCAACAAAAAATACATATTGTAGATGGCATTACTCAAAACACACAACTACACTACTACACATACAGAACCGCCCCACCCCACCACACAGGTACCTGTGTAGCTTTCCGAATATGTCTATGTGGTACTGATCAAATGGTACATATTCAGCTGTTACTGGACTGCACCCATTCTGTATTGTAAATGTAAAGGACTGTTACACTTACCTGTACATATTCATGTCGAAGTCCTTTGACCCTGACACTGTTCCTCTCAATTGGGACCCTGTACAGTTGCTTCATGGTCATGTTGTGCTTTACCAGGATGCGTCTGATAGTGGTAATGCTTACTCGATTTATGTTGTTGAATACCTGCCTATCTTCAAGTATTTGTTGTTGTAGCTGGTGGACACGGATTGCATTGTTTGCTCTCACTAGGTTCACAATGGCAAGTTCCTGCTGTTGTGTGAACAGGTGCTGCCGTCCACCCCCAGTAGGTCTTTTAGCCATTCAGTAGAAAAATGCAACCACAAATTGTTATCGGTTTGCTTCTTTTTTACAGTACTGTATGTGCTTTACTGTGTATACCATACACAGTACTGAAACATCTCAACACGTTATCATCGTATGTTTCACAAAACTACTACTTTTGTATTATTATTTTTGCATTAGTCACCCTGAAATACAGTACATGTGATACGGCAATGTGATATGGTACAGTATTGTAAATACTCTAGATACAGTCTGAGTAGAGTAGAGAGTTGAAGACATACCTGTTTTCCAGTCGGAATGTCCTTATTATGGATGAAACTGTGAAACGGCTTAGATTAGGGTGGACTCTCTGCCCAGCTTCCCTCACAGCCAGGCCATGGTTTATGACATGGTCCACCAAAGTTGCTCTTATGTCATCAGAAATAATGGTCCTTGCATAGCCTCTTCGACCACTTCCTCCTCTCTCTCTCTGCCTGTCTTCCTCTTCCTCTACCTCTGCCTCTAGCTCTCCCTGCTTCCAAACTTCTCAAAATGGCTTAAGTGAGGTGTATTTGTAGCTGGCTGATTGGTGTTCCATTTTGTAAGTAAGCATTTTCAGGTGTGTGTCTAAGTATTTTCAATTGCCCAATGTGTTTTGTATTTTGAATAGATGTGTTTTCCCACTGGTACCCTGAGATTTCATTTTTGAATGAAGTGTCTTATGTATGACATAGTGTGTAGTGTGCAGGAGTAAGTGTGTTGTAGAAAGGAGTGAGTGTGTTGCAGAATTGCAACTAAAGTGCTAACCAGAACTTTTATTTAAGGTATGGTTGCACTTTGTTTAAGGTATAGTAACAACAACTTCAAGTTACGTTACTTTGGTTTAAGCATGTGTCTATAGTGTTCAAGCAATGGGTAAAAACTGTAATAGCAGCAGCAAAGCTAACACCCGCAACCAAAAAGCGTAATGTTCCTAATAGAGTGGCTGATCTGTCCTGAAATCGTAAAACTGAAAAGTTTTCAAACACAGTATGTATATTATATAACATGTTGGATAAATAGATGTAATTTATTGGTGACTTCGTGTACATTGAAGTTTCTGCCTTTTAAACAACTATAAAGTAATGTTGTTTGTTATATAAAAAATGTACATTTAAATGTATGAAACAAAAAATGTATACACACACACATTACATTTTCGTTAGCTGTAAAATACAGTGAAGTGAAATCTCCATTATTTGCGTTGCAATATTCCACCACTAGGGGGCAATTTTGGACGGAGGAATCTCTTTAATGGCTGTTACCAACAGAAATGTTTGCTGCTACAGTATTCAGCTTTCTGGGTGTCCTGCAAAAAGAACTAGATGACTACAAGTAGGTATGGAATGCACACTGCCCACCTGACAAACCAGAAGCCACTTTTTGAAATGTAAATATTGTTATTGAAACATTTTGTTGGATTGCACTCTAGGTTTAATGGAAGAAACTGTGGATTCCATGTATCTCCTGAAAATCTTCATAGTCTTTGTGGAGACAATGATCTTCAAATTCACTTTGAGGTCTTGCAGAGACAAAATGAACTTGCTCCACCAGTCAGCTGGGTTACTGCCATGGAGAATTATATTGCATTCAAAAGTGTATTAGGTCTATAAGGTAATTCTGCTAACAAATTGTACAAAGCTCTCAAAATTATTTTGGTTTTCAGACAACAAATAACATTTTTCCAGCCTTTGTTCTCCAAATAAGACATTTATTTAAACGTTGTATACAAAAATAAATTAAGCATGTTCAATAAGAACACTTTGGCCATTATACATATTGCTGTGTATAGAGCCATTAAACTGCCCCCTTAAAGCTTTTTACTGCCAAACAAAGCTGTCAGGTCAAAAATCACACTGTTAAAAATGAAGTATAAAAGAATACAAAAATAACTTCTAACAACTTATAACACTTATTCAATAAGATTATAGAACAACATAATCATTGCATTGCAATTCAATCACCAGAGGTGGCGTGGAGTACAATAATTAACAGCTTGGCTTCAGGGAATGCCAAACCCTTCAGGGAATCCCAGTGTTATTTAACTGTCCCATTCTGTGTCCCTTCCCTGTTTGGCCAGTAGGTGTCATTGGTCATCTCGTCCCACGTGTTGTCAGTCTTTCTTGTCCTCCCCTGTTGTCAGTCTGTAGCGTTTCCCTTGTTCCCTGCCAACCACTTGTTGAGCACGTGGTTACCTGTAATTTCAATTCATTAACTTACTGTTTGCCATAGGCTTTTAAATACATTATAAATAATTTAAAAAAATAACATAACAAGAGATAATACTATGAATTTCCTCACTGATTAAT
The DNA here is from genome assembly GCF_023856365.1 of Brienomyrus brachyistius. Lineage (NCBI taxonomy): Eukaryota > Metazoa > Chordata > Actinopteri > Osteoglossiformes > Mormyridae > Brienomyrus > Brienomyrus brachyistius. The sequence goes on along the minus strand of NW_026042306.1, from coordinate 6,522,627 downwards.
TGTGTTGTGGGTTGGAACTCAGTATGGAGTCCCCACAAAGATACAGATACCTTATATGTGTGTGTGTGTGTGTGTGTGTAGCAGGGCCGTAGCACATCTTCTTCTTTGTGTTCAGGAATTGCTTCTTGTAGGTTAAGTTAGAATGGTTTTCACAGTTCTTTGGTCTGGAGATCAGGCTGATTAATCACAGTTGATTTTTGTGGACAATCAACCATATACATATGTACATATATATGTGTGTGTGTGTGTACAGTAGTGTGCAAAAAATCATAAGCAGTCAAAAGAAATTGTGTGATGTCACGATTGTTACGGTTTGTAGCAGCTAATCACTGCTGTTAATAGCAGCTAATAGCTGCTGTCTGTAGCAGCTAAACTACTGTTAATATAACTGCTAATAACATAACAATTTTCCCGTTTTTTGTGTAATAAAGTATATAATGTAGTAATGTGGTGTGTTTTTGATTCAAATATGTTAGTATGGTATTGGCAAGATATTATTGTATCAGCCTTTATTACATTAAGGGGGAAAATTAGCACATTATTGGCAGTTATTACATTAACGGTAGGTATCATATGTGCCCTTGAGAGGTAAAGTGGGCTATCCCACATGTCAGTCAAAAATGACTGTCCAATATTAATTATTGAGGGTCTATCTATCTTTTAAATATACTGAGATCTGTGCTACCTATGATACATATCAATTGTAGGGTATAGACACACTGATTTTTTTTTTTTTTAATTCAACTTTGGAGCTCATTTTCTCAAAACTTTGTTTTTGTGGGATAGCCCACTTTACCTCTCAAGGGCACATGTTATATAGGTCTAATGTACGAAGCATTAACGTTAGACATGATAAGCTGGTTACCCACCAGGCAGGCAGATGGGGGCAGGTGGGCGAGGTGCAGCGTACTGTACGAAGCGGGGGTGCGCAGGCACTGTGCAGCAGCTGAAGCTCCTCTTAGGTGCAATCATTTCCTGCGCACGGCACCAGCTGCCTTTCACTGCATTGAAACATTCCACTTTTGCAGTTACGTTGAAGCCATCGGAGCCTCCCATCGCAAACAGCAAGCCGTCCACCACTGCGATGCCGAAATAGCTTCTTTGTTGTCTCATGGGAGGCCCAGCGTGCCACTGGTTAATTGCAGGGTCATAGACCTCCATAGTCCGCACTGGATGAGCCCCGTTGGTACCGCCCACCTGCGAGACACCAATGGTAAGTGATCACTCGGGTACCAAACAGATAAGTAAATATCAGCTTTCTCGAAGTCAGGAACTCTTAAGGAATTATCGCCCTATAATAGCAGGCTGCACAGAACCTCCCATTGTCTATATAGGACACAAGCTTATAACTAATTTGTGTTCAACATACATGTCAACATAACTGCAGTGAAAAAAAGGGAATTTGGGCAACAGAAAACCTGTACAATTCAGCGAAAACTGTCAACCATCAAAAAAATACTTCTTATGATCATATATTTTGCTTTTATTATTATTTTTATTAGTACTAAAAATAATACTTGTAGTCAGACACTGAAAAAAAAAACAAACAGAGCAATTACGTCTGGAACTACAGAATATAACTGTAATCAAAAATCTAAGCTTTACTAAGCGTATTCGTTTATAACCCAGATATGCAGGGAGCATATGTGTATTGAGATGGGCCTTCCCAGCAGGTCATTTCATCCACTGAATTCTTTTGTTTGTTTTAAGCGCATTACAATCTGTGACACAGCAGCAGCGACAAAAAATATGAGTCTCAGATAAATCTTGAGATTTGACTCCTTTGTTTCAGAGTACAAGAAAGGAATCACTCACCGCATAGATGTTTCCCTGATATGCCGCTACTCCAAGGCCACGTCGGCGAGTGCGCATGGGAGCGATCAAGGTCCATTCGCCCGTGAGTGGATCATAGCACTCCGCAGTGGAAGTGGTCTGAGCTCCATTGCTACCCCCACAAATGTATATCTAGGAAAGATGGTTCACAAGTGATGTGTGTTATGCTGTACATGATTGGAGATGGAGATCTAAAAAGCGTAAATGTACATTTAGCTAATGGATGTTTAATCCATCCACCTTCCATAAAAGTCTATTCAGTACAGGGTGGTGGTGAACCTGGAGCCTACCACAGGAAGCACATGGGCATTGGTAGGGAATTTACAGTTAGTTGTGATCATTTCCCTTGTGAACCGCAGCTTAATCAGCTAATTAAGTTCACTAGGTTTGTTTGAATAGGGAAATCTGCAAATTGTTTAGGATTCTGACCCCCCAGGACTGGAATTGGGTAAAGCTCCTACGTTAACACCAGTTATTGTATCTCACAAGTCTTGGGCTGTGGGCAAAATTGCAAAAACACAGAGCTGGACACCACAGCACTGCCCAATGTGCCACTAATGCAGAGCGACAATGCAAGGTCATTTATGTTTTATCTAAACACTGACGTTTACTGAATAAACAATTATGGATTGAAATCAACCATTTGAAGACAAAGCGAGCTACTGAGTATGTAACATAATCAATTTCAAGGGGAAAATGATGGTAACCACAGGCAGACGCCCTCCTATTAACCTACCTTTCCATTCAGGGTGGTGGCACTGGCATCCTGTCGCTCCTCATGCATGGGCTGGATGATGGTCCACTCATTGGCATTTGGGTCATATCGCTCTACAATATTCAGAGGCGACACGTCTAAACGGCCACCCATCACATAGATGAAGCCGTTACTTACGGCCACACTGACACAACAGCGGCGCCAGTGCATAGGGGCCATGTGCTGCCATGTCCGTGCGACGGGGTCAAATCTGAGCACAGCATCGGTGAAATTATGGCCATCATAACCCCCAAAACAATACATGAAGCCATTTAAACACACACTGCCATGGCCGGACTGGCGAGTCTCCTGCCCCTGTGTTATATCCACCCAGCGGTCGGCCCGGGTGTCATAGGCTTCAATCCAGTTTGTCGTGCGCATGTTCCATCCACCAACAGCCAGCAAAATGTCAGAGGGCAAGCGCGGGCGGATCAGTGGGTTCTCAAAATCAGATCGTGGACGTTCATCATGAAGATCATAGATGACCTTCAGTACATTAGTGATGATTGGCCTGCACGCCACATTGGCCTTCACTAGATCGTTGGCTTTGACGATTTTCATGAAGTATTCCGGATCCATACGAGCCATCCGAATCTACACAGGAAACAATGAGAGAATGAGAGAATTCCCATGAGTTCCTTAGTGCTTTCTGTGAATCTCTGGAGATGAGCAATTCCTAACATTAAGGATACAGCAGTAAGTGCAAATTTTTATTTCTTTAGCTGAAGCCATTTACTTTGAAAGTCTCAGATGTGTCAGCTAACACTTGTTTAATGTAAGACATCTGAGTGTTTTGTTTTCCATTATTTGTTACACTCTCCTCCTAGGTGTAATACCTGGAAGCCTTGGTTGTACACTTATGGGACATGGAAATGGAGGTTCAGTCTTTAGCTACAGTAATAAGGACTTCACTCAATGAGCATTCTATTGTTATATACACAAGTCAATGAGAACATAGTATAACTATACTCACCTTGGCCAATAGGACTGAAATGTGGGCCTCTCGGGTGGCAGGCTCGTGCTCGATCCACCGGAGGATGGCCTCAAACACCACATCCTCTTCTCTGACATTAAGCTCATCCTGCTCGATGATGTCAGAAAGTTGTTCAAGACTTAGTTCTGGGAACTCATTTGAGCTGATGGCAACCTCCTTGAAGTTTTTCAAGATTAAGTTGAATGCAGACTGGTGCAGCTCGTTTACGCAGTAGACATCGGCGATTTTAAGAAGGCCAATGCAGTTGTTGAGGCAGAGCTGCTCATGCAGGAAATCACAGCAGCGCTGCACGATGCCCAAGACACTGAGATAATCAGCAGCTACCAGGAGGTTCTCCACATTCTCAGCTGTGATGACCACAGAGTATGTGTAGGCATACTCTATGACCTGCCTCAGTGTTTCTGGGGAAATGCCTGGGAGTTGGTACTCCCGCTTTCCTGAATCATTCCAGTCACTGGCGACCAGAGCCCTGAAACACAATCCAGAAGTGACTCATCTAATAAATATCGGTTTTGCAGGCAAAGTTAAATAAGGGGTTTTCTAAATCTTCTGAACCAGGGACCCCCAAATGGAAATTAAGCAGAGATAAGGACCCCCTGCTACAGATGATCTCATAGGCATTTAAGAACTAGGGGCCTGGGGCTTTAATTCTTATTTTTCCAACAGTAGCTCCCCCTTATCACTTATCAGAAATATTTCATGATCAGCACTGACCTACATTAATATAATTTAATATAATGTATATTAATATAAACTTTCTGTCATCCTAGAGCCTTATTGCCAAGGAGAAGTCATTGCTAACGAGAGATAAAAACTGACTCCTTGCTGTTTTCGCATCTTCATATATGGGTCACAGCTACTTACTGGAAGTAGGAGCTACAGCCACACAGAATTACTCTATGGGCGTTGAATTGAACACCGTCGGTGATGAGGACCACGTCACAAAGCTGTCCTGCCAGCCGAAGCTTGTTAAACACTTCGAACGCCGGGGACATCAGTACTCGCTCCATGTCGTGTGCCATCATAATTCAAAAATGTGGATATCTCGTCTCTCTCTCCTTTTTATATCACTCGAAATGACGTGTACATACGTTCTAAGACGCAAAAACCGCACTTTGCATCACAGTTTCCTAAGATACCATAATGTTTATTTTTAAATCTATATTTGAGACTCGAAATGGATTGGGGGCCGGGGGGGGGGGGTGGGTATATTCTACGCACAATCAGCTGTACAAGAAGAACAAGTGAAATGTTTTTAACATCACTTTTGGAAAATGTATACCGTGCTTATCTTAGAATTTAAGTTTTGTACTATGTAAGAATAGTCAAATCACGAATTCCCGAAATAAAATAAATAAATAAATAAATGTTTTCATATTTTTTCTCCTCCGCTACGTTTCTAAAAATGAAAAACAAAAAAGGTCCTTTACATGTCTGTCAGGAACGAGGTTTAAGTTCGCATCTTATTCCCTAGTTTCCACTTTAGACATAAGTCATTGAGCAACAAATGTCCACAGGACATTATTTTATGGGCTAAATCTGGTCGGCCCGTTGTGGCAATTATTTGGAACAAGAATAGTCCTTGAAAATTGGGCTGGGCGGTCCGTCTGTTTTGGTCAACATTTAGCACAAGGCGGACGTATTTATCGGACCGCATATATCCCCAATACGGTCATGAAAACAAATTGCAGCAAGTGTGGAATTATCACAATGATTATTGTGCTGTGTACACTTCACCCAAATCCTGAACGCTATTGAATATAATCGATTATGTATTATAGAGCAGTTATGTTAATCAAGGTACAGTGTGCAATATCACTCCATGAGCTATTGACCATTTTCCTGTTTTATGATCTTTTCTTGAGAAATCGTTTTTTATTTTATTTTTTGTAATTCCTCACTTCTGCCGACTAACTCCTCCACGTTTAATATATTTTCGTGCAGGTTTTTAAGTTTGTTTTCCTGCAGCTTCACGGCACCCATCGTTCTTGCGCACCCACACAGATGGACGAGTTAAGCTAGAAGTGGATGGGAGTAGTGGCAGGACAGATATTCCGAGGGCGCCCATTAAACGATGTAAGTAATTATTATTTATCGTTAGAATTCTCACTTAACACAGAATGTTGTCTTTGGCTGAAGTTTAAACAGTCGAGCTGAATTGTGGGAAGATAAGCTGAAGCTGTTCGCGTCCGCAGCTAATGCTCGCGCCATGACTAGCTAGCACATAGTGAAATGGTGAATGGATTTGGCGACATTTTCCGTTTGAATCGAGTACAGAGACGTAGGTGTTGTTTTGTTTGTGGCCCTGCTTTTACAATGCACGTGTAGCAAAGTGAAGTTGGGATCTGCTTGCGTCTTTTGCAGCTAACATCACACTCGATATAGCCGCAGTTTATTGTGGAATCGCCATTTTGGGTGTACACAACGCAAGAGCGCACGAGTGTTTATATAAAACAATTCCACTCTGGCTGAGTTTTCTTCTTCTTATTATTTTTCATGCTATACTATATACAAACTTTTTACTTGTACATCTTAGGATATAGTTCATTGTGACAATATAAATGGTAGGAGAGAACTACAACAGCAACGACTGTGGGTTGGGGCTGGGTAGGGGATAACGTTTTCATAGTTGGGATTAGGGTTTTGCCCATAGACATGAATGCAGAGTCCCCATAAAGACATCTAGCACATCTTCTTCTTTGTGTTCTGGAATTGCTTCTTGTAGGTTAAGTTAGAATGGTTTTCACTGTTCTTTGGTCTGGAGAACTGGCTGATTAATCACAGTTGAGTTTTGTGGGCAATCAACCATATGAATATGTACATATATGTGTGTGTGTGTGTGTACAGTAGTGTGCAAAAAATCATAAGCAGTCAAAAGAAATTGTGTGATTGTTAGGGTCTGTAGCAGCTAATCACTGCTGTTAATAGCAGCTACTATAAACTACTGTTAATATAACTGCTAATAACAATTTTCCGGTTTATTTTTTTTGTGTAATAAAGCCTATAATGTAATAATGTGATACGTTTTTGATTCAAATATGTTAGTATGATATTGGTAAGTTATTACTGTATCAGCCTTTATTATATTAAGGGGGAAAATTAGCACATTATTGGCAGTTATTACATTAACGGTAGACATCATATTATATATGTCTAATGCAGGGGCGCTGCTAAGGATTTTGGGTCCCATGAAAGGAATCTTGACAGGGCCCCCCACACAGTTTATTGGGGGCTTCTCTGGGCCCCCTCTCAGTCATGGGCCCCGAGAATCGTCATCGTTTACCCCCCCTTTACAGCGCCCCTGGTCTAATGCACGAAGCATTAACGTTAGATATGCTTGTACCACAACTTATTAGGCAAGAGAGAAGTTCTATTGCCCATTTTCATTGCAAACCAGCTTAACATTTACAGGATAATTAATTGCAAGTTCCGATGTAGGCTGCCATTCACACACACAACTGGAAATAATAAAATGCCTGGACAGAGCAGATACAGCCATTGTAGCCTTCGCTCCTGTCTGCTGCTGTATGCAAATCTCACTGAACCATTAAAGCTGGAGCAGAAGTGATGTCTCCGACTAATTGCTGGTTGTTAGAGAAGTACTCAGAATAATGAGAAATAAAGTAAGAATTGTGAGGGAAAAAAAATCAGAATTTCGACTTAATAAGTCAGAATTCTGAGATAAATGTGTGTTTTTTTTTCTACTCCAGATGGCAGAAAACTCTAAAATCAACAAAGCTCAAGAGTCATAATTCAGAATTTGTTCATTTAGATCAGAAACAGCTCTATGGGATGCTTTCGTCTAATCAGACTGTACCACATGGTTCATATGTAACACTTTTCTGGAGACCGCAACAAATGGGGGATTCTGAAACTGCCCGTTTGTTTGGAAAATTCCAGTCACCCTGAGTGAAAAAGGGTAGAACCCTCCCTCCTGTCCCACTGGCCTATGATTGCCTGATAGCAGGAAGAGACGGTCTATAGGGGAAAGTAACCTTCAGTTTAACTCACAGAAAGACAATAAATAGTAGCACTTAACAAATGAGAGAATATTAATTGACTAGGACAAACTGAGATGAGCAACAGGAAATATAACTGTAAGCTGATAAGAGAAAAAGAAGGGGAAAATGGAGGGAAATTTGCTGCTTCTGATTGGATGCAAGCATGCAGGTCAGCTGATCCACCTGAATGTTTCCAACTCAGCAATCGGTGATGAAGGGTCAGTAGATTGGCTAAGTGCTGGAACCAGAAGCAGAAGCTGGCTTTCATGCTCTGGAGGGTGCTGTGGCATGAAACCTTAAGCAGTTCTTTACGCATATGATGCTCCTTTAGGGGGTGCCATAGACATTCGGTCTGCATATATATTATGTTTTATCAGTGTTTCTTGTGGACACTCAGACAGTCCATGTTTTTGCTCTCTCCCAGCAACAGCTGTCTGGCAAGGAGCAAAAACGTGGATGGACTGGGGGTTCCTGTGGATCAGGTTGAAAAACATTGTTCTGTATTGTTTTTGTTAAATGACTGATATTCAGAATTTATTTTTGGGGCTTTGGCTGCATCCTGGTTATAATGTTTAATTGAGATATGAATTAATATGGAGAACACCACACACACGGCACAAATTCTATGAAGATACTACTCATAAAATTAATGTGATAACACATGTGATAAAAATACAAATATAAGGGCTTTATTTGTATGAATAAAGCATTTCACATATCTAACACATGTGTCCCCAACAACCGTAGCCAGATATTAAATCTGTTCTAGAAGAGCACACTCATTGCTTGCTGTAAAAGCATGCAGGAGGTCCCAGCTGAGCTCTGCTATAGTTGTGCTCTGTGTATTATTCATTTGGCAGATGCTCTAAGACAGAGAAATGGTTGGAGAGAACAAGGCAATTAACAAATGCATGCAAACAAGTGGCATGTTACACAACAGGAGCAAACCATTACAGCATCCGATAACAAAGGAAAGCAGTTGTCTTGCCATAATTGCATTTTGATAGCTGTTCTAGTGCCTTAACCTCTATGCTCTGACTCCACTGTAAGGTCTAAGTTCTGTTCCCTCAGTCCATTATTCAAGAGGCATTTTCCTTATTTTGGTGAATGTTTCTGATTCTTGTTAGTGTCCACTGTTTCTGTTGATTAAGTCCAGTGATGCTAGCCACACCGGCAGATGCGTAACCTGGTTACCCACCAGGCAGGCAGATGGGGGCAGGTGGGCGAGGTGCAGCGTACTGTACGATGCAGGGGGGCACTGTGCAGCAGCTGAAGTTCCTCTTGGGCGTAATCATGTCCTGCGTACGGAACCAGCTGCCTTTCTCTGCATTGTAGCATTCCACCTTTGCAGTGACTTTGAACCCACCGGAGCCTCCCATTGCAAACAGCAAGCCGTCCACCACTGCGATGCCGAAATAGCTCCTTTGTTGTTTCATGCTAGACGCAGCGTGCCACTGGTTAATTGCAGGGTCATAAACCTCCATACTCCGCACTGGATGAGCCCCGTTGGTACCGCCCACCTGGGAGACACCAATGGTAAGTGATCACTCGGGTACCAAACGGATAAGTAAATATCAGCTTTCTCGAAGTCAGGAACTCTTAAGGAATTATCGCCCTATAATAGCAGGCTGCACAGAACCTCCCATTGTCTATATAGGACACAAGCTTATAACTAATTTGTGTTCAACATACATGTCAACGTAACTGCAGTGAAAAAAGTGGATTTGGCCAACAGAAAACATGTACAATTCAGTGAAATACTTATGTTCATATGTTTTGCTTTTATTATTATTTTTATTAGTACTAAAAATAATACTTGTATTCAGACACTGAAAAAAACAACAAACAGAGCAATTGTGTCTGGAACTACAGAATATAACTATAATAAAAAATCTAAGCTTTACTAAGTTTTACTAAGCGTATTTGTTTAAAACCCAGATATGCAGGGAGCATATGTGTATTGAGATGGGCCTTCCCAGCAGGTCATTTCATCCACTGAATTCTTTTGTTTGATTTAAGCGCATTACAATCTGTGACACAGCAGCAGTGACAAAAAATGAGTCTCAGATAAATCTTGAGATTTGACTCCTTTGTTTCAGAGTACAAGAAAGGAATCACTCACCGCATAGATGTTTCCCTGATATGCCGCTACTCCAAGGCCACGTCGGCGAGTGCGCATGGGAGCGATCAAGGTCCAATCGCCCGTGAGTGGATCATAGCACTCCGCAGTGGAAGTGGTCTGAGCTTCATTGTTACCCCCACAAATGTATATCTAGGAAAGATGGTTCACAAGTGATGTGTGTTGAGAGGTCACGTGACGCTCGTCGCTAATGGCTGCCTAACTCTGCTCGTCCGCGCGTCCCATCCACCTATTTGCCCTTTAGTCAGTCCCCTTGCCACTTACCCGTTCGCAATTCTATACGAATTCGGCGCTCATTCTTTTATTTTTCCTGATGGCTGCTAATCAGCGCAGACCTCGCCCAGTTCTTCCCAGTCCGGAGAAGAAAGTTCCCCGCTCTGATGGCGGCGCTTCTGAAGAGGCCCTTTCCCCTCTCCTGGCACCTTTTCTTGAGGAAATGAAGAACTTCGTTTCCGAACAGGTGAACTCCTTAAATGGCACGCTCCAGCAACACCATTCGGAGCTCCGCGCTGACCTGAACTCGCTGAGGGCGGACTTTAAATCTATACAAAAAGAAGTCGCCTCTGTGAAGTCTGTGACCGATCGACACTCCAGGGAGCTGGCTGATTTTAATAAGGGCCTACTTTCCCTGGATGTTAAAATCACTGAGATTGAGGACCGCAGCCGTCGCCTTAATCTTAAAGTAGTTGGGATTAAACTAGGGCGCGAAGGGGGCGATATGCGGTCTTTTCTTAACAGCCTCTGGCCAGCTATTTTCCCCCATCTCCCTAATTTCCAGCCAGCCATTGACCATGCCCACAGGCTGCATGGCCGGTCCGATACCTCTTCTCGTCCGCCTCCCATCCTCATGCACTTCATGGACTTCCGTGACCGGCAGGCTGTGGTACGTGAAGCCCGCAAAGTCCAGGACCTCAGTTTTGAAGGTGGGAGAATTTTCTTCTTTCAAGACTTTAGCGCCAAGACGGCTGCAGCCAGGAAGGCGATGAACGCACCGATCCGGAGAGCGAAGGAGTTGGGTCTTTCTCCTTTCCTGATTTTCCCTGCGCGCCTGAAGCTGTCTTTTGGAAGCCAGCAGGTCATGTCCGCTACTCCGGAGGACGTGAATACCGCCATGGATCATTTTCAGTCTCTTGGGACTCTTCCCGTATAATTATTTCGCTCCCCTTTGGGTTTGCCGTTTTCTTTTTTATATATTATTATTATTCATTTATTTTTACATTTATTTTAATTTTTCTGCGATCGCTGTGGGTCCTGTATATTGTTTTGTTATGGGATGTTTTTGTTTTTGTTTTACTCTGCACTTTTCGCCTGCTTCTATTAGTTTATTAATTGGATGTCTGCTTTAGTGCTATTGCCTGACTACTCCCATTTGCCGTTTTTCCTGTTCTGTACACGGGGCAGCAGCAGTGGCACGGGGTCTGTTTTATTTGTGTCTCTGTTACTCAGAATGGGCTGGGGGACGTGTGCGCGGAGTTAGTCTGTTTTGCGGCTTAGCTTCGGGCGCCACGTGCGCGCAGTTTCTGACTTCGGTCGGAGGGGGCGGGAGGGTGGTTGTTCTGGACCTGGCCGCAGTCCCGATTAGTTTTTTAATGTCTTCTATGTTACTGCTGCGTTGCTTGTCCGGAGCATGGGTCTGGGGGATTTTTGTGTCTGCTTGGGGGGGTGGGAAGGGGATTTTCCCTGAGACTTACTTCTTGAAGTCACGGTTCATCGACCGGCACATTCAGCTTCTGGTTCATGTCTGGCATATTGAGATTTTGTTAACTTGTTTTTTTTTCCTTGTTTACATCTTACTGTCTGTTTTGTTTTGATCATGGCCAATATAAATATAGCTTCCTGGAATGTTAGGGCTCTGAATACTCCCAAAAAACGGTCCAGTGTGACAGATTTTTTGAAGAGGCAGCACGTCGACCTTGCCTTTTTAATTGAGACCCACCTTCTCCAGCGAGATGCACTGCGGGCGGCCTCCAGGTTCTACAGGGTTATCTCCACTTCATCAGCTTCCTCACGTAGATGTGGAGTAGCCATATTGGTCAAGCGGTCCCTTCAGATTCATATTCTTAACTCTGGGGGGGATGCTGACGGCAGGTACTGTTACGCCCTCTCTGACCTGGGGGGTAGGAAGGTCTGCTTTGTTGCCGCATACGCTCCCACTCCCCCACGCGCCTCATTCTTTCGGGATCTTTCTGACCACCTTCTTAAATTTCAGGAATTTGACCTTGTTATTGGAACTGATGCTAACGCTGTCCACAACCCTGTCCTTGATAAATCTCCCTCTCTCGTGGGTAGCCGGGTGCCTCCCTCCACACGTTCCCTGTGTAAATTCGTGGAAGACTTGAATTTGGTCGATTCATTCCGCCTAATTAACCCCTCCGCCAGAGAATTTTCCTTCTTCTCACCTCGCTTCAAATCCCAGTCTCGCATAGACTATATCTTTGTTTCTCGCTCTCTTGCCTCTGCTGTTTCTAATGCTTCTCTGATTTCTTCCTCTTTGTCTGACCACAAGTGTGCTCTCCTCCACTTAGCTGTACCTACTCTTTCTCCTCGGGCCCCAAGATGGAGGCTCAACACTTCTTTGCTTCAAAACTCTAAATATATAGCCTATCTGACTCCTAGACTTGAAGAATTTATTTCAATTAATACAGGCTCAACTGATGACCCAGTCTACTGCTGGATGGCAATAAAGGGCTTTCTCCGCGATGCCACAGTTGCTTTTGCCAGTGGCCTGGATCGCGAACGTCACCGGAAGATCTGTGATCTCGAAAGGCGGCTAGCTCACTTAGAGAGTGCTCGTCCTGTAGTGGTTGATCCGGATCATGAGACCCTCATTTTAAACACCAGGGCGGAGCTAAATGTCCTTCTGTCACACCGCGCTGAGTTTATGGTTCATCGCACTAGGTCACGATATTATGTCTCAGGTGCTAGGCCCAGTAAGTTGTTGGCTCTCAGGCTCCGGCAATGTGACTCTTTCTCCTCAATTTCTTCTGTTAGAACCAAGGACGGAGCTCTCACCACTGACCCACAGGAAATTAACAGTAGCTTTTTTCAATTTTACTCAGATCTATTCTCCCCTCCCACTGTCTTTCCACCCTCTGACCCTGATTCGTTTCTTGACTCTGTACCACTTCCTTGTCTCTCAGGCCCAGAAGCCTCTATGCTCGAGGCTCCCCTTTCAATGTCAGAACTTAAAGAGGCTCTGGACTCCATGAGCCCTGGGAAGTCTCCAGGGCCCGATGGCCTCCCTCCGGAACTCCTTTCTGCCTTCTGGAAGCAGCTCTCTATTCCGCTCTTCCACATGCTGAATTCTGCCATTTCTGCCTCCCATCTCCATCCTTCTCTTAATCAGTCCTTGATGACTTTGTTGCTCAAACAAGGTAAGGACCCTACAGATTGCTCCAGCTATCGCCCGTTGTCCCTTATGAATTCAGACATCAAACTGCTTGCCAAGGTGCTTGCCCGTCGACTGCAGGCGGTGATTTCCAAATTGATTCACCCAGACCAAACTGGTTTTATTAAATCCCGTCACGCGGCCGACAACATCCGTCGCCTCCTCCATGTACTTCACACTGCTCCTTCCTTTCCCTTCCCTGCCACCCTTCTCTCTTTAGACGCAGAGAAGGCTTTCGATAGGATGAATTGGTCTTTTTTGTGGAGGGTCCTGCATAGAATGGGTTTTGGCTCTTATTTTACCAACCTAGTCCAGACCCTTTACTCCTCCCCCTCTTCTGTCCTTTTGACTAATGCCAACATTTCTCCTCCTTTTCGGCTTCTTCAGGGGGCCAGGCAGGGCTGTCCCCTCTCCCCCCTACTCTTTAATCTGTCGTTGGAGCCTCTGGCTGCCGCTCTCCCTCACTCAGATGTTATTTCCCCCATCCTAGTGAAAGGTGTCCCTCAGACAGTTTCTTTATATGCTGATGATCTGCTTCTTTACCTCGGCAATGCTCCTGTGGATCTCCCTCATGTCCTTAGCCTGTTTCAGTCATACGAATCCCTGTCTGGCTATAGGATTAACTGGGCAAAATCCTCTCTCCTTCCGTTGAATCCTGCCTGCCGCTCCTCTTCACTTCCTCCTTCTATTCCTCAGGCAGGGTCTTTCAGATACCTGGGGTTGGACATTTACCCATCAGTTTCAGAGCTCACAGCTGCTGGCTTCCGCCGCACTCTCGAGGGCATTAAAGCCTCGATCTCCTCGTGGTCTTCTCTTCCCCTCTCATTTCGGGCTAGGCTGGCTGTTATTAAGATGAACGTGCTCCCTAGAATTAATTTTATGAGTTCCATGCTTCCCCTCTCCCCTCCACCTGGGTACTGGGCCTCAGTTAAGTCTACTATTTCTACTTTTCTTTGGGATGGCAAGAGACCCTCCGTCAGACACTCTACCCTAATCCGTGACCGGTTGGATGGAGGCGTCTCTCTACCGGACTTCGAAATTTACCACCTTGCTTTTACTCTAAGGCCAGTTTGGAGCTGGATCAGTCCTCCCCAGCATCCCCCTGCCTGGCTTCCTATCGAAGCAGAATATGTTCTCCCCCATCGTCTAGCCTCGCTCCCTTTCCTCCCTGTTAAATTCAAATCCATCTCTGCCTCAGTCGGTCCGATTATCTGTCAGGCCCTTCGCACATGGAGAAGGGTTGAGAAATTGTTGGGCCCCTTCCCAAAATGGCACCCCAGTGTTCCGTTGCTCCATAATCCTGTCCTGAACATTGGAGGCCGCCCCATCTCTTCCTCGCCGTGGTCTCAGTCAGGTATCTCCACCCTGGGTGATATTTTTGATAGCTCGGGTCTCAAATTGTTCCAGTCTCTTAAGGTCACATTTAATCTTCCCTCTTCTTCATATTTTTTCTACCTCCAGCTGAGGTCCATGCTTAGGGCCTGTAATATCTCCTTTTCCTCACCTCTTCCGTTTCACCCGCTGTGCAGATTTGCTCTGTCCCTTTCTCCTGTTTCTAAGCCCGTGTCCAGTCTCTATTCCCTCCTCCGCAAATCCTCTCATAAACCTCTCCCCATAATTGCTGTCTGGCAGGGGGAGCTCTCTCCCACCCCCGTCTTATCTTGGAGTGTTATTTTTCATAATATTAAAAATTGTTCTAAAAATCCCAATCACCAGCAAACACAATTTAAGTTTGTTCACAGATTATACCCCACTCCCAGGAAACGCCATCTCATGGGCTTAGAGCCTGACCCCTTGTGTCATCTTTGTCCCCTCCAGGTCCCTGGTACCTTTCTCCATATGTTCTGGGACTGTCCTCCAGTGGCTGCTCTTTGGGATTACGTGGCCAGATCTCTCTCTTCAGTTCTTTCCTCTCCCATCCCCCTGTCTCCCATGGTCCTTCTTCTCCTGGACTTCTCTTCTCTCTCTCTCTCTCGCTTCCAGCAGAGGCTTCTGATGTCTGCCTCCTTAGCGGCCAAGTTGTTATTAGCCTCTCGTTGGAAGTCTCCTGATCGTGCCATTCCTTCTGTCTGGAAGTCCACCTTTCTTGATCTGCTTCTGCTGGAACTCTCTGCAGCCCGGATTAACAACTCGTCTGGTTCTACAATCCAGAGCTGGGTCCATGACGTGCAGCTGGTCAAAGATTGGTTGCAGGTCATGTCCTGAGGCCATATTCCTTGTTTTTTGTTTTGATTTTTACTTTCCTAATTCTAACATTTTTCAGTGGTATAAGTGTGTTATTTCTTTTATCCTCAATTTTTATCTGTGCTCTCCGTGGCTGAGTGTGCCGGTGACCTTTATTGGTTTTTTGTTTCTTTATATTTGAACTGCTGTCTCAGGGTGTATTGGGGGTGGGGTGGGGGTGGAGTATGTTCTGTTTTGTTCCATTTTGTTCTTTGTTATAAAACTCTCTAATAAAAATTTGGTCACAAAAAAAAAAAAAATTATTATGAAGCCATTTCAAGCAATGAGTAGGGATTCTATTTAGCTCATTCAAGCTGTAGTTCAATGAAAAAGATCATTAGGTATCTCACATTCACTGTGTTCGCTGCAAAGGTGGTTAGTGTGCAGTAATGTAGGACAATGACCAGTGTTGACTGGTGCTATTGTGGTACACATGTGCATTACGTAACGTTCAGTTCACTCTGCAAGTACAAGTTAATAAAGTAATATACCTGTATTATTTGACAAAGTTGGAACCTAAATTCCAAAGTAGATGGTCAACATGGGAAAAATGTTGTATGTTGTGATCATTGTTTTTTTACTTGTGCCTTTGTTCTTAGTTAGCCTTACTTGATCTAGTCTTGTTGTCATGTTCTGTAGTCATGTTATCTACCCTTGTTTCTAGTCTGCTCAGGCCCCTGTGATTCCTGTGCTGTGGTTGCTGCACTGCCCTCCGTGGTTCCTGTGCTGGTGGCTTTTGTGATGAAATATTCACTCTGGCTCTGTATCAGAAATGTTAAACGCCAGAGGTCACCCACAGCTGGACTATTTTTATTGATTAACCTATGTGTCACCATACAGGTGTGTAGTTTAGAAGTGTGTTGTGTGTAGTTCTATTTATATATTTTTCTATTTATCTCTCAGTAAATATTGCAAGAAGCTGAGGTCCACTTGTCCTCTGTTGTGAGCACTGTCGGCCATCGTCTCCCTGCAGTATTCATCATGTAACTTTACACAGCTAATGTGCTAAAATTCACTCACCTCCCTGTAGGAATCCAGCTGACACTGGAGGTCACTACAGAACAACAAGGTTAAACCCGGTCAAGCTTAATGATTTTAAAAATAATTACAGTGATTTTGTGTGTCTTGTTTCTGTCTGGGCTTATGAAGCAGTGTACTTTTAGTAAACTGCAGTTTAATATTCATAAAACACAGATTAACTTATTACAAAATCACAGCAACTGTAAATGGACTGAATGTTTAATTATTCTGGTCACTGTTTAACTGTCCAACAAGCTGCAGCATTGCATATGTAGGTATTGGAGTGTATGTGATGTTTTGCTTAGGTCAGACTAAGGGTACAATCAGGCCTGTTGGTCAGAAGGCCTCAGCACTGACTAGGCCCAGGCTGAGATCTGTGGGGTCCGGCAGTGTCACAAGGTAGCTCATCTCCACAGGGAAGCCCTGTTTGCTCAGCAGCAGAACAAACAAGCCGTCTATCACAGGACTGACATTAATAATTGATGAGTGTTAATGGCAGCACAGGGGAGAGGTGTGGAGGCAGGACCAGCTCAGGCTCCCACATGATGGAGGTCCTTCCCCAGAGCAGGGAGCACGTTCAGCCTCTGTAATCATCACGCACTCGACAGCTCAGCAGGGAAATTCTGTTGTCAATCGGAGGCATGTTAATAATTGGTATTAGTAATCGTCTTGTGATAATCCATCTATCTTCCAACTGCTAAGTGAGGACAGGGTTGTGGGGTGGGGTGGGCGCAAGGTAGGTGGTCTTAGAGGAATGTTTTATGAGGAGAGGTTAGCTGAGCTGAATCTGTTTAGCCTCGAGCAAAGGAGACTAAGGGGGGATATGATCCAGGTATATAAGATTCTAACAGGTCTGGATGCTATTCAGTCAAATAGCTATTTCAATATCAGTTTAAATGCTAGAACTCCTGGCCATAAGTGGAAATTAGCGGGAGAACATTTTAAAACGAATTTGAGGAAGCACTTCCTTACACAGCATGTAGTTAATGAAGTAGTTAATGAAGAGTATGGAATAGTCTTCCTGCTAGTGTAATGCAAGCTAAAACCCTGGGTTCCTTTAAATCAGAGCTAGATAAGATTTTAACAACTCTGAGCTATTAACTAAGTTCTCCCCAAACGAGCTTGATGGGCTGAATGGCCTCCTCTCATTTGTAAATTTCTTATATTCTTATATATGGAAAGACACAGCCAGTACATAATATACCAATCGATAAAACAACATTGGCTAACTAACCTGGGAGCCCCCTCCCCCTGCCGGTAGTTACAGTATGTTTGTGGTTCACCATTTCGTATTATTGGAAGAAAGTTTTTCTATTGCCACTAAATACTGTCTTAGCAAACACCAGTTACAGTTGGGGAAATGAGACCCTGACAACTCAGACATCAGCGTATTGTTTGTTGTTATTTTTTTTGCCTTCAAAATGCACATAATCAAGCATGACAGCAAGCAAGTAAACACAAACAATTACACAGATACAGACAACAGGAAAGGCGCATTAGATTTGGAAAATATGACAAAGACATGGTACAGGGCTGTGCTGTTTTTGTAGGGAAAAAATTACGTAGTGATTAATTACTGGATCTAAAGACATGGGAAGAAGAAAACAAACACACTCAAGGAGAAACACAGGAAACAAAGACCTGGCAAAGTTAATCACGATCAGAGACCTATCCCACTACTCTGCCCCCCGCCCTGAGAGATTTCGCCTTGCCTACTCCCCACATCACTGGAAATATAATTTTATAATGATAAATTCATATAAATCACTTTAAAATGTCTTTATGACTTTTTCCTTACATTTTGAAATATCTTGATATACTATGTTAATGTTTTGTGCGGGGCGGCATGGTGGTGCAGTGGTTAGCACTGTCGCCTCACACCTCTGGGACCCGGGTTCGAGTCTCCGCCTGGGTCACATGTGTGCGGAGTTTGCATGTTCTCCCTGTGTCGTCGTGGGGTTTCCTCCGGGTACTCCGGTTTCCCCCCACAGTCCAAAAACATGCTGAGGCTAATTGGAGTTGCTGAATTGCCCGTAGGTGTGCATGTGTGAGTGAATGGTGTGTGAGTGTGCCCTGCGATGGGCTGGCCCCCCATCCTGGGTTGTTCCCTGCCTTGTGCCCATTGATTCCGGGATAGGCTCCGGACCCCCCGCGACCCAATGGGATAAGCGGTTTGGAAAATGGATGGATGGATGGATGTTTTGTGCTTGGTTTGATCCTGCAGCGGAGGTAGCAGAGGAAGAGGGGGCGAACTCCTTCGTCTCTTCGTCTAGATGAGGGGGTTCAGGCAGCGGGGCAGGAGGACAAGGAGAAAGACGTTCAGGTAGCGCAGGTGGATAAAGGAAGCTAAGGTGACTGTGGACAGGGCTCTCTCAATGCTGCTATATAGGAAGGAGGTGAGGCAGAGGCCCAACTGGACCAGGTGAAGGAGAACCGTCCTGCTGGCCTTTTTGGCCTTGATGGACCGGGCTGCGATCATGATGCCTGTGTAGTTGCCGATGACGATGATCCCCACGGCAACAAAAAAGACACCGTTGAAGCTCTGGAACACATCAAACTGCCACTTGGCCAGAAAGTAGCTGTAGCTGCTAAAAAAATGATATCAATCACATAGTTCACAGAGCCCAGGAACCAGACCACTGCAATGGCAATATTGGTTTTCCTGGGGGTGGCGATGTCAGTGTGTCGGAGTGGGAAACAAATGGCCACATAGCGTTCCAGACACATGACAGCCAACGTCAGGGGGGAGATGCGGAAAGTTGTCCCGCTTACAAGGACGATCATGGAGCAGAGCACCTTGATGAGGTTGATGTTAGCCATGCTACACGAGTAGAGCAATGTGGTGAATCCCAGATGGATGGAGTCACTGAGGAGCATTTGGCTGAATAGAAGATAGCGGGAAGTCTCACGGAAGCTGGGTTTACTCCACATGGCAACGAACATGATGAGGTTCAGGGAGATGAAGAATAGGGCAGTGGACAGCACGAGAGATGATTTTATTGTTGTCATGAAGTCTATTGTCCCTGTCATGGACTGGTAGTACAGGAAGTTGAGCTCCAGAGAGGAACCATTCTGGTCAGCCATTGGTTAACTCTGAAATGAAAAGAGCTGAAATGTACATTAAATGTACATTAAAACACAAATTGTTGTCAGTCAGCAAAACCAACATATATTTCTCCCAAGAGGGCCCCTATTTAAATGAAATGAAAGAGAGACACAATAAAAGATATATTTGTTTCTTTACCTGCCTCTGTTGAGCACTTGACTCAAACACTTCTGGAGTAGCATGTGCTCTAGTTTATAAAGAATCCAATGACACATGACATCACATGCACTCTGTAGGTGTGTCCAGCATAGTAGACCCCTGGGGTGAGGTGTGATGGGCATGCATATCTCTGTTGGGAATGTTACTATTAGTAGATTAAAAAGCCATTTCAAGTAAGGATGAAGGGTTTTATATAGGGCAAACTCCCTTTTTTGTGTTATATCTGTATATTGTCATGCCCGGCTCGTCCCCTCCTCGTGTGTGCCACGCCCCCTGCTTACCCACGTGTGCTTCCCTGATCGTCTCCATCTGTGTCTGCTTATTTTGATTAGTCACGTCCTATTTAAGTCCTGGTCTTACCTGTTCCCCTTGTCCGTCATTGTGGCATGGTGATGTGCTTTCCTGTCTGGTGTTCCCTGGTCCCTGATCTCTGGATTAAACTCGTTGTTTGCCCTGACTTTCGCCTGTCTCGCCTGCTCCTTGCACGCCTGCCCACACAATCGCCGCTCAGCATGACCCGCGATCGTGACATATATCTTTATATATCTTATATCTTTTTTGTCTTGTATTATCTGTAGTTTAAAGAAGACGATTTCTCACATTCACTGTCATTGTTATTTACTAAAAAGAAAGATGAAGCAGTATAGGGAATTATTCAGTGATTGTAAGGGAATATTGCATGTGTTACATCATGTTTGTTTTTTGTTTCTTTTATTTTTTTGATGCAGTCCTCACCTTGAGTCACTCTATCGTTACTGTTACTGACTCTACCTTATTAATTCTATGCAAACGTTCCACTGCCATCTGTGATACAGCGCAGTGGTACCTTGGAATATGAACTTAATTTGTTTGCCTATTTAAACCCATCTACCTACCTAATCAATGAAAAAATCATTACCAATCAATATAAAGCTAATACACATGAAAATGCACATAGGAAAGCAATAATCATGAAATAAGTGACAATTTATGAGCATGTCAGCTCTGTTGAGGTGAGCTGATGGTGTACTGCAGGTGGCAGCTGGAGAGGAAGAGAAAAGGAGGGATTATTGCTTGGAAGGGGAGACGCGTCTCCATCCGTACAAATTTTAGCATGACTATTTTGTTTTGTCTTGTTCCGAGTTTCTGGTCAAGCTGCAACAGACAAGTTCCAAGATTTCAGTCGAGGTGCAAATCGGAAGAAATCTGAGAGACTCGCTTGACGTCCGAGTTGGTCGAGATAAGAGCCGTTCCAGTTCCAAGCTTCTACTGTATATTGTAACAAAATTGTGATTACGTTTTCAGTCCTGCTCCATACCAGAAATGGTAAAGGCCTGAGACCAGCCTCTCTGTGGACATTTTTGATTCATTAACCTTTGTGCCTCCATACAGACACAACGAGCCTATAAGACAAATGTTTCACACAGGTCTACTCATACATTTTCCTGTTTATGTCTCAATAAAATATTGTGGAAGCTGAGGTCCACTTGTCCGCTATTGTGAGCACTGTCAACCATCCGCTTCCTTTCCCTTTACATGCTGCAGGATTCATCATGTAACTTTGCACAGCTAATCCGCTTAACTCCACTCACCTTCTGGTAGGAGCCCAGCTGACACTAGAGGTCACTGCAGAGCAACAAAGTTAATCCCACTCAAGCCTAATGATCGTAAAAATAATAACAATGGTTTTATTTATATTTTTTTCTGTCTGGGGTTATGTAGCAGTGTCCTTTTAGGAAACTGCAGTTTAATTAAGGTTTAGCTACTCTGGTCATTGTTTAATTGGTTAACAGGCTATAGCATTGCATATGTAGGTATTGGAGTGTATGTGATGTTTTGATTAGGTCAGACTAAGGCTGCAATCCGGCCTGTTGTTCAGAAGGCCTCAGCACTGACTAGACCCAGGCTGAGATCTGTGGGGTCCCGCACTGTCACAAGGTAGCTCATCTCCACAGGGAAGCCCTGTTTGCTCAGCAGCAGAACAAACAAGCCGTCCATCACAGGACTGACATTAATAATTGATGAGTGTTAATGGCAGCACAGGGGAGAGGTGTGGAGGCAGGACCAGCTCAGGCTCCCACATGATGGAGGTCCTTCCCTAGAGCAGGGAGCATGTTTAGCTTCTGTAATCATCACGCACTCGACAGCTCAGCAGGGAAATTCTGCTGTTAATCAGAGGCATGTTTGATACTAATAATTGTCTTGTGGTAATCTGTGTATCTTCCAACCGCTAAGTCAGTACAGGGTCCTGGGGGGCACGGCAGGGGATCACCCTGGACAGAAAGACAGTCCATTACAGGTCACAACACACACAGAGTCATACACACATTGGGCAACATAAAGACACAAATTCAACTAACCACTTTTTGGACTGTTTGAGAGACCCCCCCACTCAGAGAGGATGTGCAAACTCCACGGAAATAGAGAAGTGATACAGGAGCCAACCTTGGTGCTATAAGCTGTGTTGGCCCTATGACTATTACTTAATGATATATTTATTATCGTTTATAATCAAAACAACAAACATATTAGAAGTATGGCTGCTTGGAACATCATTTGGCGTCTCATTCACTGCTATACCCGATTCTACTTAATTGATTTGTTTGTTTGTGCAGCACTGATGTCTTAACGCAAACTGAGGCAAGTAAACATGATTTGATATAGCAGAGAAACTTCCAACAGTGATTCCTGTTCTCCAATTACAGTTCGCTGAGGGGGTGGAGTTATTGTGAACTGGATACAGCTTAGACTAGCTGGAAAAACACAGCACTGACTGGAAAGAGAGGCATGTGACTGGAAGTGCCAACCAGCCACTTGCTTCACTGGCAGGAGGATAATATGCCAATCGATAACACAACACTCGCTAATTAGCCTGGGAGCCCCCTCCCCTCCCCCTGCCGGTACTTACAGTATGTTTCGTGGTTCAGCATTTTGTATTATTGGAAAAAAGTGTTTGTATTACCACTAAATACTGTCTTAGCAAACGTGAATAAAAGTTAGGGAAATGAGACCCAGATATCTCAGACACCAGCATTGTGTTTGTTATTATTTTATTGTCTATTGAAAATGCACTTATTTAAGCACAACAGCAAGCAAGTAAACACAAGAAGTTACACAGGTGCAGACAACAGGAAAGGTGCATTAGATTTGGAAAATAAGGCAAAGACATGGTACAGGGCTGTGCTGTTTTTGTAGGGAAAAAATGATGTAGTGATTAATTACGGGGCGGCATAGTGGTGCAGTGGTTAGCACTGTTGCCTCACACCTCTGGGACCCGGGTTCAAGTCTCCGCCTGGGTCACATGTGTGTGGAGTTTGCATGTTCTCCCCATGTCGTCGTGGGGTTTCCTCCGGGTACTCCGGTTTCCCCCCACAGTCCAAAGACATGCTGAGGCTAATTGGACTTGCTAAATTCCCCATCGGTGTGTATGTCTGAATGAATGGTGTGTGAGTGAGCCCTGCGATGGGCTGGCCCCTGCCTCGTGCCCATTGCTTCCGGGATAGGCTCCGGACCCCCCATGACCCAGTAGGGTAAGCGGTTTGGAAAATGAATGGATGGATGATTAATTACTGGATCTAAAGACCCGGGAAGAAGACAAACACACTCAAGCAGAAACATAGGGAATAAAGACCTGGCAAAGTTAATCACGATCAGAGACCTTTCCCACCCACCCCCCCCGGCCCTGAGAGATTTCGCCTTGCCTACTCCCCACAGCACTGGAACTATAATTTTATAATGATAAATTCATATAAATCTCTTTAAAATGTCTTTATGACTTTTTCCTTACATTTTGAAATATCTTGATATACTATGTTAATGTTTTGTGCTTGGTTTGATCCTCCAGCGTCTGCAGCGGAGGTAGCAGAGGAAGAGGGGGCGAACTCCTTCGTCCCTCAGTCCATAGATGAGGGGGCTCAGGCAGCGGGGCAGGAGGACGAGGAGAAAGAACGTCAGGTAGCGCAGGTGGATAAAGAGGGCTGAGCTGATTGTAGACAGGGCTCTCTCGATGCTGCTGTACACTAAGGAGGAGAGGCAGAGGACCAACTGGACCAGGTGAAGGAGAACTGTCCTGCTGGCCTTTTTGGCCTTGACGGACCGGGCTGCCATCATGATGCCTGTGTAGGTGCTGGTGACGGTGATCCCCACGGCAACAAAAAAGACACCGTTGAAGCTCTGGAACACATCAAACTGCCACTTGGCCAGAAAGAGGCGCTCCTGTGAGCAGTAAATAGTTTTGGTTAGGAAATAGGCATCTGTGGCTGCCAAAAATATCATATTAATTACATAGTTCACAGAGCCTAGGAACCAGACCACTGCAATGGCAACATTGGTTCTCCCGGGGGTGGCGATGTCAGTGTGTCGGAGTGGGAAACAAATGGCCACATAGCGTTCCAGACACATGACAGCCAACGTCAGGGGGGAGATGCGGAAAGTTGTCCCGCTTACAAGGACGATCGTGGAGCAGAGGACCTTGATGAGGTTGATGTTAGCCATGCTACACGAGTAGAGCAATGTGGTGAATCCCAGATGGATGGAGTCACTGAGGAGCATTTGGCTGAATAGAATATAGCGGGAAGTCTCACGGAAGCTGGGTTTACTCCACATGGCAACGAACATGATGAGGTTCAGGGAGATGAAGAATAGGGCAGTGGACAGCACGAGAAATGATTTTATTGTTGTCATGAAGTCTATTGTCCCTGTTATGGACTGGTAGTACAGGAAGCTGAGCTCCAGAGAGGAACCATTCTGGTCAGCCATTGGTTAACTCTGAAATGAAAAGAGCAGAAATATACATTAAAACACAAATTGTCATTCACAGTTAGAAACACCTACATATCTTTCTCAGAAGAAAAGAAGGACCTCTATTTAACTGAAATGAAAAACAAACACAATGAAAAATATATGCGATGTTTTTTTACCTGCCTCTGTTAAGCATTTGCCTCAAACACGTCTAGAGTGGCATGTGCTCTAGTTTATAACAAATCAAACGACACATGACATCACATGGACTCTGTAGGTGTGTCCAGCATAATTGGCCTCTTGGGTGAAACAGGATGGGCATGCATATCTCTGCCTGAAGAGTAACTATTAATTTATTATGAAGCCATTTCAAGCAATGAGTAGGGATTCTATTTAGCTCATTCAAGCTGTAGTTCAATGAAAAAGATCATTAGGTATCTCACATTCACTGTGGTCGCTGCAAAGGTGGTTAGTGTGCAGTAATGTAGGACAATGACCAGTGTTGACTGGTGCTATTGTGGTACACATATGCATTACGTAACGTTCAGTTCACTCTGCAAGTACAAGTTAATAAAGTAATATACCTGTATTATTTGAAAAAGTTGGAACCTAAATTCCAAAGTAGATGGTCAACATGGGAAAAATGTTGTATGTTGTGATAATTGTTTTTTTACTTGTGCCTTTGTTCTTAGTTAGCCTTACTTGATCTAGTCTTGTTGTCATGTTCTGTAGTCATGTTATCTACCCTTGTTTCTAGTCTGCTCAGGCCCCTGTGATTCCTGTGCTGGTGGCTTTTGTGATGAAATATTCACTCTGGCTCTGTATCAGAAATGTTAAACGCCAGAGGTCACCCACAGCTGGACTATTTTTATTGATTAACCTATGTGTCACCATACAGGTGTGTAGTTTAGAAGTGTGTTGTGTGTAGTTCTATTTATATATTTTTCTATTTATCTCTCAGTAAATATTGCAAGAAGCTGAGGTCCACTTGTCCTCTGTTGTGAGCACTGTCGGCCATCGTTTCCCTGCAGTATTCATCATGTAACTTTACACAGGTAATGTGCTAAAATTCACTCACCTCCCTGTAGGAATCCAGCTGACACTGGAGGTCACTACAGAACAACAAGGTTAAACCCGGTCAAGCTTAATGATTTTAAAAATAATTACAGTGATTTTGTGTGTCTTGTTTCTGTCTGTGCTTATGAAGCAGTGTACTTTTAGTAAACTGCAGTTTAATATTCATAAAACACAGATTAACTTATTACAAAATCACAGCAACTGTAAATGGACTGAATGTTTAATTATTCTGGTCACTGTTTAACTGTCCAACAAGCTGCAGCATTGCATATGTAGGTATTGGAGTGTATGTGATGTTTTGCTTAGGTCAGACTAAGGGTGCAATCAGGCCTGTTGGTCAGAAGGCCTCAGCACTGACTAGGCCCAGGCTGAGATCTGTGGGGTCCGGCACTGTCACAAGGTAGCTCATCTCCACAGGGAAGCCCTGTTTGCTCAGCAGCAGAACAAACAAGCCGTCCATCACAGGACTGACATTAATAATTGATGAGTGTTAATGGCAGCACAGGAGAGAGGTGTGGAGGCAGGACCAGCTCAGGCTCCCACATGATGGAGGTCCTTCCCCAGAGCAGGGAGCACGTTCAGCCTCTGTAATCATCACGCACTCGACAGCTCAGCAGGGAAATTCTGTTGTCAATCGGAGGCATGTTAATAATTGGTATTAGTAATCGTCTTGTGATAATCCATCTATCTTCCAACTGCTAAGTGAGGACAGGGTTGTGGGGTGGGGTGGGCGCAAGGTAGGTGGTCTTAGAGGAATGTTTTATGAGGAGAGGTTAGCTGAGCTGAATCTGTTTAGCCTCGAGCAAAGGAGACTAAGGGGGGATATGATCCAGGTATATAAGATTCTAACAGGTCTGGATGCTATTCAGTCAAATAGCTATTTCAATATCAGTTGAAATGCTAGAACTCCTGGCCATAAGTGGAAATTAGCGGGAGAACATTTTAAAACGAATTTGAGGAAGCACTTCCTTACACAGCATGTAGTTAATGAAGTAGTTAATGAAGAGTATGGAATAGTCTTCCTGCTAGTGTAATGCAAGCTAAAACCCTGGGTTCCTTTAAATCAGAGCTAGATAAGATTTTAACAACTCTGAGCTATTAGCTAAGTTCTCCCCAAACGAGCTTGATGGGCTGAATGGCCTCCTCTCATTTGTAAATTTCTTATATTCTTATATATGGAAAGACACAGCTAGTACATAATATACCAATCGATAAAACAACATTGGCTAACTAACCTGGGAGCCCCCTCCCCCTGCCGGTAGTTACAGTATGTTTTGTGGTTCAGCATTTCGTATTATTGGAAGAAAGAGTTTCTATTGCCACTAAATACTGTTTTAGCAAACACCAGTTACAGTTGGGGAAATGAGACCCTGACAATTCAGACATTAGCGTATTGTTTGTTGTTATTTTTTTTGCCTTCAAAATGCACATAATCAAGCACGACAGCAAGCAAGTAAACACAAACAATTACACAGATACAGACAACAGGAAAGGTGCATTAGATTTGGAAAATAAGGCAAAGACATGGTACAGGGCTGTGCTGTTTTTGTAGGGAAAAAATTACGTAGTGATTAATTACTGGATCTAAAGACATGGGAAGAAGAAAACAAACACACTCAAGGAGAAACACAGCAAACAAAGACCTGGCAAAGTTAATCACGATCAGAGACCTATCCCACTACTCTGCCCCCCGCCCTGAGAGATTTCGCCTTGCCTACTCCCCACAGCACTGGAACTATAATTTTATAATGATAAATTCATATAAATCTCTTTAAAATGTCTTTATGACTTTTTCCTTACATTTTGAAATATCTTGATATACTATGTTAATGTTTTGTGCTTGGTTTGATCCTCCAGCGACTGCAGCGGAGGTAACAGAGGAAGAGGGGACGAACTCCTTCGTCCCTCAGTCCATAGATGAGGGGGCTCAGGCAGCGGGGTAGGAGGACGAGGAGAAAGAAGTTCAGGTAGCGCAGGTGGATAAAGAGGGCTGAGCTGATTGTAGACAGGGCTCTCTCGATGCTGCTGAACAGGAAGGAGGAGAGGCAGAGGCCCAACTGGACCAGGTGAAGGAGAACCGTCCTGCTGGCCTTTTTGGCCTTGATTGACTGGGCTGCCATCATGATGCCTGTGTAGGTGCTGATGACGGTAATCCCCACGGTAACAAAAAAGACACCGTTAAAGCTCTGGAACACATCAAACTGCCATTTGGCCAGAAAGAGGCGCTCCTGTGTGCAGTAAATAGTTTTGGTTAGGAAATAGGTATCTGTGGCTGCCAAAAATATTATATTAATTACATAGTTCACAGAGCCTAGGAACCAGACCACTGCAATGGCAATATTGGTTCTCCTGGGGGTGGCGATGTCAGTGTGTCGGAGTGGGAAACAAATGGCCACATAGCGTTCCAGACACATGACAGCCAACGTCAGGGGGGAGATGCGGAAAGTTGTCCCGCTTACAAGGACGATCATGGAGCAGAGCACCTTGATGAGGTTGATGTTAGCCATGCTACATGAGTAGAGCAATGTGGTGAATCCCAAATGGATGGAGTCACTGAGGAGCATTTGGCTGAATAGAAGATAGCGGGAAGTCTCACGGAAGCTGGGTTTACTCCACATGGCAACGAACATGATGAGGTTCAGGGAGATGAAGAATAGGGCAGTGGACAGCACGAGAAATGATTTTATTGTTGTCATGAAGTCTATTGTCCCTGTCATGGACTGGTAGTACAGGAAGTTGAGCTCCAGAGAGGAACCATTCTGGCCAGCCATTGGTCAACTCTGAAACGAAAAGAGCTGAAATGTACATTAAATGTACATTAAAACACAAATTGTTGTCAGTAAGCAAAACCAACATATATTTCTCCCAAGAAGGCCCCTATTTAAATGAAATGAAAGAGAGACACAATAAAAGATATATTTGTTTCTTTACCTGCCTCTGTTGAGTACTTGACTCAAACACTTCTGGAGTAGCATGTGCTCTAGTTTATAAAGAATCCAATGACACATGACATCACATGCACTCTGTAGGTGTGTCCAGCATAGTAGGCCCCTGGGGTGAGGTGTGATGGGCATGCATATCTCTGTTGGGAATGTTACTATTAGTAGATTAAAAAGCCATTTCAAGTAAGGATGAAGGGTTTTATATAGGAGAAACTCTCTTTTTTTGTCTTATATCTGTATGTCTTTATATATCTTATATCTTTTTTTTGTATTTTATTATCTGCAGTTTAAAGAAGACGATTTCTCACATTCACTGTCATTGTTATTTACTAAAAAGAAAGATGAAGCAATATAGGGAATTATTCAGTGATTGTAAGGGAATATTGCATGTGTTACATCATGTTTGTTTTTTGTTTCTTTTATTTTTTTGATGCAGTCCTCACCTTTGAGTCACTCTATCGTTACTGTTACTGACTCTACCTTATTAATTCTATGCAAACGTTCCACTGCCATCTGTGATACAGCGCAGTGGTACCTTGGAATATGAACTTAATTTGTTCTGGATGGTTGGTTGAGTTGTGATTTGATTGAGATCCAAGTCGAATTTCCCCATAACAAATAATGTAGATGGATTTATTCTGTTCCAGACCCAAATGATTGCCTATTTAAACCTAACTACCTACCTAATCAATGATAAAATCATTACCAAAGCAAATACACATGAAACGCACATAGGAAAGCAATAATCATGAAATAAGTGACAATTTATGAGCACGTCAGCTCTGTTGAGGTGAGCTGATTGGCGTACTGCAGGTGGCAGGTGGAGAGGAAGAGAAAAGGAGGGATTATTGCTTGGAAGGGGAGACGCGTCTCCATCCGTACAAATTTTAGCATGACTGTTTTGTTTTGTCTTGTTCCGAGTTTCTGGTCAAGCTGCAACAGACAAGTTCCAAGATTTCAGTCGAGGTGCAAATCGGAAGAAATCTGAAAGACCTGCTTGACGTCCGAGTTGGTCGAGATAAGAGCCGTTCCAGTTCCAAGCTTCTACTGTATATTGTAACAAAATTGTGATTACGTTTTCAGTCCTGCTCCATACCAGAAATGGTAAAGGCCTGAGACCAGCCTCTCTGTGGACATTTTTGATTCATTAACCTTTGTGCCTCCATACAGACACAACGAGCCTATAAGACAAATGTTTCACACAGGTCTACTTATACATTTTCCTGTTTATGTCTCAATAAAATATTGTGGAAGCTGAGGTCCACTTGTCCGCTATTGTGAGCACTGTCAACCATCCGCTTCCTTTCCCTTTACATGCTGCAGGATTCATCATGTAACTTTGCACAGCTAATCCGCTTAACTCCACTCACCTTCTGGTAGGAGCCCAGCTGACACTAGAGGTCACTGCAGAGCAACAAAGTTAATCCCACTCAAGCCTAATGATCGTAAAAATAATAACAATGGTTTTGTTTATATTTTTTTCTGTCTGGGGTTATGTAGCAGTGTCCTTTTAGGAAACTGCAGTTTAATTAAGGTTTAGCTACTCTGGTCATTGTTTAATTGGTTAACAGGCTATAGCATTGCATATGTAGGTATTGGAGTGTATGTGATTTTTTGATTAGGTCAGACTAAGGCTGCAATCAGGCCTGTTGTTCAGAAGGCCTCAGCACTGACTAGGCCCAGGCAGAGAGCTGTGGGGTGCTGCACTGTCACAAGGCAGCTCATCTCCACAGGGAAGCCCTGTTTGCTCAGCAGCAGAACAAACAAGCCGTCTATCACAGGACTGACATTAATAATTGATGAGTGTTAATGGCAGCACAGGGGAGAGGTGTGGAGGCAGGACCAGCTCAGGCTCCCACATGATGGAGGTCCTTCCCCAGAGCAGGGAGCATGTTTAGCCTCTGTAATCATCACGCACTCGACAGCTCAGCAGGGAAATTCTGCTGTTAATCAGAGGCATGTTTGATACTAATAATTGTCTTGTGGTAATCTGTGTATCTTCCAACCGCTAAGTCAGTAGAGGGTCCTTGGGGGCATGGCAGGGGATCACCCTGGACAGAAAGACAGTCCATTACAGGTCACAACACACACAGAGTCATACACACATTGGGCAACATAAAGACACAAATTCAACTAACCACTTTTTGGACTGTTTGAGAGACCCCCCCACTCAGAGAGGATGTGCAAACTCCACGGAAATAGAGAAGTGATACAGGAGCCAACCTTGGTGCTATAAGCTGTGCTGGCCCTATGACTATTACTTAATGATATATTTATTATCGTTTATAATCAAAACAACAAACATATTAGAAGTATGGCTGCTTGGAACATCATTTGGCGTCTCATTCACTGCTATACCCGATTCTACTTAATTGATTTGTTTGTTTGTGCAGCACTGATGTCTTAACGCAAACTGAGGCAAGTAAACATGATTTGATATAGCAGAGAAACTTCCAACAGTGATTCCTGTTCTCCAATTACAGTTCGCTGAGGGGGTGGAGTTATTGTGAACTGGATACAGCTTAGACTAGCTGGAAAAACACAGCACTGACTGGAAAGAGAGGCATGTGACTGGAAGTGCCAACCAGCCACTTGCTTCACTGGCAGGAGGATAATATGCCAATCGATAACACAACACTCGCTAATTAGCCTGGGAGCCCCCTCCCCTCCCCCTGCCGGTACTTACAGTATGTTTCGTGGTTCAGCATTTTGTATTATTGGAAAAAAGTGTTTGTATTACCACTAAATACTGTCTTAGCAAACGTGAATAAAAGTTAGGGAAATGAGACCCAGATATCTCAGACACCAGCATTGTGTTTGTTATTATTTTATTGTCTATTGAAAATGCACTTATTTAAGCACAACAGCAAGCAAGTAAACACAAGAAGTTACACAGGTGCAGACAACAGGAAAGGTGCATTAGATTTGGAAAATAAGGCAAAGACATGGTACAGGGCTGTGCTGTTTTTGTAGGGAAAAAATGATGTAGTGATTAATTACGGGGCGGCATAGTGGTGCAGTGGTTAGCACTGTTGCCTCACACCTCTGGGACCCGGGTTCAAGTCTCCGCCTGGGTCACATGTGTGTGGAGTTTGCATGTTCTCCCCATGTCGTCGTGGGGTTTCCTCCGGGTACTCCGGTTTCCCCCCACAGTCCAAAGACATGCTGAGGCTAATTGGACTTGCTAAATTCCCCATCGGTGTGTATGTCTGAATGAATGGTGTGTGAGTGAGCCCTGCGATGGGCTGGCCCCTGCCTCGTGCCCATTGCTTCCGGGATAGGCTCCGGACCCCCCATGACCCAGTAGGGTAAGCGGTTTGGAAAATGAATGGATGGATGATTAATTACTGGATCTAAAGACCCGGGAAGAAGACAAACACACTCAAGCAGAAACATAGGGAATAAAGACCTGGCAAAGTTAATCACGATCAGAGACCTTTCCCACCCACCCCCCCCGGCCCTGAGAGATTTCGCCTTGCCTACTCCCCACAGCACTGGAACTATAATTTTATAATGATAAATTCATATAAATCTCTTTAAAATGTCTTTATGACTTTTTCCTTACATTTTGAAATATCTTGATATACTATGTTAATGTTTTGTGCTTGGTTTGATCCTCCAGCGTCTGCAGCGGAGGTAGCAGAGGAAGAGGGGGCGAACTCCTTCGTCCCTCAGTCCATAGATGAGGGGGCTCAGGCAGCGGGGCAGGAGGACGAGGAGAAAGAACGTCAGGTAGCGCAGGTGGATAAAGAGGGCTGAGCTGATTGTAGACAGGGCTCTCTCGATGCTGCTGTACACTAAGGAGGAGAGGCAGAGGACCAACTGGACCAGGTGAAGGAGAACTGTCCTGCTGGCCTTTTTGGCCTTGACGGACCGGGCTGCCATCATGATGCCTGTGTAGGTGCTGGTGACGGTGATCCCCACGGCAACAAAAAAGACACCGTTGAAGCTCTGGAACACATCAAACTGCCACTTGGCCAGAAAGAGGCGCTCCTGTGAGCAGTAAATAGTTTTGGTTAGGAAATAGGCATCTGTGGCTGCCAAAAATATCATATTAATTACATAGTTCACAGAGCCTAGGAACCAGACCACTGCAATGGCAACATTGGTTCTCCCGGGGGTGGCGATGTCAGTGTGTCGGAGTGGGAAACAAATGGCCACATAGCGTTCCAGACACATGACAGCCAACGTCAGGGGGGAGATGCGGAAAGTTGTCCCGCTTACAAGGACGATCGTGGAGCAGAGGACCTTGATGAGGTTGATGTTAGCCATGCTACACGAGTAGAGCAATGTGGTGAATCCCAGATGGATGGAGTCACTGAGGAGCATTTGGCTGAATAGAAGATAGCGGGAAGTCTCACGGAAGCTGGGTTTACTCCACATGGCAACGAACATGATGAGGTTCAGGGAGATGAAGAATAGGGCAGTGGACAGCACGAGAAATGATTTTATTGTTGTCATGAAGTCTATTGTCCCTGTTATGGACTGGTAGTACAGGAAGCTGAGCTCCAGAGAGGAACCATTCTGGTCAGCATTGGTTAACTCTGAAATGAAAAGAGCTGAAATGTACATTAAATGTACATTAAAACACAAATTGTTGTCAGTAAGCAAAACCAACATATATTTCTCCCAAGAAGGCCCCTATTTAAATGAAATGAAAGAGAGACACAATAAAAGATATATTTGTTTCTTTACCTGCCTCTGTTGAGTACTTGACTCAAACACTTCTGGAGTAGCATGTGCTCTAGTTTATAAAGAATCCAATGACACATGACATCACATGCACTCTGTAGGTGTGTCCAGCATAGTAGGCCCCTGGGGTGAGGTGTGATGGGCATGCATATCTCTGTTGGGAATGTTACTATTAGTAGATTAAAAAGCCATTTCAAGTAAGGATGAAGGGTTTTATATAGGAGAAACTCTCTTTTTTTGTCTTATATCTGTATGTCTTTATATATCTTATATCTTTTTTTTGTATTTTATTATCTGCAGTTTAAAGAAGACGATTTCTCACATTCACTGTCATTGTTATTTACTAAAAAGAAAGATGAAGCAATATAGGGAATTATTCAGTGATTGTAAGGGAATATTGCATGTGTTACATCATGTTTGTTTTTTGTTTCTTTTATTTTTTAGATGCAGTCCTCACCTTTGAGTCACTCTATCGTTACTGTTACTGACTCTACCTTATTAATTCTATGCAAACGTTCCACTGCCATCTGTGATACAGCGCAGTGGTACCTTGGAATATGAACTTAATTTGTTCTGGATGGTTGGTTGAGTTGTGATTTGATTGAGATCCAAGTCGAATTTCCCCATAACAAATAATGTAAATGGATTTATTCTGTTCCAGACCCAAATGATTGCCTATTTAAACCTAACTACCTACCTAATCAATGATAAAATCATTACCAAAGCAAATACACATGAAACGCACATAGGAAAGCAATAATCATGAAATAAGTGACAATTTATGAGCACGTCAGCTCTGTTGAGGTGAGCTGATTGGCGTACTGCAGGTGGCAGGTGGAGAGGAAGAGAAAAGGAGGGATTATTGCTTGGAAGGGGAGACGCGTCTCCATCCGTACAAATTTTAGCATGACTGTTTTGTTTTGTCTTGTTCCGAGTTTCTGGTCAAGCTGCAACAGACAAGTTCCAAGATTTCAGTCGAGGTGCAAATCGGAAGAAATCTGAGAGACTCGCTTGACGTCCGAGTTGGTCGAGATAAGAGCCGTTCCAGTTCCAAGCTTCTACTGTATATTGTAACAAAATTGTGATTACGTTTTCAGTCCTGCTCCATACCAGAAATGGTAAAGGC
Organism: Brienomyrus brachyistius; assembly: GCF_023856365.1. NCBI lineage: Eukaryota > Metazoa > Chordata > Actinopteri > Osteoglossiformes > Mormyridae > Brienomyrus > Brienomyrus brachyistius. The sequence goes on along the minus strand of NW_026042306.1, from coordinate 6,488,453 downwards.
CTGAGACCAGCCTCTCTGTGGACATTTTTGATTCATTAACCTTTGTGCCTCCATACAGACACAACGAGCCTATAAGACAAATGTTTCACACAGGTCTACTCATACATTTTCCTGTTTATGTCTCAATAAAATATTGTGGAAGCTGAGGTCCACTTGTCCGCTATTGTGAGCACTGTCAACCATCCGCTTCCTTTCCCTTTACATGCTGCAGGATTCATCATGTAACTTTGCACAGCTAATCCGCTTAACTCCACTCACCTTCTGGTAGGAGCCCAGCTGACACTAGAGGTCACTGCAGAGCAACAAAGTTAATCCCACTCAAGCCTAATGATCGTAAAAATAATAACAATGGTTTTATTTATATTTTTTTCTGTCTGGGGTTATGTAGCAGTGTCCTTTTAGGAAACTGCAGTTTAATTAAGGTTTAGCTACTCTGGTCATTGTTTAATTGGTTAACAGGCTATAGCATTGCATATGTAGGTATTGGAGTGTATGTGATGTTTTGATTAGGTCAGACTAAGGCTGCAATCCGGCCTGTTGTTCAGAAGGCCTCAGCACTGACTAGGCCCAGGCTGAGATCTGTGGGGTCCCGCACTGTCACAAGGTAGCTCATCTCCACAGGGAAGCCCTGTTTGCTCAGCAGCAGAACAAACAAGCCGTCCATCACAGGACTGACATTAATAATTGATGAGTGTTAATGGCAGCACAGGGGAGAGGTGTGGAGGCAGGACCAGCTCAGGCTCCCACATGATGGAGGTCCTTCCCTAGAGCAGGGAGCATGTTTAGCTTCTGTAATCATCACGCACTCGACAGCTCAGCAGGGAAATTCTGCTGTTAATCAGAGGCATGTTTGATACTAATAATTGTCTTGTGGTAATCTGTGTATCTTCCAACCGCTAAGTCAGTACAGGGTCCTGGGGGGCACGGCAGGGGATCACCCTGGACAGAAAGACAGTCCATTACAGGTCACAACACACACAGAGTCATACACACATTGGGCAACATAAAGACACAAATTCAACTAACCACTTTTTGGACTGTTTGAGAGACCCCCCCACTCAGAGAGGATGTGCAAACTCCACGGAAATAGAGAAGTGATACAGGAGCCAACCTTGGTGCTATAAGCTGTGTTGGCCCTATGACTATTACTTAATGATATATTTATTATCGTTTATAATCAAAACAACAAACATATTAGAAGTATGGCTGCTTGGAACATCATTTGGCGTCTCATTCACTGCTATACCCGATTCTACTTAATTGATTTGTTTGTTTGTGCAGCACTGATGTCTTAACGCAAACTGAGGCAAGTAAACATGATTTGATATAGCAGAGAAACTTCCAACAGTGATTCCTGTTCTCCAATTACAGTTCGCTGAGGGGGTGGAGTTATTGTGAACTGGATACAGCTTAGACTAGCTGGAAAAACACAGCACTGACTGGAAAGAGAGGCATGTGACTGGAAGTGCCAACCAGCCACTTGCTTCACTGGCAGGAGGATAATATGCCAATCGATAACACAACACTCGCTAATTAGCCTGGGAGCCCCCTCCCCTCCCCCTGCCGGTACTTACAGTATGTTTCGTGGTTCAGCATTTTGTATTATTGGAAAAAAGTGTTTGTATTACCACTAAATACTGTCTTAGCAAACGTGAATAAAAGTTAGGGAAATGAGACCCAGATATCTCAGACACCAGCATTGTGTTTGTTATTATTTTATTGTCTATTGAAAATGCACTTATTTAAGCACAACAGCAAGCAAGTAAACACAAGAAGTTACACAGGTGCAGACAACAGGAAAGGTGCATTAGATTTGGAAAATAAGGCAAAGACATGGTACAGGGCTGTGCTGTTTTTGTAGGGAAAAAATGATGTAGTGATTAATTACGGGGCGGCATAGTGGTGCAGTGGTTAGCACTGTTGCCTCACACCTCTGGGACCCGGGTTCAAGTCTCCGCCTGGGTCACATGTGTGTGGAGTTTGCATGTTCTCCCCATGTCGTCGTGGGGTTTCCTCCGGGTACTCCGGTTTCCCCCCACAGTCCAAAGACATGCTGAGGCTAATTGGACTTGCTAAATTCCCCATCGGTGTGTATGTCTGAATGAATGGTGTGTGAGTGAGCCCTGCGATGGGCTGGCCCCTGCCTCGTGCCCATTGCTTCCGGGATAGGCTCCGGACCCCCCATGACCCAGTAGGGTAAGCGGTTTGGAAAATGAATGGATGGATGATTAATTACTGGATCTAAAGACCCGGGAAGAAGACAAACACACTCAAGCAGAAACATAGGGAATAAAGACCTGGCAAAGTTAATCACGATCAGAGACCTTTCCCACCCACCCCCCCCGGCCCTGAGAGATTTTGCCTTGCCTACTCCCCACAGCACTGGAACTATAATTTTATAATGATAAATTCATATAAATCTCTTTAAAATGTCTTTATGACTTTTTCCTTACATTTTGAAATATCTTGATATACTATGTTAATGTTTTGTGCTTGGTTTGATCCTCCAGCGTCTGCAGCGGAGGTAGCAGAGGAAGAGGGGGCGAACTCCTTCGTCCCTCAGTCCATAGATGAGGGGGCTCAGGCAGCGGGGCAGGAGGACGAGGAGAAAGAACGTCAGGTAGCGCAGGTGGATAAAGAGGGCTGAGCTGATTGTAGACAGGGCTCTCTCGATGCTGCTGTACACTAAGGAGGAGAGGCAGAGGACCAACTGGACCAGGTGAAGGAGAACTGTCCTGCTGGCCTTTTTGGCCTTGACGGACCGGGCTGCCATCATGATGCCTGTGTAGGTGCTGGTGACGGTGATCCCCACGGCAACAAAAAAGACACCGTTGAAGCTCTGGAACACATCAAACTGCCACTTGGCCAGAAAGAGGCGCTCCTGTGAGCAGTAAATAGTTTTGGTTAGGAAATAGGCATCTGTGGCTGCCAAAAATATCATATTAATTACATAGTTCACAGAGCCTAGGAACCAGACCACTGCAATGGCAACATTGGTTCTCCCGGGGGTGGCGATGTCAGTGTGTCGGAGTGGGAAACAAATGGCCACATAGCGTTCCAGACACATGACAGCCAACGTCAGGGGGGAGATGCGGAAAGTTGTCCCGCTTACAAGGACGATCGTGGAGCAGAGGACCTTGATGAGGTTGATGTTAGCCATGCTACACGAGTAGAGCAATGTGGTGAATCCCAGATGGATGGAGTCACTGAGGAGCATTTGGCTGAATAGAATATAGCGGGAAGTCTCACGGAAGCTGGGTTTACTCCACATGGCAACGAACATGATGAGGTTCAGGGAGATGAAGAATAGGGCAGTGGACAGCACGAGAAATGATTTTATTGTTGTCATGAAGTCTATTGTCCCTGTTATGGACTGGTAGTACAGGAAGCTGAGCTCCAGAGAGGAACCATTCTGGTCAGCCATTGGTTAACTCTGAAATGAAAAGAGCAGAAATATACATTAAAACACAAATTGTCATTCACAGTTAGAAACACCTACATATCTTTCTCAGAAGAAAAGAAGAACCTCTATTTAACTGAAATGAAAAACAAACACAATGAAAAATATATGCGATGTTTTTTTACCTGCCTCTGTTAAGCATTTGCCTCAAACACGTCTAGAGTGGCATGTGCTCTAGTTTATAACAAATCAAACGACACATGACATCACATGGACTCTGTAGGTGTGTCCAGCATAATTGGCCTCTTGGGTGAAACAGGATGGGCATGCATATCTCTGCCTGAAGAGTAACTATTAATTTATTATGAAGCCATTTCAAGCAATGAGTAGGGATTCTATTTAGCTCATTCAAGCTGTAGTTCAATGAAAAAGATCATTAGGTATCTCACATTCACTGTGTTCGCTGCAAAGGTGGTTAGTGTGCAGTAATGTAGGACAATGACCAGTGTTGACTGGTGCTATTGTGGTACACATATGCATTACGTAACGTTCAGTTCACTCTGCAAGTACAAGTTAATAAAGTAATATACCTGTATTATTTGAAAAAGTTGGAACCTAAATTCCAAAGTAGATGGTCAACATGGGAAAAATGTTGTATGTTGTGATAATTGTTTTTTTACTTGTGCCTTTGTTCTTAGTTAGCCTTACTTGATCTAGTCTTGTTGTCATGTTCTGTAGTCATGTTATCTACCCTTGTTTCTAGTCTGCTCAGGCCCCTGTGATTCCTGTGCTGGTGGCTTTTGTGATGAAATATTCACTCTGGCTCTGTATCAGAAATGTTAAACGCCAGAGGTCACCCACAGCTGGACTATTTTTATTGATTAACCTATGTGTCACCATACAGGTGTGTAGTTTAGAAGTGTGTTGTGTGTAGTTCTATTTATATATTTTTCTATTTATCTCTCAGTAAATATTGCAAGAAGCTGAGGTCCACTTGTCCTCTGTTGTGAGCACTGTCGGCCATCGTTTCCCTGCAGTATTCATCATGTAACTTTACACAGGTAATGTGCTAAAATTCACTCACCTCCCTGTAGGAATCCAGCTGACACTGGAGGTCACTACAGAACAACAAGGTTAAACCCGGTCAAGCTTAATGATTTTAAAAATAATTACAGTGATTTTGTGTGTCTTGTTTCTGTCTGTGCTTATGAAGCAGTGTACTTTTAGTAAACTGCAGTTTAATATTCATAAAACACAGATTAACTTATTACAAAATCACAGCAACTGTAAATGGACTGAATGTTTAATTATTCTGGTCACTGTTTAACTGTCCAACAAGCTGCAGCATTGCATATGTAGGTATTGGAGTGTATGTGATGTTTTGCTTAGGTCAGACTAAGGGTGCAATCAGGCCTGTTGGTCAGAAGGCCTCAGCACTGACTAGGCCCAGGCTGAGATCTGTGGGGTCCGGCACTGTCACAAGGTAGCTCATCTCCACAGGGAAGCCCTGTTTGCTCAGCAGCAGAACAAACAAGCCGTCCATCACAGGACTGACATTAATAATTGATGAGTGTTAATGGCAGCACAGGAGAGAGGTGTGGAGGCAGGACCAGCTCAGGCTCCCACATGATGGAGGTCCTTCCCCAGAGCAGGGAGCACGTTCAGCCTCTGTAATCATCACGCACTCGACAGCTCAGCAGGGAAATTCTGTTGTCAATCGGAGGCATGTTAATAATTGGTATTAGTAATCGTCTTGTGATAATCCATCTATCTTCCAACTGCTAAGTGAGGACAGGGTTGTGGGGTGGGGTGGGCGCAAGGTAGGTGGTCTTAGAGGAATGTTTTATGAGGAGAGGTTAGCTGAGCTGAATCTGTTTAGCCTCGAGCAAAGGAGACTAAGGGGGGATATGATCCAGGTATATAAGATTCTAACAGGTCTGGATGCTATTCAGTCAAATAGCTATTTCAATATCAGTTGAAATGCTAGAACTCCTGGCCATAAGTGGAAATTAGCGGGAGAACATTTTAAAACGAATTTGAGGAAGCACTTCCTTACACAGCATGTAGTTAATGAAGTAGTTAATGAAGAGTATGGAATAGTCTTCCTGCTAGTGTAATGCAAGCTAAAACCCTGGGTTCCTTTAAATCAGAGCTAGATAAGATTTTAACAACTCTGAGCTATTAGCTAAGTTCTCCCCAAACGAGCTTGATGGGCTGAATGGCCTCCTCTCATTTGTAAATTTCTTATATTCTTATATATGGAAAGACACAGCTAGTACATAATATACCAATCGATAAAACAACATTGGCTAACTAACCTGGGAGCCCCCTCCCCCTGCCGGTAGTTACAGTATGTTTTGTGGTTCAGCATTTCGTATTATTGGAAGAAAGAGTTTCTATTGCCACTAAATACTGTTTTAGCAAACACCAGTTACAGTTGGGGAAATGAGACCCTGACAATTCAGACATTAGCGTATTGTTTGTTGTTATTTTTTTTGCCTTCAAAATGCACATAATCAAGCACGACAGCAAGCAAGTAAACACAAACAATTACACAGATACAGACAACAGGAAAGGTGCATTAGATTTGGAAAATAAGGCAAAGACATGGTACAGGGCTGTGCTGTTTTTGTAGGGAAAAAATTACGTAGTGATTAATTACTGGATCTAAAGACATGGGAAGAAGAAAACAAACACACTCAAGGAGAAACACAGCAAACAAAGACCTGGCAAAGTTAATCACGATCAGAGACCTATCCCACTACTCTGCCCCCCGCCCTGAGAGATTTCGCCTTGCCTACTCCCCACAGCACTGGAACTATAATTTTATAATGATAAATTCATATAAATCTCTTTAAAATGTCTTTATGACTTTTTCCTTACATTTTGAAATATCTTGATATACTATGTTAATGTTTTGTGCTTGGTTTGATCCTCCAGCGACTGCAGCGGAGGTAACAGAGGAAGAGGGGACGAACTCCTTCGTCCCTCAGTCCATAGATGAGGGGGCTCAGGCAGCGGGGTAGGAGGACGAGGAGAAAGAAGTTCAGGTAGCGCAGGTGGATAAAGAGGGCTGAGCTGATTGTAGACAGGGCTCTCTCGATGCTGCTGAACAGGAAGGAGGAGAGGCAGAGGCCCAACTGGACCAGGTGAAGGAGAACCGTCCTGCTGGCCTTTTTGGCCTTGATTGACTGGGCTGCCATCATGATGCCTGTGTAGGTGCTGATGACGGTAATCCCCACGGTAACAAAAAAGACACCGTTAAAGCTCTGGAACACATCAAACTGCCATTTGGCCAGAAAGAGGCGCTCCTGTGTGCAGTAAATAGTTTTGGTTAGGAAATAGGTATCTGTGGCTGCCAAAAATATTATATTAATTACATAGTTCACAGAGCCTAGGAACCAGACCACTGCAATGGCAATATTGGTTCTCCTGGGGGTGGCGATGTCAGTGTGTCGGAGTGGGAAACAAATGGCCACATAGCGTTCCAGACACATGACAGCCAACGTCAGGGGGGAGATGCGGAAAGTTGTCCCGCTTACAAGGACGATCATGGAGCAGAGCACCTTGATGAGGTTGATGTTAGCCATGCTACATGAGTAGAGCAATGTGGTGAATCCCAAATGGATGGAGTCACTGAGGAGCATTTGGCTGAATAGAAGATAGCGGGAAGTCTCACGGAAGCTGGGTTTACTCCACATGGCAACGAACATGATGAGGTTCAGGGAGATGAAGAATAGGGCAGTGGACAGCACGAGAAATGATTTTATTGTTGTCATGAAGTCTATTGTCCCTGTCATGGACTGGTAGTACAGGAAGTTGAGCTCCAGAGAGGAACCATTCTGGCCAGCCATTGGTCAACTCTGAAACGAAAAGAGCTGAAATGTACATTAAATGTACATTAAAACACAAATTGTTGTCAGTAAGCAAAACCAACATATATTTCTCCCAAGAAGGCCCCTATTTAAATGAAATGAAAGAGAGACACAATAAAAGATATATTTGTTTCTTTACCTGCCTCTGTTGAGTACTTGACTCAAACACTTCTGGAGTAGCATGTGCTCTAGTTTATAAAGAATCCAATGACACATGACATCACATGCACTCTGTAGGTGTGTCCAGCATAGTAGGCCCCTGGGGTGAGGTGTGATGGGCATGCATATCTCTGTTGGGAATGTTACTATTAGTAGATTAAAAAGCCATTTCAAGTAAGGATGAAGGGTTTTATATAGGAGAAACTCTCTTTTTTTGTCTTATATCTGTATGTCTTTATATATCTTATATCTTTTTTTTGTATTTTATTATCTGCAGTTTAAAGAAGACGATTTCTCACATTCACTGTCATTGTTATTTACTAAAAAGAAAGATGAAGCAATATAGGGAATTATTCAGTGATTGTAAGGGAATATTGCATGTGTTACATCATGTTTGTTTTTTGTTTCTTTTATTTTTTTGATGCAGTCCTCACCTTTGAGTCACTCTATCGTTACTGTTACTGACTCTACCTTATTAATTCTATGCAAACGTTCCACTGCCATCTGTGATACAGCGCAGTGGTACCTTGGAATATGAACTTAATTTGTTCTGGATGGTTGGTTGAGTTGTGATTTGATTGAGATCCAAGTCGAATTTCCCCATAACAAATAATGTAGATGGATTTATTCTGTTCCAGACCCAAATGATTGCCTATTTAAACCTAACTACCTACCTAATCAATGATAAAATCATTACCAAAGCAAATACACATGAAACGCACATAGGAAAGCAATAATCATGAAATAAGTGACAATTTATGAGCACGTCAGCTCTGTTGAGGTGAGCTGATTGGCGTACTGCAGGTGGCAGGTGGAGAGGAAGAGAAAAGGAGGGATTATTGCTTGGAAGGGGAGACGCGTCTCCATCCGTACAAATTTTAGCATGACTGTTTTGTTTTGTCTTGTTCCGAGTTTCTGGTCAAGCTGCAACAGACAAGTTCCAAGATTTCAGTCGAGGTGCAAATCGGAAGAAATCTGAAAGACCTGCTTGACGTCCGAGTTGGTCGAGATAAGAGCCGTTCCAGTTCCAAGCTTCTACTGTATATTGTAACAAAATTGTGATTACGTTTTCAGTCCTGCTCCATACCAGAAATGGTAAAGGCCTGAGACCAGCCTCTCTGTGGACATTTTTGATTCATTAACCTTTGTGCCTCCATACAGACACAACGAGCCTATAAGACAAATGTTTCACACAGGTCTACTTATACATTTTCCTGTTTATGTCTCAATAAAATATTGTGGAAGCTGAGGTCCACTTGTCCGCTATTGTGAGCACTGTCAACCATCCGCTTCCTTTCCCTTTACATGCTGCAGGATTCATCATGTAACTTTGCACAGCTAATCCGCTTAACTCCACTCACCTTCTGGTAGGAGCCCAGCTGACACTAGAGGTCACTGCAGAGCAACAAAGTTAATCCCACTCAAGCCTAATGATCGTAAAAATAATAACAATGGTTTTGTTTATATTTTTTTCTGTCTGGGGTTATGTAGCAGTGTCCTTTTAGGAAACTGCAGTTTAATTAAGGTTTAGCTACTCTGGTCATTGTTTAATTGGTTAACAGGCTATAGCATTGCATATGTAGGTATTGGAGTGTATGTGATTTTTTGATTAGGTCAGACTAAGGCTGCAATCAGGCCTGTTGTTCAGAAGGCCTCAGCACTGACTAGGCCCAGGCAGAGAGCTGTGGGGTGCTGCACTGTCACAAGGCAGCTCATCTCCACAGGGAAGCCCTGTTTGCTCAGCAGCAGAACAAACAAGCCGTCTATCACAGGACTGACATTAATAATTGATGAGTGTTAATGGCAGCACAGGGGAGAGGTGTGGAGGCAGGACCAGCTCAGGCTCCCACATGATGGAGGTCCTTCCCCAGAGCAGGGAGCATGTTTAGCCTCTGTAATCATCACGCACTCGACAGCTCAGCAGGGAAATTCTGCTGTTAATCAGAGGCATGTTTGATACTAATAATTGTCTTGTGGTAATCTGTGTATCTTCCAACCGCTAAGTCAGTAGAGGGTCCTTGGGGGCATGGCAGGGGATCACCCTGGACAGAAAGACAGTCCATTACAGGTCACAACACACACAGAGTCATACACACATTGGGCAACATAAAGACACAAATTCAACTAACCACTTTTTGGACTGTTTGAGAGACCCCCCCACTCAGAGAGGATGTGCAAACTCCACGGAAATAGAGAAGTGATACAGGAGCCAACCTTGGTGCTATAAGCTGTGCTGGCCCTATGACTATTACTTAATGATATATTTATTATCGTTTATAATCAAAACAACAAACATATTAGAAGTATGGCTGCTTGGAACATCATTTGGCGTCTCATTCACTGCTATACCCGATTCTACTTAATTGATTTGTTTGTTTGTGCAGCACTGATGTCTTAACGCAAACTGAGGCAAGTAAACATGATTTGATATAGCAGAGAAACTTCCAACAGTGATTCCTGTTCTCCAATTACAGTTCGCTGAGGGGGTGGAGTTATTGTGAACTGGATACAGCTTAGACTAGCTGGAAAAACACAGCACTGACTGGAAAGAGAGGCATGTGACTGGAAGTGCCAACCAGCCACTTGCTTCACTGGCAGGAGGATAATATGCCAATCGATAACACAACACTCGCTAATTAGCCTGGGAGCCCCCTCCCCTCCCCCTGCCGGTACTTACAGTATGTTTCGTGGTTCAGCATTTTGTATTATTGGAAAAAAGTGTTTGTATTACCACTAAATACTGTCTTAGCAAACGTGAATAAAAGTTAGGGAAATGAGACCCAGATATCTCAGACACCAGCATTGTGTTTGTTATTATTTTATTGTCTATTGAAAATGCACTTATTTAAGCACAACAGCAAGCAAGTAAACACAAGAAGTTACACAGGTGCAGACAACAGGAAAGGTGCATTAGATTTGGAAAATAAGGCAAAGACATGGTACAGGGCTGTGCTGTTTTTGTAGGGAAAAAATGATGTAGTGATTAATTACGGGGCGGCATAGTGGTGCAGTGGTTAGCACTGTTGCCTCACACCTCTGGGACCCGGGTTCAAGTCTCCGCCTGGGTCACATGTGTGTGGAGTTTGCATGTTCTCCCCATGTCGTCGTGGGGTTTCCTCCGGGTACTCCGGTTTCCCCCCACAGTCCAAAGACATGCTGAGGCTAATTGGACTTGCTAAATTCCCCATCGGTGTGTATGTCTGAATGAATGGTGTGTGAGTGAGCCCTGCGATGGGCTGGCCCCTGCCTCGTGCCCATTGCTTCCGGGATAGGCTCCGGACCCCCCATGACCCAGTAGGGTAAGCGGTTTGGAAAATGAATGGATGGATGATTAATTACTGGATCTAAAGACCCGGGAAGAAGACAAACACACTCAAGCAGAAACATAGGGAATAAAGACCTGGCAAAGTTAATCACGATCAGAGACCTTTCCCACCCACCCCCCCCGGCCCTGAGAGATTTCGCCTTGCCTACTCCCCACAGCACTGGAACTATAATTTTATAATGATAAATTCATATAAATCTCTTTAAAATGTCTTTATGACTTTTTCCTTACATTTTGAAATATCTTGATATACTATGTTAATGTTTTGTGCTTGGTTTGATCCTCCAGCGTCTGCAGCGGAGGTAGCAGAGGAAGAGGGGGCGAACTCCTTCGTCCCTCAGTCCATAGATGAGGGGGCTCAGGCAGCGGGGCAGGAGGACGAGGAGAAAGAACGTCAGGTAGCGCAGGTGGATAAAGAGGGCTGAGCTGATTGTAGACAGGGCTCTCTCGATGCTGCTGTACACTAAGGAGGAGAGGCAGAGGACCAACTGGACCAGGTGAAGGAGAACTGTCCTGCTGGCCTTTTTGGCCTTGACGGACCGGGCTGCCATCATGATGCCTGTGTAGGTGCTGGTGACGGTGATCCCCACGGCAACAAAAAAGACACCGTTGAAGCTCTGGAACACATCAAACTGCCACTTGGCCAGAAAGAGGCGCTCCTGTGAGCAGAAAATAGTTTTGGTTAGGAAATAGGCATCTGTGGCTGCCAAAAATATCATATTAATTACATAGTTCACAGAGCCTAGGAACCAGACCACTGCAATGGCAACATTGGTTCTCCCGGGGGTGGCGATGTCAGTGTGTCGGAGTGGGAAACAAATGGCCACATAGCGTTCCAGACACATGACAGCCAACGTCAGGGGGGAGATGCGGAAAGTTGTCCCGCTTACAAGGACGATCGTGGAGCAGAGGACCTTGATGAGGTTGATGTTAGCCATGCTACACGAGTAGAGCAATGTGGTGAATCCCAGATGGATGGAGTCACTGAGGAGCATTTGGCTGAATAGAAGATAGCGGGAAGTCTCACGGAAGCTGGGTTTACTCCACATGGCAACGAACATGATGAGGTTCAGGGAGATGAAGAATAGGGCAGTGGACAGCACGAGAAATGATTTTATTGTTGTCATGAAGTCTATTGTCCCTGTTATGGACTGGTAGTACAGGAAGCTGAGCTCCAGAGAGGAACCATTCTGGTCAGCATTGGTTAACTCTGAAATGAAAAGAGCTGAAATGTACATTAAATGTACATTAAAACACAAATTGTTGTCAGTAAGCAAAACCAACATATATTTCTCCCAAGAAGGCCCCTATTTAAATGAAATGAAAGAGAGACACAATAAAAGATATATTTGTTTCTTTACCTGCCTCTGTTGAGTACTTGACTCAAACACTTCTGGAGTAGCATGTGCTCTAGTTTATAAAGAATCCAATGACACATGACATCACATGCACTCTGTAGGTGTGTCCAGCATAGTAGGCCCCTGGGGTGAGGTGTGATGGGCATGCATATCTCTGTTGGGAATGTTACTATTAGTAGATTAAAAAGCCATTTCAAGTAAGGATGAAGGGTTTTATATAGGAGAAACTCTCTTTTTTTGTCTTATATCTGTATGTCTTTATATATCTTATATCTTTTTTTTGTATTTTATTATCTGCAGTTTAAAGAAGACGATTTCTCACATTCACTGTCATTGTTATTTACTAAAAAGAAAGATGAAGCAATATAGGGAATTATTCAGTGATTGTAAGGGAATATTGCATGTGTTACATCATGTTTGTTTTTTGTTTCTTTTATTTTTTTGATGCAGTCCTCACCTTTGAGTCACTCTATCGTTACTGTTACTGACTCTACCTTATTAATTCTATGCAAACGTTCCACTGCCATCTGTGATACAGCGCAGTGGTACCTTGGAATATGAACTTAATTTGTTCTGGATGGTTGGTTGAGTTGTGATTTGATTGAGATCCAAGTCGAATTTCCCCATAACAAATAATGTAGATGGATTTATTCTGTTCCAGACCCAAATGATTGCCTATTTAAACCTAACTACCTACCTAATCAATGATAAAATCATTACCAAAGCAAATACACATGAAACGCACATAGGAAAGCAATAATCATGAAATAAGTGACAATTTATGAGCACGTCAGCTCTGTTGAGGTGAGCTGATTGGCGTACTGCAGGTGGCAGGTGGAGAGGAAGAGAAAAGGAGGGATTATTGCTTGGAAGGGGAGACGCGTCTCCATCCGTACAAATTTTAGCATGACTGTTTTGTTTTGTCTTGTTCCGAGTTTCTGGTCAAGCTGCAACAGACAAGTTCCAAGATTTCAGTCGAGGTGCAAATCGGAAGAAATCTGAAAGACCTGCTTGACGTCCGAGTTGGTCGAGATAAGAGCCGTTCCAGTTCCAAGCTTCTACTGTATATTGTAACAAAATTGTGATTACGTTTTCAGTCCTGCTCCATACCAGAAATGGTAAAGGCCTGAGACCAGCCTCTCTGTGGACATTTTTGATTCATTAACCTTTGTGCCTCCATACAGACACAACGAGCCTATAAGACAAATGTTTCACACAGGTCTACTTATACATTTTCCTGTTTATGTCTCAATAAAATATTGTGGAAGCTGAGGTCCACTTGTCCGCTATTGTGAGCACTGTCAACCATCCGCTTCCTTTCCCTTTACATGCTGCAGGATTCATCATGTAACTTTGCACAGCTAATCCGCTTAACTCCACTCACCTTCTGGTAGGAGCCCAGCTGACACTAGAGGTCACTGCAGAGCAACAAAGTTAATCCCACTCAAGCCTAATGATCGTAAAAATAATAACAATGGTTTTGTTTATATTTTTTTCTGTCTGGGGTTATGTAGCAGTGTCCTTTTAGGAAACTGCAGTTTAATTAAGGTTTAGCTACTCTGGTCATTGTTTAATTGGTTAACAGGCTATAGCATTGCATATGTAGGTATTGGAGTGTATGTGATGTTTTGATTAGGTCAGACTAAGGCTGCAATCAGGCCTGTTGTTCAGAAGGCCTCAGCACTGACTAGGCCCAGGCAGAGAGCTGTGGGGTGCTGCACTGTCACAAGGCAGCTCATCTCCACAGGGAAGCCCTGTTTGCTCAGCAGCAGAACAAACAAGCCGTCTATCACAGGACTGACATTAATAATTGATGAGTGTTAATGGCAGCACAGGGGAGAGGTGTGGAGGCAGGACCAGCTCAGGCTCCCACATGATGGAGGTCCTTCCCCAGAGCAGGGAGCATGTTTAGCCTCTGTAGTCATCACGCACTCGACAGCTCAGCAGGGAAATTCTGCTGTTAATCAGAGGCATGTTTGATACTAATAATTGTCTTGTGGTAATCTGTGTATCTTCCAACCGCTAAGTCAGTACAGGGTCCTGGGGGGCATGGCAGGGGATCACCCTGGACAGAAAGACAGTCCATTACAGGTCACAACACACACAGAGTCATACACACATTGGGCAACATGAAGACACAAATTCAACTAACCACTTTTTGGACTGTTTGAGAGACCCCCCCACTCAGAGAGGATGTGCAAACTCCACGGAAATAGAGAAGTGATACAGGAGCCAACCTTGGTGCTATAAGCTGTGCTGGCCCTATGACTATTACTTAATGATATATTTATTATCGTTTATAATCAAAACAACAAACATATTAGAAGTATGGCTGCTTGGAACATCATTTGGCGTCTCATTCACTGCTATACCCGATTCTACTTAATTGATTTGTTTGTTTGTGCAGCACTGATGTCTTAATGCAAACTGAGGCAAGTAAACATGATTTGATATAGCAGAGAAACTTCCAACAGTGATTCCTGTTCTCCAATTACAGTTCGCTGAGGGGGTGGAGTTATTGTGAACTGGATACAGCTTAGACTAGCTGGAAAAACACAGCACTGACTGGAAAGAGAGGCATGTGATTGGAAGTGCCAACCAGCCACTTGCTTCACTGGCAGGAGGATAATATGCCAATCGATAACACAACACTCGCTAATTAGCCTGGGAGCCCCCTCCCCTCCCCCTGCCGGTACTTACAGTATGTTTCGTGGTTCAGCATTTTGTATTATTGGAAAAAAGTGTTTGTATTACCACTAAATACTGTCTTAGCAAACGTGAATAAAAGTTAGGGAAATGAGACCCAGATATCTCAGACACCAGCATTGTGTTTGTTATTATTTTATTGTCTATTGAAAATGCACTTATTTAAGCACAACAGCAAGCAAGTAAACACAAGAAGTTACACAGGTGCAGACAACAGGAAAGGTGCATTAGATTTGGAAAATAAGGCAAAGACATGGTACAGGGCTGTGCTGTTTTTGTAGGGAAAAAATGATGTAGTGATTAATTACGGGGCGGCATAGTGGTGCAGTGGTTAGCACTGTTGCCTCACACCTCTGGGACCCGGGTTCAAGTCTCCGCCTGGGTCACATGTGTGTGGAGTTTGCATGTTCTCCCCATGTCGTCGTGGGGTTTCCTCCGGGTACTCCGGTTTCCCCTCACAGTCCAATGACATGCTGAGGCTAATTGGACTTGCTAAATTCCCCATCGGTGTGTATGTCTGAATGAATGGTGTGTGAGTGAGCCCTGCGATGGGCTTGCCCCTGCCTCGTGCCCATTGCTTCCGGGATAGGCTCCGGACCCCCCATGACCCAGTAGGGTAAGCGGTTTGGAAAATGGATGGATGGATGATTAATTACTGGATCTAAAGACCCGGGAAGAAGACAAACACACTCAAGCAGAAACATAGGGAATAAAGACCTGGCAAAGTTAATCACGATCAGAGACCTGTCCCACCCCCCCACCCCTGACAAACTGCACCTCGCCTACTCCCCACAGCACTGGAACTATAGTTTTTATAATTATGAACTCATATAAACCACTTTAAATCTGTCCTCTTTAATATTTCATTCTGAAATTTTCCTTACAGTTTGAATGAACTTGATATATTTTATCTTGTGCTTGTGCTTGGTTTGATCCTCCAGCGACCGCAGCGGAGGTAGCGGAGGAAGAGGGGGCGAACTCCTTCGTCTCTCAGGTCATAGATGAGGGGGCTCAGGCAACGGGGCAGGAGGACGAGGAGAAAGAAGTTTAGGGTGCGCAGGTGGATAAAGAGGGCTGAGCTGATTGTAGACAGGGCTCTCTCGATGCTGCTGTACAGGAAGGAGGAGAGGCAGAGGCCCAACTGGACCAGGTGAAGGAGAACCGTCCTGCTGGCCTTTTTGGCCTTGATTGACTGGGCTGCCATCATGATGCCTGTGTAGGTGCTGATGACAGTGATCCCCACGGTAACAAAAAAGACACCGTTAAAGCTCTGGAACACATCAAACTGCCATTTGGCCAGAAAGAGGCGCTCCTGTGTGCAGTAAATAGTTTTGGTTAGGAAATAGGTATCTGTGGCTGCCAAAAATATTATATTAATTACATAGTTCACAGAGCCTAGGAACCAGACCACTGCAATGGCAATATTGGTTCTCCCGGGGGTGGCGATGTCAGTGTGTCGGAGTGGGAAACAAATGGCCACATAGCGTTCCAGACACATGACAGCCAACGTCAGGGGGGAGATGCGGAAAGTTGTCCCGCTTACAAGGACGATCATGGAGCAGAGCACCTTGATGAGGTTGATGTTAGCCATGCTACACGAGTAGAGCAATGTGGTGAATCCCAGATGGATGGAGTCACTGAGGAGCATTTGGCTGAATAGAAGATAGCGGGAAGTCTCACGGAAGCTGGATTTACTCCACATGGCAACGAACATGATGAGGTTCAGGGAGATGAAGAATAGGGCAGTGGACAGCACGAGAGATGATTTTATTGTTTTCATGAAGTCTATTGTCTCTGTTATGGACTGGTAGTACAGGAAGTTGAGCTCCAGAGAGGAACCATTCTGGTCAGCCATTGGTTAACTCTGAAATGAAAAGAGCAGAAATATACATTAAAACACAAATTGTCATTCACAGTTAGAAACACCTACATATCTTTCTCAGAAGAAAAGAAGGACCTCTATTTAACTGAAATGAAAAACAAACACAATGAAAAATATATGCGATGTTTTTTTACCTACCTCTGTTAAGCATTTGCCTCAAACACGTCTAGAGTGGCATGTGCTCTAGTTTATAACAAATCAAACGACACATGACATCACATGGACTCTGTAGGTGTGTCCAGCATAATTGGCCTCTTGGGTGAAACAGGATGGGCATGCATATCTCTGCCTGAAGAGTAACTATTAATTTATTATGAAGCCATTTCAAGCAATGAGTAGGGATTCTATTTAGCTCATTCAAGCTGTAGTTCAATGAAAAAGATCATTAGGTATCTCACATTCACTGTGTTCGCTGCAAAGGTGGTTAGTGTGCAGTAATGTAGGACAATGAGCAGTGTTGACTGGTGCTATTGTGGTACACATATGCATTACGTAACGTTCAGTTCACTCTGCAAGTACAAGTTAATAAAGTAATATACCTGTATTATTTGAAAAAGTTGGAACCTAAATTCCAAAGTAGATGGTCAACATGGGAAAAATGTTGTATGTTGTGATCATTGTTTTTTTACTTGTGCCTTTGTTCTTAGTTAGCCTTACTTGATCTAGTCTTGTTGTCATGTTCTGTAGTCATGTTATCTACCCTTGTTTCTAGTCTGCTCAGGCCCCTGTGATTCCTGTGCTGGTGGCTTTTGTGATGAAATATTCACTCTGGCTCTGTATCAGAAATGTTAAACGCCAGAGGTCACCCACAGCTGGACTATTTTTATTGATTAACCTATGTGTCACCATACAGGTGTGTAGTTTAGAAGTGTGTTGTGTGTAGTTCTATTTATATATTTTTTTATTTATCTCTCAGTAAATATTGCAAGAAGCTGAGGTCCACCTGTCCTCTTTTGTGAGCACTGTCGGCCATCGTTTCCCTGCAGTATTCATCATATAACTTTACACAGCTAATGTGCTAAAATTCACTCACCTCCCTGTAGGAATCCAGCTGACACTGGAGGTCACTACAGAACAACAAGGTTAAACCCGGTCAAGCTTAATGATTTTAAAAATAATTACAGTGATTTTGTGTGTCTTGTTTCTGTCTGGGCTTATGAAGCAGTGTACTTTTAGTAAACTGCAGTTTAATATTCATAAAACACAGATTAACTTATTACAAAATCACAACAACTGTAAATGGACTGAATGTTTAATTATTCTGGTCACTGTTTAACTGTCCAACAAGCTGCTGCATTGCATATGTAGGTATTGGAGTGTATGTGATGTTTTGATTAGGTCAGACTAAGGGTGCAATCAGGCCTGTTGGTCAGAAGGCCTCAGCACTGACTAGGCCCAGGCTGAGATCTGTGGGGTCCGGCACTGTCACAAGGTAGCTCATCTCCACAGGGAAGCCCTGTTTGCTCAGCAGCAGAACAAACCAGCCGTCTATCAGAGGCCTGACATTAATAATTGATGAGTGTTAATGGCAGCACAGGGGAGAGGTGTGGAGGCAGGACCAGCTCAGGCTCCCACATGATGGAGGTCCTTCCCCAGAGCAGGGAGCACGTTCAGCCTCTGTAATCATCACGCACTCGACAGCACAGCAGGGAAATTCTGTTGTCAATCGGAGGCATGTTAATAATTGGTATTAGTAATCGTCTTGTGATAATCCATCTATCTTCCAACTGCTAAGTAAGGACAGGGTTGTGGGGTGGGGCGGGCGCAAGGTAGGTGGTCTTAGAGGAATGTTTTATGAGGAGAGGTTAGCTGAGCTGAATCTGTTTAGCCTCGAGCAAAGGAGACTAAGGGGGGATATGATCCAGGTATATAAGATTCTAACAGGTCTGGATGCTATTCAGTCAAATAGCTATTTCAATATCAGTTGAAATGCTAGAACTCCTGGCCATAAGTGGAAATTAGCGGGAGAACATTTTAAAACGAGTTTTAGGAAGCACTTCTTTACACAGCATGTAGTTAATGAAGTAGTTAATGAAGAGTATGGAATAGTCTTCCTGCTAGTGTAATGCAAGCTAAAACCCTGGGTTCCTTTAAATCAGAGCTAGATACGATTTTAACAACTCTGAGCTATTAGCTAAGTTCTCCCCAAACGAGCTTGATGGGCTGAATGGCCTCCTCTCATTTGTAAATTTCTTATATTCTTATATATGGAAAGACACAGCTAGTACATAATATACCAATCGATAAAACAACATTGGCTAACTAACCTGGGAGCCCCCTCCCCCTGCCGGTAGTTACAGTATGTTTTGTGGTTCACCATTTCGTATTATTGGACGAAAGTTTTTCTATTGCCACTAAATACTGTCTTAGCAAACACCAGTTACAGTTGGGGAAATGAGACCCTGACAACTCAGACATCAGCGTATTGTTTGTTGTTATTTTTTTTGCCTTCAAAATGCACATAATCAAGCACGACAGCAAGCAAGTAAACACAAACAATTACACAGATACAGACAACAGGAAAGGCGCATTAGATTTGGAAAATATGACAAAGACATGGTACAGGGCTATGCTGTTTTTGTAGGGAAAAAATTACGTAGTGATTAATTACTGGATCTAAAGACATGGGAAGAAGAAAACAAACACACTCAAGGAGAAACACAGGAAACAAAGACCTGGCAAAGTTAATCACGATCAGAGATCTATCTCACTACTCTGCCCCCCACCCCCCCCGGCCCTGAGAGATTTTGCCTTGCCTACTCCCCACAGCACTGGAACTATAATTTTATAATGATAAATTCATATAAATCTCTTTAAAATGTCTTTATGACTTTTTCCTTACATTTTGAAATATCTTGATATACTATGTTAATGTTTTGTGCTTGGTTTGATCCTCCAGCGTCTGCAGCGGAGGTAGCAGAGGAAGAGGGGGCGAACTCCTTCGTCCCTCAGTCCATAGATGAGGGGGCTCAGGCAGCGGGGCAGGAGGACGAGGAGAAAGAACGTCAGGTAGCGCAGGTGGATAAAGAGGGCTGAGCTGATTGTAGACAGGGCTCTCTCGATGCTGCTGTACACTAAGGAGGAGAGGCAGAGGACCAACTGGACCAGGTGAAGGAGAACCGTCCTGCTGGCCTTTTTGGCCTTGACGGACCGGGCTGCCATCATGATGCCTGTGTAGGTGCTGGTGACGGTGATCCCCACGGCAACAAAAAAGACACCATTGAAGCTCTGGAACACATCAAACTGCCACTTGGCCAGAAAGAGGCGCTCCTGTGAGCAGTAAATAGTTTTGGTTAGGAAATAGGCATCTGTGGCTGCCAAAAATATTATATTAATTACATAGTTCACAGAGCCTAGGAACCAGACCACTGCAATGGCAATATTGGTTCTCCCGGGGGTGGCGATGTCAGTGTGTCGGAGTGGGAAACAAATGGCCACATAGCGTTCCAGACACATGACAGCCAACGTCAGGGGGGAGATGCGGAAAGTTGTCCCGCTTACAAGGACGATCGTGGAGCAGAGCACCTTGATGAGGTTGATGTTAGCCATGCTACACGAGTAGAGCAATGTGGTGAATCCCAGATGGATGGAGTCACTGAGGAGCATTTGGCTGAATAGAAGATAGCGGGAAGTCTCACGGAAGCTGGGTTTACTCCACATGGCAACGAACATGATGAGGTTCAGGGAGATGAAGAATAGGGCAGTGGACAGCACGAGAAATGATTTTATTGTTGTCATGAAGTCTATTGTCCCTGTTATGGACTGGTAGTACAGGAAGCTGAGCTCCAGAGAGGAACCATTCTGGCCAGCCATTGGTCAACTCAAACGAAAAGAGCTGAAATGTACATTAAATGTACATTAAAACACAAATTGTTGTCAATAAGCAAAACCAACATATATTTCTCCCAAGAAGGCCCCTATTTAAATGAAATGAAAGAGAGACACAATAAAAGATATATTTGTTTCTTTACCTGCCTCTGTTGAGCACTTGACTCAAACACTTCTGGAGTGGCATGTGCTCTAGTTTATAAAGAATCCAATGACACATGACATCACATGCACTCTGTAGGTGTGTCCAGCATAGTAGGCCCCTGGGGTGAGGTGTGATGGGCATGCATATCTCTGTTGGGAATGTTACTATTAGTAGATTAAAAAGCCATTTCAAGTAAGTATGAAGGGTTTTATATAGGGCAAACTCCCTTTTTTTGTCTTATACCTGTATATCTTTATATATCTTATATCTTTTTTGTCTTGTATTATCTGTAGTTTAAAGAAGACGATTTCTCACATTCACTGTCATTGTTATTTACTAAAAAGAAAGATGAAGCAGTATAGGGAATTATTCAGTGATTGTAAGGGAATATTGCATGTGTTACATCATGTTTGTTTTTTGTTTCTTTTATTTTTTTGATGCAGTCCTCACCTTTGAGTCACTCTATCGTTACTGTTACTGACTCTACCTTATTAATTCTATGCAAACGTTCCACTGCCATCTGTGATACAGCGCAGTGGTACCTTGGAATATGAACTTAATTTGTTTGCCTATTTAAACCCATCTACCTACCTAATCAATGAAAAAATCATTACCAATCAATATAAAGCTAATACACATGAAACGTACATAGGAAAGCATTAATCATGAAATAAGTGACAATTTATGAGCACGTCAGCTCTGTTGAGGTGAGCTGATGGCGTACTGCAGGTGGCAGCTGGAGAGGAAGAGAAAAGGAGGGATCATTGCTTGGAAGGGGAGACGCGTCTCCATCCGTACAAATTTTAGCATGACTATTTTGTTTTGTCTTGTTCCGAGTTTCTGGTCAAGCTGCAACAGACAAGTTCCAAGATTTCAGTCGAGGTGCAAATCGGAAGAAATCTGAGAGACCCGCTTGACGTCCGAGTTGGTCGAGATAAGAGCCGTTCCAGTTCCAAGCTTCTACTGTATATTGTAACAAAATTGTGATTACGTTTTCAGTCCTGCTCCATTCCAGAAATGGTAAAGGCCTGAGACCAGCCTCTCCGTGGACATTTTTGATTTGATTAACCTTTGTGCCACCATATAGACACAACGAGCCTATAAGACAAATGTTTCACACAGGTCTACTTATACATTTTCCTGTTTATGTCTCAATAAAATATTGTGGAAGCTGAGGTCCACTTGTCTGCTATTGTGAGCACTGTCAACCATCCGCTTCCTTTCCCTTTACATGCTGCAGGATTCATCATGTAACTTCACACAGCTAATCCGCTTAACTCCACTCACCTTCTGGTAGGAGCCCAGCTGACACTAGAGGTCACTGCAGAGCAACAAAGTTAATCCCGCTCAAGCCTAATGATCGTAAAAATAATAACAATGGTTTTGTTTATATTTTTTCTGTCTGGGGTTATGTAGCAGTGTCCTTTTAGTAAACTGCAGTTTAATATTCATAAAATACAAATTATTCTTCAAAATTCCATATAAAACTGCTTCACATTAACACGTTATAACCTGTTACAAAATTAACTACTACACCTGTTAATGAACTTATGGTTTAGCTACTCTGGTCATTGTTTAATTGGTTAACAGGCTATAGCATTGCATATGTAGGTATTGGAGTGTATGTGATGTTTTGATTAGGTCAGACTAAGGGTGCAATCAGGCCTGTTGGTCAGAAGGCCTCAGCACTGACTAGGCCCAGGCTGAGATCTGTGGGGTCTGGCAGTGTCACAAGGCAGCTCATCTCCACAGGGAAGCCCTGTTTGCTCAGCAGCAGAACAAACCAGCCGTCTATCAGAGGCCTGACATTAATAATTGATGAGTGTTAATGGCAGCACCGGGGAGAGGTGTGGAGGCAGGACCAGCTCAGGCTCCCACATGATGGAGGTCCTTCCCCAGAGCAGGGAGCACGTTCAGCCTCTGTAATCATCACGCACTCGACAGCACAGCAGGGAAATTCTGTTGTCAATCGGAGGCATGTTAATAATTGGTATTAGTAATCGTCTTGTGATAATCCATCTATCTTCCAACTGCTAAGTGAGGACAGGGTTGTGGGGTGGGGCGGGCGCAAGGTAGGTGGTCTTAGAGGAATGTTTTATGAGGAGAGGTTAGCTGAGCTGAATCTGTTTAGCCTCGAACAAAGGAGACTAAGGGGGGGATATGATCCAGGTATATAAGATTCTAACAGGTCTGGATGCTATTCAGTCAAATAGCTATTTCAATATCAGTTGAAATGCTAGAACTCCTGGCCATAAGTGGAAATTAGCGGGAGAACATTTTAAAACGAATTTGAGGAAGCACTTCTTTACACAGCATGTAGTTAATGAAGTAGTTAATGAAGAGTATGGAATAGTCTTCCTGCTAGTGTAATGCAAGCTAAAACCCTGGGTTACTTTAAATCAGAGCTAGATGAGATTTTAACAACTCTGAGCTATTAGCTAAGTTCTCCCCAAACGAGCTTGATGGGCTGAATGGCCTCCTCTCATTTGTAAATTTCTTATATTCTTATATATGGAAAGACACAGCTAGTACATAATATACCAATCGATAAAACAACATTGGCTAACTAACCTGGGAGCCCCCTCCCCCTGCCGGTAGTTACAGTATGTTTTGTGGTTCACCATTTCGTATTATTGGAAGAAAGAGTTTCTATTGCCACTAAATACTGTCTTAGCAAACACCAGTTACAGTTGGGGAAATGAGACCCTGACAACTCAGACATCAGCGTATTGTTTGTTGTTATTTTTTTTGCCTTCAAAATGCACATAATCAAGCATGACAGCAAGCAAGTAAACACAAACAATTACACAGATACAGACAACAGGAAAGGCGCATTAGATTTGGAAAATATGACAAAGACATGGTACAGGGCTGTGCTGTTTTTGTAGGGAAAAAATTACGTAGTGATTAATTACTGGATCTAAAGACATGGGAAGAAGAAAACAAACACACTCAAGGAGAAACACAGGAAACAAAGACCTGGCAAAGTTAATCACGATCAGAGACCTATCCCACTACTCTGCCCCCCGCCCTGAGAGATTTCGCCTTGCCTACTCCCCACAGCACTGGAACTATAATTTTATAATGATAAATTCATATAAATCTCTTTAAAATGTCTTTATGACTTTTTCCTTACATTTTGAAATATCTTGATATACTATGTTAATGTTTTGTGCTTGGTTTGATCCTCCAGCGACTGCAGCGGAGGTAACAGAGGAAGAGGGGGCGAACTCCTTCGTCTCTCAGGCCATAGATGAGGGGGCTCAGGCAGCGGGGCAGGAGGACGAGGAGAAAGAAGTTCAGGTAGCGCAGGTGGATAAAGAGGGCTGAGCTGATTGTAGATAGGGCTCTCTCGATGCTGCTGAACAGGAAGGAGGAGAGGCAGAGGACCAACTGGACCAGGTGAAGGAGAACCGTCCTGCTGGCCTTTTTGGCCTTGACGGACCGGGCTGCCATCATGATGCCTGTGTAGGTGCTGATGACGATGATTCCCACGGCAACAAAAAAGACACCGTTAAAGCTCTGGAACACATCAAACTGCCACTTGGCCAGAAAGAGGCGCTCCTGTGTGCAGTAAATAGTTTTAGTGAAGAAATGGGCATCTGTAGCTGCTAAAAAAATGATATCAATCACATAGTTCACAGAGC
Organism: Brienomyrus brachyistius; assembly: GCF_023856365.1. Lineage (NCBI taxonomy): Eukaryota > Metazoa > Chordata > Actinopteri > Osteoglossiformes > Mormyridae > Brienomyrus > Brienomyrus brachyistius. The sequence goes on along the minus strand of NW_026042306.1, from coordinate 6,464,128 downwards.
CCAGGAACCAGACCACTGCAATGGCAATATTGGTTCTCCCGGGGGTGGCGATGTCAGTGTGTCGGAGTGGGAAACAAATGGCCACATAACGTTCCAGACACATGACAGCCAACGTCAGGGGGGAGATGCGGAAAGTTGTCCCGCTTACAAGGACGATCATGGAGCAGAGCACCTTGATGAGGTTGATGTTAGCCATGCTACACGAGTAGAGCAATGTGGTGAATCCCAGATGGATGGAGTCACTGAGGAGCATTTGGCTGAATAGAAGATAGCGGGAAGTCTCACGGAAGCTGGGTTTACTCCACATGGCAACGAACATGATGAGGTTCAGGGAGATGAAGAATAGGGCAGTGGACAGCACGAGAGATGATTTTATTGTTGTCATGAAGTCTATTGTCCCTGTCATGGACTGGTAGTACAGGAAGTTGAGCTCCAGAGAGGAACCATTCTGGCCAGCCATTGGTCAACTCTGAAACGAAAAGAGCTGAAATGTACATTAAATGTACATTAAAACACAAATTGTTGTCAATAAGCAAAACCAACATATATTTCTCCCAAGAAGGCCCCTATTTAAATGAAATGAAAGAGAGACACAATAAAAGATATATTTGTTTCTTTACCTGCCTCTGTTGAGTACTTGACTCAAACATTTCTGGAGTAGCATGTGCTCTAGTTTATAAAGAATCCAATGACACATGACATCACATGCACTCTGTAGGTGTGTCCAGCATAGTAGGCCCCTGGGGTGAGGTGTGATGGGCATGCATATCTCTGTTGGGAATGTTACTATTAGTAGATTAAAAAGCCATTTCAAGTAAGGATGAAGGGTTTTATATAGGAGAAACTCTCTTTTTTTGTCTTATACCTGTATGTCTTTATATATCTTATATCTTTTTTTTGTATTTTATTATCTGCAGTTTAAAGAAGACGATTTCTCACATTCACTGTCATTGTTATTTACTAAAAAGAAAGATGAAGCAATATAGGGAATTATTCAGTGATTGTAAGGGAATATTGCATGTGTTACATCATGTTTGTTTTTTGTTTCTTTTATTTTTTTGATGCAGTCCTCACCTTTGAGTCACTCTATCGTTACTGTTACTGACTCTACCTTATTAATTCTATGCAAACGTTCCACTGCCATCTGTGATACAGCGCAGTGGTACCTTGGAATATGAACTTAATTTGTTCTGGATGGTTGGTTGAGTTGTGATTTGATTGAGATCCAAGTCGAATTTCCCCATAACAAATAATGTAGATGGATTTATTCTGTTCCAGACCCAAATGATTGCCTATTTAAACCTAACTACCTACCTAATCAATGATAAAATCATTACCAAAGCTAATACACATGAAACGCACATAGGAAAGCAATAATCATGAAATAAGTGACAATTTATGAGCACGTCAGCTCTGTTGAGGTGAGCTGATGGCGTACTGCAGGTGGCAGGTGGAGAGGAAGAGAAAAGGAGGGATTATTGCTTGGAAGGGGAGACGCGTCTCCATCCATACAAATTTTAGCATGACTATTTTGTTTTGTCTTGTTCCGAGTTTCTGGTCAAGCTGCAACAGACAAGTTCCAAGATTTCAGTCGAGGTGCAAATCGGAAGAAATCTGAGAGACTCGCTTGACGTCCGAGTTGGTCGAGATAAGAGCCATTCGAGTTCCAAGCTTCTACTGTATATTGTAACAAAATTGTGATTACGTTTTCAGTCCTGCTCCATACCAGAAGTGGTAAAGGCCTGATACCAGCCTCTCTGTGGAGAGGCTACACTCACCTTCTGGTAGGAGCCCAGCTGACACTAGAGGTCACTGCAGAGCAACAAAGTTAATCCCGCTCAAGCCTAATGATCGTAAAAATAATAACAATGGTTTTGTTTATATTTTTTTCTGTCTGGGGTTATGTAGCAGTGTCCTTTTAGTAAACTGCAGCTTAATTAAGGTTTAGCTACTCTGGTCATTGTTTAATTGGTTAACAGGCTATAGCATTGCATTTGTAGGTATTGGAGTGTATGTGATGTTTTGATTAGGTCAGACTAAGGCTGCAATCAGGCCTGTTGGTCAGAAGGCCTCAGCACTGACTAGGCCCAGGCTGAGAGCTGTGGTGTCCTGCACTGTCACAAGGTAGCTCATCTCCACAGGGAAGCCCTGTTTGCTCAGCAGCAGAACAAACAAGCCGTCTATCACAGGACTGACATTAATAATTGATGAGTGTTAATGGCAGCACAGGGGAGAGGTGTGGAGGCAGGACCAGCTCAGGCTCCCACATGATGGAGGTCCTTCCCCAGAGCAGGGAGCACGTTCAGCCTCTGTAATCATCACGCACTCGACAGCTCAGCAGGGAAATTCTGCTGTTCCACTAACTAGAGACTGGAGTTAGTGCCTAAGCCTGAAATCTCATAAAATGTTGTCTTCCTGTAGTACCACAACCCTAACTATTATTTATATTGATTACAACATTTAACTACCACAATATTAACATGACTTTAGACTGAATCCTTGCTTTGATAAAAGGGTGAAGGATGTGTGATCATTTGACTACACCGGGAAAACCCCCATATACAGTAGACCACTGGGCTCTTCTCACCATGTTGTTTATTTTTGGGAAATACTGCTTGTTCATGACTTTAATGGACATTTCCATTGCTGCAGGTTGCTGGCTGTGTCACCTAACATCTAAAAGCAAGATATATGCCCTTTAGTCCACAGTTGCTGATGAAGCCATTCCCTCAGACATGACCTTAGCCCCTTTGCCTCTGTTTCTCAGGAAACACCAGTGAGATGAGCTCCTGCTAAAGCTTTTCGAACAACAACAACAACAACTCCGTTTTCAAAACTACTGGAATCTCACCTATCAGCTCTCGGTTTAATAATTATGGACAGCAGGGCCAGTCCAGGACTTTTATACCTAACTCAGGAGCTACTTATTAGCGCTAATTTTCATCATTTGTTTCTGCAGCCTTAAAGTGATTATAAAAATTTACATCAGGGCTTTGTGTTACCCACTGTACTGTACCATATCACAATTGATTCATATGTTATTTCAGCACCCCCTTGTGGTGTTGATTGAACACTGCAGGAGATCAAAATACAGATGTTCAATCATTAGATGGTGCTGTTTTCGGGCTGCTGACATACGCACATCTCCACAGAGTTCATTTTCGTTTTTTAAATTTCAGTGACATCATTGGTGTGCTTATATTCCCAAGTCACACCTGACAAGTAAGGATCCCTTGTTATTAATGTCCGTGTATAAAGGTTTGTCCAGGATACCTTTTTTTAATACACCCAGGTGCCATTTATTTTGAAATTAGGCTCAAATGTAGAAAATGTTCTAGCAGAAGTCTTGGACAATCTCTGAATTACATAGTAATCTGACTTCTTCTGAAGCTGTGAGAAATTGTTCATCTGCATTTGCTGCATTGGTACTTGTTGATGTGCGTGTGCCCTGCTTAAGGAGTAAAGGGGAGATCACATGCATAGCTGATTTTCTGTAATTTTATAGCCTGAATAAAAATAAAATATTCTCTTCGTACAGGAACCAAGTCTCTGGATAGATATTTCTACAAAAGAGCCATTTAGTTATTTCTAGAAAAATATATAGAGCCAATGAAAGGACCTGGCGTCATAGTAGCACAGATCTCTGTCCGTGGTGCTGAATTCTCTAATTGATGGACTGGTTCTGAATGAATAGACCAGCTGGCCAACGTGTCTGTGCCACTGACTGGCACCCTGACATATAACGACTTTTAACAATGAGGGGGGAAAAGTCCAGACAGGAAATTAGTCAACAGTAATTAGTAATCACACATAGTTCTCATTTATCATGATGTAAAATTCAAAAACCTTTTTCTATTATTACAGTTTTTGCCCGTTGCTTGAACACGTTTTGCAAAACTTGGCTCATCATGTCAAAACTCCACACACAAGAAAATAAGACACGACACTGGGAAATAAACCATTCACATCTATGTCAAATTGAAACTCTGCTATCAAAACCTAACAATCCTTTGTCAAAATGTCGCTCTAATGACAAAATGAAACCCACTTGCATCATATGAATACACTTACAAATCAGCAGCAACACACTAGTCTACTTTATATAAAACACGGCAGGCTTTTGTTTGCACTGTTTTTATTCAGTTCCACAGAAGGCACGTTTTCACAACCCCCAAAAAATGAAATGCTAAATACTGTACATTACAGTCGTGTACTTTACAGTAAATTCAGTTAAAGCAACAATAAAACAAATAATACACTAATGTAAACACAGAAAAACACAATTGTGCATAAGTGGACTTATGGATCCTGCCGTCTGTTGGGGTCTGGCCACAGAATCTCATCAACATCACAAGCAATGTCTGCTCTTGCTAAGCATCGGGGAAAATATCCCCTTGTGTGCCGAATCCATCCATGGATTGACCTTACCTCAATGTCTCCGCAGGCCTGTTCCATTGCCTGCAGAAGAGGCGTGCGGGCATGTGGTTGGCGGTCATATACGCGCCATCTCCAAGCGGAAAAAAACTCTTCTATAGGGTTGAGAAATGGCGAGTAAGGGGGCAAATACACAACTTCAAATTGATCATGGTTGGTGAACCAGTTCCGGATGATAGCAGCCCGATGGAAACTGACATTATCCCAGACAACAACAAACCTGGGCGGCTCTGGTCTGTCCTGTACAACTGCATCATGAAGTGCATCTAGAAATGTGATTATGTGTTGCGCATTATATGGACCCAGTTTGGAATGATGGTGCAGTAGCTACGTCGTCTACTTTTGCTAAGGTTGAATCCAGCCTCGTCAACGTAAATAAATTCATGAGGCTGAGCAGCTCCATTCACGTCCAAGATTCTCTGCAACAAAAAATACATATTGTAGATGGCATTACTCAAAACACACAACTACACTACTACACATACAGAACCGCCCCACCCCACCACACAGTACCTGTGTAGCTTTCCGAATATATCTATGTGGTACTGATCAAATGGTACATATTCAGCTGTTACTGGACTGCACCCATTCTGTATTGTAAATGTAAAGGACTGTTACACTTACCTGTACATATTCATGTCGAAGTCCTTTGACCCTGACACTGTTCCTCTCAATTGGGACCCTGTACAGTTGCTTCATGGTCATGTTGTGCTTTACCAGGATGCGTCTGATAGTGGTAATGCTTACTCGATTTATGTTGTTGAATACCTGCCTATCTTCAAGTATTTGTTGCTGTAGCTGGTGGAGACGGATTGCATTGTTTGCTCTCACTAGGTTCACAATGGCAAGTTCCTGCTGTTGTGTGAACAGGCGCTGCCGTCCACCCCCAGTAGGTCTTCTAGCCATTCTGTAGAAAAATGCAACCACAAATTGTTATTGGTTTGCTTCTTTTTTACAGTACTGTATATACTGTACTTTACTGTGTATACCATACACAGTACTGAAACATCTCAACACGTTATCATCGTATGTTTCACAAAACTACTACTTTTCTTCAAAAAGGAGCATTAGTCACCCTGAAATACAGTACATGTGATACGGCAATGTGATATGGTACAGTATTGAAAATACTCTAGATACAGTCTGAGTAGAGTAGAGAGTTGAAGACATACCTGTTTTCCAGTCGGAATGTCCTTATTATGGATGAAACTGTGAAACGGCTTAGATTAGGGTGGACTCTCTGCCCAGCTTCCCTCATAGTCAGGCCATGGTTTATGACATGGTCCACCAAAGTTGCTCTTATGTCATCAGAAATAATGGTCCTTGCATAGCCTCTTCGACCACTTCCTCCTCTCTCTCTCTGCCTGTCTTCCTCTTCCTCTACCTCTGCCTCTAGCTCTCCCTGCTTCCATGCTTGCAAACTTCTCAAAATGGCTTAAGTGAGGTGTATTTGTAGCTGGCTGATTGGTGTTCCATTTTGTAAGTAAGCATTTTCAGGTGTGTGTCTAAGTATTTTCAATTGCCCAATGTGTTTTGTATTTTGAATAGATGTGTTTTCCCACTGGTACCCTGAGATTTCATTTTTGAATGAAGTGTCTTATGTATGACATAGTGTGTAGTGTGCAGGAGTAAGTGTGTTGTAGAAAGGAGTGAGTGTGTTGCAGAATTGCAACTAAAGTGCTAACCAGAACTTTTATTTAAGGTATGGTTGCACTTTGTTTAAGGTATAGTAACAACAACTTCAAGTTACGTTACTTTGGTTTAAGCATGTGTCTATAGTGTTCAAGCAATGGGTAAAAACTGTAATAGCAGCAGCAAAGCTAACACCCGCAACCAAAAAGCGTAATGTTCCTAATAGAGTGGCTGATCTGTCCTGAAATCGTAAAACTGAAAAGTTTTCAAACACAGTATGTATATTATATAACATGTTGGATAAATAGATGTAATTTATTGGTGACTTCGTGTACATTGAAGTTTCTGCCTTTTAAACAACTATAAAGTAATGTTGTTTGTTATATAAAAAATGTACATTTAAATGTATGAAACAAAAAATGTATACACACACACATTACATTTTCGTTAGCTGTAAAATACAGTGAAGTGAAATCTCCATTATTTGCGTTGCAATATTCCACCACTAGGGGGCAATTTTGGACGGAGGAATCTCTTTAATGGCTGTTACCAACAGAAATGTTTGCTGCTACAGTATTCAGCTTTCTGGGTGTCCTGCAAAAAGAACCAGATGACTACAAGTAGGTATGGAATGCACACTGCCCATCTGACAAACCAGAAGCCACTTTTTGAAATGTAAATTTTGTTATTGAAACATTTTGTTGGATTGCACTCTAGGTTTAATGGAAGAAACTGTGGATTCCATGTATCTCCTGAAAATCTTCATAGTCTTTGTGGAGACAATGATCTTCAAATTCACTTTGAGGTCTTGCAGAGACAAAATGAACTTGCTCCACCAGTCAGCTGGGTTACTGCCATGGAGAATTATATTGCATTCAAAAGTGTATTAGGTCTATAAGGTAATTCTGCTAACAAATTGTACAAAGCTCTCAAAATTATTTTGGTTTTCAGACAACAAATAACATTTTTTCCAGCCTTTGTTCTCCAAATAAGACATTTATTGAAACGTTGTATACAAAAATAAATTAAGCATGTTCAATAAGAACACTTTGGCCATTATACATATTGCTGTGTATAGAGCCATTAAACTGCCCCCTTAAAGTTTTTTACTGCCAAACAAAGCTGTCAGGTCAAAAATCACACTGTTAAAAATGAAGTATAAAAGAATACAAAAATAACTTCTAACAACTTATAACACTTATTCAATAAGATTATAGAACAACATAATCATTGCATTGCAATTCAATCACCATAGGTGGCGTGGAGTACAATAATTAACAGCTTGGCTTCAGGGAATGCCAAACCCTTCAGGGAATGCCAAACCCTTCAGGGAATGCCAAACCCTTCAGGGAATCCCAGTGTTATTTAACTGTCCCATTCTGTGTCCCTTCCCTGTTTGGCCAGTAGGTGTCATTGGTCATCTCGTCCCACGTGTTGTCAGTCTTTCTTGTCCTCCCCTGTTGTCAGTCTGTAGCGTTTCCCTTGTTCCCTGCCAGCCACTTGTTGAGCACGTGGTTACCTGTAATTTCAATTCATTAACTTACTGTTTGCCATAGGCTTTTAAATACATTATAAATAATTTAAAAAAATAACATAACAAGAGATAATACTATGAATTTCCTCACTGATTAATTGTGTTGTGGGTTGGAACTCAGTATGGAGTCCCCACAAAGATACAGATACCTTATATGTGTGTGTGTGTGTGTGTGTGTGTAGCAGGGCCGTAGCACATCTTCTTCTTTGTGTTCAGGAATTGCTTCTTGTAGGTTAAGTTAGAATGGTTTTCACAGTTCTTTGGTCTGGAGATCAGGCTGATTAATCACAGTTGATTTTTGTGGACAATCAACCATATACATATGTACATATATATGTGTTTGTGTGTGTACAGCAGTGTGCAAAAAATCATAAGCAGTCAAAAGAAATTGTGTGATGTTACGATTGTTACGGTTTGTAGCAGCTAATCACTGCTGTTAATAGCAGCTAATAGCTGCTGTCTGTAGCAGCTAAACTACTGTTAATATAACTGCTAATAACATAACAATTTTCCCGTTTTTTGTGTAATAAAGTATATGATGTAGTAATGTGGTGTGTTTTTGATTCAAATATGTTAGTATGGTATTGGCAAGATATTATTGTATCAGCCTTTATTACATTAAGGGGGAAAATTAGCACATTATTGGCAGTTATTACATTAACGGTAGGTATCATATGTGCCCTTGAGAGGTAAAGTGGGCTATCCCACATGTCAGTCAAAAATGACTGTCCAATATTAATTATTGAGGGTCTATCTATCTTTTAAATATACTGAGATCTGTGCTACCTATGATACATATCAATTGTAGGGTATAGACACACTGATTTTTTTTTTTTTTATTCAACTTTGGAGCTCATTTTCTCAAAACTTTGTTTTTGTGGGATAGCCCACTTTACCTCTCAAGGGCACATGTTATATAGGTCTAATGTACGAAGCATTAACGTTAGACATGATAAGCTGGTTACCCACCAGGCAGGCAGATGGGGGCAGGTGGGCGAGGTGCAGCGTACTGTACGAAGCGGGGGTGCGCAGGCACTGTGCAGCAGCTGAAGCTCCTCTTAGGTGCAATCATTTCCTGCGCACGGCACCAGCTGCCTTTCACTGCATTGAAACATTCCACTTTTGCAGTTACTTTGAAGCCATCGGAGCCTCCCATCGCAAACAGCAAGCCGTCCACCACTGCGATGCCGAAATAGCTTCTTTGTTGTCTCATGGGAGGCCCAGCGTGCCACTGGTTAATTGCAGGGTCATAGACCTCCATAGTCCGCACTGGATGAGCCCCGTTGGTACCGCCCACCTGCGAGACACCAATGGTAAGTGATCACTCGGGTACCAAACAGATAAGTAAATATCAGCTTTCTCGAAGTCAGGAACTCTTAAGGAATTATCGCCCTATAATAGCAGGCTGCACAGAACCTCCCATTGTCTATATAGGACACAAGCTTATAACTAATTTGTGTTCAACATACATGTCAACATAACTGCAGTGAAAAAAAGGGAATTTGGGCAACAGAAAACCTGTACAATTCAGCGAAAACTGTCAAACATCAAAAAAATACTTCTTATGATCATATATTTTGCTTTTATTATTATTTTTATTAGTACTAAAAATAATACTTGTAGTCAGACACTGAAAAAAAAAACAAACAGAGCAATTACGTCTGGAACTACAGAATATAACTGTAATCAAAAATCTAAGCTTTACTAAGCGTATTCGTTTATAACCCAGATATGCAGGGAGCATATGTGTATTGAGATGGGCCTTCCCAGCAGGTCATTTCATCCACTGAATTCTTTTGTTTGATTTAAGCGCATTACAATCTGTGACACAGCAGCAGTGACAAAAAATGAGTCTCAGATAAATCTTGAGATTTGACTCCTTTGTTTCAGAGTACAAGAAAGGAATCACTCACCGCATAGATGTTTCCCTGATATGCCGCTACTCCAAGGCCACGTCGGCGAGTGCGCATGGGAGCGATCAAGGTCCATTCGCCCGTGAGTGGATCATAGCACTCCGCAGTGGAAGTGGTCTGAGCTCCATTGCTACCCCCACAAATGTATATCTAGGAAAGATGGTTCACAAGTGATGTGTGTTATGCTGTACATGATTGGAGATGGAGATCTAGAAAGCGTAAATGTACATTTAGCTAATGGATGTTTAATCCATCCACCTTCCATAAAAGTCTATTCAGTACAGGGTGGTGGTGAACCTGGAGCCTACCACAGGAAGCACATGGGCATTGGTAGGGAATTTACAGTTAGTTGTGATCATTTCCCTTGTGAACCGCAGCTTAATCAGCTAATTAAGTTCACTAGGTTTGTTTGAATAGGGAAATCTGCAAATTGTTTAGGATTCTGACCCTCCAGGACTGGAATTGGGTAAAGCTCCTACGTTAACACCAGTTATTGTATCTCACAAGTCTTGGGCTGTGGGCAAAATTGCAAAAACATAGAGCTGGACACCACAGCACTGCCCAATGTGCCACTAATGCAGAGCGACAATGCAAGGTCATTTATGTTTTATCTAAACACTGACGTTCACTGAATAAACAATTATGGATTGAAATCAACCATTTGAAGACAAAGCGAGCTACTGAGTATGTAACATAATCAATTTCAAGGGGAAAATGAGGGTAACCACAGTCAGACGCCCTCCTATTAACCTACCTTTCCATTCAGGGTGGTGGCACTGGCATCCTGTCGCTCCTCATGCATGGGCTGGATGATGGTCCACTCATTGGCATTTGGGTCATATCGCTCTACAATATTCAGAGGCGACACGTCTAAACGGCCACCCATCACATAGATGAAGCCGTTACTTACGGCCACACTGACACAACAGCGGCGCCAGTGCATAGGGGCCATGTGCTGCCATGTCCGTGCGACGGGGTCAAATCTGAGCACAGCATCGGTGAAATTATGGCCATCATAACCCCCAAAACAATACATGAAGCCATTTAAACACACACTGCCATGGCCGGACTGGCGAGTCTCCTGCCCCTGTGTTATATCCACCCAGCGGTCGGCCCGGGTGTCATAGGCTTCAATCCAGTTTGTCGTGCGCATGTTCCATCCACCAACAGCCAGCAAAATGTCAGAGGGCAAGCGCGGGCGGATCAGTGGGTTCTCAAAATCAGATCGTGGACGTTCATCATGAAGATCATAGATGACCTTCAGTACATTAGTGATGATTGGCCTGCACGCCACATTGGCCTTCACTAGATCGTTGGCTTTGACGATTTTCATGAAGTATTCCGGATCCATACGAGCCATCCGAATCTACACAGGAAACAATGAGAGAATGAGAGAATTCCCATGAGTTCCTTAGTGCTTTCTGTGAATCTCTGGAGATGAGCAATTCCTAACATTAAGGATACAGCAGTAAGTGCAAATTTTTATTTCTTTAGCTGAAGCCATTTACTTTGAAAGTCTCAGATGTGTCAGCTAACACTTGTTTAATGTAAGACATCTGAGTGTTTTGTTTTCCATTATTTGTTACACTCTCCTCCTAGGTGTAATACCTGGAAGCCTTGGTTGTACACTTATGGGACATGGAAATGGAGGTTCAGTCTGTAGCTACAGTAATAAGGACTTTACTCAATGAGCATTCTATTGTTATATACACAAGTCAATGAGAACATAGTATAACTATACTCACCTTGGCCAATAGGACTGAAATGTGGGCCTCTCGGGTGGCAGGCTCGTGCTCGATCCACCGGAGGATGGCCTCAAACACCACATCCTCTTCTCTGACATTAAGCTCATCCTGCTCGATGATGTCAGAAAGTTGTTCAAGACTTAGTTCTGGGAACTCATTTGAGCTGATGGCAACCTCCTTGAAGTTTTTCAAGATTAAGTTGAATGCAGACTGGTGCAGCTCGTTTACGCAGTAGACATCGGCGATTTTAAGAAGGCCAATGCAGTTGTTGAGGCAGAGCTGCTCATGCAGGAAATCACAGCAGCGCTGCACGATGCCCAAGACACTGAGATAATCAGCAGCTGCCAGGAGGTTCTCCACATTCTCAGCTGTGATGACCACAGAGTATGTGTAGGCATACTCTATGACCTGCCTCAGTGTTTCTGGGGAAATGCCTGGGAGTTGGTACTCCCGCTTTCCTGAATCATTCCAGTCACTGGCGAACAGAGCCCTGAAACACAATCCAGAAGTGACTCATCTAATAAATATCGGTTTTGCAGGCAAAGTTAAATAAGGGGTTTTCTAAATCTTCTGAACCAGGGACCCCCAAATGGAAATTAAGCAGAGATAAGGACCCCCTGCTACAGATGATCTCATAGGCATTTAAGAACTAGGGGCCTGGGGCTTTAATTCTTATTTTTCCAACAGTAGCTCCCCCTTTAATATATTTTACTTGGGCTGGTGGGCAAGTCCCCCGGAATACTTTGTTTTGCCTGTTTGACATGGTCCCCTTTTTATATATTTATACCATTATTATTATTATTATTATTATTATATAGTAAAAGTTAAGGTGGTACACTTATCAGAAATATTTCATGATCAGCACTGACCTACATTAATATAATTTAATATAATGTATATTAATATAAACTTTCTGTCATCCTAGAGCCTTATTGCCAAGGAGAAGTCATTGCTAACGAGAGATAAAAACTGACTCCTTGCTGTTTTCGCATCTTCATATATGGGTCACAGCTACTTACTGGAAGTAGGAGCTACAGCCACACAGAATTACTCTATGGGCGTTGAATTGAACACCGTCGGTGATGAGGACCACGTCACAAAGCTGTCCTGCCAGCCGAAGCTTGTTAAACACTTCGAACGCCGGGGACATCAGTACTCGCTCCATGTCGTGTGCCATCATAATTCAAAAATGTGGATATCTCGTCTCTCTCTCTTTTTTATATCACTCGAAATGACGTATACATACGTTCTAAGACGCAAAAACCGCACTTTGCGTCACAGTTTCCTAAGATACCGTAATGTTTATTTTTAAATCTATATTTGAGACTCGAAATGGATTGGGGGGCGGGGGGGGGGGTATATTCTACGCACAATCAGCTGTACAAGAAGAACAAGTGAAATGTTTTTAACATCACTTTTGGAAAATGTATACCGTGCTTATCTTAGAATTTAAGTTTTGTATTATGTAAGAATAGTCAAATCACGAATTCCCGAAATAAAATAAATAAATAAATAAATGTTTTCATATTTTTTCTCCTCCGCTACGTTTCTAAAAATGAAAAACAAAAAAGGTCCTTTACATGTCTGTCAGGAACGAGGTTTAAGTTCGCATCTTATTCCCTAGTTTCCACTTTAGACATAAGGCATTGAGCAACAAATGTCCACAGGACATTATTTTATGGGCTAAATCTGGTCGGCCCGTTGTGGCAATTATTTGGAACAAGAATAGTCCTTGAAAATTGGGCTGGGCGGTCCGTCTGTTTTGGTCAACATTTAGCACAAGGCGGACGTATTTATCGGACCGCATATATCCCCAATACGGTCATGAAAACAAATTGCAGCAAGTGTGGAATTATCCCAGTGATTATTGTGCTGTGTACACTTCACCCAAATCCTGAACGCTATTGAATATAATCGATTATGTATTATAGAGCAGTTATGTTAATCAAGGTACAGTGTGCAATATCACTCCATGAGCTATTGACCATTTTCCTGTTTTATGATCTTTTCTTGAGAAATCGTTTTTTATTTTATTTTTTGTAATTCCTCACTTCTGCCGACTAACTCCTCCACGTTTAATATATTTTCGTGCAGGTTTTTAAGTTTGTTTTCCTGCAGCTTCACGGCACCCATCGTTCTTGCGCACCCACACAGATGGACGAGTTAAGCTAGAAGTGGATGGGAGTAGTGGCAGGACAGATATTCCGAGGGCGCCCATTAAACGATGTAAGTAATTATTATTTATCGTTAGAATTCTCACTTAACACAGAATGTTGTCTTTGGCTGAAGTTTAAACAGTCGAGCTGAATTGTGGGAAGATAAGCTGAAGCTGTTCGCGTCCGCAGCTAATGCTCGCGCCATGACTAGCTAGCACATAGTGAAATGGTGAATGGATTTGGCGACATTTTCCGTTTGAATCGAGTACAGAGACGTAGGTGTTGTTTTGTTTGTGGCCCTGCTTTTACAATGCACGTGTAGCAAAGTGAAGTTGGGATCTGCTTGCGTCTTTTGCAGCTAACATCACACTCGATATAGCCGCAGTTTATTGTGGAATCGCCATTTTGGGTGTACACAACGCAAGAGCGCACGAGTGTTTATATAAAACAATTCCACTCTGGCTGAGTTTTCTTCTTATTATTTTTCATGCTATACTATATACAAACTTTTTACTTGTACATCTTAGGATATAGTTCATTGTGACAATATAAATGGTAGGAGAGAACTACAACAGCAACGACTGTGGGTTGGGGCTGGGTAGGGGATAACGTTTTCTTAGTTGGGATTAGGGTTTTGCCCATAGACATGAATGCAGAGTCCCCATAAAGACATCTAGCACATCTTCTTCTTTGTGTTCTGGAATTGCTTCTTGTAGGTTAAGTTAGAATGGTTTTCACTGTTCTTTGGTCTGGAGAACAGGCTGATTAATCACAGTTGAGTTTTGTGGGCAATCAACCATATGAATATGTACATATATGTGTGTGTGTGTGTACAGTAGTGTGCAAAAAATCATAAGCAGTCAAAAGAAATTGTGTGATTGTTAGGGTCTGTAGCAGCTAATCACTGCTGTTAATAGCAGCTACTATAAACTACTGTTAATATAACTGCTAATAACATAACAATTTTCCCATTTTTTTTTTTTGTGTAATAAAGCCTATAATGTAATAATGTGATACGTTTTTGATTCAAATATGTTAGTATGATATTGGTAAGTTATTACTGTATCAGCCTTTATTATATTAAGGGGGAAAATTAGCACATTATTGGCAGTTATTACATTAACGGTAGACATCATATTATATATGTCTAATGCAGGGGCGCTGCTAAGGATTTTGGGTCCCATGAAAGGAATCTTGACAGGGCCCCCCACACAGTTTATTGGGGGCTTCTCTGGGCCCCCTCTCAGTCATGGGCCCCGAGAATCGTCATCGTTTACCCCCCCTTTACAGCGCCCCTGGTCTAATGCACGAAGCATTAACGTTAGATATGCTTGTACCACAACTTATTAGGCAAGAGAGAAGTTCTATTGCCCATTTTCATTGCAAACCAGCTTAACATTTACAGGATAATTAATTGCAAGTTCCGATGTAGGCTGCCATTCACACACACAACTGGAAATAATAAAATGCCTGGACAGAGCAGATACAGCCATTGTAGCCTTCGCTCCTGTCTGCTGCTGTATGCAAATCTCACTGAACCATTAAAGCTGGAGCAGAAGTGATGTCTCCGACTAATTGCTGGTTGTTAGAGAAGTACTCAGAATAATGAGAAATAAAGTAAGAATTGTGAGGGAAAAAAAATCTGAATTTCGACTTAATAAGTCAGAAATGCAGCTGCACCAGTCTGCAATAAGTCAATGTGTGTTTTTTTCTACTCCAGATGGCAGAAAACTCTAAAATCAACAAAGCTCATGAGTCATAATTCAGAATTTGTTCATTTAGATCAGAAACAGCTCTATGGGATGCTTTCGTCTAATCAGACTGTACCACATGGTTCATATGTAACACTTTTCTGGAGACCGCAACAAATGGGGGATTCTGAAACTGCCCGTTTGTTTGGAAAATTCCAGTCACCCTGAGTGAAAAAGGGTAGAACCCTCCCTCCTGTCCCACTGGCCTATGATTGCCTGATAGCAGGAAGAGACGGTCTATAGGGGAAAGTAACCTTCAGTTTAACTCACAGAAAGACAATAAATAGTAGCACTTAACAAATGAGAGAATATTAATTGACTAGGACAAACTGAGATGAGCAACAGGAAATATAACTGTAAGCTGATAAGAGAAAAAGAAGGTGAAAATGGAGGGAAATTTGCTGCTTCTGATTGGATGCAAGCATGCAGGTCAGCTGATCCACCTGAATGTTTCCAACTCAGCAATCGGTGATGAAGGGTCAGTAGATTGGCTAAGTGCTGGAACCAGAAGCAGAAGCTGGCTTTCATGCTCTGGAGGGTCCTGTGGCATGAAACCTTAAGCAGTTCTTTACGCATATGATGCTCCTTTAGGGGGTGCCATAGACATTCGGTCTGCATATATATTATGTTTTATCAGTGTTTCTTGTGGACCCTCAGCAGTCCATGTTTTTGCTCTCTCCCAGCACCAGCTGTCTGGCAAGGAGCAAAAACGTGGATGGACTGGGGGTTCCTGTGGATCAGGTTGAAGAACATTGTTCTGTATTGTTTTTGTTAATTGATTGATATTCAGAATTTATTTTTGGGGCTTTGGCTGCATCTTGGTTATAATGTTTAATTGAGATATGAATTAATATGGAGAACACCACACACACGGCACAAATTCTATAAAGATACTACTCATAAATTTTATGTGATAACACATGTGATAAAAATACAAATATAAGGGCTTTATTTGTATGAATAAAGCATTTCACATATCTAACACATGTGTCCCCAACAACCGTAGCCAGATATTAAATCTGTTCTAGAAGAGCACACTCATTGCTTGCTGTAAAAGCATGCAGGAGGTCCCAGCTGAGCTCTGCTATAGTTGTGCTCTGTGTATTATTCATTTGTCAGATGCTCTAAGACAGAGAAATGGTTGGAGAGAACAAGGCAATTAACAAATGCATGCAAACAAGTGGCATGTTACACAACAGGAGCAAACCATTACAGCATCCGATAACAAAGGAAAGCAGTTGTCTTGCCATAATTGCATTTTGATAGCCGTTCTAGTGCCTTAACCTCTATGCTCTGACTCCACTGTAAGGTCTAAGTTCTGTTCCCTCAGTCCATTATTCAAGAGGCATTTTCCTTATTTTGGTGAATGTTTCTGATTCTTGTTAGTGTCCACTGTTTCTGTTGATTAAGTCCAGTGATGCTAGCCACACCGGTCGATGCGTAACCTGGTTACCCACCAGGCAGGCAGATGGGGGCAGGTGGGCGAGGTGCAGCGTACTGTATGATGCAGGGGGGCACTGTGCAGCAGCTGAAGTTCCTCTTGGGCGTAATCATGTCCTGCGTACGGAACCAGCTGCCTTTCTCTGCATTGTAGCATTCCACCTTTGCAGTGACTTTGAAGCCATCGGAGCCTCCCATTGCAAACAGCAAGCCGTCCACCACTGCGATGCCGAAATAGCTCCTTTGTTGTTTCATGGGAGGTGCAGCGTGCCACTGGTTAATTGCAGGGTCATAAACCTCCATACTCCGCACTGGATGAGCCCCGTTGGTACCGCCCACCTGGGAGACACCAATGGTAAGTGATCACTCGGGTACCAAACAGATTAGTAAATATCAGCTTTTTCGAAGTCCGGAAATCTTAAGGAATTATCGCCCTATAATAGCAGACTGCACAGAACCTCCCATTGTCTATATAGGACACAAGCTTATAACTAATTTGTGTTCAACATACATGTCAACATAACTGCAGTGAACAAAGTGGATTTGGGCAACAGAAAACCTGTACAATTCAGTGAAATACTTCTTATGTTAATATATTTTGCTTTTATTATTATTTTTATTAGTACTAAAAATAATACTTGTATTCAGACACTGAAAAAAACAACAAACAGAGCAATTGTGTCTGGAACTACAGAATATAACTATAATCAAAAATCTAAGTTTTACTAAGCGTATTCGTTTAAAACCCAGATATGCAGGGAGCATATGTGTATTGAGATGGGCCTTCCCAGCAGGTCATTTCATCCACTGAATTCTTTTGTTTGATTTAAGCGCATTACAATCTGTGACACAGCAGCAGTGACAAAAAATGAGTCTCAGATAAATCTTGAGATTTGACTCCTTTGTTTCAGAGTACAAGAAAGGAATCACTCACCGCATAGATGTTTCCCTGATATGCAACTACTCCGAGGCCACGTCGGCGAGTGCGCATGGGAGCGATCAAGGTCCATTCGCCCGTGAGTGGATCATAGCACTCCGCAGTGGAAGTGGTCTGAGCTCCATTGTTACCCCCACAAATGTATATCTAGGAAAGATGGTTCACAAGTGATGTGTGTTATGCTGTATATGATTGGAGATGGAGATCTAGAAAGCATAAATGTACATTTAGCTAATGCATGTTTAATCCATCCATCTTCCATAAAAGTTTATTCGGTACAGGGTGGTGGTGAACCTGGAGCCTACCACAGGAAGCACATGGGCATTGGTAGGGAATTTACAGTTAGTTTTGATCATTTCCCTTGTGAACCGCAGCTTAATCAGATAATTATTAAGTTCACTAGGTTTGTTTGAATAGGGAAATCTGCAAATTGTTTAGGATTCTGACCCTCCAGGACTGGAATTGGGTAAAGCTCCTACGTTAACACCAGTTATTGTATCTCACAAGTCTTGGGCTGTGGGCAAAATTGCAAAAACACAGAGCTGGACACCACAGCACTGCCCAATGTGCCACTAATGCAGAGCGACAATGCAAGGTCATTTATGTTTTATCTAAACACTGACGTTTACTGAATAAACAATTATGGATTGAAATCAACCATTTGAAGACAAAGCGAGCTACTGAGTATGTAACATAATCAATTTCAAGGGGAAAATGAGGGTAACCACAGGCAGACGCCCTCCTATTAACCTACCTTTCCATTCAGGGTGGTGGCACTGGCATCCTGTCGCTCCTCATGCATGGGCTGGATAATAGTCCATTCGTTGGCTTCTTGGTCATATCACTCGATTATGATTAGAGGCGAGAAGCGTAAATGGCCACCCGTTACATAGATGGAACCATTAATTACGGCCACGCTAACATTTCAGTGGCACCAGTGCATCGGTGCCATGTGCTACCATGTCCGTGCGACGGGGTCAAATCTGCGTAGTGTTGGTGAAATTGTGGCCATCAAACCCCCCAAAACAATACCCAAAGCCATTTAAACACACACTGCCATGGCCGGACTGGCGAGTCTCCTGCCCCTGCGTTACATCGACCCAGTGGTCGGCCCGGGTGTCATAGGCTTCAATCCAATTGGTTTTGCGGAAATTCTAGCCACCAATGGCCAATAAGATGTCAGCGGGCAGGCGTGGGCGGATCAGTGGCCTTTCTTTTTTTTATATATATATTCCCTCCACCACCCCCCCTCTGCGGAGGACTACTTTATTTCTATTTATTTATTTATTTTTATTTATTTCCTCAAGAGAGGGAGAGGGAGAGAGAGGGGGACAGAAGGACGAAAACGGAGAAGAAGGGAAATAGAGAGAGAGCGAGGGAAAAGAGAAAAAAAAAAGAAGAAAGAAAACCACAGATAATCTGCTTCAATACCTGCTGATGAGAGAAAACAACAACCAACATCTGTACGAGTCACAATGAGCATGTTAAGGAGCAACAGCCGATCAAGACAGTGTGTGTCTGTGAGAACCTGTTTGTACCCCTGTGTGCACACCTGTGTATGTGAGCGCGCTGGTGTTCAAAAGGTCTCTCCATGTAAATGTCTAGTAGTATGTATGGGGAGCCACAGCCCCATCCCTCAGGACATGAAGCAGACACGGAGGAGGCCCGGACCCCAGACAGCCAGAGGCCCCCCAGGGCATGGGAGCCCCCGGAGGACCACCGCAGGGAGAATAGCATCCCTCACCCAGAAAAGGGCAGAGGAGAGCTCCGGAGGGAGGCCATCCGGCAGCCACAGTGCAGGAGCCCCAGGGGGCCGTGGCGGCAAGCCCGCAGGCTACACCAGCGGCCAGCCCCACCAGGGCAGACCAGGCCCTGGGCCCAGAGATCCAAGGGCCCCCCCAGCAAGGGCCCGACAGAGCCAGGAGGGCCAGATCTCGCCAGGCAACCGCCGAGGGCGAGCCAGCACCCACCCGAGCACCCAGCCCTGGACATCGAGAACCACCAACGCACCAGTGGCCAGGTGCCCCATCCACCAGCAGGGAGTGTGGCGGGGGGGAATAGAGCCCGAGATGTTATTTCAGGTGGAGTCTAGAACCCAACCTGACACATGCATATAGACAAACAGGCACACACATATACAAGCATACGTTCCCACCGTCATGCACACATAAACAAATATTTACACATTCACCCAACATAGAGACACACAGAAATGAACGCTGTACACACACTCTCACTCCCCGTATATACTCTCTGTGGACCCCATTTTTTTCCTCTGCCGAGGAAACCGGAAGACCACCCTGGACCCCGCAGCAGCCGGGAAGCGCACCAGCCCAGACCCCGACCAGACGGCCAGATCAGTGACCTTTCAAAGTCAGATCGTGGACTTTTATCGTCGAGATCATGTATGATCTTCAATACATCAGTGATAATTGGCCTGCACGCCGCATTGGCCTTCACTAGATCGTTGGCTTTGACGATCTTCATAAAGTACTCCGGATCCATACGAGCCATGCGAATCTACACAGGAAACAAAAATGAGAGAATTCTCATGAGTTCCTTAGTGCTTTCTGTGAATCTCTGGAGATGAGCAATTCCTAACATTAAAGGTACATTAGCTGAAGCCATTTACATAGAAAGTCTCAGATGTGTCAGCTAACACTTATTTCATGTAAGACATTTCAGTGTTTTGTTTTCCATTATTTCTTACACTCTCCTCCCAGGTGTAATACCTGGAAGCCTTGGTTGTAGACTTATGGGACATGGAAATGGAGGTTCAGTCTCTAGCTACAGTAATAAGGACTTCACTCAATGAGCATTCTATTGTTATATACACAAGTCAATGAGAACATAGTATAACTATACTCACCTTGGGCAACAGAGCTGAAATGTGGGCCTCTCGGGTGGCAGGCTCGTGCTCGATCCACCGGATGATGTCGTCAAACACCGCATCCTCTTCTCTGACATTCAGCTCATCCTGCTCTATGATGTCAGAAAGTTGTTCCAGGGTGAGTTCTGGGAATTCGTTTGAGGTGATGGCAACCTCCTTAAAGTTTTTCAGGATGAAGTCGAATGCAGACTGGCGCAGCTCATAGAGGCAGTAGACATCTCCGATCTTCAGAAGCCCAACACAGTTGTCGAGGCAGAGCTGCTCATGCAGAAAGTCACTGCAGCGCTGTATGATGCCCAGGATACTCAGCCGATCAGCAGCTGCCAGGAGGTTCTCCACATTCTCAGCCGTGACGAGCACAGAGTACGTGTAGGTGTATTCCATGATCTGCTGCATCGTATCTGGGGAAATGCCTGGGAACTGGTACTCCCGCTTTCCCGAATCCTTCCAGTCACCGGTGAACAGAGCCCTGAAAACAATCCAGATGTGAGTCAGAATCAGCTTTTTGGCTGATCACACAAGGAATTTGTCTCCAGTTTGTTGTCACTCTCAGTGAACTTAAACAGGAGACATACAAAAAATAAAAAACAGGACCACAACGGGACTCATTTAATAATTTTGGGTTTCCTAACTCTTCTGATCCAGGGACCCCCAAATGAATATCGACCAGAGCTAAGGACCCCCTGCCACAGATGATCACATAGGTACTTAAGAAGTAGGGTCAGGAAGGGCTTTAATCTTATCTTTCCAGCAGTGGCTCCCTAAAAATATTTTTCACTTAGACTAGAGGGCAGGTCCCCCGGAATATTATTTTTGCCACTGATTGACGTGGTCCACTTTTTGTAATATTTTTACACAGCTATTATATGCCAAAAGTTAAGGTGGTACCTTTAATAACTGTAGCTCAGAAATATTTTTGCTAACCCCGTAGTATACTAATATAACACAATAATTGTCATAACCTGTGCGTCCAACCCTTGTATGTGCTCAGGATGAACCTGCTCTCATCTGTGAAAAGCTCAGGGTGCCAGTGGCAGACCTGCAAATTCTGGTATTCTATGGCAAATGCCAATCGAGCTCTATGGTGCTGGGCAGTGAGCACAGGGCCCACTAGAGGACGTTGGGCCCTCAAGCCACCCTCATGAAGTCTGTCTGTGACCAAACAATCAGAAACATTCACACCAGTGGCCTGATGGAGGTCATTTTCTAGGGCTTCAGCAGTGTTCATCCTGTTCATCCTTGCACAAAGGAGCCAATACCGGTTCTGCTGATGGGTTAAGGACCTTCTACGGCCCTGTCCAGCTCTCCTTAAGTATCTTCCTGTCTCCTGGAATCTCCTCCATGCCCTTGAGACTGTGCTGGGAGACACAACAAATCTTCTGGCAATGGCACATATTGATGCGCCATCCTGGAGGAGTTGGACTACCTGTGCAACCTCTGTAGGGTCCAGGTATCGCCTCATGCTACTAGTAGTGACACTGACCGTCACCAAATGCAAAACTAGTGAAAAAACCGTCAGAAAAGATGAGGAGGGGAAAATGCCAGTGGCCTCCACCTGTTAAACCATTCCTGTTTTAGGGGTCGTCCCATTGTTGCCCCTCTAGTTCACCTGTTCATAATTTCATTAACACCAAAGCAGCTGAAACTGATTAACCACCCCCTCCGCTACTTAACTGACCAGATCAATATCTCAGATGTTTAATAGACTTGATGCTATACTCTAATTAAAAAGTGTTCCTTAAATTTTTTTGAACAATGTATAATTGTAGCATCTCTTCCCTTGTCTTAAACTCCACACACCTAGAGTTGTAACCTAGCATCCTATTGGCCTTTTTTATTGCTTCCCCACACTGACATGGAAGCATCAACATACACACCGAGATCTTTCTAATAACCAGCTACCTTTATTTCAGTGGAACCCATAATATATCTGTACTTTTATATTTCTGCTCCCTGTATGGATTACCTTACATTTATCTATGTTAAATTCCATCTGCCAGGTATCCACCCAGTCGCTAATTAAATCCAGATCCCGTTGTAGCCTCTCCGCTGCTAGATCAGTACCTGCTACACCACCCACCCTGGTGTCGTCTGCAAATGTAACCAGTTTACTGTATGTATTGGTGTCAGTATCATTAATGTAAATTAGGAACAGTAGTGGTCCTAAAATTTAACCCTACGGTACCCCACTATAAACGCAGGCCCACTGTCATGCCCGGCTCGTACGATCGTCGTGTGTGCCACGCCCCCTGATTATCCACGTGTGCTTCCCCAATCATGCCCAGCTGTATCTTGTTGTTTCACCATGTCTTTTGTCTATATCAGTCCACATCTTGCCCTGTCCGATGTCCGTCATTGATGTTAGTGCTGTTATGTCCCGTTCTGCCCATAGCCGTCTTTCCCCTAATAAAACCCCAGTTTTCCCCGTATTCTACCTCCCTGCTTCGTCCTTCCCTGCCTCCTTCCTGCCAGCCTGCCCGTCCGCACCCGCAAACTCTGACACCCGCAATATAATAATATCGTGTACAGTACATACTGTAATCAGTCCAGAGGTAATATCACTTCTCCAAATTCAAGTTGCCGGCTATGATTACTGTAGGTCCCAGGGGAAGGGGTTGCACTAAACCAGTATTTCAATGGATTACGAAAAACCTTAGTGCAAGGGTGCCCAAAGTGGGGCCCGCGGGCCAAGGTTGGCCCGCCGTACTATTTAGATTGGCCCGCCAATGGATATCTAAAATTTTAAATTATTACTGTACTAAAATTTGTTTCAAAAACTCTTAAAGCACGAATCCCAGTGTAGCTATCAGTGCGGTTATTTTTAGTGTACGTTGACCTAACTAATATATATTATACAGTCCTCACTCATGGTGCTTTGATTACATTTGAAATATCTAAGACTAAAATTGAAATACAAGCAACTATAAGGGTAATGTAGAGTATATCTGTCACGGGCGACCGCGGGCAGAGCGGCGATCGTGAGGGCAAGCGGGGAATCAGGAAGCAGGCAGGCAGGATTCGGGGCAAACGGGGATTTAATCAAAGGTTTTCGGGGAGCAGGGAACATTGGACACTGACTGACATCAATGACGGACGAAGGACTCAGGTAAGACACGGACTGAAATACACAGGACTGAGCAAATGAACTAGATACAGCTGGGTACAATCGGGAGAAAACACGTGGGTAATCAGGAGGCGTGGCACACAGGAGGAGCGGACAAGCCGGGCATGACAATATCTGTGCACATATGTACATTTTCACACTTCATAAATAGTCATATTTTAACAATTTGCAAAAAGTCCCATGAGTCTTTGTTGCCGCCATACGGGATCAAACCAGTTTGTGGCGGGTCACCACCAGGCTGCTAGCTTAAGCCACTATCAACATGGAGCGGCATCGTCAGTGGCACACAGACAAAAGACATTTTAAAAAATGCTGGGAGGAAGAATATTTTTTCACTGACATAAATGCTAAAGCGGTCTGCCTTATTTGTAACCAGTCTGTTGCTGTACTAAAGGAGTATAACATTCGTCGTCATTATGAGACGAAGCACGCAGCATTTTCGCAATTCAAAGGTGATGCGCGAAAGAACAAGACCAGGGAGCTGCTGGCTAAACTTCACAGGCAACAAGGGACTCTTACACGGCCCTCGACAGCCCAGGACAGCGCGACACGGGCCAGCTTTGAGATTACTGCGCTAATTGCCCGGGCTGGGAGATCATTTTCAACGGGTGACTTTGTTAAGGAGTGTCTGTCCATAGCTGCGACAATCATGTGCCCGTCACAGGCAAAAACTTTCTCCCAGATCAGCCTCTCACGAAATACTGTGACACGTCGTATTGAAGAAATGTCTCTAGACATTAAGGAGCAATTTAAAGCAAAGGCTGCTGGATTTGTCGCCTTTTCTTTGGCGTGTGATGAAAGCACGAACATTTCGGACTCTGCACAACTTTTGGTTTTCATACGGCGAGTAAATGAAAACATGGAAATAACTCAGGAGCTGGCTGGATTTGAGACACTGCGCAGCACAACAAAAAGTGAGGATTTGTTTGCAGCCGTTGAGCGAGTGTTGGATACGAACGGGCTGAGCTGGGAAAAATTGGTTGGGATAACAACTGATGGAGCACCTGCCATGGTTGGGAGGACAACAGGCCTTGCCACACTAATTTCCCAGAAGGTTTCCCAATGTGGAGGTAAGGTGGCAAAATACCACTGCATCCTGCACCAAGAGCAACTATGTGCCAGATCAGTTGGTATGGGAGACGTGGTGCGTGACGTGATTAAAATCATAAACTGCATACGATCAAAAGCGCTCTCACACCGCCAGTTCAGAGCTCTTCTAGAGGAGGTTGATTCACAATACAAGGATGTGCTTTACCACCAAGAGGTGAGGTGGCTGAGCCGCGGGAAAGTCCTCAAAAGATTTTTTGAGCTGCGCCATGTCATCGCGGAGTTTCTGACAAGCAAGAACAGTGACACTCAAGTCCCCACAGATGAAAAATGGTTTTGTGACGTGGCTTTTATGGTGGACATCACTGACCTGCTCAACACCCTGAATATTCAGCTTCAAGGGAAGGATCAGATCATCACTGAGCTGTTTGACCACATAACGGCCTTCAGGTCGAAGCTGCAGCTACTCTGTCGACATCTGTCAGCAGGTTGGTTAATACATTGTACACACACAGAGACACACATACACATTCAGTTTTAATGGTGATAATGTCTATCATACTGTATTTTATGCCGTAAATAAGTCCCGGCCTTGTTAACTGTGTTGCGGAGGGACAGCGCTGTCCATGGTTCTTAAACTTGATTGACAGGCAGACATGCGCTTTGTTTGTCTTTTGGAGCTTGCATATTTTTTGTGATTGTAAAAATGCTTATGATTTAATCAAGTGATAATGGAGAGGAAAGGTGGCAGCATGTACCTGCACCTCACATGATAAAAGTGCAGTTACTGGGATTGATATTATGTGGAATATGTTAGTAAGTGCATTTACTAACATATCCATATTCCACTGTTGTGCAGTTAAAAAGTATTGTTAAAAAGTATTGTAATAAAATTGTAAGGCTAACTCTTTCAAAGTACATAAAACAACATTTATGTTGCAATATTTATTATTATTTGACGACTTAGCAGCTCTTTCACTTCTTCCCAGGAAACCTTGCACACTTCCCTAGTCTGAGAGAGGTCAACCTGGTGAAGCAGAGACTGCCTGAATATGCAGCACATCTCAGACACTTGGACCAGGACTTTGCGTTGCGCTGTGAGGACTTTAGGGAAAGTAGAGGTGACATGGAGCTGTTTTCTCAACCCTTCACCATAAGTGTGGACTCAGTGCCTGATCACATTCAGATGCAGCTAATTGAGTTTCAGTGTGATTCTGAGCTAAAGAATAAATTCATGTCACTACACCTGAAAGACTTCTACACACATGTCTCATCTGAAAGGTACCCAGACATTAGGAAACATGCACAGGTCATGTTAGCTTTGTTTGGCAGCACTTACATCTGTGAACAGACTTTTAGTGTAATGAACCTTAACAAGTCCAGGCTCAGAAGCACTCTGACTGACCCACACCTACAGGACATCCTCACCCTCTCAGTGAGTCAGCTGCAACCTAATATTGATAGGCTGATAAACGCCAAAGAACAGCTTCATGTTTCTCACTAGTGGTGCAATTATATTGTTCCTACTGTTGTTGTTGTGTTGCTGTTGGACATGCACTCTTTGACATTTTGCACTATATGTGATTACAAAAGTTTAGACGTGTTCTAAATGCCTATATATGACTTATTTGTCATATTTTGTTTATGTTATTTACACAGAAAGGAAGGTTAGATAACTGTTTGATAAATAAAACTACTTTACTTTACTATTAGTGTTTGTATTTTGTGTAAAATATTACATTTGGCCCGCGGTCCTCCGATAGATTTTCATTTTGGCCCACTAAGGGAAAATGTTTGCGCACCCCTGCCTTAGTGCTTAATTAGTAATCACCGATGGTTGCAGCGGAATTTCTGAAGAGAACCGTCAAACGAGAACAACGTTTATCCAAAATGGGAAATTTATGACGCTTTCACAAACTAGATAATATGAAAAAGAAAACTTTATTTTAAGTATGCAATGTCAGGAGAAGATTCAGCTCCCATCTCCAGCAGAGCTTCTCCCATGTCCTGGAGGACGCAGGGGACTGACTAGTACGAATGGGCCTTGTTCCATGCCTCCATTGTGGAGGCGGCTGACTGGAGCTGTGGCCTGTTGTGGCAGCAATCCCCGAACCCGCTGGTGGACAGCGTTGATGGTATGTTGGAATGCGGCTTCGGCGGTCGTCGAGGTAAAAACTCAGGTGTGGGAGGAGTTTAGCGAGGCCATGGAAAATTACTTCCGGACAGCTTCGTCTTCAAAGACCTCGATCCCACCAACACACCTTCCAATGAGGAAGTAGAGTCTGGGGAAAAAAAGAGGTGTCTATATAAACTCAATGTATGTTATAGGGAAAGAATTCGGGGTGGGGGGTTTAAATGAGGTTACGTACTGGGCATGCTGTTGTGGGCAGATGGGTTTCTCTCCTCCTTGGCGGCCATTAGGGACTAACGAGGTGAAGCGTATTCTATGATGCGGGGGTGCGCAGGCACTACGCAGCAGCTGAAATGCTGTCTGGCTCTGCTCATGTCCTGCGCACGATACCAGCTGCCTGTCCCCGCATCATAGCACTCCACCTTGTTAGTTACCCCAAACCCATCGTGGCCGCCCATCACAAATAGGAGGTCGTCCACCACTGCGATGCCAAACTCACTGCGCGGTGTGGACATGGGGGCCACAGCATGCCAGCGGTTTGTGGTAGGGTCATAGACCTCCATGGTCTGCAGGTGATCAGGCCTGTTGATACCGCCCACCTGAGAGATGCCAAAGATTCATTATCACTTGCTTGCCAAAAGGATGGGCAAACATCAACTTTCCCAAAGTCATGAACTCTTAAGCAATTTTCACCCT
Organism: Brienomyrus brachyistius; assembly: GCF_023856365.1. Classification (NCBI taxonomy): domain Eukaryota; kingdom Metazoa; phylum Chordata; class Actinopteri; order Osteoglossiformes; family Mormyridae; genus Brienomyrus; species Brienomyrus brachyistius. The sequence continues at coordinate 6,436,698 of NW_026042306.1, read as the reverse complement.
ATGAAAGCAGGCGCCTTAGAACCTCCCATTGTCTATAGATGACACAAGCTTATATACAGAAGTCAACCTATATGCAATGAAAACATGGATTTGGGCAACAGAAAACTTGTATGATTCGGTGAAAACTGTGAGCCTTCAAAAAAGACTCCTTATGCTAATATATTTTGCTTTTTTATTGTTATTAGTTAAAACGAACACTTGAAGCTAATCAGACACTGAAAAAAACAACAATCTGACTAATTATATCTGGAACTAGGGAAAATAATTAATAAAAAATCTAAACTTTACAACCCGAGCTAGTAGCAGAGACCCCCCAGCAGATCCATTTATAACCCAGAAATGAATGCAGGGAGGCTAAAGAGGGTAGCATGTATGTTTTTTATGTGTATTAAGATAAGCCTTTGCAGCAGGTATTTCTGGCATTTAACTGTTTTGTTTGGTTTAAATGTATCACAATGAAAGACACAGCAGCAAAGACAAAAAAACCATGAGTCTTACAGGTAAAATGTGAGATTTGACACAGAAAGGAATCACTCACCGCATATATCTTCCCTTTATACGCCGTGACTCCAAGGCTGTGACGGGGAGTGCTCATTGGAGTGATCAAGCTCCATTCGTTTGTGAGGGGGTCAAAGCACTCCACTGTAGATAGGCTCTCTGTTCCATTGTGGCCCCCACAGATGTATATCTATGAAAACCAATTTAACTGTGAAGACCGTTATACTGTATATGACTGGGGTTTGGAGGTTACAGATAAAGTTCATTGTGACTCAAAAATAAAAGTATATGCTATGCATAGTGTATGACAGGGTTCCCCAGTCCCGTTCCTGGAGGAACACAGTTTGCAAATTTCCCTTCTCAAACACACCATAATCAGCTAATTTTCAGGTTTAGTATGGCTGTTTGAAAAGGGAAATCTGCAAAGAGTTTTGGATTCTGCTCCCCCAGGAACAGAATAAAGGAAACCTGACATGGGAACACCATTTCATCTATCTCACAAGTCTTGGAGTTGACACCACAGCACTACCCAATGTGCCACTAATGGAGACCAATAATGCATTTATCCAAATACTTAAATGTATTGAACATAGTAATTGTTGATTAAAATCAGCAATCTGAAGAGAAAGAGAACTCATGACTGTGTAAAATACTCCATTTCAAGGGGAAAATGAGGGTAAACAGTCAGACGCCCTCCCATTACCCTACCTTGCCATTCAGGGTGGTGGCGCTGGCATCGTTTCTCCTCTCATTCATGGACTCGAGCTGGGTCCATTCATTGGTTTTTGGGTTGTAGCACTCTACGATGTCGAGGGGCCAGAAACCAATATGGCCACCCATGGCATAGCTGAGCCCATCGAGCACGACCACACTAACATTACAGCGCTGCCAGTGTATTGGGGCCATCTGCTGCCATGCTCGTGTGATCGGGTCGTATCTGCGCACAGTATCGATAAAGTTTTGCCCATCAAACCCCCCAATGCAGTACACAAACCCATCATGGTACACCGTGCCATGACCAGCTAGGTTGCTCTGCTCCTCCTGCGTGATATCCACCCAGCGGTCGGCCCGTGTGTCATATGCGTCGATGCAGTTTGTCGTGTGCATGTTCCATCCACCAACAGCCAGCAAAATTTCAGAAGGCAAGCGCGGGCGGATCAGTGGGTTCTCAAAATCAGAGAATGGACTTTCATCATGAAGATCATAGATGACCTTCATGACATCAGTGATAATTGGCCTGCACGCCGCATTGGCCTTCACCAGATCGTTGGCTTTGACGATCTTCATAAAGTACTCCGGATCCATACGAGCCATCCGAATCTACACATGAAACAAGAATGAGAGAATTCCCATGAGTTCCTTAGTGCTTTCTGTGAATCTCTGGAGATGAGCAATTCCTAACATTAAGGATACAGCAGTAAGTGCAAATTTTAATTTCTTTAGCTGAAGCCATTTACTTTGAAAGTCTCAGATGTGTCAGCTAACACTTATTTCATGTAAGACATTTGAGTGTTTTGTTTTCCATTATTTGTTACACTCTCCCAGGTGTAATACCTGGAAGCCTTGGTTGTAGACTTATGGGACATGGAAATGGAGGTTCAGTCTCTAGCTACAGTAATAAGGACTTCACTCAATGAGCATTCTATTGTTATATACACAAGTCAATGAGAACATAGTATAACTATACTCACCTTGGGCAATAGGACTGAAATGTGGGCCTCTCGGGTGGCAGGCTCGTGCTCGATCCACCGGAGGATGGCGTCAAACACCACATCCTCTTCTCTGACATTCAGCTCATCCTGCTCTATGATGTCAGAAAGTTGTTCAAGACTTAGTTCTGGGAACTCGTTTGAGCTGATGGCAACCTCCTTAAAGTTTTTCAAGATGAAGTTGAATGCAGACTGGTGCAGCTCGTTTACGCAGTAGACATCGGCGATTTTAAGAAGGCCAATGCAGTTGTTGAGGCAGAGCTGCTTATGCAGGAAATCATAGCAGCGCTGTACGATGCCCAAGACACTGAGATAATCAGCAGCTGCCAGGAGGTTCTCCACATTGTCAGCTGTGATGACCACAGAGTACGTGTAGGAATACTCTATGACCTGCCTCAGTGTTTCTGGGGAAATGCCTGGGAGTTGGTACTCCCGCTTTCCTGAATCATTCCAGTCACTGGCGAACAGAGCCCTGAAACACAATCCAGAAGTGACTCATCTAATAAATATCGGTTTTGCAGGCAAAGTTAAATAAGGGGTTTTCTAAATCTTCTGAACCAGGGACCCCCAAATGGAAATTAAGCAGAGATAAGGACCCCCTGCTACAGATGATCTCATAGGCATCTAAGAACTAGGGACCGGTGGCTTTAATTCTTATTTTTCCAACAGTAGCTCCCCCTTTAATATATTTTACTTGGGCTGGTGGGCAAGTCCCCCGGAATACTTTGTTTTGCCTGTTTGACATGGTCCCCTTTTTATATATTTATACCATTATTATTATTATTATTATTATTATTATATAGTAAAAGTTAAGGTGGTACACTTATCAGAAATATTTCTGATCAGCACTGACCTACATTAATATAATTTAATATAATGTATATTAATATAAACTTTCTGTCATCCTAGAGCCTTATTGCCAAGGAGAAGTCATTGCTAACGAGAGATAAAAACTGACTCCTTGCTGTTTTCGCATCTTCATATATGGGTCACCGCTACTTACTGGAAGTAGGAGCTACAGCCACACAGAATTACTCTATGGGCGTTGAATTGAACACCGTCGGTGATGAGGACCACGTCACAAAGCTGTCCTGCCAGCCGAAGCTTGTTAAACACTTCGAACGCCGGGGACATCAGTACTCGCTCCATGTCGTGTGCCATCATAATTCAAAAATGTGGATATCTCGTCTCTCTCTCCTTTTTATATCACTCGAAATGACGTGTACATACGTTCTAAGACGCAAAAACCGCACTTTGCGTCACAGTTTCCTAAGATACCGTAATGTTTATTTTTAAATGTATATTTGAGACTCGAAATGGATTGGGGGGGGGGGGGTATATTCTACGCACAATCAGCTGTACAAGAAGAACAAGTGAAATGTTTTTAACATCACTTTTGGAAAATGTATACCGTGCTTATCTTAGAATTTAAGTTTTGTATTATGTAAGAATAGTCAAATCACGAATTCCCGAAATAAAATAAATAAATAAATGTTTTCATATTTTTTCTCCTCCGCTACGTTTCTAAAAATGAAAAACAAAAAAGGTCCTTTACATGTCTGTCAGGAACGAGGTTTAAGTTCGCATCTTATTCCCTAGTTTCCACTTTAGACATAAGCCATTGAGCAACAAATGTCCACAAGACATTATTTTATGGGCTAAATCTGGTCGGCCCGTTGTGGCAATTATTTGGAACAAGAATAGTCCTTGAAAATTGGGCTGGGCGGTCCGTCTGTTTTGGTCAACATTTAGCACAAGGCGGACGTATTTATCGGACCGCATATATCCCCAATACGGTCATGAAAACAAATTGCAGCAAGTGTGGAATTATCACAATGATTATTGTGCTGTGTACACTTCACCCAAATCCTGAACGCTATTGAATATAATCGATTATGTATTATAGAGCAGTTATGTTAATCAAGGTACAGTGTGCAATATCACTCCATGAGCTATTGACCATTTTCCTGTTTTATGATCTTTTCTTGAGAAATCGTTTTTTATTTTATTTTTTGTAATTCCTCACTTCTGCCGACTAACTCCTCCACGTTTAATATATTTTCGTGCAGGTTTTTAAGTTTGTTTTCCTGCAGCTTCACGGCACCCATCGTTCTTGCGCACCCACACAGATGGACGAGTTAAGCTAGAAGTGGATGGGAGTAGTGGCAGGACAGATATTCCGAGGGCACCCATTAAACGATGTAAGTAATTATTATTTATCGTTAGAATTCTCACTTAACACAGAATGTTGTCTTTGGCTGAAGTTTAAACAGTCGAGCTGAATTGTGGGAAGATAAGCTGAAGCTGTTCGCGTCCGCAGCTAATGCTCGCGCCATGACTAGCTAGCACATAGTGAAATGGTGAATGGATTTGGCGACATTTTCCGTTGGAATTGAGTACAGAGACGTAGGTGTTGTTTTGTTTGTGGCCCTGCTTTTACAATGCACGTGTAGCAAAGTGAAGTTGGGATCTGCTTGCGTCTTTTGCAGCTAACATCACACTCGATATAGCCGCAGTTTATTGTGGAATCGCCATTTTGGGTGTACACAACGCAAGAGCGCACGAGTGTTTATATAAAACAATTCCACTCTGGCTGAGTTTTCTTCTTATTATTTTTCATGCTATACTATATACAAACTTTTTACTTGTACATCTTAGGATATAGTTCATTGTGACAATATAAATGGTAGGAGAGAACTACAACAGCAACGACTGTGGGTTGGGGCTGGGTTGGGGATAACGTTTTCATAGTTGGGATTAGGGTTTTGCCCATAGACATGAATGCAGAGTCCCCATAAAGACATCTAGCACATCTTCTTCTTTGTGTTCTGGAATTGCTTCTTGTAGGTTAAGTTAGAATGGTTTTCACTGTTCTTTGGTCTGGAGAACAGGCTGATTAATCACAGTTGAGTTTTGTGGGCAATCAACCATATGAATATGTACATATATGTGTGTGTGTGTGTGTGTACAGTAGTGTGCAAAAAATCATAAGCAGTCAAAAGAAATTGTGTGATTGTTAGGGTCTGTAGCAGCTAATCACTGCTGTTAATAGCAGCTACTATAAACTACTGTTAATATAACTGCTAATAACATAACAATTTTCCCGTTTTTTTGTGTAATAAAGCCTATAATGTAATAATGTGATACGTTTTTGATTCAAATATGTTAGTATGATATTGGTAAGTTATTACTGTATCAGCCTTTATTACATTAAGGGGGAAAATTAGCACATTATTGGCAGTTATTACATTAACGGTAGACATCATATTATATATGTCTAATGCAGGGGCGCTGCTAAGGATTTTGGGTCCCATGAAAGGAATCTTGACAGGGCCCCCCACACAGTTTATTGGGGGCTTCTCTGGGCCCCCTCTCAATCATGGGCCCCGAGAATCGTCATCGTTTACCCCCCCTTTACAGCGCCCCTGGTCTAATGCACGAAGCATTAACGTTAGATATGCTTGTACCACAACTTATTAGGCAAGAGAGAAGTTCTATTGCCCATTTTCATTGCAAACCAGCTTAACATTTACAGGATAATTAATTGCAAGTTCCGATGTAGGCTGCCATTCACACACACAACTGGAAATAATAAAATGCCTGGACAGAGCAGATACAGCCATTGTAGCCTTCGCTCCTGTCTGCTGCTGTATGCAAATCTCACTGAACCATTAAAGCTGGAGCAGAAGTGATGTCTCCGACTAATTGCTGGTTGTTAGAGAAGTACTCAGAATAATGAGAAATAAAGTAAGAATTGTGAGGGAAAAAAAATCAGAATTTCGACTTAATAAGTCAGAAATGCAGCTGCACCAGTCTGCAATAAGTCAATGTGTGTTTTTTTCTACTCCAGATGGCAGAAAACTCTAAAATCAACAAAGCTCAAGAGTCATAATTCAGAATTTGTTCATTTAGATCAGAAACAGCTCTATGGGATGCTTTCGTCTAATCAGACTGTACCACATGGTTCATATGTAACACTTTTCTGGAGACCGCAACAAATGGGGGATTCTGAAACTGCCCGTTTGTTTGGAAAATTCCAGTCACCCTGAGTGAAAAAGGGTAGAACCCTCCCTCCTGTCCCACTGGCCTATGATTGCCTGATAGTAGGAAGAGACGGTCTATAGGGGAAAGTAACCTTCAGTTTAACTCACAGAAAGACAATAAATAGTAGCACTTAACAAATGAGAGAATATTAATTGACTAGGACAAACTGAGATGAGCAACAGGAAATATAACTGTAAGCTGATAAGAGAAAAAGAAGGTGAAGGGGAAAATGGAGGGAAATTTGCTGCTTCTGATTGGATGCAAGCATGCAGGTCAGCTGATCCACCTGAATGTTTCCAACTCAGCAATCGGTGATGAAGGGTCAGTAGATTGGCTAAGTGCTGGAACCAGAAGCAGAAGCTGGCTTTCATGCTCTGGAGGGTCCTGTGGCATGAAACCTTAAGCAGTTCTTTACGCATATGATGCTCCTTTAGGGGGTGCCATAGACATTCGGTCTGCATATATATTATGTTTTATCAGTGTTTCTTGTGGACCCTCAGCAGTCCATGTTTTTGCTCTCTCCCAGCACCAGCTGTCTGGCAAGGAGCAAAAACGTGGATGGACTGGGGGTTCCTGTGGATCAGGTTGAAAAACATTGTTCTGTATTGTTTTTGTTAAATGACTGATATTCAGAATTTATTTTTGGGGCTTTGGCTGCATCCTGGTTATAATGTTTAATTGAGATATGAATTAATATGGAGAACACCACACGCACGGCACAAATTCTATGAAGATACTACTCATAAATTTAATGTGATAACACATGTGATAAAAATACAAATATAAGGGCTTTATTTGTATGAATAAAGCATTTCACATATCTAACACATGTGTCCCCAACAACCGTAGCCAGATATTAAATCTGTTCTAGAAGAGCACACTCATTGCTTGCTGTAAAAGCATGCAGGAGGTCCCAGCTGAGCTCTGCTATAGTTGTGCTCTGTGTATTATTCATTTGGCAGATGCTCTAAGACAGAGAAATGGTTGGAGAGAACAAGGCAATTAACAAATGCATGCAAACAAGTGGCATGTTACACAACAGGAGCAAACCATTACAGCATCCGATAACAAAGGAAAGCAGTTGTCTTGCCATAATTGCATTTTGATAGCTGTTCTAGTGCCTTAACCTCTATGCTCTGACTCCACTGTAAGGTCTAAGTTCTGTTCCCTCAGTCCATTATTCAAGAGGCATTTTCCTTATTTTGGTGAATGTTTCTGATTCTTGTTAGTGTCCACTGTTTCTGTTGATTAAGTCCAGTGATGCTAGCCACACCGGTAGATGCGTAACCTGGTTACCCACCAGGCAGGCAGATGGGGGCAGGTGGGCGAGGTGCAGCGTACTGTATGATGCAGGGGGGCACTGTGCAGCAGCTGAAGTTCCTCTTGGGTGTAATCATGTCCTGCGTACGGAACCAGCTGCCTTTCTCTGCATTGTAGCATTCCACATTTGCACTTATGGATCCTGCCGTCTGTTGGGGTCTGGCCACAGAATCTCATCAACATCACAAGCAATGTCTGCTCTTGCTAAGCATCGGGGAAAATATCCCCTTGTGTGCCGAATCCATCCACGGATTGACCTTACCTCAATATCTCCGCAGGCCTGTTCCATTGCCTGCAGAAGAGGCATGCGGGCATGTGGTTGGCGGTCATATACGCGCCATCTCCAAGCAGAAAAAAACTCTTCTATAGGGTTGAGAAATGGCGAGTAAGGGGGCAAATACACAACTTCAAATTGATCATGGTTGGTGAACCAGTTCTGGACGATAGCAGCCCGATGGAAACTGACATTATCCCAGACAACAACAAACCTGGGCTGCTCTGGTCTGTCCTGTACAACTGCATCATGAAGTGCATCTAGAAATGTGATTATGTGTTGCGCATTATATGGACCCAGTTTGGAATGATGGTACAGTAGCCCTCGGAGGCTTATGGCGGCACACAATGTGATATTTCCCCCGCACTGCCCCGGGACGTGCACAATCGTCCTTTGGCCAAGTATATTATGTCCCCGTCGTCTACTTTTGCTAAGGTTGAATCCAGCCTCGTCAACGTAAATAAATTCATGAGGCTGAGCAGCTCCATCCACGTCCAAGATTCTCTGCAACAAAAAATACATATTGTAGATGGCATTACTCAAAACACACAACTACACTACTACACATACAGAACCGCCCCACCCCACCACACAGGTACCTGTGTAGCTTTCCGAATATATCTATGTGGTACTGATCAAATGGTACATATTCAGCTGTTACTGGACTGCACCCATTCTGTATTGTAAATGTAAAGGACTGTTACACTTACCTGTACATATTCATGTCGAAGTCCTTTGACCCTGACACTGTTCCTCTCAATTGGGACCCTGTACAGTTGCTTCATGGTCATGTTGTGCTTTACCAGGATGCGTCTGATAGTGGTAATGCTTACTCGATTTATGTTGTTGAATACCTGCCTATCTTCAAGTATTTGTTGCTGTAGCTGGTGGAGACGGATTGCATTGTTTGCTCTCACTAGGTTCACAATGGCAAGTTCCTGCTGTTGTGTGAACAGGCGCTGCCGTCCACCCCCAGTAGGTCTTCTAGCCATTCTGTAGAAAAATGCAACCACAAATTGTTATTGGTTTGCTTCTTTTTTACAGTACTGTATATACTGTACTTTACTGTGTATACCATACACAGTACTGAAACATCTCAACACGTTATCATCGTATGTTTCACAAAACTACTACTTTTCTTCAAAAAGGAGCATTAGTCACCCTGAAATACAGTACATGTGATACGGCAATGTGATATGGTACAGTATTGTAAATACTCTAGATACAGTCTGAGTAGAGTAGAGAGTTGAAGACATACCTGTTTTCCAGTCGGAATGTCCTTATTATGGATGAAACTGTGAAACGGCTTAGATTAGGGTGGACTCTCTGCCCAGCTTCCCTCATAGTCAGGCCATGGTTTATTACATGGTCCACCAAAGTTGCTCTTATGTCATCAGAAATAATGGTCCTTGCATAGCCTCTTCGACCACTTCCTCCTCTCTCTCTCTGCCTGTCTTCCTCTTCCTCTACCTCTGCCTCTAGCTCTCCCTGCTTCCATGCTTGCAAACTTCTCAAAATGGCTTAAGTGAGGTGTATTTGTAGCTGGCTGATTGGTGTTCCATTTTGTAAGTAAGCATTTTCAGGTGTGTGTCTAAGTATTTTCAATTGCCCAATGTGTTTTGTATTTTGAATAGATGTGTTTTCCCACTGGTACCCTGAGATTTCATTTTTGAATGAAGTGTCTTATGTATGACATAGTGTGTAGTGTGCAGGAGTAAGTGTGTTGTAGAAAGGAGTGAGTGTGTTGCAGAATTGCAACTAAAGTGCTAACCAGAACTTTTATTTAAGGTATGGTTGCACTTTGTTTAAGGTATAGTAACAACAACTTCAAGTTACGTTACTTTGGTTTAAGCATGTGTCTATAGTGTTCAAGCAATGGGTAAAAACTGTAATAGCAGCAGCAAAGCTAACACCCGCAACCAAAAAGCGTAATGTTCCTAATAGAGTGGCTGATCTGTCCTGAAATCGTAAAACTGAAAAGTTTTCAAACACAGTATGTATATTATATAACATGTTGGATAAATAGATGTAATTTATTGGTGACTTCGTGTACATTGAAGTTTCTGCCTTTTAAACAACTATAAAGTAATGTTGTTTGTTATATAAAAAATGTACATTTAAATGTATGAAACAAAAAATGTATACACACACACATTACATTTTCGTTAGCTGTAAAATACAGTGAAGTGAAATCTCCATTATTTGCGTTGCAATATTCCACCACTAGGGGGCAATTTTGGACGAAGGAATCTCTTTAATGGCTGTTACCAACAGAAATGTTTGCTGCTACAGTATTCAGCTTTCTGGGTGTCCTGCAAAAAGAACTAGATGACTACAAGTAGGTATGGAATGCACACTGCCCATCTGACAAACCAGAAGCCACTTTTTGAAATGTAAATTTTATTATTGAAACATTTTGTTGGATTGCACTCTAGGTTTAATGGAAGAAACTGTGGATTCCATGTATCTCCTGAAAATCTTCATAGTCTTTGTGGAGACAATGATCTTCAAATTCACTTTGAGGTCTTGCAGAGACAAAATGAACTTGCTCCACCAGTCAGCTGGGTTACTGCCATGGAGAATTATATTGCATTCAAAAGTGTATTAGGTCTATAAGGTAATTCTGCTAACAAATTGTACAAAGCTCTCAAAATTATTTTGGTTTTCAGACAACAAATAACATTTTTCCAGCCTTTGTTCTCCAAATAAGACATTTATTTAAACGTTGTATACAAAAATAAATTAAGCATGTTCAATAAGAACACTTTGGCCATTATACATATTGCTGTGTATAGAGCCATTAAACTGCCCCCTTAAAGCTTTTTACTGCCAAACAAAGCTGTCAGGTCAAAAATCACACTGTTAAAAATGAAGTATAAAAGAATACAAAAATAACTTCTAACAACTTATAACACTTATTCAATAAGATTATAGAACAACATAATCATTGCATTGCAATTCAATCACCAGAGGTGGCGTGGAGTACAATAATTAACAGCTTGGCTTCAGGGAATGCCAAACCCTTCAGGGAATCCCAGTGTTATTTAACTGTCCCATTCTGTGTCCCTTCCCTGTTTGGCCAGTAGGTGTCATTGGTCATCTCGTCCCACGTGTTGTCAGTCTTTCTTGTCCTCCCCTGTTGTCAGTCTGTAGCGTTTCCCTTGTTCCCTGCCAACCACTTGTTGAGCACGTGGTTACCTGTAATTTCAATTCATTAACTTACTGTTTGCCATAGGCTTTTAAATACATTATAAATAATTTAAAAAAATAACATAACAAGAGATAATACTATGAATTTCCTCACTGATTAATTGTGTTGTGGGTTGGAACTCAGTATGGAGTCCCCACAAAGATACAGATACCTTATATGTGTGTGTGTGTGTGTGTGTGTAGCAGGGCCGTAGCACATCTTCTTCTTTGTGTTCAGGAATTGCTTCTTGTAGGTTAAGTTAGAATGGTTTTCACAGTTCTTTGGTCTGGAGATCAGGCTGATTAATCACAGTTGATTTTTGTGGACAATCAACCATATACATATGTACATATATATGTGTGTGTGTGTGTACAGTAGTGTGCAAAAAATCATAAGCAGTCAAAAGAAATTGTGTGATGTCACGATTGTTACGGTTTGTAGCAGCTAATCACTGCTGTTAATAGCAGCTAATAGCTGCTGTCTGTAGCAGCTAAACTACTGTTAATATAACTGCTAATAACATAACAATTTTCCCGTTTTTTGTGTAATAAAGTATATAATGTAGTAATGTGGTGTGTTTTTGATTCAAATATGTTAGTATGGTATTGGCAAGATATTATTGTATCAGCCTTTATTACATTAAGGGGGAAAATTAGCACATTATTGGCAGTTATTACATTAACGGTAGGTATCATATGTGCCCTTGAGAGGTAAAGTGGGCTATCCCACATGTCAGTCAAAAATGACTGTCCAATATTAATTATTGAGGGTCTATCTATCTTTTAAATATACTGAGATCTGTGCTACCTATGATACATATCAATTGTAGGGTATAGACACACTGATTTTTTTTTTTTTTAATTCAACTTTGGAGCTCATTTTCTCAAAACTTTGTTTTTGTGGGATAGCCCACTTTACCTCTCAAGGGCACATGTTATATAGGTCTAATGTACGAAGCATTAACGTTAGACATGATAAGCTGGTTACCCACCAGGCAGGCAGATGGGGGCAGGTGGGCGAGGTGCAGCGTACTGTACGAAGCGGGGGTGCGCAGGCACTGTGCAGCAGCTGAAGCTCCTCTTAGGTGCAATCATTTCCTGCGCACGGCACCAGCTGCCTTTCACTGCATTGAAACATTCCACTTTTGCAGTTACTTTGAAGCCATCGGAGCCTCCCATCGCAAACAGCAAGCCGTCCACCACTGCGATGCCGAAATAGCTTCTTTGTTGTCTCATGGGAGGCCCAGCGTGCCACTGGTTAATTGCAGGGTCATAGACCTCCATAGTCCGCACTGGATGAGCCCCGTTGGTACCGCCCACCTGCGAGACACCAATGGTAAGTGATCACTCGGGTACCAAACAGATAAGTAAATATCAGCTTTCTCGAAGTCAGGAACTCTTAAGGAATTATCGCCCTATAATAGCAGGCTGCACAGAACCTCCCATTGTCTATATAGGACACAAGCTTATAACTAATTTGTGTTCAACATACATGTCAACATAACTGCAGTGGAAAAAAAGGGAATTTGGGCAACAGAAAACCTGTACAATTCAGCGAAAACTGTCAACCATCAAAAAAATACTTCTTATGATCATATATTTTGCTTTTATTATTATTTTTATTAGTACTAAAAATAATACTTGTAGTCAGACACTGAAAAAAAAAACAAACAGAGCAATTACGTCTGGAACTACAGAATATAACTGTAATCAAAAATCTAAGCTTTACTAAGCGTATTCGTTTATAACCCAGATATGCAGGGAGCATATATGTATTGAGATGGGCCTTCCCAGCAGGTCATTTCATCCACTGAATTCTTTTGTTTGATTTAAGCGCATTACAATCTGTGACACAGCAGCAGTGACAAAAAATGAGTCTCAGATAAATCTTGAGATTTGACTCCTTTGTTTCAGAGTACAAGAAAGGAATCACTCACCGCATAGATGTTTCCCTGATATGCCGCTACTCCAAGGCCACGTCGGCGAGTGCGCATGGGAGCGATCAAGGTCCATTCGCCCGTGAGTGGATCATAGCACTCCGCAGTGGAAGTGGTCTGAGCTCCATTGCTACCCCCACAAATGTATATCTAGGAAAGATGGTTCACAAGTGATGTGTGTTATGCTGTACATGATTGGAGATGGAGATCTAGAAAGCGTAAATGTACATTTAGCTAATGGATGTTTAATCCATCCACCTTCCATAAAAGTCTATTCAGTACAGGGTGGTGGTGAACCTGGAGCCTACCACAGGAAGCACATGGGCATTGGTAGGGAATTTACAGTTAGTTGTGATCATTTCCCTTGTGAACCGCAGCTTAATCAGCTAATTAAGTTCACTAGGTTTGTTTGAATAGGGAAATCTGCAAATTGTTTAGGATTCTGACCCTCCAGGACTGGAATTGGGTAAAGCTCCTACGTTAACACCAGTTATTGTATCTCACAAGTCTTGGGCTGTGGGCAAAATTGCAAAAACACAGAGCTGGACACCACAGCACTGCCCAATGTGCCACTAATGCAGAGCGACAATGCAAGGTCATTTATGTTTTATCTAAACACTGACGTTTACTGAATAAACAATTATGGATTGAAATCAACCATTTGAAGACAAAGCGAGCTACTGAGTATGTAACATAATCAATTTCAAGGGGAAAATGAGGGTAACCACAGGCAGACGCCCTCCTATTAACCTACCTTTCCATTCAGGGTGGTGGCACTGGCATCCTGTCGCTCCTCGTTCATGGGCTGGATGATGGTCCACTCATTGGCATTTGGGTCATATCGCTCTACGATATTCAGAGGCGACACGTCTAAACGGCCACCCATCACATAGATGAAGCCGTTACTTACGGCCACACTGACACAACAGCGGCGCCAGTGCATAGGGGCCATGTGCTGCCATGTCCGTGCGACGGGGTCAAATCTGAGCACAGCATCGGTGAAATTATGGCCATCATAACCCCCAAAACAATACATGAAGCCATTTAAACACACACTGCCATGGCCGGACTGGCGAGTCTCCTGCCCCTGTGTTATATCCACCCAGCGGTCGGCCCGTGTGTCATATGCATCGATGCAGTTTGTCGTGTGCATGTTCCATCCACCAACAGCCAGCAAAATGTCAGAGGGCAAGCGCGGGCGGATCAGTGGGTTCTCAAAATCAGAGAGTGGACTTTCATCATGAAGATCATAGATGACCTTCAGTACATCAGTGATGATTGGCCTGCACGCCACATTGGCCTTCACTAGATCGTTGGCTTTGACGATTTTCATGAAGTATTCCGGATCCATACGAGCCATCCGAATCTACACAGGAAACAATGAGAGAATGAGAGAATTCCCATGAGTTCCTTAGTGCTTTCTGTGAATCTCTGGAGATGAGCAATTCCTAACATTAAAGGTACATTAGCTGAAGCCATTTACATAGAAAGTCTCAGATATGTCAGCTAACACTTATTTCATGTAAGACATTTCGGTGTTTTGTTTTCCATTATTTGTTACACTCTCCTCCCAGGTGTAATACCTGGAAGCCTTGGTTGTAGACTTATGGGACATGGAAATGGAGGTTCAGTCTCTAGCTACAGTAATAAGGACTTCACTCAATGAGCATTCTATTGTTATATACACAAGTCAATGAGAACATAGTATAACTATACTCACCTTGGCCAATAGGACTGAAATGTGGGCCTCTCGGGTGGCAGGCTCGTGCTCGATCCACCGGAGGATGGCCTCAAACACTACATCCTCTTCTCTGACATTAAGCTCATCCTGCTCGATGATGTCAGAAAGTTGTTCAAGACTTAGTTCTGGGAACTCATTTGAGCTGATGGCAACCTCCTTAAAGTTTTTCAAGATGAAGTTGAATGCAGACTGGTGCAGCTCGTTTACGCAGTAGACATCGGCGATTTTAAGAAGGCCAATGCAGTTGTTGAGGCAGAGCTGCTCATGCAGGAAATCATAGCAGCGCTGTACGATGCCCAAGACACTGAGATAATCAGCAGCTGCCAGGAGGTTCTCCACATTGTCAGCTGTGATGACCACAGAGTACGTGTAGGCATACTCTATGACCTGCCTCAGTGTTTCTGGGGAAATGCCTGGGAGTTGGTACTCCCGCTTTCCTGAATCATTCCAGTCACTGGAGAACAGAGCCCTGAAACACAATCCAGAAGTGACTCATCTAATAAATATCGGTTTTGCAGGCAAAGTTAAATAAGGGGTTTTCTAAATCTTCTGAACCAGGGACCCCCAAATGGAAATTAAGCAGAGATAAGGACCCCCTGCTACAGATGATCTCATAGGCATCTAAGAACTAGGGACCGGTGGCTTTAATTCTTATTTTTCCAACAGTAGCTCCCCCTTTAATATATTTTACTTGGGCTGGTGGGCAAGTCCCCCGGAATACTTTGTTTTGCCTGTTTGACATGGTCCCCTTTTTATATATTTATACCATTATTATTATTATTATTATTATTATTATATAGTAAAAGTTAAGGTGGTACACTTATCAGAAATATTTCTGATCAGCACTGACCTACATTAATATAATTTAATATAATGTATATTAATATAAACTTTCTGTCATCCTAGAGCCTTATTGCCAAGGAGAAGTCATTGCTAACGAGAGATAAAAACTGACTCCTTGCTGTTTTCGCATCTTCATATATGGGTCACCGCTACTTACTGGAAGTAGGAGCTACAGCCACACAGAATTACTCTATGGGCGTTGAATTGAACACCGTCGGTGATGAGGACCACGTCACAAAGCTGTCCTGCCAGCCGAAGCTTGTTAAACACTTCGAACGCCGGGGACATCAGTACTCGCTCCATGTCGTGTGCCATCATAATTCAAAAATGTGGATATCTCGTCTCTCTCTCCTTTTTATATCACTCGAAATGACGTGTACATACGTTCTAAGACGCAAAAACCGCACTTTGCGTCACAGTTTCCTAAGATACCGTAATGTTTATTTTTAAATGTATATTTGAGACTCGAAATGGATTGGGGGGGGGTATATTCTACGCACAATCAGCTGTACAAGAAGAACAAGTGAAATGTTTTTAACATCACTTTTGGAAAATGTATACCGTGCTTATCTTAGAATTTAAGTTTTGTATTATGTAAGAATAGTCAAATCACGAATTCCCGAAATAAAATAAATAAATAAATGTTTTCATATTTTTTCTCCTCCGCTACGTTTCTAAAAATGAAAAACAAAAAAGGTCCTTTACATGTCTGTCAGGAACGAGGTTTAAGTTCGCATCTTATTCCCTAGTTTCCACTTTAGACATAAGCCATTGAGCAACAAATGTCCACAAGACATTATTTTATGGGCTAAATCTGGTCGGCCCGTTGTGGCAATTATTTGGAACAAGAATAGTCCTTGAAAATTGGGCTGGGCGGTCCGTCTGTTTTGGTCAACATTTAGCACAAGGCGGACGTATTTATCGGACCGCATATATCCCCAATACGGTCATGAAAACAAATTGCAGCAAGTGTGGAATTATCACAATGATTATTGTGCTGTGTACACTTCACCCAAATCCTGAACGCTATTGAATATAATCGATTATGTATTATAGAGCAGTTATGTTAATCAAGGTACAGTGTGCAATATCACTCCATGAGCTATTGACCATTTTCCTGTTTTATGATCTTTTCTTGAGAAATCGTTTTTTATTTTATTTTTTGTAATTCCTCACTTCTGCCGACTAACTCCTCCACGTTTAATATATTTTCGTGCAGGTTTTTAAGTTTGTTTTCCTGCAGCTTCACGGCACCCATCGTTCTTGCGCACCCACACAGATGGACGAGTTAAGCTAGAAGTGGATGGGAGTAGTGGCAGGACAGATATTCCGAGGGCACCCATTAAACGATGTAAGTAATTATTATTTATCGTTAGAATTCTCACTTAACACAGAATGTTGTCTTTGGCTGAAGTTTAAACAGTCGAGCTGAATTGTGGGAAGATAAGCTGAAGCTGTTCGCGTCCGCAGCTAATGCTCGCGCCATGACTAGCTAGCACATAGTGAAATGGTGAATGGATTTGGCGACATTTTCCGTTGGAATTGAGTACAGAGACGTAGGTGTTGTTTTGTTTGTGGCCCTGCTTTTACAATGCACGTGTAGCAAAGTGAAGTTGGGATCTGCTTGCGTCTTTTGCAGCTAACATCACACTCGATATAGCCGCAGTTTATTGTGGAATCGCCATTTTGGGTGTACACAACGCAAGAGCGCACGAGTGTTTATATAAAACAATTCCACTCTGGCTGAGTTTTCTTCTTATTATTTTTCATGCTATACTATATACAAACTTTTTACTTGTACATCTTAGGATATAGTTCATTGTGACAATATAAATGGTAGGAGAGAACTACAACAGCAACGACTGTGGGTTGGGGCTGGGTAGGGGATAACGTTTTCATAGTTGGGATTAGGGTTTTGCCCATAGACATGAATGCAGAGTCCCCATAAAGACATCTAGCACATCTTCTTCTTTGTGTTCTGGAATTGCTTCTTGTAGGTTAAGTTAGAATGGTTTTCACTGTTCTTTGGTCTGGAGAACAGGCTGATTAATCACAGTTGAGTTTTGTGGGCAATCAACCATATGAATATGTACATATATGTGTGTGTGTGTGTGTACAGTAGTGTGCAAAAAATCATAAGCAGTCAAAAGAAATTGTGTGATTGTTAGGGTCTGTAGCAGCTAATCACTGCTGTTAATAGCAGCTACTATAAACTACTGTTAATATAACTGCTAATAACATAACAATTTTCCCATTTTTTTGTGTAATAAAGCCTATAATGTAATAATGTGATACGTTTTTGATTCAAATATGTTAGTATGATATTGGTAAGTTATTACTGTATCAGCCTTTATTACATTAAGGGGGAAAATTAGCACATTATTGGCAGTTATTACATTAACGGTAGACATCATATTATATATGTCTAATGCAGGGGCGCTGCTAAGGATTTTGGGTCCCATGAAAGGAATCTTGACAGGGCCCCCCACACAGTTTATTGGGGGCTTCTCTGGGCCCCCTCTCAGTCATGGGCCCCGAGAATCGTCATCGTTTACCCCCCCTTTACAGCGCCCCTGGTCTAATGCACGAAGCATTAACGATAGATATGCTTGTACCACAACTTATTAGGCAAGAGAGAAGTTCTATTGCCCATTTTCATTGCAAACCAGCTTAACATTTACAGGATAATTAATTGCAAGTTCCGATGTAGGCTGCCATTCACACACACAACTGGAAATAATAAAATGCCTGGACAGAGCAGATACAGCCATTGTAGCCTTCGCTCCTGTCTGCTGCTGTATGCAAATCTCACTGAACCATTAAAGCTGGAGCAGAAGTGATGTCTCCGACTAATTGCTGGTTGTTAGAGAAGTACTCAGAATAATGAGAAATAAAGTAAGAATTGTGAGGGAAAAAAAAATCAGAATTTCGACTTAATAAGTCAGAATTCTGAGATAAATGTGTGTTTTTTTTTCTACTCCAGATGGCAGAAAACTCTAAAATCAACAAAGCTCAAGAGTCATAATTCAGAATTTGTTCATTTAGATCAGAAACAGCTCTATGGGATGCTTTCGTCTAATCAGACTGTACCACATGGTTCATATGTAACACTTTTCTGGAGACCGCAACAAATGGGGGATTCTGAAACTGCCCGTTTGTTTGGAAAATTCCAGTCACCCTGAGTGAAAAAGGGTAGAACCCTCCCTCCTGTCCCACTGGCCTATGATTGTCTGATAGCAGAAAGAGACGGTCTATAAGGGAAAATACCCTTCAGTTTAACTCACAGAAAGACAATAAATAGTAGCACTTAACAAATGAGAGAATATTAATTGACTAGGACAAACTGAGATGAGCAACAGGAAATATAACTGTAAGCTGATAAGAGAAAAAGAAGGGGAAAATGGAGGGAAATTTGCTGCTTCTGATTGGATGCAAGCATGCAGGTCAGCTGATCCACCTGAATGTTTCCAACTCAGCAATCGGTGATGAAGGGTCAGTAGATTGGCTAAGTGTTGGAACCAGAAGCAGAAGCTGGCTTTCATGCTCTGGAGGGTCCTGTGGCATGAAACCTTAAGCAGTTCTTTACGCATATGATGCTCCTTTAGGGGGTGCCATAGACATTCGGTCTGCATATATATTATGTTTTATCAGTGTTTCTTGTGGACCCTCAGCAGTCCATGTTTTTGCTCTCTCCCAGCACCAGCTGTCTGGCAAGGAGCAAAAACGTGGATGGACTGGGGGTTCCTGTGGATCAGGTTGAAAAACATTGTTCTGTATTGTTTTTGTTAAATGACTGATATTCAGAATTTATTTTTGGGGCTTTGGCTGCATCCTGGTTATAATGTTTAATTGAGATATGAATTAATATGGAGAACACCACACGCACGGCACAAATTCTATGAAGATACTACTCATAAATTTAATGTGATAACACATGTGATAAAAATACAAATATAAGGGCTTTATTTGTATGAATAAAGCATTTCACATATCTAACACATGTGTCCCCAACAACCGTAGCCAGATATTAAATCTGTTCTAGAAGAGCACACTCATTGCTTGCTGTAAAAGCATGCAGGAGGTCCCAGCTGAGCTCTGCTATAGTTGTGCTCTGTGTATTATTCATTTGGCAGATGCTCTAAGACAGAGAAATGGTTGGAGAGAACAAGGCAATTAACAAATGCATGCAAACAAGTGGCATGTTACACAACAGGAGCAAACCATTACAGCATCCGATAACAAAGGAAAGCAGTTGTCTTGCCATAATTGCATTTTGATAGCTGTTCTAGTGCCTTAACCTCTATGCTCTGACTCCACTGTAAGGTCTAAGTTCTGTTCCCTCAGTCCATTATTCAAGAGGCATTTTCCTTATTTTGGTGAATGTTTCTGATTCTTGTTAGTGTCCACTGTTTCTGTTGATTAAGTCCAGTGATGCTAGCCACACCGGTAGATGCGTAACCTGGTTACCCACCAGGCAGGCAGATGGGGGCAGGTGGGCGAGGTGCAGCGTACTGTATGATGCAGGGGGGCACTGTGCAGCAGCTGAAGTTCCTCTTGGGTGTAATCATGTCCTGCGTACGGAACCAGCTGCCTTTCTCTGCATTGTAGCATTCCACATTTGCACTTATGGATCCTGCCGTCTGTTGGGGTCTGGCCACAGAATCTCATCAACATCACAAGCAATGTCTGCTCTTGCTAAGCATCGGGGAAAATATCCCCTTGTGTGCCGAATCCATCCATGGATTGACCTTACCTCAATATCTCCGCAGGCCTGTTCCATTGCCTGCAGAAGAGGCATGCGGGCATGTGGTTGGCGGTCATATACGCGCCATCTCCAAGCAGAAAAAAACTCTTCTATAGGGTTGAGAAATGGCGAGTAAGGGGGCAAATACACAACTTCAAATTGATCATGGTTGGTGAACCAGTTCTGGACGATAGCAGCCCGATGGAAACTGACATTATCCCAGACAACAACAAACCTGGGCTGCTCTGGTCTGTCCTGTACAACTGCATCATGAAGTGCATCTAGAAATGTGATTATGTGTTGCGCATTATATGGACCCAGTTTGGAATGATGGTACAGTAGCCCTCGGAGGCTTATGGCGGCACACAATGTGATATTTCCCCCGCACTGCCCCGGGACGTGCACAATCGTCCTTTGGCCAAGTATATTATGTCCCCGTCGTCTACTTTTGCTAAGGTTGAATCCAGCCTCGTCAACGTAAATAAATTCATGAGGCTGAGCAGCTCCATCCACGTCCAAGATTCTCTGCAACAAAAAATACATATTGTAGATGGCATTACTCAAAACACACAACTACACTACTACACATACAGAACCGCCCCACCCCACCACACAGGTACCTGTGTAGCTTTCCGAATATATCTATGTGGTACTGATCAAATGGTACATATTCAGCTGTTACTGGACTGCACCCATTCTGTATTGTAAATGTAAAGGACTGTTACACTTACCTGTACATATTCATGTCGAAGTCCTTTGACCCTGACACTGTTCCTCTCAATTGGGACCCTGTACAGTTGCTTCATGGTCATGTTGTGCTTTACCAGGATGCGTCTGATAGTGGTAATGCTTACTCGATTTATGTTGTTGAATACCTGCCTATCTTCAAGTATTTGTTGCTGTAGCTGGTGGAGACGGATTGCATTGTTTGCTCTCACTAGGTTCACAATGGCAAGTTCCTGCTGTTGTGTGAACAGGCGCTGCCGTCCACCCCCAGTAGGTCTTCTAGCCATTCTGTAGAAAAATGCAACCACAAATTGTTATTGGTTTGCTTCTTTTTTACAGTACTGTATATACTGTACTTTACTGTGTATACCATACACAGTACTGAAACATCTCAACACGTTATCATCGTATGTTTCACAAAACTACTACTTTTCTTCAAAAAGGAGCATTAGTCACCCTGAAATACAGTACATGTGATACGGCAATGTGATATGGTACAGTATTGTAAATACTCTAGATACAGTCTGAGTAGAGTAGAGAGTTGAAGACATACCTGTTTTCCAGTCGGAATGTCCTTATTATGGATGAAACTGTGAAACGGCTTAGATTAGGGTGGACTCTCTGCCCAGCTTCCCTCATAGTCAGGCCATGGTTTATTACATGGTCCACCAAAGTTGCTCTTATGTCATCAGAAATAATGGTCCTTGCATAGCCTCTTCGACCACTTCCTCCTCTCTCTCTCTGCCTGTCTTCCTCTTCCTCTACCTCTGCCTCTAGCTCTCCCTGCTTCCATGCTTGCAAACTTCTCAAAATGGCTTAAGTGAGGTGTATTTGTAGCTGGCTGATTGGTGTTCCATTTTGTAAGTAAGCATTTTCAGGTGTGTGTCTAAGTATTTTCAATTGCCCAATGTGTTTTGTATTTTGAATAGATGTGTTTTCCCACTGGTACCCTGAGATTTCATTTTTGAATGAAGTGTCTTATGTATGACATAGTGTGTAGTGTGCAGGAGTAAGTGTGTTGTAGAAAGGAGTGAGTGTGTTGCAGAATTGCAACTAAAGTGCTAACCAGAACTTTTATTTAAGGTATGGTTGCACTTTGTTTAAGGTATAGTAACAACAACTTCAAGTTACGTTACTTTGGTTTAAGCATGTGTCTATAGTGTTCAAGCAATGGGTAAAAACTGTAATAGCAGCAGCAAAGCTAACACCCGCAACCAAAAAGCGTAATGTTCCTAATAGAGTGGCTGATCTGTCCTGAAATCGTAAAACTGAAAAGTTTTCAAACACAGTATGTATATTATATAACATGTTGGATAAATAGATGTAATTTATTGGTGACTTCGTGTACATTGAAGTTTCTGCCTTTTAAACAACTATAAAGTAATGTTGTTTGTTATATAAAAAATGTACATTTAAATGTATGAAACAAAAAATGTATACACACACACATTACATTTTCGTTAGCTGTAAAATACAGTGAAGTGAAATCTCCATTATTTGCGTTGCAATATTCCACCACTAGGGGGCAATTTTGGACGAAGGAATCTCTTTAATGGCTGTTACCAACAGAAATGTTTGCTGCTACAGTATTCAGCTTTCTGGGTGTCCTGCAAAAAGAACTAGATGACTACAAGTAGGTATGGAATGCACACTGCCCATCTGACAAACCAGAAGCCACTTTTTGAAATGTAAATTTTATTATTGAAACATTTTGTTGGATTGCACTCTAGGTTTAATGGAAGAAACTGTGGATTCCATGTATCTCCTGAAAATCTTCATAGTCTTTGTGGAGACAATGATCTTCAAATTCACTTTGAGGTCTTGCAGAGACAAAATGAACTTGCTCCACCAGTCAGCTGGGTTACTGCCATGGAGAATTATATTGCATTCAAAAGTGTATTAGGTCTATAAGGTAATTCTGCTAACAAATTGTACAAAGCTCTCAAAATTATTTTGGTTTTCAGACAACAAATAACATTTTTCCAGCCTTTGTTCTCCAAATAAGACATTTATTTAAACGTTGTATACAAAAATAAATTAAGCATGTTCAATAAGAACACTTTGGCCATTATACATATTGCTGTGTATAGAGCCATTAAACTGCCCCCTTAAAGCTTTTTACTGCCAAACAAAGCTGTCAGGTCAAAAATCACACTGTTAAAAATGAAGTATAAAAGAATACAAAAATAACTTCTAACAACTTATAACACTTATTCAATAAGATTATAGAACAACATAATCATTGCATTGCAATTCAATCACCAGAGGTGGCGTGGAGTACAATAATTAACAGCTTGGCTTCAGGGAATGCCAAACCCTTCAGGGAATCCCAGTGTTATTTAACTGTCCCATTCTGTGTCCCTTCCCTGTTTGGCCAGTAGGTGTCATTGGTCATCTCGTCCCACGTGTTGTCAGTCTTTCTTGTCCTCCCCTGTTGTCAGTCTGTAGCGTTTCCCTTGTTCCCTGCCAACCACTTGTTGAGCACGTGGTTACCTGTAATTTCAATTCATTAACTTACTGTTTGCCATAGGTTTTTAAATACATTATAAATAATTTAAAAAAATAACATAACAAGAGATAATACTATGAATTTCCTCACTGATTAATTGTGTTGTGGGTTGGAACTCAGTATGGAGTCCCCACAAAGATACAGATACCTTATATGTGTGTGTGTGTGTGTGTGTGTAGCAGGGCCGTAGCACATCTTCTTCTTTGTGTTCAGGAATTGCTTCTTGTAGGTTAAGTTAGAATGGTTTTCACAGTTCTTTGGTCTGGAGATCAGGCTGATTAATCACAGTTGATTTTTGTGGACAATCAACCATATACATATGTACATATATATGTGTGTGTGTGTGTACAGTAGTGTGCAAAAAATCATAAGCAGTCAAAAGAAATTGTGTGATGTCACGATTGTTACGGTTTGTAGCAGCTAATCACTGCTGTTAATAGCAGCTAATAGCTGCTGTCTGTAGCAGCTAAACTACTGTTAATATAACTGCTAATAACATAACAATTTTCCCGTTTTTTGTGTAATAAAGTATATAATGTAGTAATGTGGTGTGTTTTTGATTCAAATATGTTAGTATGGTATTGGCAAGATATTATTGTATCAGCCTTTATTACATTAAGGGGGAAAATTAGCACATTATTGGCAGTTATTACATTAACGGTAGGTATCATATGTGCCCTTGAGAGGTAAAGTGGGCTATCCCACATGTCAGTCAAAAATGACTGTCCAATATTAATTATTGAGGGTCTATCTATCTTTTAAATATACTGAGATCTGTGCTACCTATGATACATATCAATTGTAGGGTATAGACACACTGATTTTTTTTTTTTTTTATTCAACTTTGGAGCTCATTTTCTCAAAACTTTGTTTTTGTGGGATAGCCCACTTTACCTCTCAAGGGCACATGTTATATAGGTCTAATGTACGAAGCATTAACGTTAGACATGATAAGCTGGTTACCCACCAGGCAGGCAGATGGGGGCAGGTGGGCGAGGTGCAGCGTACTGTACGAAGCGGGGGTGCGCAGGCACTGTGCAGCAGCTGAAGCTCCTCTTAGGTGCAATCATTTCCTGCGCACGGCACCAGCTGCCTTTCACTGCATTGAAACATTCCACTTTTGCAGTTACTTTGAAGCCATCGGAGCCTCCCATCGCAAACAGCAAGCCGTCCACCACTGCGATGCCGAAATAGCTTCTTTGTTGTCTCATGGGAGGCCCAGCGTGCCACTGGTTAATTGCAGGGTCATAGACCTCCATAGTCCGCACTGGATGAGCCCCGTTGGTACCGCCCACCTGCGAGACACCAATGGTAAGTGATCACTCGGGTACCAAACGGATAAGTAAATATCAGCTTTCTCGAAGTCAGGAACTCTTAAGGAATTATCGCCCTATAATAGCAGGCTGCACAGAACCTCCCATTGTCTATATAGGACACAAGCTTATAACTAATTTGTGTTCAACATACATGTCAACATAACTGCAGTGGAAAAAAAGGGAATTTGGGCAACAGAAAACCTGTACAATTCAGCGAAAACTGTCAACCATCAAAAAAATACTTCTTATGATCATATATTTTGCTTTTATTATTATTTTTATTAGTACTAAAAATAATACTTGTAGTCAGACACTGAAAAAAAAAACAAACAGAGCAATTACGTCTGGAACTACAGAATATAACTGTAATCAAAAATCTAAGCTTTACTAAGTGTATTCGTTTATAACCCAGATATGCAGGGAGCATATGTGTATTGAGATGGGCCTTCCCAGCAGGTCATTTCATCCACTGAATTCTTTTGTTTGATTTAAGCGCATTACAATCTGTGACACAGCAGCAGTGACAAAAAATGAGTCTCAGATAAATCTTGAGATTTGACTCCTTTGTTTCAGAGTACAAGAAAGGAATCACTCACCGCATAGATGTTTCCCTGATATGCCGCTACTCCAAGGCCACGTTGGCGAGTGCGCATGGGAGCGATCAAGGTCCATTCGCCCGTGAGTGGATCATAGCACTCCGCAGTGGAAGTGGTCTGAGCTCCATTGCTACCCCCACAAATGTATATGTAGGAAAGATGGTTCACAAGTGATGTGTGTTATGCTGTACATGTTTGGAGATGGAGATCTAGAAAGCGTAAATGTACATTTAGCTAATGGATGTTTAATCCATCCACCTTCCATAAAAGTCTATTCAGTACAGGGTGGTGGTGAACCTGGAACCTACCACAGGAAGCACATGGGCATTGGTAGGGAATTTACAGTTAGTTGTGATCATTTCCCTTGTGAACCGCAGCTTAATCAGCTAATTAAGTTCACTAGGTTTGTTTGAATAGGGAAATCTGCAAATTGTTTAGGATTCTGACCCTCCAGGACTGGAATTGGGTAAAGCTCCTACGTTAACACCAGTTATTGTATCTCACAAGTCTTGGGCTGTGGGCAAAATTGCAAAAACACAGAGCTGGACACCACAGCACTGCCCAATGTGCCACTAATGCAGAGCGACAATGCAAGGTCATTTATGTTTTATCTAAACACTGACGTTTACTGAATAAACAATTATGGATTGAAATCAACCATTTGAAGACAAAGCGAGCTACTGAGTATGTAACATAATCAATTTCAAGGGGAAAATGAGGGTAACCACAGGCAGACGCCCTCCTATTAACCTACCTTTCCATTCAGGGTGGTGGCACTGGCATCCTGTCGCTCCTCGTTCATGGGCTGGATGATGGTCCACTCATTGGCATTTGGGTCATATCGCTCTACGATATTCAGAGGCGACACGTCTAAACGGCCACCCATCACATAGATGAAGCCGTTACTTACGGCCACACTGACACAACAGCGGCGCCAGTGCATAGGGGCCATGTGCTGCCATGTCCGTGCGACGGGGTCAAATCTGAGCACAGCATCGGTGAAATTATGGCCATCATAACCCCCAAAACAATACATGAAGCCATTTAAACACACACTGCCATGGCCGGACTGGCGAGTCTCCTGCCCCTGTGTTATATCCACCCAGCGGTCGGCCCGTGTGTCATATGCATCGATGCAGTTTGTCGTGTGCATGTTCCATCCACCAACAGCCAGCAAAATGTCAGAGGGCAAGCGCGGGCGGATCAGTGGGTTCTCAAAATCAGAGAGTGGACTTTCATCATGAAGATCATAGATGACCTTCAGTACATCAGTGATGATTGGCCTGCACGCCACATTGGCCTTCACTAGATCGTTGGCTTTGACGATTTTCATGAAGTATTCCGGATCCATACGAGCCATCCGAATCTACACAGGAAACAATGAGAGAATGAGAGAATTCCCATGAGTTCCTTAGTGCTTTCTGTGAATCTCTGGAGATGAGCAATTCCTAACATTAAGGATACAGCAGTAAGTGCAAATTTTTTTTTCTTTAGCTGAAGCCATTTACTTTGAAAGTCTCAGATGTGTCAGCTAACACTTGTTTAATGTAAGACATCTGAGTGTTTTGTTTTCCATTATTTGTTACACTCTCCTCCTAGGTGTAATACCTGGAAGCCTTGGTTGTACACTTATGGGACATGGAAATGGAGGTTCAGTCTTTAGCTACAGTAATAAGGACTTCACTCAATGAGCATTCTATTGTTATATACACAAGTCAATGAAAACATAGTATAACTATACTCACCTTGGCCAATAGGACTGAAATGTGGGCCTCTCGGGTGGCAGGCTCGTGTTTGATCCACCGGAGGATGGCCTCAAACACTACATCCTCTTCTCTGACATTAAGCTCATCCTGCTCGATGATGTCAGAAAGTTGTTCAAGACTTAGTTCTGGGAACTCATTTGAGCTGATGGCAACCTCCTTGAAGTTTTTCAAGATTAAGTTGAATGCAGACTGGTGCAGCTCGTTTACGCAGTAGACATCGGCGATTTTAAGAAGGCCAATGCAGTTGTTGAGGCAGAGCTGCTCATGCAGGAAATCACAGCAGCGCTGCACGATGCCCAAGACACTGAGATAATCAGCAGCTGCCAGGAGGTTCTCCACATTCTCAGCTGTGATGACCACAGAGTATGTGTAGGCATACTCTATGACCTGCCTCAGTGTTTCTGGGGAAATGCCTGGGAGTTGGTACTCCCGCTTTCCTGAATCACTCCAGTCACTGGTGAACAGAGCCCTGAAACACAATCCAGAAGTGACTCATCTAATAAATATCGGTTTTGCAGGCAAAGTTAAATAAGGGGTTTTCTAAATCTTCTGAACCAGGGACCCCCGAATGGAAATTAAGCAGAGATAAGGACCCCCTGCTACAGATGATCTCATAGGCATTTAAGAACTAGGGGCCTGGGGCTTTAATTCTTATTTTTCCAACAGTAGCTCCCCCTTTAATATATTTTACTTGGGCTGGTGGGCAAGTCCCCCGGAATACTTTGTTTTGCCTGTTTGACATGGTCCCCTTTTTATATATTTATACCATTATTATTATTATTATTATTATATAGTAAAAGTTAAGGTGGTACACTTATCAGAAATATTTCATGATCAGCACTGACCTACATTAATATAATTTAATATAATGTATATTAATATAAACTTTCTGTCATCCTAGAGCCTTATTGCCAAGGAGAAGTCATTGCTAACGAGAGATAAAAACTGACTCCTTGCTGTTTTCGCATCTTCATATATGGGTCACAGTTACTTACTGGAAGTAGGAGCTACAGCCACACAGAATTACTCTATGGGCGTTGAATTGAACACCGTCGGTGATGAGGACCACGTCACAAAGCTGTCCTGCCAGCCGAAGCTTGTTAAACACTTCGAATGCCGGGGACATCAGTACTCGCTCCATGTCGTGTGCCATCATAATTCAAAAATGTGGATATCTCGTCTCTCTCTCCTTTTTATATCACTCGAAATGACGTGTACATACGTTCTAAGACGCAAAAACCGCACTTTGCGTCACAGTTTCCTAAGATACCGTAATGTTTATTTTTAAATCTATATTTGAGACTCGAAATGGCGGGGGGGGGGGGGGGGGGGTATATTCTACGCACAATCAGCTGTACAAGAAGAACAAGTGAAATGTTTTTAACATCACTTTTGGAAAATGTATACCGTGCTTATCTTAGAATTTAAGTTTTGTATTATGTAAGAATAGTCAAATCACAAATTCCCGAAATAAAATAAATAAATAAATAAATGTTTTCATATTTTTTCTCCTCCGCTACGTTTCTAAAAATGAAAAACAAAAAAGGTCCTTTACATGTCTGTCAGGAACGAGGTTTAAGTTCGCATCTTATTCCCTAGTTTCCACTTTAGACATAAGTCATTGAGCAACAAATGTCCACAGGACATTATTTTATGGGCTAAATCTGGTCGGCCCGTTGTGGCAATTATTTGGAACAAGAATAGTCCTTGAAAATTGGGCTGGGCGGTCCGTCTGTTTTGGTCAACATTTAGCACAAGGCGGACGTATTTATCGGACCGCATATATCCCCAATACGGTCATGAAAACAAATTGCAGCAAGTGTGGAATTATCCCAGTGATTATTGTGCTGTGTACACTTCACCCAAATCCTGAACGCTATTGAATATAATCGATTATGTATTATAGAGCAGTTATGTTAATCAAGGTACAGTGTGCAATATCACTCCATGAGCTATTGACCATTTTCCTGTTTTATGATCTTTTCTTGAGAAATCGTTTTTTATTTTATTTTTTGTAATTCCTCACTTCTGCCGACTAACTCCTCCACGTTTAATATATTTTCGTGCAGGTTTTTAAGTTTATTTTCCTGCAGCTTCACGGCACCCATCGTTCTTGCGCACCCACACAGATGGACGAGTTAAGCTAGAAGTGGATGGGAGTAGTGGCAGGACAGATATTCCGAGGGCGCCCATTGAACGATGTAAGTAATTATTATTTATCGTTAGAACTCTCACTTAACACAGAATGTTGTCTTTGGCTGAAGTTTAAACAGTCGAGCTGAATTGTGGGAAGATAAGCTGAAGCTGTTCGCGTCCGCAGCTAATGCTCGCGCCATGACTAGCTAGCATATAGTGAAATGGTGAATGGATTTGGCGACATTTTCCGTTTGAATTGAACACAGAGACGTAGGCGTTGTTTTGTTTGTGGCCCTGCTTTTACAATGCACGTGTAGCAAAGTGAAGTTGGGATCTGCTTGCGTCTTTTGCAGCTAACATCACACTCGATATAGCCGCAGTTTATTGTGGAATCGCCATTTTGGGTGTACACAACGCAAGAGCGCACGAGTGTTTATATAAAACAATTCCACTCTGGCTGAGTTTTCTTCTTATTATTTTTCATGCTATACTATATACAAACTTTTTACTTGTACATCTTAGGATATAGTTCATTGTGACAATATAAATGGTAGGAGAGAACTACAACAGCAACGACTGTGGGTTGGGGCTGGGTAGGGGATAACGTTTTCATAGTTGGGATTAGGGTTTTGCCCATAGACATGAATGCAGAGTCCCCATAAAGACATCTAGCACATCTTCTTCTTTGTGTTCTGGAATTGCTTCTTGTAGGTTAAGTTAGAATGGTTTTCACTGTTCTTTGGTCTGGAGAACAGGCTGATTAATCACAGTTGAGTTTTGTGGGCAATCAACCATATGAATATGTACATATATGTGTGTGTGTGTGTGTACAGTAGTGTGCAAAAAATCATAAGCAGTCAAAAGAAATTGTGTGATTGTTAGGGTCTGTAGCAGCTAATCACTGCTGTTAATAGCAGCTACTATAAACTACTGTTAATATAACTGCTAATAACATAACAATTTTCCCGTTTTTTTGTGTAATAAAGCCTATAATGTAATAATGTGATACGTTTTTGATTCAAATATGTTAGTATGATATTGGTAAGTTATTACTGTATCAGCCTTTATTACATTAAGGGGGAAAATTAGCACATTATTGGCAGTTATTACATTAACGGTAGACATCATATTATATATGTCTAATGCAGGGGCGCTGCTAAGGATTTTGGGTCCCATGAAAGGAATCTTGACAGGGCCCCCCACACAGTTTATTGGGGGCTTCTCTGGGCCCCCTCTCAGTCATGGGCCCCGAGAATCGTCATCGTTTACCCCCCCTTTACAGCGCCCCTGGTCTAATGCACGAAGCATTAACGTTAGATATGCTTGTACCACAACTTATTAGGCAAGAGAGAAGTTCTATTGCCCATTTTCATTGCAAACCAGCTTAACATTTACAGGATAATTAATTGCAAGTTCCGATGTAGGCTGCCATTCACACACACAACTGGAAATAATAAAATGCCTGGACAGAGCAGATACAGCCATTGTAGCCTTCGCTCCTGTCTGCTGCTGTATGCAAATCTCACTGAACCATTAAAGCTGGAGCAGAAGTGATGTCTCCGACTAATTGCTGGTTGTTAGAGAAGTACTCAGAATAATGAGAAATAAAGTAAGAATTGTGAGGGAAAAAAAAACAGAATTTCGACTTAATAAGTCAGAATTCTGAGATAAATGTGTGTTTTTTTTTCTACTCCAGATGGCAGAAAACTCTAAAATCAACAAAGCTCAAGAGTCATAATTCAGAATTTGTTCATTTAGATCAGAAACAGCTCTATGGGATGCTTTCGTCTAATCAGACTGTACCACATGGTTCATATGTAACACTTTTCTGGAGACCGCAACAAATGGGGGATTCTGAAACTGCCCGTTTGTTTGGAAAATTCCAGTCACCCTGAGTGAAAAAGGGTAGAACCCTCCCTCCTGTCCCACTGGCCTATGATTGCCTGATAGCAGGAAGAGACGGTCTATAGGGGAAAGTAACCTTCAGTTTAACTCACAGAAAGACAATAAATAGTAGCACTTAACAAATGAGAGAATATTAATTGACTAGGACAAACTGAGATGAGCAACAGGAAATATAACTGTAAGCTGATAAGAGAAAAAGAAGGGGAAAATGGAGGGAAATTTGCTGCTTCTGATTGGATGCAAGCATGCAGGTCAGCTGATCCACCTGAATGTTTCCAACTCAGCAATCGGTGATGAAGGGTCAGTAGATTGGCTAAGTGTTGGAACCAGAAACAGAAGCTGGCTTTCATGCTCTGGAGGGTCCTGTGGCATGAAACCTTAAGCAGTTCTTTACGCATATGATGCTCCTTTAGGGGGTGCCATAGACATTCGGTCTGCATATATATTATGTTTTATCAATGTTTCTTGTGGACACTCAGACAGTCCATGATTTTGCTCTCTCCCAGCACCAGCTGTCTGGCAAGGAGCAAAAACTTGGATGGACTAGGGGTTCCTGTGGATCAGGTTGAAGAACATTGTTCTGTATTGTTTTTGTTAATTGATTGATATTCAGAATTTATTTTTGGGGCTTTGGCTGCATCTTGGTTATAATGTTTAATTGAGATATGAATTAATATGGAGAACACCACACACACGGCACAAATTCTATGAAGATACTACTCATAAATTTAATGTGATAACACATGTGATAAAAATACAAATATAAGGGCATTATTTGTATGAATAAAGCATTTCACATATCTAACACATGTGTCCCCAACAACCGTAGCCAGATATTAAATCTGTTCTAGAAGAGCACACTCATTGCTTGCTGTAAAAGCATGCAGGAGGTCCCAGCTGAGCTCTGCTATAGTTGTGCTCTGTGTATTATTCATTTGTCAGATGCTCTAAGACAGAGAAATGGTTGGAGAGAACAAGGCAATTAACAAATGCATGCAAACAAGTGGCATGTTACACAATAGGAGCAAACCATTACAGCATCCGATAACAAAGGAAAGCAGTTGTCTTGCCATAATTGCATTTTGATAGCTGTTCTAGTGCCTTAACCTCTATGCTCTGACTCCACTGTAAGGTCTAAGTTCTGTTCCCTCAGTCCATTATTCAAGAGGCATTTTCCTTATTTTGGTGAATGTTTCTGATTCTTGTTAGTGTCCACTGTTTCTGTTAATTAAGTCCAGTGATGCTAGCCACACCGGTAGATGCGTAACCTGGTTACCCACCAGGCAGGCAGATGGGGGCAGGTGGGCGAGGTGCAGCGTACTGTATGATGCAGGGGGGCACTGTGCAGCAGCTGAAGTTCCTCTTGGGTGTAATCATGTCCTGCGTACGGAACCAGCTGCCTTTCTCTGCATTGTAGCATTCCACCTTTGCAGTGACTTTGAAGCCATCGGAGCCTCCCATTGCAAACAGCAAGCCGTCCACCACTGTGATGCCGAAATAGCTCCTTTGTTGTTTCATGGGAGGCGCAGCGTGCCACTGGTTAATTGCAGGGTCATAAACCTCCATACTCCGCACTGGATGAGCCCCGTTGGTACCGCCCACCTGGGAGACACCAATGGTAAGTGATCACTCGGGTGTCAAACGGATAAGTAAATATCAGCTTTCTCAAATTCAGGAACTCTTAAGGAATTATCGCCCTATAATAGCAGACTGCACAGAACCTCCCATTGTCTATATAGGACACAAGCTTATAACTAATTTGTGTTCAACATACATGTCAACATAACTGCAGTGAAAAAAGTGGATTTGGGCAACAGAAAACCTGTACAATTCAGTGAAATACTTCTTTTGTTCATATATTTTGCTTTTATTATTATTTTTATTAGTACTAAAAATAATACTTGTAGTCAGACACTGAAAAAAACAACAAACAGAGCAATTATGTCTGGAACTACAGAATATAACTATAATCAAAAATCTAAGCTTTACTAAGCGTATTCGTTTATAACCCAGATATGCAGGGAGCATATGTGTATTGAGATGGGCCTTCCCAGCAGGTCATTTCATCCACTGAATTCTTTTGTTTGATTTAAGCGCATTACAATCTGTGACACAGCAGCAGTGACAAAAAATATGAGTCTCAGATAAATCTTGAGATTTGACTCCTTTGTTTCAGAGTACAAGAAAGGAATCACTCACCGCATAGATGTTTCCCTGATATGCAGCTACTCCGAGGCCACGTCGGCGAGTGCGCATGGGAGCGATCAAGGTCCATTCGCCCGTGAGTGGATCATAGCACTCCGCAGTGGAAGTGGTCTGAGCTCCATTGTTACCCCCACAAATGTATATCTAGGAAAGATGGTTCACAAGTGATGTGTGTTATGCTGTATATGATTGGAGATGGAGATCTAGAAAGCATAAATGTACATTTAGCTAATGCATGTTTAATCCATCCATCTTCCATAAAAGTTTATTCGGTACAGGGTGGTGGTGAACCTGGAGCCTACCACAGGAAGCACATGGGCATTGGTAGGGAATTTACAGTTAGTTGTGATCATTTCCCTTGTGAACCGCAGCTTAATCAGATAATTATTAAGTTCACTAGGTTTGTTTGAATAGGGAAATCTGCAAATTGTTTAGGATTCTGACCCTCCAGGACTGGAATTGGGTAAAGCTCCTACGTTAACACCAGTTATTGTATCTCACAAGTCTTGGGCTGTGGGCAAAATTGCAAAAACACAGAGCTGGACACCACAGCACTGCCCAATGTGCCACTAATGCAGAGCAACAATGCAAGGTCATTTATGTTTTATCTAAACACTGACGTTTACTGAACTTATATTAAATTATGGATTGAAATCAACCTGGCATTGGCATCCTGTCGCTCCTCATGCATGGGCTGGATGATGGTCCATTCGTTGGCTTCTTGGTCATATCACTCGATTATGATTAGAGGCGAGAAGCGTAAATGGCCACCCGTTACATAGATGGAACCATTAATTACGGCCACGCTAACATTTCAGTGGCACCAGTGCATCGGTGCCATGTGCTACCATGTCCGTGCGACGGGGTCAAATCTGCGTAGTGTTGGTGAAATTGTGGCCATCAAACCCCCCAAAACAATACCCAAAGCCATTTAAATACACACTGCCATGGCCGGACTGGCGAGTCTCCTGCCCCTGCGTTACATCGACCCAGTGGTCGGCCCGGGTGTCATAGGCTTCAATCCAATTGGTTTTGCGGAAATTCCAGCCACCAATGGCCAATAAGATGTCAGCGGGCAGGCGTGGGCGGATCAGTGGCCTTTCTTTTTTTTTTATATATATATTCCCTCCACCACCCCCCCTCTGCGAAGGACTACTTTATTTCTATTTATTTATTTATTTTTATTTATTTCCTCAAGAGAGGGAGAGGGAGAGAGAGAGGGGGACAGAAGGACGAAAACGGAGAAGAAGGGAAATAGAGAGAGAGCGAGGGAAAAGAGAAAAAAAAAAGAAGAAAGAAAACCACAGATAATCTGCTTCAATACCTGCTGATGAGAGAAAACAACAACCAACATCTGTACGAGTCACAATGAGCATGTTAAGGAGCAAGGGCCCGACAGAGCCAGGAGGGCCAGATCCCGCCAGGCAACCGCTGAGGGTGAGCCAGCACCCACCCGAGCACCCAGTCCTGGGCATCGAGAACCACCAACGCACCAGCGGCCAGGGGCCCCATCCACCAGCGGGGAGTGTGGCGGGGGGGAATAGAGCCCGAGATGTTATTTCAGGTGGAGTCTAGAACCCAACCTGACACATGCGTATAGACAAACAGGCACACACATATACAAGCATACGTTCCCACCCTCATGCACACATAAACAAATATTTACACATTCACCCAACATAGAGACACACAGAAATGAACGCTGTACACACGCTCTCACTCCCCGTATATACTCTCTGTGGACCCCATTTTTTTCCTCTGGCGAGGAAACCGGAAGACCACCCTGGACCCCGCAGCAGCCGAGAAGCGCACCAGCCCAGACCCCGACCAGACGGCCAGATCAGTGACCTTTCAAAGTCAGATCGTGGACTTTTATCGTCGAGATCATGTATGATCTTCAATACATCACTGATAATTGGCCTGCACGCCGCATTGGCCTTCACTAGATCGTTGGCTTTGACGATCTTCATAAAGTACTCCGGATCCATACGAGCCATACGAATCTACACAGGAAACAAAAATGAGAGAATTCCCATGGGTTCCTTAGTGCTTTCTGTGAATCTCTGGAGATGAGCAATTCCTAACATTAAGGGTACAACAGTAAGTGCAAATTTTAATTTCTTTAGCTGAAGCCATTTACATAGAAAGTCTCAGATGTGTCAGCTAACACTTATTTCATGTAAGACATTTGAGTGTTTTGTTTTCCATTATTTGTTACACTCTCCTCCCAGGTGTAATACCTGGAAGCCTTGGTTGTAGACTAATGGGACATGGAAATGGGGGTTCAGTCTCTAGCTACAGTAATAAGGACTTCACTCAATGAGCATTCTATTGTTATATACACAAGTCAATGAGAACATAGTATAACTATACTCACCTTGGGCAACAGAGCTGAAATGTGGGCCTCTCGGGTGGCAGGCTCGTGTTCGATCCACTGGAGGATGGCGTCAAACACCACATCCTCTTCTCTGACATTAAGCTCATCCTGCTCGATGATGTCAGAAAGTTGTTCCAGGGTGAGTTCTGGGAACTCGTTTGAGGTGATGGCAACCTCCTTGAAGTTTTTCAGGATGAAGTCGAATACAGACTGGCGCAGCTCATTGAGGCAGTAGACATCTCCGATCTTCAGAAGCCCAACACAGTTGTCGAGGCAGAGCTGCTCATGCAGAAAGTCACTGCAGCGCTGTATGATGCCCAGGATACTCAGCCGATCAGCAGCTGCCAGGAGGTTCTCCACATTCTCAGCCGTGACGAGCACAGAGTACGTGTAGGTGTATTCCATGATCTGCTGCATCGTATCTGGGGAAATGCCTGGGAACTGGTACTCCCGCTTTCCCGAATCCTTCCAGTCACCGGTGAACAGAGCCCTGAAAACAATCCAGATGTGAGTCAGAATCAGCTTTTTGGCTGATCACACAAGGAATTTGTCTCCAGTTTGTTGTCACTCTCAGTGAACTTAAACAGGAGACATACAAAAAATAAAAAACAGGACCACAACGGGACTCATTTAATAATTTTGGGTTTCCTAACTCTTCTGATCCAGGGACCCCCAAATGAATATCGACCAGAGCTAAGGACCCCCTGCCACAGATAATCACATAGGTACTTAAGAAGTAGGGTCAGGAAGGGCTTTAATCTTATCTTTCCAGCAGAGGCTCCCTAAAAATATTTTTCACTTAGACTAGAGAGCAGGTCCCCCGGAATATTATTTTTGCCACTGATTGACGTGGTCCACTTTTTGAAATATTTTTACACAGCTATTATATGCCAAAAGTTAAGGTGGTACCTTTAATAACTGTAGCTCAGAAATATTTTTGCTAACCCCGTAGTATACTAATATAACACAATAATTGTCATGACCTGTGCGTCCAGCCCTTGTATGTGCTCAGGATGAACCTGCTCTCATCTGTGAAAAGCTCAGGGTGCCAGTGGCAGACCTGCAAATTCTGGTATTCTATGGCAAATGCCAATTGAGCTCTATGGTGCTGGGCAGTGAGCACAGGGCCCACTGGAGGATGTTGGGCCCTCAAGCCACCCTCATGAAGTCTGTCTCTGACCAAACAATCAGAAACATTCACACCAGTGGCCTGATGGAGGTAATTTTCTAGGGCTTCAGCAGTGTTCATCCTGTTCCTCCTTGCACAAAGGAGCCAATACCGGTTCTGCTGATGGGTTAAGGACCTTCTACGGCCCTGTCCAGCTCTCCTTAAGTATCTTCCTGTCTCCTGGAATGTCCTCCATGCCCTTGAGACTGTGCTGGGAGACACAGCAAATCTTCTGGCAATGGCACATATTGATGCGCCATCCTGGAGGAGTTGGACTACCTGTGCAACCTCTGTAGGGTCCAGGTATCGCCTCATGCTACTAGTAGTGACACTGACCGTCGCCAAATGCAAAACTAGTGAAAAAACCGTCAGAAAAGATGAGGAGGGGAAAATGCCAGTGGCCTCCACCTGTTAAACCATTCCTGTTTTGGGGGTCGTCCCATTGTTGCCCCTCTAGTTCACCTGTTCATAATTTCATTAACACCAAAGCAGCTGAAACTGATTAACCACCCCCTCCGCTACTTAACTGACCAGATCAATATCTCAGATGTTTAATAGACTTGATGCTATACTCTAATTAAAAAGTGTTCCTTAAATTTTTTTGAACAATGTATAATTGTAGCATCTCTTCCCTTGTCTTAAACTCCACACACCTAGAGTTGTAACCAAACATCCTATTGGCCTTTTTTTATTGCTTCCCCACACTGACATGGAAGCATCAACATACACACCGAGATCTTTCTAATAACCAGCTACCTTTATTTCAGTGGAACCCATAATATATCTGTACTTTTATATTTCTGCTCCCTGTATGGATTACCTTACATTTATCTATGTTAAATTCCATCTGCCAGGTATCCACCCAGTCACTAATTAAATCCAGATCCCGTTGTAGCCTCTCCGCTGCTAGATCAGTACCTGCTACACCACCCACCCTGGTGTCGTCTGCAAATGTAACCAGTTTACTGTATGTATTGGTGTCAATATCATTAATGTAAATTAGGAACAGTAGTGGTCCTAAAATTTAACCCTACGGTACCCCACTATGAACCTGCGCAGGCCCACTGTCATGCCCGGCTCGTACGATCGTCGTGTGTGCCACGCCCCCTGATTATCCACATGTGCTTTCCCAATCATGCCCAGCTGTATCTTGTTGTTTCACCATGTCTTTTGTCTATATCAGTCCACATCTTGCCCTGTCCGATGTCCGTCATTGATGTTAGTGCTGTTATGTCCTTTTCTGCCCATAGCCGTCTTTCCCCTAATAAAACACCAGTTTTCCCCGTATTCTACCTCCCTGCTTCGTCCTTCCCTGCCTCCTTCCTGCCAGCCTGCCCGTCCGCACCCGCAAACTCTGACACCCACAATATAATAATATCATGTACAGTACATACTGTAATCAGTCCAGAGGTAACATCACTTCTCCAAATTCAAGTTGCCGGCTATGTTTACTGTAGGTCCCAGGGGAAGGGGTTGCACTAAACCAGTATTTCAATGGATTACGAAAAACCTTAGTGCTTAATTAGTAATCACCGATGGTTGCAGCGGAATTTCTGAAGAGAACCGTCAAACGAGAACAACGTTTATCCAAAATGGGAAATTTATGACGCTTTCACAAACTAGATAATATGAAAAAGAAAACTTTATTTTAAGTATGCAATGTCAGGAGAAGATTCAGCTCCCATCTCCAGCAGAGCTTCTCCCATGTCCTGGAGGACGCAGGGGACTGACTAGTACGAATGGGCCTTGTTCCATGCCTCCATTGTGGAGGCAGCTGACTGGAGCTGTGGCCTGTTGTGGCAGCAATCCCCGAACCCGCTGGTGGACAGCGTTGATGAAATGTTGGAATGCGGCTTCGGCGGTCGTCGAGGTAAAAACTCAGGTGTGGGAGGAGTTTAGCGAGGCCATGGAAAATTACTTCCGGACAGCTTCGTCTTCAAAGACCTTGATCCCACCAACACACCTTCCAATGAGGAAGCAGAGTCTGGGGAAAAAAAGAGGTGTCTATATAAACTCAATGTATGTTATAGGGAAAGAATTCGGGGTGGGGGGTGTAAATGAGGTTACATACTGGGCATGCTGTTGTGGGCAGATGGGTTTCTCTCCTCCTTGGCGGCCATTAGGGACTAACGAGGTGAAGCATATTCTATGATGCGGGGGTGCGCAGGCACTACGCAGCAGCTGAAATGGTTTCTGGCTCTGCTCATGTCCTGCGCACGATACCAGCTGCCTGTCCCCGCATCATAGCACTCCACCTTGTTAGTTACCCCAAACCCATCGTGGCCGCCCATCACAAATAGGAGGTCGTCCACCACTGCGATGCCAAACTCACTGCGCGGTGTGGACATGGGGGCCACAGCATGCCAGCGGTTTGTGGTAGGGTCATAGACCTCCATGGTCTGCAGGTGATCAGGCCTGTTGATACCGCCCACCTGAGAGATGCCAAAGATTCATTATCACTTGCTTGCCAAAAGGATGGGCAAACATCAACTTTCCCAAAGTCATGAACTCTTAAGCAATTTTCACCCTATGAAAGCAGGCGCCTTAGAACCTCCCATTGTCTATAGATGACACAAGCTTATATACAGAAGTCAACCTATATGCAATGAAAACATGGATTTGGGCAACAGAAAACTTGTATCATTCGGTGAAAACTGTGAGCCTTCAAAAAAGACTCCTTATGCTAATATATTTTGCTTTTTTATTGTTATTACTTAAAACGAACACTTGAAGCTAATCAGACACTGAAAAAAACAACAATCTGACTAATTATATCTGGAACTAGGGAAAATAATTAATAAAAAATCTAAACTTTACAACCCGAGCTAGTAGCAGAGACCCCCCAGCAGATCCATTTATAACCCAGAAATGAATGCAGGGAGGCTAAAGAGGGTAGCATATATGTTTTTTATGTGTATAAAGATAAGCCTTTGCAGCAGGTATTTCTGGCATTTAACTGTTTTGTTTGGTTTAAATGTATCACAATGAAAGACACAGCAGCAAAGACAAAAAAACCATGAGTCTTACAGGTAAAATGTGAGATTTGACACAGAAAGGAATCACTCACCGCATAGATCTTGCCTTTATACGCCGTGACTCCAAGGCTGTGACGGGGAGTGCTCATTGGAGTGATCAAGCTCCATTCGTTAGAGAGTGGGTCAAAGCACTCCACTGTAGAAAGGCTCTCTGTTCCACTGTGGCCCCCACAGATGTATATCTATGAAAACCAGTTAAACTGTGAAGACCGTTATAC
This sequence comes from Brienomyrus brachyistius, assembly GCF_023856365.1. NCBI lineage: Eukaryota > Metazoa > Chordata > Actinopteri > Osteoglossiformes > Mormyridae > Brienomyrus > Brienomyrus brachyistius. The sequence goes on along the minus strand of NW_026042306.1, from coordinate 6,396,442 downwards.
TGTATATGACTGGGGTTTGGAGGTTACAGATAAAGTTCATTGTGACTCAAAAATAAAAGTATGTGCTATGCATAGTGTATGACAGGGTTCCCCAGTTCCGTTCCTGGAGGAACACAGTTTGCAAATTTCCCTTCTCAAACACACCATAATCAGCTAATTTTCAGGTTTAGTATGGCTGTTTGAAAAGGGAAATCTGCAAACAGTTTTGGATTCTGCTCCCCCAGGAACAGAATAAAGGAAACCTGACATGGGAACACCATTTCATCTATCTCACAAGTCTTGGATATGACACCACAGCACTACCCAATGTGCCACTAATGGAGACCAATAATGCATTTATCCAAATACTTAAATGTATTGAACATAGTAATTGTGGATTAAAATCAGCAATCTGAAGAGAATGAGAATTCATGACTGTGTAAAATACTCAATTTCAAGGGGAAAATGAGGGTAAACAGTCAGACGCCCTCCCATTACCCTACCTTGCCATTCAGGGTGGTGGCGCTGGCATCGTTTCTCCTCTCATTCATGTGCTCGATCTGGGTCCATTCATTGGTTATTGGGTTGTAGCACTCTACGATGTTGAGGGGCCTGAAACCAATATGGCCATCCATGGCGTAGATGAGCCCATCGAGCACGACCACACTAACATTACATCGATTCCAGTGCATGGGGGCCATCTGCTGCCATGCTCGTGTGATCGGGTCGTATCTGCGCACGGTATTGATGAAATTTTGCCCATCAAACCCCCCAATGCAGTACACAAACCCATCATGGTACACTGTGCCATGACCAGCTAGGTTGCTCTGCTCCTCCTGCGTGATATCCACCCAGCGGTCGGCCCGTGTGTCATATGCATCAATGCAGTTTGTCGTGCGCATGTTCCATCCACCAACAGCCAGCAAAATATCAGAGGGCAAGCGCGGGCGGATCAGTGGGTTCTCAAAATCAGAGAGTGGACTTTCATCATGAAGATCATAGATGACCTTCAGTACATCAGTGATAATTGGCCTGCACGCCACATTGGCCTTCACTAGATCGTTGGCTTTGACGATTTTCATGAAGTATTCCGGATCCATACGAGCCATCCGAATCTACACAGGAAACAATGAGAGAATGAGAGAATTCCCATGAGTTCCTTAGTGCTTTCTGTGAATCTCTGGAGATGAGCAATTCCTAACATTAAGGATACAGCAGTAAGTGCAAATTTTAATTTCTTTAGCTGAAGCCATTTACTTTGAAAGTCTCAGATGTGTCAGCTAACACTTGTTTAATGTAAGACATCTGAGTGTTTTGTTTTCCATTATTTGTTACACTCTCCTCCCAGGTGGAATACCTGGAAGCCTTGGTTGTAGACTTATGGGACATGGAAATGGAGGTTCAGTCTCTAGCTACAGTAATAAGGACTTCACTCAATGAGCATTCTATTGTTATATACACAAGTCAATGAGAACATAGTATAACTATACTCACCTTGGCCAATAGGACTGAAATGTGGGCCTCTCGGGTGGCAGGCTTGTGCTCGATCCACCGGAGGATGGCCTCAAACACTACATCCTCTTCTCTGACATTAAGCTCATCCTGCTCGATGATGTCAGAAAGTTGTTCAAGACTTAGTTCTGGGAACTCGTTTGAGCTGATGGCAACCTCCTTGAAGTTTTTCAAGATAAAGTTGAATGCAGAATGGTGCAGCTCGTTTACGCAGTAGACATCGGCGATTTTAAGAAGGCCAATGCAGTTGTTGAGGCAGAGCTGCTCATGCAGGAAATCACAGCAGCGCTGCACGATGCCCAAGACACTGAGATAATCAGCAGTTGCCAGGAGGTTCTCCACATTGTCAGCTGTGATGACCACAGAGTACGTGTAGGCATACTCTATGACCTGCCTCAGTGTTTCTGGGGAAATGCCTGGGAGTTGGTACTCCCGCTTTCCTGAATCATTCCAGTCACTGGCGAACAGAGCCCTGAAACACAATCCAGAAGTGACTCATCTAATAAATATCGGTTTTGCAGGCAAAGTTAAATAAGGGGTTTTCTAAATCTTCTGAACCAGGGACCCCCAAATGGAAATTAAGCAGAGATAAGGACCCCCTGCTACAGATGATCTCATAGGCATCTAAGAACTAGGGACCGGTGGCTTTAATTCTTATTTTTCCAACAGTAGCTCCCCCTTTAATATATTTTACTTGGGCTGGTGGGCAAGTCCCCCGGAATACTTTGTTTTGCCTGTTTGACATGGTCCCCTTTTTATATATTTATACCATTATTATTATTATATAGTAAAAGTTAAGGTGGTACACTTATCAGAAATATTTCTGATCAGCTCTGACCTACATTAATATAATTTAATATAATGTATATTAATATAAACTTTCTGTCATCCTAGAGCCTTATTGCCAAGGAGAAGTCATTGCTAACGAGAGATAAAAACTGACTCCTTGCTGTTTTCGCATCTTCATATATGGGTCACAGCTACTTACTGGAAGTAGGAGCTACAGCCACACAGAATTACTGTATGGGCGTTGAATTGAACACCGTCGGTGATGAGGACCACGTCACAAAGCTGTCCTGCCAGCCGAAGCTTGTTAAACACTTCGAACGCCGGGGACATCAGTACTCGCTCCATGTCGTGTGCCATCATAATTCAAGAATGTGGATATCTCGTCTCTCTCTCTTTTTTATATCACTCGAAATGACGTATACATACGTTCTAAGACGCAAAAACCGCACTTTGCATCACAGTTTCCTAAGATACCGTAATGTTTATTTTTAAATCTATATTTGAGACTCGAAATGGATTGGGGGGGGGGGGGTATATTCTACGCACAATCAGCTGTACAAGAAGAACAAGTGAAATGTTTTTAACATCACTTTTGGAAAATGTATACCGTGCTTATCATAGAATTTAAGTTTTGTATTATGTAAGAATAGTCAAAGCACGAATTCCCGAAATTAAATAAATAAATAAATAAATAAATAAATAAATGTTTTCATATTTTTTCTCCTCTGCTACGTTTCTAAAAATGAAAAACAAAAAAGGTCCTTTACATGTCTGTCAGGAACGAGGTTTAAGTTCGCATCTTATTCCCTAGTTTCCACTTTAGACATAAGTCATTGAGCAACAAATGTCCACAGGACATTATTTTATGGGCTAAATCTGGTCGGCCCGTTGTGGCAATTATTTGGAACAAGAATAGTCCTTGAAAATTGGGCTGGGCGGTCCGTCTGTTTTGGTCAACATTTAGCACAAGGCGGACGTATTTATCGGACCGCATATATCCCCAATACGGTCATGAAAACAAATTGCAGCAAGTGTGGAATTATCACAATGATTATTGTGCTGTGTACACTTCACCCAAATCCTGAACGCTATTGAATATAATCGATTATGTATTATAGAGCAGTTATGTTAATCAAGGTACAGTGTGCAATATCACTCCATGAGCTATTGACCATTTTCCTGTTTTATGATCTTTTCTTGAGAAATCGTTTTTTATTTTATTTTTTGTAATTCCTCACTTCTGCCGACTAACTCCTCCACGTTTAATATATTTTCGTGCAGGTTTTTAAGTTTGTTTTCCTGCAGCTTCACGGCACCCATCGTTCTTGCGCACCCACACAGATGGACGAGTTAAGCTAGAAGTGGATGGGAGTAGTGGCAGGACAGATATTCCGAGGGCGCCCATTGAACGATGTAAGTAATTATTATTTATCGTTAGAATTCTCACTTAACACAGAATGTTGTCTTTGGCTGAAGTTTAAACAGTCGAGCTGAATTGTGGGAAGATAAGCTGAAGCTGTTCGCGTCCGCAGCTAATGCTCGCGCCATGACTAGCTAGCACATAGTGAAATGGTGAATGGATTTGGCGACATTTTCCGTTTGAATCGAGTACAGAGACGTAGGTGTTGTTTTGTTTGTGGCCCTGCTTTTACAATGCACGTGTAGCAAAGTGAAGTTGGGATCTGCTTGCGTTTTTTGCAGCTAACATCACACTCGATATAGCCGCAGTTTATTGTGGAATCGCCATTTTGGGTGTACACAACGCAAGAGCGCACGAGTGTTTATATAAAACAATTCCACTCTGGCTGAGTTTTCTTATTATTATTATTTTTCATGCTATACTATATACAAACTTTTTACTTGTACATCTTAGGATATAGTTCATTGTGACAATATAAATGGTAGGAGAGAACTACAACAGCAACGACTGTGGGTTGGGGCTGGGTACGGGATAACGTTTTCATAGTTGGGATTAGGGTTTTGCCCATAGACATGAATGCAGAGTCCCCATAAAGACATCTAGCACATCTTCTTCTTTGTGTTCTGGAATTGCTTCTTGTAGGTTAAGTTAGAATGGTTTTCACTGTTCTTTGGTCTGGAGAACAGGCTGATTAATCACAGTTGAGTTTTGTGGGCAATCAACCATATGAATATGTACATATATGTGTGTGTGTGTGTGTGTGTACAGTAGTGTGCAAAAAATCATAAGCAGTCAAAAGAAATTGTGTGATTGTTAGGGTCTGTAGCAGCTAATCACTGCTGTTAATAGCAGCTACTATAAACTACTGTTAATATAACTGCTAATAACATAACAATTTTCCCATTTTTTGTGTAATAAAGCCTATAATGTAATAATGTGATACGTTTTTGATTCAAATATGTTAATATGATATTGGTAAGTTATTACTGTATCAGCCTTTATTATATTAAGGGGGAAAATTAGCACATTATTGGCAGTTATTACATTAACGGTAGACATCATATTATATATGTCTAATGCAGGGGCGCTGCTAAGGATTTTGGGTCCCATGAAAGGAATCTTGACAGGGCCCCCCACACAGTTTATTGGGGGCTTCTCTGGGCCCCCTCTCAGTCATGGGCCCCGAGAATCGTCATCGTTTACCCCCCCTTTACAGCGCCCCTGGTCTAATGCACGAAGCATTAACGTTAGATATGCTTGTACCACAACTTATTAGGCAAGAGAGAAGTTCTATTGCCCATTTTCATTGCAAACCAGCTTAACATTTACAGGATAATTAATTGCAAGTTCCGATGTAGGCTGCCATTCACACACACAACTGGAAATAATAAAATGCCTGGACAGAGCAGATACAGCCATTGTAGCCTTCGCTCCTGTCTGCTGCTGTATGCAAATCTCACTGAACCATTAAAGCTGGAGCAGAAGTGATGTCTCCGACTAATTGCTGGTTGTTAGAGAAGTACTCAGAATAATGAGAAATAAAGTAAGAATTGTGAGGGAAAAAAAAACAGAATTTCGACTTAATAAGTCAGAATTCTGAGATAAATGTGTGTTTTTTTTTCTACTCCAGATGGCAGAAAACTCTAAAATCAACAAAGCTCAAGAGTCATAATTCAGAATTTGTTCATTTAGATCAGAAACAGCTCTATGGGATGCTTTCGTCTAATCAGACTGTACCACATGGTTCATATGTAACACTTTTCTGGAGACCGCAACAAATGGGGGATTCTGAAACTGCCCGTTTGTTTGGAAAATTCCAGTCACCCTGAGTGAAAAAGGGTAGAACCCTCCCTCCTGTCCCACTGGCCTATGATTGCCTGATAGCAGGAAGAGACGGTCTATAGGGGAAAGTAACCTTCAGTTTAACTCACAGAAAGACAATAAATAGTAGCACTTAACAAATGAGAGAATATTAATTGACTAGGACAAACTGAGATGAGCAACAGGAAATATAACTGTAAGCTGATAAGAGAAAAAGAAGGGGAAAATGGAGGGAAATTTGCTGCTTCTGATTGGATGCAAGCATGCAGGTCAGCTGATCCACCTGAATGTTTCCAACTCAGCAATCGGTGATGAAGGGTCAGTAGATTGGCTAAGTGCTGGAACCAGAAGCAGAAGCTGGCTTTCATGCTCTGGAGGGTCCTGTGGCATGAAACCTTAAGCAGTTCTTTACGCATATGATGCTCCTTTAGGGGGTGCCATAGACATTCGGTCTGCATATATATTATGTTTTATCAGTGTTTCTTGTGGACCCTCAGCAGTCCATGTTTTTGCTCTCTCCCAGCACCAGCTGTCTGGCAAGGAGCAAAAACGTGGATGGACTGGGGGTTCCTGTGGATCAGGTTGAAGAACATTGTTCTGTATTGTTTTTGTTAATTGATTGATATTCAGAATTTATTTTTGGGGCTTTGGCTGCATCTTGGTTATAATGTTTAATTGAGATATGAATTAATATGGAGAACACCACACACACGGCACAAATTCTATAAAGATACTACTCATAAATTTAATGTGATAACACATGTGATAAAAATACAAATATAAGGGCTTTATTTGTATGAATAAAGCATTTCACATATCTAACACATGTGTCCCCAACAACCGTAGCCAGATATTAAATCTGTTCTAGAAGAGCACACTCATTGCTTGCTGTAAAAGCATGCAGGAGGTCCCAGCTGAGCTCTGCTATAGTTGTGCTCTGTGTATTATTCATTTGGCAGATGCTCTAAGACAGAGAAATGGTTGGAGAGAACAAGGCAATTAACAAATGCATGCAAACAAGTGGCATGTTACACAACAGGAGCAAACCATTACAGCATCCGATAACAAAGGAAAGCAGTTGTCTTGCCATAATTGCATTTTGATAGCTGTTCTAGTGCCTTAACCTCTATGCTCTGACTCCACTGTAAGGTCTAAGTTCTGTTCCCTCAGTCCATTATTCAAGAGGCATTTTCCTTATTTTGGTGAATGTTTCTGATTCTTGTTAGTGTCCACTGTTTCTGTTGATTAAGTCCAGTGATGCTAGCCACACCGGTAGATGCGTAACCTGGTTACCCACCAGGCAGGCAGATGGGGGCAGGTGGGCGAGGTGCAGCGTACTGTATGATGCAGGGGGGCACTGTGCAGCAGCTGAAGTTCCTCTTGGGTGTAATCATGTCCTGCGTACGGAACCAGCTGCCTTTCTCTGCATTGTAGCATTCCACCTTTGCAGTGACTTTGAAGCCATCGGAGCCTCCCATTGCAAACAGCAAGCCGTCCACCACTGCGATGCCGAAATAGCTCCTTTGTTGTTTCATGGGAGGCCCAGCGTGCCACTGGTTAATTGCAGGGTCATAAACCTCCATACTCCGCACTGGATGAGCCCCGTTGTTACCACCCACCTGCGAGACACCAATGGTAAGTGATCACTCGGATACCAAACGGATAAGTAAATATCAGCTTTCTCGAAGTCCGGAAATCTTAAGGAATTATCGCCCTATAATAGCAGGCTGCACAGAACCTCCCATTGTCTATATAGGACACAAGCTTATAACTAATTTGTGTTCAACATACATGTCAACATAACTGCAGTGAAAAAAGTGGATTTGGGCAACAGAAAACCTGTACAATTCAGTGAAATACTTCTTATGTTCATATGTTTTGCTTTTATTATTATTTTTATTAGTACTAAAAATAATACTTGTATTCAGACACTGAAAAAAACAACAAACAGAGCAATTGTGTCTGGAACTACAGAATATAACTATAATCAAAAATCTAAGCTTTACTAAGTTTTACTAAGCGTATTCGTTTAAAACCCAGATATGCAGGGAGCATATGTGTATTGAGATGGGCCTTCCCAGCAGGTCATTTCATCCACTGAATTCTTTTGTTTGATTTAAGCGCATTACAATCTGTGACACAGCAGCAGTGACAAAAAATGAGTCTCAGATAAATCTTGAGATTTGACTCCTTTGTTTCAGAGTACAAGAAAGGAATCACTCACCGCATAGATGTTTCCCTGATATGCAGCTACTCCGAGGCCACGTCAGCGAGTGCGCATGGGAGTGATCAAGGTCCATTCGCCCGTGAGTGGATCATAGCACTCCGCAGTGGAAGTGGTCTGAGCTCCATTGTTACCCCCACAAATGTATATCTAGGAAAGATGGTTCACAAGTGATGTGTGTTATGCTGTATATGATTGGAGATGGAGATCTAGAAAGCGTAAATGTACATTTAGCTAATGCATGTTTAATCCATCCATCTTCCATAAAAGTTTATTCGGTACAGGGTGGTGGTGAACCTGGAACCTACCACAGGAAGCACATGGGCAAAGGTAGGGAATTTACAGTTAGTTGTGATCATTTCCCTTGTGAACCGCAGCTTAATCAGATAATTATTAAGTTCACTAGGTTTGTTTGAATAGGGAAATCTGCAAATTGTTTAGGATTCTGACCCTCCAGGACTGGAATTGGGTAAAGCTCCTACGTTAACACCAGTTATTGTATCTCACAAGTCTTGGGCTGTGGGCAAAATTGCAAAAACACAGAGCTGGACACCACAGCACTGCCCAATGTGCCACTAATGCAGAGCAACAATGCAAGGTCATTTATGTTTTATCTAAACACTGACGTTTACTGAACTTATATTAAATTATGAATTGAAATCAACCATTTGAAGACAAAGCGAGCTACTGAGTATGTAACATAATCAATTTCAAGGGGAAAATGAGGGTAACCACAGTCAGACGCCCTCCTATTAACCTACCTTTCCATTCAGGGTGGTGGCACTGGCATCCTGTCGCTCCTCATGCATGGGCTGGATGATGGTCCATTCGTTGGCTTCTTGGTCATATCACTCGATTATGATTAGAGGCGAGAAGCGTAAATGGCCACCCGTTACATAGATGGAACCATTAATTACGGCCACGCTAACATTTCAGTGGCACCAGTGCATCGGTGCCATGTGCTACCATGTCCGTGCGACGGGGTCAAATCTGCGTAGTGTTGGTGAAATTGTGGCCATCAAACCCCCCAAAACAATACCCAAAGCCATTTAAGTACACACTGCCATGGCCGGACTGGCGAGTCTCCTGCCCCTGCGTTACATCGACCCAGTGGTCGGCCCGGGTGTCATAGGCTTCAATCCAATTGGTTTTGCGGAAATTCCAGCCACCAATGGCCAATAAGATGTCAGCGGGCAGGCGTGGGCGGATCAGTGGCCTTTCTTTTTTTATATATATATATTCCCTCCACCACCCCCCCTCTGCGGAGGACTACTTTATTTCTATTTATTTATTTATTTATTTTTATTTATTTCCTCAAGAGAGGGAGAGGGAGAGAGAGGGGGACAGAAGGACGAAAACGGAGAAGAAGGGAAATAGAGAGAGAGCGAGGGAAAAGAGAAAAAAAAAGAAGAAAGAAAACCACAGATAATCTGCTTCAATACCTGCTGATGAGAGAAAACAACAACCAACATCTGTACGAGTCACAATGAGCATGTTAAGGAGCAACAGCCAAACAAGACAGTGTGTGTCTGTGAGTACCTGTTTGTACCCCTGTGTGCACACCTGTGTATGTGAGCGCGCTGGTGTTCAAAAGGTTTCTCCATGTAAATGTCTAGTAGTGTGTGTGGGGAGCCACAGCCCCATCCCTCAGGACATGAAGCAGACACGGAGGAGGCCCGGACCCCAGACAGCCAGAGGCCCCCCAGGGCATGGGAGCCCCCGGAGGACCACCGCAGGGAGAATAGCAGCCCCTCACCCAGAAAAGGGCAGAGGAGAGCTCCGGAGGGAGGCCATCCGGCAGCCACAGTGCAGGAGCCCCAGGGGGCCGTGGCGGCGAGCCCGCAGGCTCCACCGGCGGCCAGCCCCACCAGGGCAGACCAGGCCCTGGGCCCAGAGATCCAAGGGCCCCCCCAGCAAGGGCCCGACAGAGCCAGGAGGGCCAGATCTCGCCAGGCAACCGCCGAGGGCGAGCCAGCACCCACCCGAGCACCCAGCCCTGGACATCGAGAACCACCAACGCACCAGTGGCCAGGGGCCCCATCCACCAGCAGGGAGTGTGGCGGGGGGGGGAATAGAGCCCGAGATGTTATTTCAGGTGGAGTCTAGAACCCAACCTGACACATGCATATAGACAAACAGGCACACACATATACAAGCATACGTTCCCACCCTCATGCACACATAAACAAATATTTACACATTCACCCAACATAGAGACACACAGAAATGAACGCTGTACACACACTCTCACTCCCCGTATATACTCTCTGTGGACCCCATTTTTTTCCTCTGGCGAGGAAACCGGAAGACCACCCTGGACCCCGCAGCAGCCGAGAAGCGCACCAGCCCAGACCCCGACCAGACGGCCAGATCAGTGACCTTTCAAAGTCAGATCGTGGACTTTTATCGTCGAGATCATGTATGATCTTCAACACATCAGTGATAATTGGCCTGCACGCCGCATTGGCCTTCACTAGATCGTTGGCTTTGACGATCTTCATAAAGTACTCCGGATCCATACGAGCCATGCGAATCTACACAGGAAACAAAAATGAGAGAATTCCCATGAGTTCCTTAGTGCTTTCTGTGAATCTCTGGAGATGAGCAATTCCTAACATTAAAGGTACATTAGCTGAAGCCATTTACATAGAAAGTCTCAGATGTGTCAGCTAACACTTATTTCATGTAAGACATTTCGGTGTTTTGTTTTCCATTATTTGTTACACTCTCCTCCCAGGTGTAATACCTGGAAGCCTTGGTTGTAGACTTATGGGACATGGAAATGGAGGTTCAGTCTCTAGCTACAGTAATAAGGACTTCACTCAATGAGCATTCTATTGTTATATACACAAGTCAATGAGAACATAGTATAACTATACTCACCTTGGGCAACAGAGCTGAAATGTGGGCCTCTCGGGTGGCAGGCTCGTGCTCGATCCACCGGATGATGCCGTCAAACACCGCATCCTCTTGTCTGACATTCAGCTCATCCTGCTCTATGATGTAAGAAAGTTGTTCCAGGGTGAGTTCTGGGAACTCGTTTGAGGTGATGGCAACCTCCTGGAAGTTTTTCAGGATGAAGTCGAATGCAGACTGGCGCAGCTCATTGAGGCAGTAGACTCAGCCGATCAGCAGCTGCCAGGAGGTTCTCCACATTCTCAGCCGTGACGAGCACAGAGTACGTGTAGGTGTATTCCATGATCTGCTGCATCGTATCTGCGGAAATGCCTGGGAACTGGTACTCCCGCTTTCCCGAATCCTTCCAGTCACCGGTGAACAGAGCCCTGAAAACAATCCAGATGTGAGTCAGAATCAGCTTTTTGGCTGATCACACAAGGAATTTGTCTCCAGTTTGTTGTCACTCTCAGTGAACTTAAACAGGAGACATACAAAAAATAAAAAACAGGACCACAACGGGACTCATTTAATAATTTTGGGTTTCCTAACTCTTCTGATCCAGGGACCCCCAAATGAATATCGACCAGAGCTAAGGACCCCCTGCCACAGATGATCACATAGGTACTTAAGAAGTAGGGTCAGGAAGGGCTTTAATCTTATCTTTCCAGCAGTGGCTCCCTAAAAATATTTTTCACTTAGACTAGAGGGCAGGTCCCCCGGAATATTATTTTTGCCACTGATTGACGTGGTCCACTTTTTGTAATATTTTTACACAGCTATTATATGCCAAAAGTTAAGGTGGTACCTTTAATAACTGTAGCTCAGAAATATTTTTGCTAACCCCGTAGTATACTAATATAACACAATAATTGTCATGACCTGTGCGTCCAGCCCTTGTATGTGCTCAGGATGAACCTGCTCTCATCTGTGAAAAGCTCAGGGTGCCAGTGGCAGACCTGCAAATTCTGGTATTCTATGGCAAATGCCAATCGAGCTCTATGGTGCTGGGCAGTGAGCACAGGGCCCACTAGAGGACGTTGGGCCCTCAAGCCACCCTCATGAAGTCTGTCTCTGACCAAACAATCAGAAACATTCACACCAGTGGCCTGATGGAGGTCATTTTCTAGGGCTTCAGCAGTGTTCATCCTGTTCCTCCTTGCACAAAGGAGCCAATACCGGTTCTGCTGAAGGGTTTAGCACCTTCTACGGCCCTGTCCAGCTCTCCTTAAGTATCTTCCTGTCTCCTGGAATGTCCTCCATGCCCTTGAGACTGTGCTGGGAGACACAGCAAATCTTCTGGCAATGGCACATATTGATGCGCCATCCTGGAGGAGTTGGACTACCTGTGCAACCTCTGTAGGGTCCAGGTATCGCCTCATGCTACTAGTAGTGACACTGACCGTCACCAAATGCAAAACTAGTGAAAAAACCGTCAGAAAAGATGAGGAGGGGAAAATGCCAGTGGCCTCCACCTGTTAAACCATTCCTGTTTTGGGGGTCGTCCCATTGTTGCCCCTCTAGTTCACCTGTTCATAATTTCATTAACACCAAAGCAGCTGAAACTGATTAACCACCCCCTCCGCTACTTAACTGACCAGATCAATATCTCAGATGTTTAATAGACTTGATGCTATACTCTAATTAAAAAGTGTTCCTTAATTTTTTTTGAACAATGTATAATTGTAGCATCTCTTCCCTTGTCTTAAACTCCACACACCTAGAGTTGTAACCTAACATCCTATTGGCCTTTTTTATTGCTTCCCCACACTGACATGGAAGCATCAACATACACACCGAGATCTTTCTAATAACCAGCTACCTTTATTTCAGTGGAACCCATAATATATCTGCACTTTTATATTTCTGCTCCCTGTATGGATTACCTTACATTTATCTATGTTAAATTCCATCTGCCAGGTATCCACCCAGTCGCTAATTAAATCCAGATCCCGTTGTAGCCTCTCCGCTGCTAGATCAGTACCTGCTACACCACCCACCCTGGTGTCGTCTGCAAATGTAACCAGTTTACTGTATGTATTGGTGTCAATATCATTAATGTAAATTAGGAACAGTAGTGGTCCTAAAATTTAACCCTACGGTACCCCACTATGAACGCAGGCCCACTGTCATGCCCGGCTCGTACGATCGTCGTGTGTGCCACGCCCCCTGATTATCCACGTGTGCTTCCCCAATCATGCCCAGCTGTATCTTGTTGTTTCACCATGTCTTTTGTCTATATCAGTCCACATCTTGCCCTGTCCGATGTCCGTCATTGATGTTAGTGCTGTTATGTCCTGTTCTGCCCATAGCCGTCTTTCCCCTAATAAAACCCCAGTTTTCCCCGTATTCTACCTCCCTGCTTCGTCCTTCCCTGCCTCCTTCCTGCCAGCCTGCCCGTCCGCACCCGCAAACTCTGACACCCACAATATAATAATATCGTGTACAGTACATACTGTAATCAGTCCAGAGGTAACATCACTTCTCCAAATTCAAGTTGCCGGCTATGATTACTGTAGGTCCCAGGGGAAGGGGTTGCACTAAACCAGTATTTCAATGGATTACGAAAAACCTTAGTGCAGGGGTGCCCAAAGTGGGGCCCGCGGGCCAAGGTTGGCCCGCCGTACTATTTAGATTGGCCCGCCAATGGATATCTAAAAATTTAAATTATTACTGTACTAAAATTTGTTTAAAAAACTCTTAAAGCACGAATCCCAGTGTAGCTATCAGTGCGTTTATTTTTAGTGTACGTTGACCTAACTAATATATATTATACAGTCCTCACTCATGGTGCTTTGATTACATTTGAAATATCTAAGACTAAAATTGAAATACAAGCAACTATAAGGGTAATGTAGAGTATATCTGTCACGGGCGACCGCGGGCAGAGCGGCGATCGTGAGGGCAAGCGGGGAATCAGGAAGCAGGCAGGCAGGATTCGGGGCAAACGGGGATTTAATCAAAGGTTTTCGGGGAACAGGGAACATCGGACACTGACTGACATGAATGACGGACGAAGGACTCAGGTAAGACACGGACTGAAATACACAGGACTGAGCAAATGAACTAGATACAGCTGGGTACAATCGGGAGAAAACACGTGGGTAATCAGGGGGCGTGGCACACAGGAGGAGCGGACGAGCCGGGCATGACAATATCTGTGCACATATGTACATTTCCACACTTCATAAATAGTCATATTTTAACAATTTGCAAAAAGTCCCATGAGTCTTTGTTGCCGCCATACGGGATCAAACCAGTTTGTGGCGGGTCACCACCAGGCTGCTAGCTTAAGCCACTATCAACATGGAGCGGCATCGTCAGTGGCACACAGACAAAAGACATTTTAAAAAATGCTGGGAGGAAGAATATTTTTTCACTGACATAAATGCTAAAGCGGTCTGCCTTATTTGTAATCAGTCTGTTGCTGTACTAAAGGAGTATAACATTCGTCGTCATTATGAGACGAAGCACGCAGCATTTTCGCAATTCAAAGGTGATGCGCGAAAGAACAAGACCAGGGAGCTGCTGGCTAAACTTCACAGGCAACAAGGGACTCTTACACGGCCCTCGACAGCCCAGGACAGCGCGACACGGGCCAGCTTTGAGATTACTGCGCTAATTGCCCGGACTGGGAGATCATTTTCAACGGGTGACTTTGTTAAGGAGTGTCTGTCCATAGCTGCGACAATCATGTGCCCGTCACAGGCAAAAACTTTCTCCCAGATCAGCCTCTCACGAAATACTGTGACACGTCGTATTGAAGAAATGTCTCTAGACATTAAGGAGCAATTTAAAGCAAAGGCTGCTGGATTTGTCGCCTTTTCTTTGGCGTGTGATGAAAGCACGGACATTTCGGACTCTGCACAACTTTTGGTTTTCATACGGCGAGTAAATGAAAACATGGAAATAACTCAGGAGCTGGCTGGATTTGAGACACTGCGCAGCACAACAAAAAGTGAGGATTTGTTTGCAGCCGTTGAGCGAGTGTTGGATACGAACGGGCTGAGCTGGGAAAAATTGGTTGGGATAACAACTGATGGAGCACCTGCCATGGCTGGGAGGAAAACAGGCCTTGCCACACTAATTTCCCAGAAGGTTTCCCAATGTGGAGGTAAGGTGGCAAAATACCACTGCATCCTGCACCAAGAGCAACTATGTGCCAGATCAGTTGGTATGGGAGACGTGGTGCGTGACGTGATTAAAATCATAAACTGCATACGATCAAAAGCGCTCTCACACCGCCAGTTCAGAGCTCTTCTAGAGGAGGTTGATTCACAATACAAGGATGTGCTTTACCACCAAGAGGTGAGGTGGCTGAGCCGCGGGAAAGTCCTCAAAAGATTTTTTGAGCTGCGCCATGTCATCGCGGAGTTTCTGACAAGCAAGAACAGTGACACTCAAGTCCCCACAGATGGTTTTGTGACGTGGCTTTTATGGTGGACATCACTGACCTGCTCAACACCCTGAATATTCAGCTTCAAGGGAAGGATCAGATCATCACTGAGCTGTTTGACCACATAACGGCCTTCAGGTCGAAGCTGCAGCTACTCTGTCGACATCTGTCAGCAGGTTGGTTAATACATTGTACACACACAGAGACACACATACACATTCAGTTTTAATGGTGATAATGTCTATCATACTGTATTTTATGCCGTAAATAAGTCCCGGCCTTGTTAACTGTGTTGCGGAGGGACAGCGCTGTCCATGGTTCTTAAACTTGATTGACAGGCAGACATGCGCTTTGTTTGTCTTTTGGAGCTTGCATATTTTTTGTGATTGTAAAAATGCTTATGATTTAATCAAGTGATAAGCAGATCCATTTATAACCCAGAAATGAATGCAGGGAGGCTAAAGAGGGTAGCATGTATGTTTTTTATGTGTATTAAGATAAGCCTTTGCAGCAGGTATTTCTGGCATTTAACTGTTTTGTTTGGTTTAAATGTATCACAATGAAAGACACAGCAGCAAAGACAAAAAAACCATGAGTCTTACAGGTAAAATGTGAGATTTGACACAGAAAGGAATCACTCACCGCATATATCTTCCCTTTATACGCCGTGACTCCAAGGCTGTGACGGGGAATGCTCATTGGAGTGATCAAGCTCCATTCGTTAGTGAGGGGGTCAAAGCACTCCACTGTAGATAGGCTCTCTGTTCCATTGTGGCCCCCACAGATGTATATCTATGAAAACCAATTTAACTGTGAAGACCGTTATACTGTATATGACTGGGGTTTGGAGGTTACAGATAAAGTTCATTGTGACTCAAAAATAAAAGTATATGCTATGCATAGTGTATGACAGGGTTCCCCAGTCCCGTTCCTGGAGGAACACAGTTTGCAGATTTCCCTTCTCAAACACACCATGATCAGCTAATTTTCAGGTTTAGTATGGCTGTTTGAAAAGGGAAATCTGCAAAGAGTTTTGGATTCTGCTCCCCCAGGAACAGAATAAAGGAAACCTGACATGGGAACACCATTTCATCTATCTCACAAGTCTTGGAGTTGACACCACAGCACTACCCAATGTGCCACTAATGGAGACCAATAATGCATTTATCCAAATACTTAAATGTATTGAACATAGTAATTGTGGATTAAAATCAGCAATCTGAAGAGAAAGAGAACTCATGACTGTGTAAAATACTCCATTTCAAGGGGAAAATGAGGGTAAACAGTCAGACGCCCTCCCATTACCCTACCTTGCCATTCAGGGTGGTGGCGCTGGCATCGTTTCTCCTCTCATTCATGGACTCGATCTGGGTCCATTCATTGGTTTTTGGGTTGTAGCACTCTACGATGTCGAGGGGCCAGAAACCAATATGGCCACCCATGGCATAGATGAGCCCATCGAGCACGACCACACTAACATTACAGCGCTGCCAGTGTATTGGGGCCATCTGCTGCCATGCTCGTGTGATCGGGTCGTATCTGCGCACGGTATCGATAAAGTTTTGCCCATCAAACCCCCCAATGCAGTACACAAACCCATCATGGTACACCGTGCCATGACCAGCTAGGTTGCTCTGCTCCTCCTGCGTGATATCCACCCAGCGGTCGGCCCGTGTGTCATATGCGTCGATGCAGTTTGTCGTGTGCATGTTCCATCCACCAACAGCCAGCAAAATGTCAGAGGGCAAGCGCGGGCGGATCAGTGGGTTCTCAAAATCAGAGAGTGGACTTTCATCATGAAGATCATAGATGACCTTCATGACATCAGTGATAATTGGCCTGCACGCCGCATTGGCCTTCACCAGATCGTTGGCTTTGACGATCTTCATAAAGTACTCCGGATCCATACGAGCCATCCGAATCTACACATGAAACAAGAATGAGAGAATTCCCATGAGTTCCTTAGTGCTTTCTGTGAATCTCTGGAGATGAGCAATTCCTAACATTAAGGATACAGCAGTAAGTGCAAATTTTAATTTCTTTAGCTGAAGCCATTTACTTTGAAAGTCTCAGATGTGTCAGCTAACACTTATTTCATGTAAGACATTTGAGTGTTTTGTTTTCCATTATTTGTTACACTCTCCTCCCAGGTGTAATACCTGGAAGCCTTGGTTGTAGACTTATGGGACATGGAAATGGAGGTTCAGTCTCTAGCTACAGTAATAAGGACTTCACTCAATGAGCATTCTATTGTTATATACACAAGTCAATGAGAACATAGTATAACGATACTCACCTTGGGCAACAGAGCTGAAATGTGGGCCTCTCGGGTGGCAGGCTCGTGCTCGATCCACCGGAGGATGGCGTCAAACACCACATCCTCTTCTCTGACATTCAGCTCATCCTGCTGTATGATGTCAGAAAGTTGTTCAAGACTTAGTTCTGGGAACTCGTTTGAGCTGATGGCAACCTCCTTAAAGTTTTTCAAGATGAAGTTGAATGCAGACTGGTGCAGCTCATTTACGCAGTAGACATCGGCGATTTTAAGAAGGCCAATGCAGTTGTTGAGGCAGAGCTGCTCATGCAGGAAATCATAGCAGCGCTGCACGATGCCCAAGACACTGAGATAATCAGCCGCAACCAAAAAGCGTAATGTTCCTAATAGAGTGGCTGATCTGTCCTGAAATCGTAAAACTGAAAAGTTTTCAAACACAGTATGTATATTATATAATATGTTGGATAAATAGATGTAATTTATTGGTGACTTCGTGTACATTGAAGTTTCTGCCTTTTAAACAACTATAAAGTAATGTTGTTTGTTATATAAAAAATGTACATTTAAATGTATGAAACAAAAAATGTATACACACACACATTACATTTTCGTTAGCTGTAAAATACAGTGAAGTGAAATCTCCATTATTTGCGTTGCAATATTCCACCACTAGGGGGCAATTTTGGACGAAGGAATCTCTTTAATGGCTGTTACCAACAGAAATGTTTGCTGCTACAGTATTCAGCTTTCTGGGTGTCCTGCAAAAAGAACTAGATGACTACAAGTAGGTATGGAATGCACACTGCCCATCTGACAAACCAGAAGCCACTTTTTGAAATGTAAATTTTATTATTGAAACATTTTGTTGGATTGCACTCTAGGTTTAATGGAAGAAACTGTGGATTCCATGTATCTCCTGAAAATCTTCGTAGTCTTTGTGGAGACAATGATCTTCAAATTCACTTTGAGGTCTTGCAGAGACAAAATGAACTTGCTCCACCAGTCAGCTGGGTTACTGCCATGGAGAATTATATTGCATTCAAAAGTGTATTAGGTCTATAAGGTAATTCTGCTAACAAATTGTACAAAGCTCTCAAAATTATTTTGGTTTTCAGACAACAAATAACATTTTTTCCAGCCTTTGTTCTCCAAATAAGACATTTATTTAAACGTTGTATACAAAAATAAATTAAGCATGTTCAACAAGAACACTTTGGCCATTATACATATTGCTGTGTATAGAGCCATTAAACTGCCCCCTTAAAGCTTTTTACTGCCAAACAAAGCTGTCAGGTCAAAAATCACACTGTTAAAAATGAAGTATAAAAGAATACAAAAATAACTTCTAACAACTTATAACACTTATTCAATAAGATTATAGAACAACATAATCATTACATTGCAATTCAATCACCAGAGGTGGCGTGGAGTACAATAATTAACAGCTTGGCTTCAGGGAATGCCAAACCCTTCAGGGAATCCCAGTGTTATTTAACTGTCCCATTCTGTGTCCCTTCCCTGTTTGGCCAGTAGGTGTCATTGGTCATCTCGTCCCACGTGTTGTCAGTCTTTCTTGTCCTCCCCTGTTGTCAGTCTGTAGCGTTTCCCTTGTTCCCTGCCAGCCACTTGTTGAGCACGTGGTTACCTGTAATTTCAATTCATTAACTTACTGTTTGCCATAGGCTTTTAAATACATTATAAATAATTTAAAAAAATAACATAACAAGAGATAATACTATGAATTTCCTCACTGATTAATTGTGTTGTGGGTTGGAACTCAGTATGGAGTCCCCACAAAGATACAGATACCTTATATGTGTGTGTGTGTGTGTGTGTGTAGCAGGGCCGTAGCACATCTTCTTCTTTGTGTTCAGGAATTGCTTCTTGTAGGTTAAGTTAGAATGGTTTTCACAGTTCTTTGGTCTGGAGATCAGGCTGATTAATCACAGTTGATTTTTGTGGACAATCAACCATATACATATGTACATATATATGTGTGTGTGTGTGTGTACAGTAGTGTGCAAAAAATCATAAGCAGTCAAAAGAAATTGTGTGATGTCACGATTGTTACGGTTTGTAGCAGCTAATCACTGCTGTTAATAGCAGCTAATAGCTGCTGTCTGTAGCAGCTAAACTACTGTTACTATAACTGCTAATAACATAACAATTTTCCCGTTTTTTGTGTAATAAAGTATATAATGTAGTAATGTGGTGTGTTTTTGATTCAAATATGTTAGTATGGTATTGGCAAGATATTATTGTATCAGCCTTTATTACATTAAGGGGGAAAATTAGCACATTATTGGCAGTTATTACATTAACGGTAGGTATCATATGTGCCCTTGAGAGGTAAAGTGGGCTATCCCACATGTCAGTCAAAAATGACTGTCCAATATTAATTATTGAGGGTCTATCTATCTTTTAAATATACTGAGATCTGTGCTACCTATGATACATATCAATTGTAGGGTATAGACACACTGATTTTTTTTTTTTTTAATTCAACTTTGGAGCTCATTTTCTCAAAACTTTGTTTTTGTGGGATAGCCCACTTTACCTCTCAAGGGCACATGTTATATAGGTCTAATGTACGAAGCATTAACGTTAGACATGATGAGCTGGTTACCCACCAGGCAGGCAGATGGGGGCAGGTGGGCGAGGTGCAGCGTACTGTACGAAGCGGGGGTGCGCAGGCACTGTGCAGCAGCTGAAGCTCCTCTTAGGTGCAATCATTTCCTGCGCACGGCACCAGCTGCCTTTCACTGCATTGAAACATTCCACTTTTGCAGTTACTTTGAAGCCATCGGAGCCTCCCATCGCAAACAGCAAGCCGTCCACCACTGCGATGCCGAAATAGCTTCTTTGTTGTCTCATGGGAGGCCCAGCGTGCCACTGGTTAATTGCAGGGTCATAGACCTCCATAGTCCGCACTGGATGAGCCCCGTTGGTACCGCCCACCTGCGAGACACCAATGGTAAGTGATCACTCGGGTACCAAACAGATAAGTAAATATCAGCTTTCTCGAAGTCAGGAACTCTTAAGGAATTATCGCCCTATAATAGCAGGCTGCACAGAACCTCCCATTGTCTATATAGGACACAAGCTTATAACTAATTTGTGTTCAACATACATGTCAACATAACTGCAGTGAAAAAAAGGGAATTTGGGCAACAGAAAACCTGTACAATTCAGCGAAAACTGTCAACCATCAAAAAAATACTTCTTATGATCATATATTTTGCTTTTATTATTATTTTTATTAGTACTAAAAATAATACTTGTAGTCAGACACTGAAAAAAAAAACAAACAGAGCAATTACGTCTGGAACTACAGAATATAACTGTAATCAAAAATCTAAGCTTTACTAAGCGTATTCGTTTATAACCCAGATATGCAGGGAGCATATGTGTATTGAGATGGGCCTTCCCAGCAGGTCATTTCATCCACTGAATTCTTTTGTTTGTTTTAAGCGCATTACAATCTGTGACACAGCAGCAGTGACAAAAAATATGAGTCTCAGATAAATCTTGAGATTTGACTCCTTTGTTTCAGAGTACAAGAAAGGAATCACTCACCGCATAGATGTTTCCCTGATATGCCGCTACTCCAAGGCCACGTCGGCGAGTGCGCATGGGAGCGATCAAGGTCCATTCGCCCGTGAGTGGATCATAGCACTCCGCAGTGGAAGTGGTCTGAGCTCCATTGCTACCCCCACAAATGTATATCTAGGAAAGATGGTTCACAAGTGATGTGTGTTATGCTGTACATGATTGGAGATGGAGATCTAGAAAGCGTAAATGTACATTTAGCTAATGGATGTTTAATCCATCCACCTTCCATAAAAGTCTATTCAGTACAGGGTGGTGGTGAACCTGGAGCCTACCACAGGAAGCACATGGGCATTGGTAGGGAATTTACAGTTAGTTGTGATCATTTCCCTTGTGAACCGCAGCTTAATCAGCTAATTAAGTTCACTAGGTTTGTTTGAATAGGGAAATCTGCAAATTGTTTAGGATTCTGACCCTCCAGGACTGGAATTGGGTAAAGCTCCTACGTTAACACCAGTTATTGTATCTCACAAGTCTTGGGCTGTGGGCAAAATTGCAAAAACACAGAGCTGGACACCACAGCACTGCCCAATGTGCCACTAATGCAGAGCGACAATGCAAGGTCATTTATGTTTTATCTAAACACTGACGTTTACTGAATAAACAATTATGGATTGAAATCAACCATTTGAAGACAAAGCGAGCTACTGAGTATGTAACATAATCAATTTCAAGGGGAAAATGAGGGTAACCACAGGCAGACGCCCTCCTATTAACCTACCTTTCCATTCAGGGTGGTGGCACTGGCATCCTGTCGCTCCTCGTTCATGGGCTGGATGATGGTCCACTCATTGGCATTTGGGTCATATCGCTCTACGATATTCAGAGGCGACACGTCTAAACGGCCACCCATCACATAGATGAAGCCGTTACTTACGGCCACACTGACACAACAGCGGCGCCAGTGCATAGGGGCCATGTGCTGCCATGTCCGTGCGACGGGGTCAAATCTGAGCACAGCATCGGTGAAATTATGGCCATCATAACCCCCAAAACAATACATGAAGCCATTTAAACACACACTGCCATGGCCGGACTGGCGAGTCTCCTGCCCCTGTGTTATATCCACCCAGCGGTCGGCCCGGGTGTCATAGGCTTCAATCCAGTTTGTCGTGCGCATGTTCCATCCACCAACAGCCAGCAAAATGTCAGAGGGCAAGCGCGGGCGGATCAGTGGGTTCTCAAAATCAGATCGTGGACGTTCATCATGAAGATCATAGATGACCTTCAGTACATCAGTGATGATTGGCCTGCACGCCACATTGGCCTTCACTAGATCGTTGGCTTTGACGATTTTCATGAAGTATTCCGGATCCATACGAGCCATCCGAATCTACACAGGAAACAATGAGAGAATGAGAGAATTCCCATGAGTTCCTTAGTGCTTTCTGTGAATCTCTGGAGATGAGCAATTCCTAACATTAAGGATACAGCAGTAAGTGCAAATTTTTATTTCTTTAGCTGAAGCCATTTACTTTGAAAGTCTCAGATGTGTCAGCTAACACTTGTTTAATGTAAGACATCTGAGTGTTTTGTTTTCCATTATTTGTTACACTCTCCTCCCAGGTGTAATACCTGGAAGCCTTGGTTGTAGACTTATGGGACATGGAAATGGAGGTTCAGTCTCTAGCTACAGTAATAAGGACTTCACTCAATGAGCATTCTATTGTTATATACACAAGTCAATGAGAACATAGTATAACTATACTCACCTTGGCCAATAGGACTGAAATGTGGGCCTCTCGGGTGGCAGGCTCGTGCTCGATCCACCGGAGGATGGCCTCAAACACTACATCCTCTTCTCTGACATTAAGCTCATCCTGCTCGATGATGTCAGAAAGTTGTTCAAGACTTAGTTCTGGGAACTCATTTGAGCTGATGGCAACCTCCTTGAAGTTTTTCAAGATTAAGTTGAATGCAGACTGGTGCAGCTCGTTTACGCAGTAGACATCGGCGATTTTAAGAAGGCCAATGCAGTTGTTGAGGCAGAGCTGCTCATGCAGGAAATCACAGCAGCGCTGCACGATGCCCAAGACACTGAGATAATCAGCAGCTGCCAGGAGGTTCTCCACATTTTCAGCTGTGATGACCACAGAGTATGTGTAGGCATACTCTATGACCTGCCTCAGTGTTTCTGGGGAAATGCCTGGGAGTTGGTACTCCCGCTTTCCTGAATCACTCCAGTCACTGGCGAACAGAGCCCTGAAACACAATCCAGAAGTGACTCATCTAATAAATATCGGTTTTGCAGGCAAAGTTAAATAAGGGGTTTTCTAAATCTTCTGAACCAGGGACCCCCAAATGGAAATTAAGCAGAGGACCCCCTGCTACAGATGATCTCATAGGCATCTAAGAACTAGGGACCGGTGGTTTTAATTCTTATTTTTCCAACAGTAGCTCCCCCTTTAATATATTTTACTTGGGCTGGTGGGCAAGTCCCCCGGAATACTTTGTTTTGCCTGTTTGACATGGTCCCCTTTTTATATATTTATACCATTATTATTATTATTATTATATAGTAAAAGTTAAGGTGGTACACTTATCAGAAATATTTCTGATCAGCACTGACCTACATTAATATAATTTAATATAATGTATATTAATATAAACTTTCTGTCATCCTAGAGCCTTATTGCCAAGGAGAAGTCATTGCTAACGAGAGATAAAAACTGACTCCTTGCTGTTTTCGCATCTTCATATATGGGTCACAGCTACTTACTGGAAGTAGGAGCTACAGCCACACAGAATTACTCTATGGGCGTTGAATTGAACACCGTCGGTGATGAGGACCACGTCACAAAGCTGTCCTGCCAGCCGAAGCTTGTTAAACACTTCGAACGCCGGGGACATCAGTACTCGCTCCATGTCGTGTGCCATCATAATTCAAAAATGTGGATATCTCGTCTCTCTCTCCTTTTTATATCACTCGAAATGACGTGTACATACATTCTAAGACGCAAAAACCGCACTTTGCATCACAGTTTCCTAAGATACCATAATGTTTATTTTTAAATCTATATTTGAGACTCGAAATGGATTGGGGGGGGGGGGTATATTCTACGCACAATCAGCTGTACAAGAAGAACAAGTGAAATGTTTTTAACATCACTTTTGGAAAATGTATACCGTGCTTATCTTAGAATTTAAGTTTTGTATTATGTAAGAATAGTCAAATCATGAATTCCCG
Organism: Brienomyrus brachyistius; assembly: GCF_023856365.1. Taxonomy (NCBI): domain Eukaryota; kingdom Metazoa; phylum Chordata; class Actinopteri; order Osteoglossiformes; family Mormyridae; genus Brienomyrus; species Brienomyrus brachyistius. The sequence goes on along the minus strand of NW_026042306.1, from coordinate 6,372,335 downwards.
AAATAAAATAAATAAATAAATAAATGTTTTCATATTTTTTCTCCTCCGCTACGTTTCTAAAAATGAAAAACAAAAAAGGTCCTTTACATGTCTGTCAGGAACGAGGTTTAAGTTCGCATCTTATTCCCTAGTTTCCACTTTAGACATAAGGCATTGAGCAACAAATGTCCACAAGACATTATTTTATGGGGTAAATCTGGTCGGCCCGTTGTGGCAATTATTTGGAACAAGAATAGTCCTTGAAAATTGGGCTGGGCGGTCCGTCTGTTTTGGTCAACATTTAGCACAAGGCGGACGTATTTATCGGACCGCATATGTCCCCAATACGGTCATGAAAACAAATTGCAGCAAGTGTGGAATTATCCCAATGATTATTGTGCTGTGTACACTTCACCCAAATCCTGAACGCTATTGAATATAATCGATTATGTATTATAGAGCAGTTATGTTAATCAAGGTACAGTGTGCAATATCACTCCATGAGCTATTGACCATTTTCCTGTTTTATGATCTTTTCTTGAGAAATCGTTTTTTATTTTATTTTTTTGTAATTCCTCACTTCTGCCGACTAACTCCTCCACGTTTAATATATTTTCGTGCAGGTTTTTAAGTTTGTTTTCCTGCAGCTTCACGGCACCCATCGTTCTTGCGCACCCACACAGATGGACGAGTTAAGCTAGAAGTGGATGGGAGTAGCGGCAGGACAGATATTCCGAGGGCGCCCATTGAACGATGTAAGTAATTATTATTTATCGTTAGAATTCTCACTTAACACAGAATGTTGTCTTTGGCTGAAGTTTAAACAGTCGAGCTGAATTGTGGCAAGATAAGCTGAAGCTGTTCGCGTCCGCAGCTAATGCTCGCGCCATGACTAGCTAGCACATAGTGAAATGGTGAATGGATTTGGCGACATTTTCCGTTTGAATCGAGTACAGAGACGTAGGTGTTGTTTTGTTTGTGGCCCTGCTTTTACAATGCACGTGTAGCAAAGTGAAGTTGGGATCTGCTTGCGTCTTTTGCAGCTAACATCACACTCGATATAGCCGCAGTTTATTGTGGAATCGCCATTTTGGGTGTACACAACGCAAGAGCGCACGAGTGTTTATATAAAACAATTCCACTCTGGCTGAGTTTTCTTCTTATTATTATTTTTCATGCTATACTATATACAAACTTTTTACTTGTACATCTTAGGATATAGTTCATTGTGACAATATAAATGGTAGGAGAGAACTACAACAGCAACGACTGTGGGTTGGGGCTGGGTAGGGGATAACGTTTTCATAGTTGGGATTAGGGTTTTGCCCATAGACATGAATGCAGAGTCCCCATAAAGACATCTAGCACATCTTCTTCTTTGTGTTCTGGAATTGCTTCTTGTAGGTTAAGTTAGAATGGTTTTCACTGTTCTTTGGTCTGGAGAACAGGCTGATTAATCACAGTTGAGTTTTGTGGGCAATCAACCATATGAATATGTACATATATGTGTGTGTGTGTGTGTACAGTAGTGTGCAAAAAATCATAAGCAGTCAAAAGAAATTGTGTGATTGTTAGGGTCTGTAGCAGCTAATCACTGCTGTTAATAGCAGCTACTATAAACTACTGTTAATATAACTGCTAATAACATAACAATTTTCCCGTTTTTTTGTGTAATAAAGCCTATAATGTAATAATGTGATACGTTTTTGATTCAAATATGTTAGTATGATATTGGTAAGTTATTACTGTATCAGCCTTTATTACATTAAGGGGGAAAATTAGCACATTATTGGCAGTTATTACATTAACGGTAGACATCATATTATATATGTCTAATGCAGGGGCGCTGCTAAGGATTTTGGGTCCCATGAAAGGAATCTTGACAGGGCCCCCCACACAGTTTATTGGGGGCTTCTCTGGGCCCCCTCTCAGTCATGGGCCCCGAGAATCGTCATCGTTTACCCCCCCTTTACAGCGCCCCTGGTCTAATGCACGAAGCATTAACGTTAGATATGCTTGTACCACAACTTATTAGGCAAGAGAGAAGTTCTATTGCCCATTTTCATTGCAAACCAGCTTAACATTTACAGGATAATTAATTGCAAGTTCCGATGTAGGCTGCCATTCACACACACAACTGGAAATAATAAAATGCCTGGACAGAGCAGATACAGCCATTGTAGCCTTCGCTCCTGTCTGCTGCTGTATGCAAATCTCACTGAACCATTAAAGCTGGAGCAGAAGTGATGTCTCCGACTAATTGCTGGTTGTTAGAGAAGTACTCAGAATAATGAGAAATAAAGTAAGAATTGTGAGGGAAAAAAAATCAGAATTTCGACTTAATAAGTCAGAAATGCAGCTGCACCAGTCTGCAATAAGTCAATGTGTGTTTTTTTCTACTCCAGATGGCAGAAAACTCTAAAATCAACAAAGCTCAAGAGTCATAATTCAGAATTTGTTCATTTAGATCAGAAACAGCTCTATGGGATGCTTTCGTCTAATCAGACTGTACCACATGGTTCATATGTAACACTTTTCTGGAGACCGCAACAAATGGGGGATTCTGAAACTGCCCGTTTGTTTGGAAAATTCCAGTCACCCTGAGTGAAAAAGGGTAGAACCCTCCCTCCTGTCCCACTGGCCTATGATTGCCTGATAGCAGGAAGAGACGGTCTATAGGGGAAAGTAACCTTCAGTTTAACTCACAGAAAGACAATAAATAGTAGCACTTAACAAATGAGAGAATATTAATTGACTAGGACAAACTGAGATGAGCAACAGGAAATATAACTGTAAGCTGATAAGAGAAAAAGAAGGGGAAAATGGAGGGAAATTTGCTGCTTCTGATTGGATGCAAGCATGCAGGTCAGCTGATCCACCTGAATGTTTCCAACTCAGCAATCGGTGATGAAGGGTCAGTAGATTGGCTAAGTGTTGGAACCAGAAGCAGAAGCTGGCTTTCATGCTCTGGAGGGTGCTGTGGCATGAAACCTTAAGCAGTTCTTTACGCATATGATGCTCCTTTAGGGGGTGCCATAGACATTCGGTCTGCATATATATTATGTTTTATCAGTGTTTCTTGTGGACCCTCAGCAGTCCATGTTTTTGCTCTCTCCCAGCACCAGCTGTCTGGCAAGGAGCAAAAACGTGGATGGACTGGGGGTTCCTGTGGATCAGGTTGAAGAACATTGTTCTGTATTGTTTTTGTTAATTGATTGATATTCAGAATTTATTTTTGGGGCTTTGGCTGCATCTTGGTTATAATACAAATTATACAAATATACAAATATAATACAATATACAAATATAAGGGCTTTAGTTGTATGAATAAAGCATTTCACATATCTAACACATGTGTCCCCAACAACCGTAGCCAGATATTAAATCTGTTCTAGAAGAGCACACTCATTGCTTGCTGTAAAAGCATGCAGGAGGTCCCAGCTGAGCTCTGCTATAGTTGTGCTCTGTGTATTATTCATTTGGCAGATGCTCTAAGACAGAGAAATGGTTGGAGAGAACAAGGCAATTAACAAATGCATGCAAACAAGTGGCATGTTACACAACAGGAGCAAACCATTACAGCATCCGATAACAAAGGAAAGCAGTTGTCTTGCCATAATTGCATTTTGATAGCTGTTCTAGTGCCTTAACCTCTATGCTCTGACTCCACTGTAAGGTCTAAGTTCTGTTCCCTCAGTCCATTATTCAAGAGGCATTTTCCTTATTTTGGTGAATGTTTCTGATTCTTGTTAGTGTCCACTGTTTCTGTTGATTAAGTCCAGTGATGCTAGCCACACCGGTAGATGCGTAACCTGGTTACCCACCAGGCAGGCAGATGGGGGCAGGTGGGCGAGGTGCAGCGTACTGTATGATGCAGGGGGGCACTGTGCAGCAGCTGAAGTTCCTCTTGGGCGTAATCATGTCCTGCGTACGGAACCAGCTGCCTTTCTCTGCATTGTAGCATTCCACCTTTGCAGTGACTTTGAAGCCATCGGAGCCTCCCATTGCAAACAGCAAGCCGTCCACCACTGCGATGCCGAAATAGCTCCTTTGTTGTTTCATGGGAGGTGCAGCGTGCCACTGATTAATTGCAGGGTCATAAACCTCCATACTCCGCACTGGATGAGCCCCGTTGGTACCGCCCACCTGGGAGACACCAATGGTAAGTGATCACTCGGGTACCAAACGGATAAGTAAATATCAGCTTTCTGGAAGTCAGGAACTCTTAAGGAATTATCGCCCTATAATAGCAGACTGCACAGAACCTCCCATTGTGTATATAGGACACAAGCTTATTACTAATTTGTGTTCAACATACATGTCAACATAACTGCAGTGAAAAAAGTGGATTTGGGCAACAGAAAACCTGTACAATTCAGTGAAATACTTCTTATGTTCATATATTTTACTTTTATTATTATTTTTATTAGTACTAAAAATAATACTTGTAGTCAGACACTGAAAAAAACAACAAACAGAGCAATTATGTCTGGAACTACAGAATATAACTATAATTAAAAATCTAAGCTTTACTAAGCTTTACTAAGCGTATTCGTTTATAACCCAGATATGCAGGGAGCATATGTGTATTGAGATGGGCCTTCCCAGCAGGTCATTTCATCCACTGAATTCTTTTGTTTGATTTAAGCGCATTACAATCTGTGACACAGCAGCAGTGACAAAAAATGAGTCTCAGATAAATCTTGAGATTTGACTCCTTTGTTTCAGAGTACAAGAAAGGAATCACTCACCGCATAGATGTTTCCCTGATATGCAGCTACTCCGAGGCCACGTCAGCGAGTGCGCATGGGAGCGATCAAGGTCCATTCGCACGTGAGTGGATCATAGCACTCCGCAGTGGAAGTGGTCTGAGCTCCATTGTTACCCCCACAAATGTATATCTAGGAAAGATGGTTCACAAGTGATGTGTGTTATGCTGTATATGATTGGAGATGGAGATCTAGAAAGCATAAATGTACATTTAGCTAATGCATGTTTAATCCATCCATCTTCCATAAAAGTTTATTTGGTACAGGGTGGTGGTGAACCTGGAACCTACCACAGGAAGCACATGGGCATTGGTAGGGAATTTACAGTTAGTTGTGATCATTTCCCTTGTGAACCGCAGCTTAATCAGATAATTATTAAGTTCACTAGGTTTGTTTGAATAGGGAAATCTGCAAATTGTTTAGGATTCTGACCCTCCAGGACTGGAATTGGGTAAAGCTCCTACGTTAACACCAGTTATTGTATCTCACAAGTCTTGGGCTGTGGGAAAAATTGCAAAAACACAGAGCTGGACACCACAGCACTGCCCAATGTGCCACTAATGCAGAGCGACAATGCAAGGTCATTTATGTTTTATCTAAACACTGACGTTTACTGAACTTATATTAAATTATGGATTGAAATCAAGCATTTGAAGACAAAGCGAGCTACTGAGTATGTAACATAATCAATTTCAAGGGGAAAATGAGGGTAACCACAGTCAGACGCCCTCCTATTAACCTACCTTTCCATTCAGGGTGGTGGCACTGGCATCCTGTCGCTCCTCATGCATGGGCTGGATAATAGTCCATTCGTTGGCTTCTTGGTCATATCACTCGATTATGATTAGAGGCGAGAAGCGTAAATGGCCACCCATTACATAGATGGAACCATTAATTACGGCCACGCTAACATTTCAGTGGCACCAGTGCATCGGTGCCATGTGCTACCATGTCCGTGCGACGGGGTCAAATCTGCGTAGTGTTGGTGAAATTGTGGCCATCAAAACCCCCAAAACAATACCCAAAGCCATTTAAATACACACTGCCATGGCCGGACTGGCGAGTCTCCTGCCCCTGCGTTACATCGACCCAGTGGTCGGCCCGGGTGTCATAGGCTTCAATCCAATTGGTTTTGCGGAAATTCCAGCCACCAATGGCCAATAAGATGTCAGCGGGCAGGCGTGGGCGGATCAGTGGCCTTTCTTTTTTTTTATATATATTCCCTCCACCACCCCCCCTCTGCGGAGGACTACTTTATTTCTTTTTATTTATTTTTATTTATTTCCTCAAGAGAGGGAGAGAGAGGGGGACAGCAGGACGAAAACGGAGAAGAAGGGAAATAGAGAGAGAGCGAGGGAAAAGAGAAAAAAAAAAAGAAGAAAGAAAACCACAGATAATCTGCTTCAATACCTGCTGATGAGAGAAAACAACAACCAACATCTGTACGAGTCACAATGAGCATGTTAAGGAGCAGCAGCCGATCAAGACAGTGTGTGTCTGTGAGAACCTGTTTGTACCCCTGTGTGCACACCTGTGTATGTGAGCGCGCTGGTGTTCAAAAGGTTTCTCCATGTAAATGTCTAGTAGTGTGTGTGGGGAGCCACAGCCCCATCCCCAAGGACATGAAGCAGACACGGAGGAGGCCCGGACCCCAGACAGCCAGAGGCCCCCCAGGGCATGGGAGCCCCCGGAGGACCACCGCAGGGAGAATAGCATCCCTCACCCAGAAAAGGGCAGAGGAGAGCTCCGGAGGGAGGCCATCCGGCAGCCACAGTGCAGGAGCCCCAGGGGGCCGTGGCGGCGAGCCCGCAGGCTCCACCGGCGGCCGGTCCCACCACGGCAGACCAGGCCCTGGGCCCAGAGATCCAAGGGCCCCCCCACCCCCCAGCAAGGGCCCGACAGAGCCAGGAGGGCCAGATCCCGCCAGGCAATCGCCGCGGGCGAGCCAGCACCCACCCGAGCACCCAGCCCTGGACATCGAGAACCACCAACGCACCAGTGGCCAGGTGCCCCATCCACCAGCAGGGAGTGTGGCGGGGGGGAATAGAGCCCGAGATGTTATTTCAGGTGGAGTCTAGAACCCAACCTGACACATGCATATAGACAAACAGGCACACACATATACAAGCATACGTTCCCACCGTCATGCACACATAAACAAATATTTACACATTCACCCAACATAGAGACACACAGAAATGAACGCTGTACACACACTCTCACTCCCCGTATATACTCTCTGTGGACCCCATTTTTTTCCTCTGGCGAGGAAACCGGAAGACCACCCTGGACCCCTCAGCAGCCGAGAAGCGCACCAGCCCAGACCCCGACCAGACGGCCAGATCAGTGACCTTTCAAAGTCAGATCGTGGACTTTTATCGTCGAGATCATGTATGATCTTCAATACATCAGTGATAATTGGCCTGCACGCCGCATTGGCCTTCACTAGATCGTTGGCTTTGACGATCTTCATAAAGTACTCCGGATCCATACGAGCCATGCGAATCTACACAGGAAACAAAAATGAGAGAATTCCCATGAGTTCCTTAGTGCTTTCTGTGAATCTCTGGAGATGAGCAATTCCTAACATTAAAGGTACATTAGCTGAAGCCATTTACATAGAAAGTCTCAGATGTGTCAGCTAACACTTATTTCATGTAAGACATTTCAGTGTTTTGTTTTCCATTATTTGTTACACTCTCCTCCCAGGTGTAATACCTGGAAGCCTTGGTTGTAGACTTATGGGACATGGAAATGGAGGTTCAGTCTCTAGCTACAGTAATAAGGACTTCACTCAATGAGCATTCTGTTGTTATATACACAAGTCAATGAGAACATAGTATAACTATACTCACCTTGGGCAATAGGACTGAAATGTGGGCCTCTCGGGTGGCAGGCTCGTGCTCGATCCACCGGATGATGCCGTCAAACACCGCATCCTCTTGTCTGACATTCAGCTCATCCTGCTCTATGATGTCAGAAAGTTGTTCCAGGGTGAGTTCTGGGAACTCGTTTGAGGTGATGGCAACCTCCTGGAAGTTTTTCAGGATGAAGTCGAATGCAGACTGGCGCAGCTCATTGAGGCAGTAGACTCAGCCGATCAGCAGCTGCCAGGAGGTTCTCCACATTCTCAGCCGTGACGAGCACAGAGTACGTGTAGGTGTATTCCATTATCTGCTGCATCGTATCTGGGGAAATGCCTGGGAACTGGTACTCCCGCTTTCCCGAATCCTTCCAGTCACCGGTGAACAGAGCCCTGAAAACAATCCAGATGTCAGTCAGAATCAGCTTTTTGGCTGATCACACAAGGAATTTGTCTCCAGTTTGTTGTCACTCTCAGTGAACTTAAACAGGAGACATACAAAAAATAAAAAACAGGACCACAACGGGACTCATTTAATAATTTTGGGTTTCCTAACTCTTCTGATCCAGGGACCCCCAAATGAATATCGACCAGAGCTAAGGACCCCCTGCCACAGATGATCACATAGGTACTTAAGAAGTAGGGTCAGGAAGGGCTTTAATCTTATCTTTCCAGCAGTGGCTCCCTAAAAATATTTTTCACTTAGACTAGAGGGCAGGTCCCCCGGAATATTATTTTTGCCACTGATTGATGTGGTCCACTTTTTGTAATATTTTTACACAGCTATTATATGCCAAAAGTTAAGGTGGTACCTTTAATAACTGTAGCTCAGAAATATTTTTGCTAACCCCGTAGTATACTAATATAACACAATAATTGTCATGACCTGTGCGTCCAGCCCTTGTATGTGCTCAGGATGAACCTGCTCTCATCTGTGAAAAGCTCAGGGTGCCAGTGGCAGACCTGCAAATTCTGGTATTCTATGGCAAATGCCAATCGAGCTCTATGGTGCTGGGCAGTGAGCACAGGGCCCACTAGAGGACGTTGGGCCCTCAAGCCACCCTCATGAAGTCTGTCTCTGACCAAACAATCAGAAACATTCACACCAGTGGCCTGATGGAGGTCATTTTCTAGGGCTTCAGCAGTGTTCATCCTGTTCCTCCTTGCACAAAGGAGCCAATACCGGTTCTGCTGAAGGGTTTAGCACCTTCTACGGCCCTGTCCAGCTCTCCTTAAGTATCTTCCTGTCTCCTGGAATGTCCTCCATGCCCTTGAGACTGTGCTGGGAGACACAGCAAATCTTCTGGCAATGGCACATATTGATGCGCCATCCTGGAGGAGTTGGACTACCTGTGCAACCTCTGTAGGGTCCAGGTATCGCCTCATGCTATTAGTAGTGACACTGACCGTCACCAAATGCAAAACTAGTGAAAAAACCGTCAGAAACGATGAGGAGGGGAAAATGCCAGTGGCCTCCACCTGTTAAACCATTCCTGTTTTGGGGGTCGTCCCATTGTTGCCCCTCTAGTTCACCTGTTCATAATTTCATTAACACCAAAGCAGCTGAAACTGATTAACCACCCCCTCCGCTACTTAACTGACCAGATCAATATCTCAGATGTTTAATAGACTTGATGCTATACTCTAATTAAAAAGTGTTCCTTAAATTTTTTCGAACAATGTATAATTGTAGCATCTCTTCCCTTGTCTTAAACTCCACACACCTAGAGTTGTAACCTAACATCCTATTGGCCTTTTTTATTGCTTCCCCACACTGACATGGAAGAATCAACATACACACCGAGATCTTTCTAATAACCAGCTACCTTTATTTCAATGGAACCCATAATATATCTGTACTTTTATATTTCTGCTCCCTGTATGGATTACCTTACATTTATCTATGTTAAATTCCATCTGCCAGGTATCCACCCAGTCGCTAATTAAATCCAGATCCCGTTGTAGCCTCTCCGCTGCTAGATCAGTACCTGCTACACCACCCACCCTGGTGTCGTCTGCAAATGTAACCAGTTTACAGTATGTATTGGTGTCAATATCATTAATGTAAATTAGGAACAGTAGTGGTCCTAAAATTTAACCCTACGGTACCCCACTATGAACGCAGGCCCACTGTCATGCCCGGCTCGTACGATCGTCGTGTGTGCCACGCCCCCTGATTATCCACGTGTGCTTCCCCAATCATGCCCAGCTGTATCTTGTTGTTTCACCATGTCTTTTGTCTATATCAGTCCACATCTTGCCCTGTCCGATGTCCGTCATTGATGTTAGTGCTGTTATGTCCTGTTCTGCCCATAGCCGTCTTTCCCCTAATAAAACCCCAGTTTTCCCCGTATTCTACCTCCCTGCTTCGTCCTTCCCTGCCTCCTTCCTGCCAGCCTGCCCGTCCGCACCCGCAAACTCTGACACCCACAATATAATAATATCGTGTACAGTACATACTGTAATCAGTCCAGAGGTAACATCACTTCTCCAAATTCAAGTTGCCGGCTATGTTTACTGTAGGTCCCAGGGGAAGGGGTTGCACTAAACCAGTATTTCAATGGATTACGAAAAACCTTAGTGCAGGGGTGCCCAAAGTGGGGCCCGCGGGCCAAGGTTGGCCCGCCGTACTATTTAGATTGGCCCGCCAATGGATATCTAAAATTTTTAATTATTACTGTACTAAAATTTGTTTCAAAAACTCTTAAAGCACGAATCCCAGTGTAGCTATCAGTGCGTTTATTTTTAGTGTACGTTGACCTAACTAATATATATTATACAGTCCTCACTCATGGTGCTTTGATTACATTTGAAATATCTAAGACTAAAATTGAAATACAAGCAACTATAAGGGTAATGTAGAGTATATCTGTCACGGGCGACCGCGGGCAGAGCGGCGATCGTGAGGGCAAGCGGGGAATCAGGAAGCAGGCAGGCAGGATTCGGGGCAAACGGGGATTTAATCAAAGGTTTTCGGGGAACAGGGAACATCGGACACTGACTGACATCAATGACGGACGAAGGACTCAGGTAAGACACGGACTGAAATACACAGGACTGAGCAAATGAACTAGATACAGCTGGGTACAATCGGGAGAAAACACGTGGGTAATCAGGGGGCGTGGCACACAGGAGGAGCGGACGAGCCGGGCATGACAATATCTGTGCACATATGTACATTTCCACACTTCATAAATAGTCATATTTTAACAATTTGCAAAAAGTCCCATGAGTCTTTGTTGCCGCCATACGGGATCAAACCAGTTTGTGGCGGGTCACCACCAGGCTGCTAGCTTAAGCCACTATCAACATGGAGCGGCATCGTCAGTGGCACACAGACAAAAGACATTTTAAAAAATGCTGGGAGGAAGAATATTTTTTCACTGACATAAATGCTAAAGCGGTCTGCCTTATTTGTAACCAGTCTGTTGCTATACTAAAGGAGTATAACATTCGTCGTCATTATGAGACGAAGCACGCAGCATTTTCGCAATTCAAAGGTGATGCGCGAAAGAACAAGACCAGGGAGCTGCTGGCTAAACTTCACAGGCAACAAGGGACTCTTACACGGCCCTCGACAGCCCAGGACAGCGCGACACGGGCCAGCTTTGAGATTACTGCGCTAATTGCCCGGACAGGGAGATCATTTTCAACGGGTGACTTTGTTAAGGAGTGTCTGTCCATAGCTGCGACAATCATGTGCCCGTCACAGGCAAAAACTTTCTCCCAGATCAGCCTCTCACGAAATACTGTGACACGTCGTATTGAAGAAATGTCTCGAGACATTAAGGAGCAATTTAAAGCAAAGGCTGCTGGATTTGTCGCCTTTTCTTTGGCGTGTGATGAAAGCACGGACATTTCGGACTCTGCACAACTTTTGGTTTTCATACGGGGAGTAAATGAAAACATGGAAATAACTCAGGAGCTGGCTGGATTTGAGACACTGCGCAGCACAACAAAAAGTGAGGATTTGTTTGCAGCCGTTGAGCGAGTGTTGGATACGAACGGGCTGAGCTGGGAAAAATTGGTTGGGATAACAACTGATGCAGCACCTGCCATGGTTGGGAGGACAACAGGCCTTGCCACACTAATTTCCCAGAAGGTTTCCCAATGTGGAGGTAAGGTGGCAAAATACCACTGCATCCTGCACCAAGAGCAACTATGTGCCAGATCAGTTGGTATGGGAGACGTGGTGCGTGACGTGATTAAAATCATAAACTGCATACGATCAAAAGCGCTCTCACACCGCCAGTTCAGAGCTCTTCTAGAGGAGGTTGATTCACAATACAAGGATGTGCTTTACCACCAAGAGGTGAGGTGGCTGAGCCGCGGGAAAGTCCTCAAAAGATTTTTTGAGCTGCGGCATGTCATCGCGGAGTTTCTGACAAGCAAGAACAGTGACACTCAAGTCCCCACAGATGAAAAATGGTTTTGTGACGTGGCTTTTATGGTGGACATCACTGACCTGCTCAACACCCTGAATATTCAGCTTCAAGGGAAGGATCAGATCATCACTGAGCTGTTTGACCACATAATGGCCTTCAGGTCGAAGCTGCAGCTACTCTGTCGACATCTGTCAGCAGGTTGGTTAATACATTGTACACACACAGAGACACACATACACATTCAGTTTTAATGGTGATAATGTCTATCATACTGTATTTTATGCCGTAAATAAGTCCCGGCCTTGTTAACTGTGTTGCGGAGGGACAGCGCTGTCCATGGTTCTTAAACTTGATTGACAGGCAGACATGCGCTTTGTTTGTCTTTTGGAGCTTGCATATTTTTTGTGATTGTAAAAATGCTTATGATTTAATCAAGTGATAATGGAGAGGAAAGGTGGCAGCATGTACCTGCACCTCACATGATAAAAGTGCAGTTACTGGGATTGATATTATGTGGAATATGTTAGTAAGTGCATTTACTAACATATCCATATTCCACTGTTGTGCAGTTAAAAAGTATTGTTAAAAAGTATTGTAATAAAATTGTAAGGCTAACTCTTTCAAAGTACATAAAACAACATTTATGTTGCAATATTTATTATTATTTGACGACTTAGCAGCTCTTTCACTTCTTCCCAGGAAACCTTGCACACTTCCCTAGTCTGAGAGAGGTCAACCTGGTGAAGCAGAGACTGCCTGAATATGCAGCACTTCTCAGACACTTGGACCAGGACTTTGCGTTGCGCTTTGAGGACTTTATGGAAAGTAGAGGTGACATGGAGCTGTTTTCTCAACCCTTCACCATAAGTGTGGACTCAGTGCCTGATCACATTCAGATGCAGCTAATTGAGTTTCAGTGTGATTCTGAGCTAAAGAATACATTCATGTCACTACACCTGAAAGACTTCTACACACATGTCTCATCTGAAAGGTACCCAGACATTAGGAAACATGCACAGGTCATGTTAGCTTTGTTTGGCAGCACTTACATCTGTGAACAGACTGTTAGTGTAATGAACCTTAACAAGTCCAGGCTCAGAAGCACTCTGACTGACCCACACCTACAGGACATCCTCACCCTCTCAGTGAGTCAGCTGCAACCTAATATTTATAGGCTGATAAACGCCAAAGAACAGCTTCATGTTTCTCACTAGTGGTGCAATTATATTGTTCCTACTGTTGTTGTTGTGTTGCTGTTGGACATGCACTCTTTGACATTTTGCACTATATGTGATTACAAAAGTTTAGACGTGTTCTAAATGCCTATATATGACTTATTTGTCATATTTTGTTTATGTTATTTACACAGAAAGGAAGGTTAGATAACTGTTTGATAAATAAAACTACTTTACTTTACTATTAGTGTTTGTATTTTGTGTAAAATATTACATTTGGCCCGCGGTCCTCCGATAGATTTTCATTTTGGCCCACTAAGGGAAAATGTTTGGGCACCCCTGCCTTAGTGCTTAATTAGTAATCACCGATGGTTGCAGCGGAATTTCTGAAGAGAACCGTCAAACGAGAACAACGTTTATCCAAAATGGGAAATTTATGACGCTTTCACAAACTAGATAATATGAAAAAGAAAACTTTATTTTAAGTATGCAATGTCAGGAGAAGATTCAGCTCCCATCTCCAGCAGAGCTTCTCCCATGTCCTGGAGGACGCAGGGGACTGACTAGTACGAATGGGCCTTGTTCCATGCCTCCATTGTGGAAGCGGCTGACTGGAGCTGTGGCCTGTTGTGGCAGCAATCCCCCAACCCGCTGGTGGACAGCGTTGATGAAATGTTGGAATGCGGCTTCGGCGGTCGTCGAGGTAAAAACTCAGGTGTGGGAGGAGTTTAGCGAGGCCATGGAAAATTACTTCCGGACAGCTTCGTCTTCAAAGACCTCGATCCCACCAACACACCTTCCAATGAGGAAGCAGAGTCTGGGGAAAAAAAGAGGTGTCTATATAAACTCAATGTATGTTATAGGGAAAGAATTCGGGGTGGGGGGTGTAAATGAGGTTACGTACTGGGCATGCTGTTGTGGGCAGATGGGTTTCTCTCCTCCTTGGCGGCCATTAGGGACTAACGAGGTGAAGCATATTCTATGATGCGGGGGTGCGCAGGCACTACGCAGCAGCTGAAATGGTTTCTGGCTCTGCTCATGTCCTGCGCACGATACCAGCTGCCTGTCCCCGCATCATAGCACTCCACCTTGTTAGTTACCCCAAACCCATCGTGGCCGCCCATCACAAATAGGAGGTCGTCCACCACTGCGATGCCAAAATCACTGCGCGGTGTGGACATGGGGGCCACAGCATGCCAGCGGTTTGTGGTAGGGTCATAGACCTCCATGGTCTGCAGGCGATCAGGCCTGTTGATACCGCCCACCTGAGAGATGCCAAAGATTCATTATCACTTGCTTGCCAAAAGGATGGGCAAACATCAACTTTCCCAAAGTCATGAACTCTTAAGCAATTTTCACCCTATGAAAGCAGGCGCCTTAGAACCTCCCATTGTCTATAGATGACACAAGCTTATATACAGAAGTCAACCTATATGCAATGAAAACATGGATTTGGGCAACAGAAAACTTTTATGATTCGGTGAAAACTGTGAGCCTTCAAAAAAGACTCCTTATGCTAATATATTTTGCTTTTTTATTGTTATTACTTAAAACGAACACTTGAAGCTAATCAGACACTGAAAAAAACAACAATCTGACTAATTATATCTGGAACTAGGGAAAATAATTAATAAAAAATCTAAACTTTACAACCCGAGCTAGTAGCAGAGACCCCCCCAGCAGATCCATTTATAACCCAGAAATGAATGCAGGGAGGCTAAAGAGGGTAGCATATATGTTTTTTATGTGTATAAAGATAAGCCTTTGCAGCAGGTATTTCTGGCATTTAACTGTTTTGTTTGGTTTAAATGTATCACAATGAAAGACACAGCAGCAAAGACAAAAAAACCATGAGTCTTACAGGTAAAATGTGAGATTTGACACAGAAAGGAATCTCTCACCGCATAGATCTTGCCTTTATACGCCGTGACTCCAAGGCTGTGACGGGGAGTGCTCATTGGAGTGATCAAGCTCCATTCGTTAGAGAGTGGGTCAAAGCACTCCACTGTAGAAAGGCTCTCTGTTCCACTGTGGCCCCCACAGATGTATATCTATGAAAACCAGTTAAACTGTGAAGACCGTTATACTGTATATGACTGGGGTTTGGAGGTTACAGATAAAGTTCATTGTGACTCAAAAATAAAAGTATGTGCTATGCATAGTGTATGACAGGGTTCCCCAGTTCCGTTCCTGGAGGAACACAGTTTGCAAATTTCCCTTCTCAAACACACCATAATCAGCTAATTTTCAGGTTTAGTATGGCTGTTTGAAAAGGGAAATCTGCAAACAGTTTTGGATTCTGCTCCCCCAGGAACAGAATAAAGGAAACCTGACATGGGAACACCATTTCATCTATCTCACAAGTCTTGGAGTTGACACCACAGCACTACCCAATGTGCCACTAATGGAGACCAATAATGCATTTATCCAAATACTTAAATGTATTGAACATAGTAATTGTGGATTAAAATCAGCAATCTGAAGAGAATGAGAATTCATGACTGTGTAAAATACTCAATTTCAAGGGGAAAATGAGGGTAAACAGTCAGACGCCCTCCCATTACCCTACCTTGCCATTCAGGGTGGTGGCGCTGGCATCGTTTCTCCTCTCATTCATGTGCTCGATCTGGGTCCATTCATTGGTTATTGGGTTGTAGCACTCTACGATGTTGAGGGGCCTGAAACCAATATGGCCACCCATGGCGTAGATGAGCCCATCGAGCACGACCACACTAACATTACATCGATTCCAGTGCATGGGGGCCATCTGCTGCCATGCTCGTGTGATCGGGTCGTATCTGCGCACGGTATTGATGAAATTTTGCCCATCAAACCCCCCAATGCAGTACACAAACCCATCATGGTACACTGTGCCATGACCAGCTAGGTTGCTCTGCTCCTCCTGCGTGATATCCACCCAGCGGTCGGCCCGTGTGTCATATGCATCAATGCAGTTTGTCGTGCGCATGTTCCATCCACCAACAGCCAGCAAAATATCAGAGGGCAAGCGCGGGCGGATCAGTGGGTTCTCAAAATCAGAGAGTGGACTTTCATCATGAAGATCATAGATGACCTTCAGTACATCAGTGATAATTGGCCTGCACGCCACATTGGCCTTCACTAGATCGTTGGCTTTGACGATTTTCATGAAGTATTCCGGATCCATACGAGCCATCCGAATCTACACAGGAAACAATGAGAGAATGAGAGAATTCCCATGAGTTCCTTAGTGCTTTCTGTGAATCTCTGGAGATGAGCAATTCCTAACATTAAGGATACAGCAGTAAGTGCAAATTTTAATTTCTTTAGCTGAAGCCATTTACTTTGAAAGTCTCAGATGTGTCAGCTAACACTTGTTTAATGTAAGACATCTGAGTGTTTTGTTTTCCATTATTTGTTACACTCTCCTCCCAGGTGGAATACCTGGAAGCCTTGGTTGTAGACTTATGGGACATGGAAATGGAGGTTCAGTCTCTAGCTACAGTAATAAGGACTTCACTCAATGAGCATTCTATTGTTATATACACAAGTCAATGAGAACATAGTATAACTATACTCACCTTGGCCAATAGGACTGAAATGTGGGCCTCTCGGGTGGCAGGCTTGTGCTCGATCCACCGGAGGATGGCCTCAAACACCACATCCTCTTCTCTGACATTAAGCTCATCCTGCTCGATGATGTCAGAAAGTTGTTCAAGACTTAGTTCTGGGAACTCGTTTGAGCTGATGGCAACCTCCTTGAAGTTTTTCAAGATAAAGTTGAATGCAGAATGGTGCAGCTCGTTTACGCAGTAGACATCGGCGATTTTAAGAAGGCCAATGCAGTTGTTGAGGCAGAGCTGCTCATGCAGGAAATCACAGCAGCGCTGCACGATGCCCAAGACACTGAGATAATCAGCAGCTGCCAGGAGGTTCTCCACATTGTCAGCTGTGATGACCACAGAGTACGTGTAGGCATACTCTATGACCTGCCTCAGTGTTTCTGGGGAAATGCCTGGGAGTTGGTACTCCCGCTTTCCTGAATCATTCCAGTCACTGGCGAACAGAGCCCTGAAACACAATCCAGAAGTGACTCATCTAATAAATATCGGTTTTGCAGGCAAAGTTAAATAAGGGGTTTTCTAAATCTTCTGAACCAGGGACCCCCAAATGGAAATTAAGCAGAGATAAGGACCCCCTGCTACAGATGATCTCATAGGCATCTAAGAACTAGGGACCGGTGGCTTTAATTCTTATTTTTCCAACAGTAGCTCCCCCTTTAATATATTTTACTTGGGCTGGTGGGCAAGTCCCCCGGAATACTTTGTTTTGCCTGTTTGACATGGTCCCCTTTTTATATATTTATACCATTATTATTATTATATAGTAAAAGTTAAGGTGGTACACTTATCAGAAATATTTCTGATCAGCTCTGACCTACATTAATATAATTTAATATAATGTATATTAATATAAACTTTCTGTCATCCTAGAGCCTTATTGCCAAGGAGAAGTCATTGCTAACGAGAGATAAAAACTGACTCCTTGCTGTTTTCGCATCTTCATATATGGGTCACAGCTACTTACTGGAAGTAGGAGCTACAGCCACACAGAATTACTGTATGGGCGTTGAATTGAACACCGTCGGTGATGAGGACCACGTCACAAAGCTGTCCTGCCAGCCGAAGCTTGTTAAACACTTCGAACGCCGGGGACATCAGTACTCGCTCCATGTCGTGTGCCATCATAATTCAAGAATGTGAATATCTCGTCTCTCTCTCTTTTTTATATCACTCGAAATGACGTATACATACGTTCTAAGACGCAAAAACCGCACTTTGCATCACAGTTTCCTAAGATACCGTAATGTTTATTTTTAAATCTATATTTGAGACTCGAAATGGATTGGGGGGGGGGGGGGGTATATTCTACGCACAATCAGCTGTACAAGAAGAACAAGTGAAATGTTTTTAACATCACTTTTGGAAAATGTATACCGTGCTTATCATAGAATTTAAGTTTTGTATTATGTAAGAATAGTCAAAGCACGAATTCCCGAAATTAAATAAATAAATAAATAAATAAATAAATAAATGTTTTCATATTTTTTCTCCTCCGCTACGTTTCTAAAAATGAAAAACAAAAAAGGTCCTTTACATGTCTGTCAGGAACGAGGTTTAAGTTCGCATCTTATTCCCTAGTTTCCACTTTAGACATAAGTCATTGAGCAACAAATGTCCACAGGACATTATTTTATGGGCTAAATCTGGTCGGCCCGTTGTGGCAATTATTTGGAACAAGAATAGTCCTTGAAAATTGGGCTGGGCGGTCCGTCTGTTTTGGTCAACATTTAGCACAAGGCGGACGTATTTATCGGACCGCATATATCCCCAATACGGTCATGAAAACAAATTGCAGCAAGTGTGGAATTATCACAATGATTATTGTGCTGTGTACACTTCACCCAAATCCTGAACGCTATTGAATATAATCGATTATGTATTATAGAGCAGTTATGTTAATCAAGGTACAGTGTGCAATATCACTCCATGAGCTATTGACCATTTTCCTGTTTTATGATCTTTTCTTGAGAAATCGTTTTTTATTTTATTTTTTGTAATTCCTCACTTCTGCCGACTAACTCCTCCACGTTTAATATATTTTCGTGCAGGTTTTTAAGTTTGTTTTCCTGCAGCTTCACGGCACCCATCGTTCTTGCGCACCCACACAGATGGACGAGTTAAGCTAGAAGTGGATGGGAGTAGTGGCAGGACAGATATTCCGAGGGCGCCCATTGAACGATGTAAGTAATTATTATTTATCGTTAGAATTCTCACTTAACACAGAATGTTGTCTTTGGCTGAAGTTTAAACAGTCGAGCTGAATTGTGGGAAGATAAGCTGAAGCTGTTCGCGTCCGCAGCTAATGCTCGCGCCATGACTAGCTAGCACATAGTGAAATGGTGAATGGATTTGGCGACATTTTCCGTTTGAATCGAGTACAGAGACGTAGGTGTTGTTTTGTTTGTGGCCCTGCTTTTACAATGCACGTGTAGCAAAGTGAAGTTGGGATCTGCTTGCGTTTTTTGCAGCTAACATCACACTCGATATAGCCGCAGTTTATTGTGGAATCGCCATTTTGGGTGTACACAACGCAAGAGCGCACGAGTGTTTATATAAAACAATTCCACTCTGGCTGAGTTTTCTTATTATTATTATTTTTCATGCTATACTATATACAAACTTTTTACTTGTACATCTTAGGATATAGTTCATTGTGACAATATAAATGGTAGGAGAGAACTACAACAGCAACGACTGTGGGTTGGGGCTGGGTACGGGATAACGTTTTCATAGTTGGGATTAGGGTTTTGCCCATAGACATGAATGCAGAGTCCCCATAAAGACATCTAGCACATCTTCTTCTTTGTGTTCTGGAATTGCTTCTTGTAGGTTAAGTTAGAATGGTTTTCACTGTTCTTTGGTCTGGAGAACAGGCTGATTAATCACAGTTGAGTTTTGTGGGCAATCAACCATATGAATATGTACATATATGTGTGTGTGTGTGTGTGTGTACAGTAGTGTGCAAAAAATCATAAGCAGTCAAAAGAAATTGTGTGATTGTTAGGGTCTGTAGCAGCTAATCACTGCTGTTAATAGCAGCTACTATAAACTACTGTTAATATAACTGCTAATAACATAACAATTTTCCCATTTTTTTGTGTAATAAAGCCTATAATGTAATAATGTGATACGTTTTTGATTCAAATATGTTAGTATGATATTGGTAAGTTATTACTGTATCAGCCTTTATTATATTAAGGGGGAAAATTAGCACATTATTGGCAGTTATTACATTAACGGTAGACATCATATTATATATGTCTAATGCAGGGGCGCTGCTAAGGATTTTGGGTCCCATGAAAGGAATCTTGACAGGGCCCCCCACACAGTTTATTGGGGGCTTCTCTGGGCCCCCTCTCAGTCATGGGCCCCGAGAATCGTCATCGTTTACCCCCCCTTTACAGCGCCCCTGGTCTAATGCACGAAGCATTAACGTTAGATATGCTTGTACTACAACTTATTAGGCAAGAGAGAAGTTCTATTGCCCATTTTCATTGCAAACCAGCTTAACATTTACAGGATAATTAATTGCAAGTTCCGATGTAGGCTGCCATTCACACACACAACTGGAAATAATAAAATGCCTGGACAGAGCAGATACAGCCATTGTAGCCTTCGCTCCTGTCTGCTGCTGTATGCAAATCTCACTGAACCATTAAAGCTGGAGCAGAAGTGATGTCTCCGACTAATTGCTGGTTGTTAGAGAAGTACTCAGAATAATGAGAAACAAAGTAAGAATTGTGAGGGAAAAAAAAAACAGAATTTCGACTTAATAAGTCAGAATTCTGAGATAAATGTGTGTTTTTTTTTCTACTCCAGATGGCAGAAAACTCTAAAATCAACAAAGCTCAAGAGTCATAATTCAGAATTTGTTCATTTAGATCAGAAACAGCTCTATGGGATGCTTTCGTCTAATCAGACTGTACCACATGGTTCATATGTAACACTTTTCTGGAGACCGCAACAAATGGGGGATTCTGAAACTGCCCGTTTGTTTGGAAAATTCCAGTCACCCTGAGTGAAAAAGGGTAGAACCCTCCCTCCTGTCCCACTGGCCTATGATTGCCTGATAGCAGGAAGAGACGGTCTATAGGGGAAAGTAACCTTCAGTTTAACTCACAGAAAGACAATAAATAGTAGCACTTAACAAATGAGAGAATATTAATTGACTAGGACAAACTGAGATGAGCAACAGGAAATATAACTGTAAGCTGATAAGAGAAAAAGAAGGGGAAAATGGAGGGAAATTTGCTGCTTCTGATTGGATGCAAGCATGCAGGTCAGCTGATCCACCTGAATGTTTCCAACTCAGCAATCGGTGATGAAGGGTCAGTAGATTGGCTAAGTGTTGGAACCAGAAGCAGAAGCTGGCTTTCATGCTCTGGAGGGTGCTGTGGCATGAAACCTTAAGCAGTTCTTTACGCATATGATGCTCCTTTAGGGGGTGCCATAGACATTCGGTCTGCATATATATTATGTTTTATCAGTGTTTCTTGTGGACCCTCAGCAGTCCATGTTTTTGCTCTCTCCCAGCACCAGCTGTCTGGCAAGGAGCAAAAACGTGGATGGACTGGGGGTTCCTGTGGATCAGGTTGAAGAACATTGTTCTGTATTGTTTTTGTTAATTGATTGATATTCAGAATTTATTTTTGGGGCTTTGGCTGCATCTTGGTTATAATGTTTAATTGAGATATGAATTAATATGGAGAACACCACACACACGGCACAAATTCTATAAAGATACTACTCATAAATTTAATGTGATAACACATGTGATAAAAATACAAATATAAGGGCTTTATTTGTATGAATAAAGCATTTCACATATCTAACACATGTGTCCCCAACAACCGTAGCCAGATATTAAATCTGTTCTAGAAGAGCACACTCATTGCTTGCTGTAAAAGCATGCAGGAGGTCCCAGCTGAGCTCTGCTATAGTTGTGCTCTGTGTATTATTCATTTGGCAGATGCTCTAAGACAGAGAAATGGTTGGAGAGAACAAGGCAATTAACAAATGCATGCAAACAAGTGGCATGTTACACAACAGGAGCAAACCATTACAGCATCCGATAACAAAGGAAAGCAGTTGTCTTGCCATAATTGCATTTTGATAGCTGTTCTAGTGCCTTAACCTCTATGCTCTGACTCCACTGTAAGGTCTAAGTTCTGTTCCCTCAGTCCATTATTCAAGAGGCATTTTCCTTATTTTGGTGAATGTTTCTGATTCTTGTTAGTGTCCACTGTTTCTGTTGATTAAGTCCAGTGATGCTAGCCACACCGGTAGATGCGTAACCTGGTTACCCACCAGGCAGGCAGATGGGGGCAGGTGGGCGAGGTGCAGCGTACTGTATGATGCAGGGGGGCACTGTGCAGCAGCTAAAGTTCCTCTTGGGTGTAATCATGTCCTGCGTACGGAACCAGCTGCCTTTCTCTGCATTGTAGCATTCCACCTTTGCAGTGACTTTGAAGCCATCGGAGCCTCCCATTGCAAACAGCAAGCCGTCCACCACTGCGATGCCGAAATAGCTCCTTTGTTGTTTCATGGGAGGCCCAGCGTGCCACTGGTTAATTGCAGGGTCATAAACCTCCATACTCCGCACTGGATGAGCCCCGTTGGTACCACCCACCTGCGAGACACCAATGGTAAGTGATCACTCAGATACCAAACGGATAAGTAAATATCAGCTTTCTCGAAGTCCGGAAATCTTAAGGAATTATCGCCCTATAATAGCAGACTGCACAGAACCTCCCATTGTCTATATAGGACACAAGCTTATAACTAATTTGTGTTCAACATACATGTCAACATAACTGCAGTGAAAAAAGTGGATTTGGGCAACAGAAAACCTGTACAATTCAGTGAAATACTTCTTATGTTCATATGTTTTGCTTTTATTATTATTTTTATTAGTACTAAAAATAATACTTGTAGTCAGACACTGAAAAAAACAACAAACAGAGCAATTGTGTCTGGAACTACAGAATATAACTATAATCAAAAATCTAAGCTTTACTAAGTTTTACTAAGCGTATTCGTTTAAAACCCAGATATGCAGGGAGCATATGTGTATTGAGATGGGCCTTCCCAGCAGGTCATTTCATCCACTGAATTCTTTTGTTTGATTTAAGCGCATTACAATCTGTGACACAGCAGCAGTGACAAAAAATATGAGTCTCAGATAAATCTTGAGATTTGACTCCTTTGTTTCAGAGTACAAGAAAGGAATCACTCACCGCATAGATGTTTCCCTGATATGCAGCTACTCCGAGGCCACGTCAGCGAGTGCGCATGGGAGTGATCAAGGTCCATTCGCCCGTGAGTGGATCATAGCACTCCGCAGTGGAAGTGGTCTGAGCTCCATTGTTACCCCCACAAATGTATATCTAGGAAAGATGGTTCACAAGTGATGTGTGTTATGCTGTATATGATTGGAGATGGAGATCTAGAAAGCATAAATGTACATTTAGCTAATGCATGTTTAATCCATCCATCTTCCATAAAAGTTTATTCGGTACAGGGTGGTGGTGAACCTGGAACCTACCACAGGAAGCACATGGGCAAAGGTAGGGAATTTACAGTTAGTTGTGATCATTTCCCTTGTGAACCGCAGCTTAATCAGATAATTATTAAGTTCACTAGGTTTGTTTGAATAGGGAAATCTGCAAATTGTTTAGGATTCTGACCCTCCAGGACTGGAATTGGGTAAAGCTCCTACGTTAACACCAGTTATTGTATCTCACAAGTCTTGGGCTGTGGGCAAAATTGCAAAAACACAGAGCTGGACACCACAGCACTGCCCAATGTGCCACTAATGCAGAGCGACAATGCAAGGTCATTTATGTTTTATCTAAACACTGACGTTTACTGAACTTATATTAAATTATGGATTGAAATCAAGCATTTGAAGACAAAGCGAGCTACTGAGTATGTAACATAATCAATTTCAAGGGGAAAATGAGGGTAACCACAGGCAGACGCCCTCCTATTAACCTACCTTTCCATTCAGGGTGGTGGCACTGGCATCCTGTCGCTCCTCATGCATGGGCTGGATGATGGTCCATTCGTTGGCTTCTTGGTCATATCACTCGATTATGATTAGAGGCGAGAAGCGTAAATGGCCACCCGTTACATAGATGGAACCATTAATTACGGCCACGCTAACATTTCAGTGGCACCAGTGCATCGGTGCCATGTGCTACCATGTCCGTGCGACGGGGTCAAATCTGCGTAGTGTTGGTGAAATTGTGGCCATCAAACCCCCCAAAACAATACCCAAAGCCATTTAAGTACACACTGCCATGGCCGGACTGGCGAGTCTCCTGCCCCTGCGTTACATCGACCCAGTGGTCGGCCCGGGTGTCATAGGCTTCAATCCAATTGGTTTTGCGGAAATTCCAGCCACCAATGGCCAATAAGATGTCAGCGGGCAGGCGTGGGCGGATCAGTGGCCTTTCTTTTTTTTATATATATTCCCTCCACCACCCCCCCTCTGCGGTGGACTACTTTATTTCTATTTATTTATTTATTTTTATTTATTTCCTCAAGAGAGGGAGAGGGAGAGAGAGGGGGACAGAAGGACGAAAACGGAGAAGAAGGGAAATAGAGAGAGAGCGAGGGAAAAGAGAAAAAAAAAAGAAGAAAGAAAACCACAGATAATCTGCTTCAATACCTGCTGATGAGAGAAAACAACAACCAACATCTGTACGAGTCACAATGAGCATGTTAAGGAGCAACAGCCAAACAAGACAGTGTGTGTCTGTGAGTACCTGTTTGTACCCCTGTGTGCACACCTGTGTATGTGAGCGCGCTGGTGTTCAAAAGGTTTCTCCATGTAAATGTCTAGTAGTGTGTGTGGGGAGCCACAGCCCCATCCCTCAGGACATGAAGCAGACACGGAGGAGGCCCGGACCCCAGACAGCCAGAGGCCCCCCAGGGCATGGGAGCCCCCGGAGGACCACCGCAGGGAGAATAGCAGCCCCTCACCCAGAAAAGGGCAGAGGAGAGCTCCGGAGGGAGGCCATCCGGCAGCCACAGTGCAGGAGCCCCAGGGGGCCGTGGCGGCGAGCCCGCAGGCTCCACCGGCGGCCAGCCCCACCAGGGCAGACCAGGCCCTGGGCCCAGAGATCCAAGGGCCCCCCCAGCAAGGGCCCGACAGAGCCAGGAGGGCCAGATCCCGCCAGGCAACCGACGAGGGCGAGCCAGCACCCACCCGAGCACCCAGCCCTGGACATCGAGAACCACCAACGCACCAGTGGCCAGGGGCCCCATCCACCAGCAGGGAGTGTGGCGGGGGGGGAATAGAGCCCGAGATGTTATTTCAGGTGGAGTCTAGAACCCAACCTGACACATGCATATAGACAAACAGGCACACACATATACAAGCATACGTTCCCACCCTCATGCACACATAAACAAATATTTACACATTCACCCAACATAGAGACACACAGAAATGAACGCTGTACACACACTCTCACTCCCCGTATATACTCTCTGTGGACCCCATTTTTTTCCTCTGGCGAGGAAACCGGAAGACCACCCTGGACCCCTCAGCAGCCGAGAAGCGCACCAGCCCAGACCCCGACCAGACGGCCAGATCAGTGACCTTTCAAAGTCAGATCGTGGACTTTTATCGTCGAGATCATGTATGATCTTCAATACATCAGTGATAATTGGCCTGCACGCCGCATTGGCCTTCACTAGATCGTTGGCTTTGACGATCTTCATAAAGTACTCCGGATCCATACGAGCCATGCGAATCTACACAGGAAACAAAAATGAGAGAATTCCCATGAGTTCCTTAGTGCTTTCTGTGAATCTCGGGGGATGAGCAATTCCTAACATTAAAGGTACATTAGTTGTAGCTATTTACATAGAAAGTCTCAGATGTGTCAGCTAACACTTATTTCATGTAAGACATTTCGGTGTTTTGTTTTCCATTATTTGTTACACTCTCCTCCCAGGTGTAATACCTGGAAGCCTTGGTTGTAGACTTATGGGACATGGAAATGGGGGTTCAGTCTCTAGCTACAGTAATAAGGACTTCACTCAATGAGCATTCTATTGTTATATACACAAGTCAATGAGAACATAGTATAACTATACTCACCTTGGGCAACAGAGCTGAAATGTGGGCCTCTCGGGTGGCAGGCTCGTGCTCGATCCACCGGATGATGCCGTCAAACACCGCATCCTCTTGTCTGACATTCAGCTCATCCTGCTCTATGATGTCAGAAAGTTGTTCCAGGGTGAGTTCTGGGAACTCGTTTGAGGTGATGGCAACCTCCTGGAAGTTTTTCAGGATGAAGTCGAATGCAGACTGGCGCAGCTCATTGAGGCAGTAGACTCAGCCGATCAGCAGCTGCCAGGAGGTTCTCCACATTCTCAGCCGTGACGAGCACAGAGTACGTGTAGATGTATTCCATGATCTGCTGCATCGTATCTGGGGAAATGCCTGGGAACTGGTACTCCCGCTTTCCCGAATCCTTCCAGTCACCGGTGAACAGAGCCCTGAAAACAATCCAGATGTGAGTCAGAATCAGCTTTTTGGCTGATCACACAAGGAATTTGTCTCCAGTTTGTTGTCACTCTCAGTGAACTTAAACAGGAGACATACAAAAAATAAAAAACAGGACCACAACGGGACTCATTTAATAATTTTGGGTTTCCTAACTCTTCTGATCCAGGGACCCCCAAATGAATATCGACCAGAGCTAAGGACCCCCTGCCACAGATGATCACATAGGTACTTAAGAAGTAGGGTCAGGAAGGGCTTTAATCTTATCTTTCCAGCAGTGGCTCCCTAAAAATATTTTTCACTTAGACTAGAGGGCAGGTCCCCCGGAATATTATTTTTGCCACTGATTGACGTGGTCCACTTTTTGTAATATTTTTACACAGCTATTATATGCCAAAAGTTAAGGTGGTACCTTTAATAACTGTAGCTCAGAAATATTTTTGCTAACCCCGTAGTATACTAATATAACACAATAATTGTCATGACCTGTGCGTCCAGCCCTTGTATGTGCTCAGGATGAACCTGCTCTCATCTGTGAAAAGCTCAGGGTGCCAGTGGCAGACCTGCAAATTCTGGTATTCTATGGCAAATGCCAATCGAGCTCTATGGTGCTGGGCAGTGAGCACAGGGCCCACTAGAGGACGTTGGGCCCTCAAGCCACCCTCATGAAGTCTGTCTCTGACCAAACAATCAGAAACATTCACACCAGTGGCCTGATGGAGGTCATTTTCTAGGGCTTCAGCAGTGTTCATCCTGTTCCTCCTTGCACAAAGGAGCCAATACCGGTTCTGCTGAAGGGTTTAGCACCTTC
Organism: Brienomyrus brachyistius; assembly: GCF_023856365.1. Classification (NCBI taxonomy): domain Eukaryota; kingdom Metazoa; phylum Chordata; class Actinopteri; order Osteoglossiformes; family Mormyridae; genus Brienomyrus; species Brienomyrus brachyistius. The sequence continues at coordinate 6,345,231 of NW_026042306.1, read as the reverse complement.
TACGGCCCTGTCCAGCTCTCCTTAAGTATCTTCCTGTCTCCTGGAATGTCCTCCATGCCCTTGAGACTGTGCTGGGAGACACAGCAAATCTTCTGGCAATGGCACATATTGATGCGCCATCCTGGAGGAGTTGGACTACCTGTGCAACCTCTGTAGGGTCCAGGTATCGCCTCATGCTATTAGTAGTGACACTGACCGTCACCAAATGCAAAACTAGTGAAAAAACCGTCAGAAACGATGAGGAGGGGAAAATGCCAGTGGCCTCCACCTGTTAAACCATTCCTGTTTTGGGGGTCGTCCCATTGTTGCCCCTCTAGTTCACCTGTTCATAATTTCATTAAAGCAGCTGAAACTGATTAACCACCCCCTCCGCTACTTAACTGACCAGATCAATATCTCAGATGTTTAATAGACTTGATGCTATACTCTAATTAAAAAGTGTTCCTTAAATTTTTTTGAACAATGTATAATTGTAGCATCTCTTCCCTTGTCTTAAACTCCACACACCTAGAGTTGTAACCTAACATCCTATTGGCCTTTTTTATTGCTTCCCCACACTGACATGGAAGCATCAACATACACACCGAGATCTTTCTAATAACCAGCTACCTTTATTTCAGTGGAACCCATAATATATCTGTACTTTTATATTTCTGCTCCCTGTATGGATTACCTTACATTTATCTATGTTAAATTCCATCTGCCAGGTATCCACCCAGTCGCTAATTAAATCCAGATCCCGTTGTAGCCTCTCCGCTGCTAGATCAGTACCTGCTACACCACCCACCCTGGTGTCGTCTGCAAATGTAACCAGTTTACTGTATGTATTGGTGTCAATATTATTAATGTAAATTAGGAACAGTAGTGGTCCTAAAATTTAACCCTACGGTACCCCACTATGAACGCAGGCCCACTGTCATGCCCGGCTCGTACGATCGTCGTGTGTGCCACGCCCCCTGATTATCCACGTGTGCTTCCCCAATCATGCCCAGCTGTATCTTGTTGTTTCACCATGTCTTTTGTCTATATCAGTCCACATCTTGCCCTGTCCGATGTCCGTCATTGATGTTAGTGCTGTTATGTCCCGTTCTGCCCATAGCCGTCTTTCCCCTAATAAAACACCAGTTTTCCCCGTATTCTACCTCCCTGCTTCGTCCTTCCCTGCCTCCTTCCTGCCAGCCTGCCCGTCCGCACCCGCAAACTCTGACACCCACAATATAATAATATCGTGTACAGTACATACTGTAATCAGTCCAGAGGTAACATCACTTCTCCAAATTCAAGTTGCCGGCTATGATTACTGTAGGTCCCAGGGGAAGGGGTTGCACTAAACCAGTATTTCAATGGATTACGAAAAACCTTAGTGCAGGGGTGCCCAAAGTGGGGCCCGCGGGCCAAGGTTGGCCCGCCGTACTATTTAGATTGGCCCGCCAATGGATATCTAAAAATTTAAATTATTACTGTACTAAAATTTGTTTAAAAAACTCTTAAAGCACGAATCCCAGTGTAGCTATCAGTGCGTTTATTTTTAGTGTACGTTGACCTAACTAATATATATTATACAGTCCTCACTCATGGTGCTTTGATTACATTTGAAATATCTAAGACTAAAATTGAAACACAAGCAACTATAAGGGTAATGTAGAGTATATCTGTCACGGGCGACCGCGGGCAGAGCGGCGATCGTGAGGGCAAGCGGGGAATCAGGAAGCAGGCAGGCAGGATTCGGGGCAAACGGGGATTTAATCAAAGGTTTTCGGGGAACAGGGAACATCGGACACTGACTGACATCAATGACGGACGAAGGACTCAGGTAAGACACGGACTGAAATACACAGGACTGAGCAAATGAACTAGATACAGCTGGGTACAATCGGGAGAAAACACGTGGGTAATCAGGGGGCGTGGCACACAGGAGGAGCGGACGAGCCGGGCATGACAATATCTGTGCACATATGTACATTTCCACACTTCATAAATAGTCATATTTTAACAATTTGCAAAAAGTCCCATGAGTCTTTGTTGCCGCCATACGGGATCAAACCAGTTTGTGGCGGGTCACCACCAGGCTGCTAGCTTAAGCCACTATCAACATGGAGCGGCATCGTCAGTGGCACACAGACAAAAGACATTTTAAAAAATGCTGGGAGGAAGAATATTTTTTCACTGACATAAATGCTAAAGCGGTCTGCCTTATTTGTAACCAGTCTGTTGCTGTACTAGTATAACATTCGTCGTCATTATGAGACGAAGCACGCAGCATTTTCGCAATTCAAAGGTGATGCGCGAAAGAACAAGACCAGGGAGCTGCTGGCTAAACTTCACAGGCAACAAGGGACTCTTACACGGCCCTCGACAGCCCAGGACAGCGCGACGCGGGCCAGCTTTGAGATTACTGCGCTAATTGCCCGGACTGGGAGATCATTTTCAACGGGTGACTTTGTTAAGGAGTGTCTGTCCATAGCTGCGACAATCATGTGCCCGTCACAGGCAAAAACTTTCTCCCAGATCAGCCTCTCACGAAATACTGTGACACGTCGTATTGAAGAAATGTCTCTAGACATTAAGGAGCAATTTAAAGCAAAGGCTGCTGGATTTGTCGCCTTTTCTTTGGCGTGTGATGAAAGCACGGACATTTCGGACTCTGCACAACTTTTGGTTTTCATACGGCGAGTAAATGAAAACATGGAAATAACTCAGGAGCTGGCTGGATTTGAGACACTGCGCAGCACAACAAAAAGTGAGGATTTGTTTGCAGCCGTTGAGCGAGTGTTGGATACGAACGGGCTGAGCTGGGAAAAATTGGTTGGGATAACAACTGATGGAGCACCTGCCATGGCTGGGAGGAAAACAGGCCTTGCCACACTAATTTCCCAGAAGGTTTCCCAATGTGGAGGTAAGGTGGCAAAATACCACTGCATCCTGCACCAAGAGCAACTATGTGCCAGATCAGTTGGTATGGGAGACGTGGTGCGTGACGTGATTAAAATCATAAACTGCATACGATCAAAAGCGCTCTCACACCGCCAGTTCAGAGCTCTTCTAGAGGAGGTTGATTCACAATACAAGGATGTGCTTTACCACCAAGAGGTGAGGTGGCTGAGCCGCGGGAAAGTCCTCAAAAGATTTTTTGAGCTGCGCCATGTCATCGCGGAGTTTCTGACAAGCAAGAACAGTGACACTCAAGTCCCCACAGATGAAAAATGGTTTTGTGACGTGGCTTTTATGGTGGACATCACTGACCTGCTCAACACCCTGAATATTCAGCTTCAAGGGAAGGATCAGATCATCACTGAGCTGTTTGACCACATAACGGCCTTCAGGTCGAAGCTGCAGCTACTCTGTCGACATCTGTCAGCAGGTTGGTTAATATATTGTACACACACAGAGACACACATACACATTCAGTTTTAATGGTGATAATGTCTATCATACTGTATTTTATGCCGTAAATAAGTCCCGGCCTTGTTAACTGTGTTGCGGAGGGACAGCGCTGTCCATGGTTCTTAAACTTGATTGACAGGCAGACATGCGCTTTGTTTGTCTTTTGGAGCTTGCATATTTTTTGTGATTGTAAAAATGCTTATGATTTAATCAAGTGATAATGGAGAGGAAAGGTGGCAGCATGTACCTGCACCTCACATGATAAAAGTGCAGTTACTGGGATTGATATTATGTGGAATATGTTAGTAAGTGCATTTACTAACATATCCATATTCCACTGTTGTGCAGTTAAAAAGTATTGTTAAAAAGTATTGTAATAAAATTGTAAGGCTAACTCTTTCAAAGTACATAAAACAACATTTATGTTGCAATATTTATTATTATTTGACGACTTAGCAGCTCTTTCACTTCTTCCCAGGAAACCTTGCACACTTCCCTAGTCTGAGAGAGGTCAACCTGGTGAAGCAGAGACTGCCTGAATATGCAGCACTTCTCAGACACTTGGACCAGGACTTTGCGTTGCGCTTTGAGGACTTTAGGGAAAGTAGAGGTGACATGGAGCTGTTTTCTCAACCCTTCACCATAAGTGTGGACTCAGTGCCTGATCACATTCAGATGCAGCTAATTGAGTTTCAGTGTGATTCTGAGCTAAAGAATAAATTCATGTCACTACACTTGAAAGACTTCTACACACATGTCTCATCTGAAAGGTACCCAGACATTAGGAAACATGCACAGGTCATGTTAGCTTTGTTTGGCAGCACTTACATCTGTGAACAGACTTTTAGTGTAATGAACCTTAACAAGTCCAGGCTCAGAAGCACTCTGACTGACCCACACCTACAGGACATCCTCACCCTCTCAGTGAGTCAGCTGCAACCTAATATTGATAGGCTGATAAACGCCAAAGAACAGCTTCATGTTTCTCACTAGTGGTGCAATTATATTGTTCCTACTGTTGTTGTTGTGTTGCTGTTGGACATGCACTCTTTGACATTTTGCACTATATGTGATTACAAAAGTTTAGACGTGTTCTAAATGCCTATATATGACTTATTTGTCATATTTTGTTTATGTTATTTACACAGAAAGGAAGGTTAGATAACTGTTTGATAAATAAAACTACTTTACTTTACTATTAGTGTTTGTATTTTGTGTAAAATATTACATTTGGCCCGCGGTCCTCTGATAGATTTTCATTTTGGCCCACTAAGGGAAAATGTTTGGGCACCCCTGCCTTAGTGCTTAATTAGTAATCACCGATGGTTGCAGCGGAATTTCTGAAGAGAACCGTCAAACGAGAACAACGTTTATCCAAAATGGGAAATTTATGACGCTTTCACAAACTAGATAATATGAAAAAGAAAACTTTATTTTAAGTATGCAATGTCAGGAGAAGATTCAGCTCCCATCTCCAGCAGAGCTTCTCCCATGTCCTGGAGGACGCAGGGGACTGACTAGTACGAATGGGCCTTGTTCCATGCCTCCATTGTGGAGGCGGCTGACTGGAGCTGTGGCCTGTTGTGGCAGCAATCCCCCAACCCGCTGGTGGACAGCGTTGATGAAATGTTGGAATGCGGCTTCGGCGGTCGTCGAGGTAAAAACTCAGGTGTGGGAGGAGTTTAGCGAGGCCATGGAAAATTACTTCCGGACAGCTTTGTCTTCAAAGACCTCGATCCCACCAACACACCTTCCAATGAGGAAGCAGAGTCTGGGGAAAAAAAGAGGTGTCTATATAAACTCAATGTATGTTATAGGGAAAGAATTCGGGGTGGGGGGTGTAAATGAGGTTACGTACTGGGCATGCTGTTGTGGGCAGATGGGTTTCTCTCCTCCTTGGCGGCCATTAGGGACTAACGAGGTGAAGCGTATTCTATGATGCGGGGGTGCGCAGGCACTACGCAGCAGCTGAAATGCTGTCTGGCTCGGCTCATGTCCTGCGCACGATACCAGCTGCCTGTCCCCGCATCATAGCACTCCACCTTGTTAGTTACCCCAAACCCATCGTGGCCGCCCATCACAAATAGGAGGTCGTCCACCACTGCGATGCCAAACTCACTGCGCGGTGTGGACATGGGGGCCACAGCATGCCAGCGGTTTGTGGTAGGGTCATAGACCTCCATGGTCTGCAGGTGATCAGGCCTGTTGATACCGCCCACCTGAGAGATGCCAAAGATTCATTATCACTTGCTTGCCAAAAGGATGGGCAAACATCAACTTTCCCAAAGTCATGAACTCTTAAGCAATTTTCACCCTATGAAAGCAGGCGCCTTAGAACCTCCCATTGTCTATAGATGACACAAGCTTATATACAGAAGTCAACCTATATGCAATGAAAACATGGATTTGGGCAACAGAAAACTTGTATGATTCGGTGAAAACTGTGAGCCTTCAAAAAAGACTCCTTATGCTAATATATTTTGCTTTTTTATTGTTATTACTTAAAACGAACACTTGAAGCTAATCAGACACTGAAAAAAACAACAATCTGACTAATTATATCTGGAACTAGGGAAAATAATTAATTAAAAATCTAAACTTTACAACCCGAGCTAGTAGCAGAGACCCCCCAGCAGATCCATTTATAACCCAGAAATGAATGCAGGGAGGCTAAAGAGGGTAGCATGTATGTTTTTTATGTGTATTAAGATAAGCCTTTGCAGCAGGTATTTCTGGCATTTAACTGTTTTGTTTGGTTTAAATGTATCACAATGAAAGACACAGCAGCAAAGACAAAAAAACCATGAGTCTTACAGGTAAAATGTGAGATTTGACACAGAAAGGAATCACTCACCGCATATATCTTCCCTTTATACGCCGTGACTCCAAGGCTGCGACGGGGAGTGCTCATTGGAGTGATCAAGCTCCATTCGTTAGTGAGGGGGTCAAAGCACTCCACTGTAGATAGGCTCTCTGTTCCATTGTGGCCCCCACAGATGTATATCTATGAAAACCAATTTAACTGTGAAGACCGTTATACTGTATATGACTGGGGTTTGGAGGTTACAGATAAAGTTCATTGTGACTCAAAAATAAAAGTATATGCTATGCATAGTGTATGACAGGGTTCCCCAGTCCCGTTCCTGGAGGAACACAGTTTGCAGATTTCCCTTCTCAAACACACCATGATCAGCTAATTTTCAGGTTTAGTATGGCTGTTTGAAAAGGGAAATCTGCAAAGAGTTTTGGATTCTGCTCCCCCAGGAACAGAATAAAGGAAACCTGACATGGGAACACCATTTCATCTATCTCACAAGTCTTGGAGTTGACACCACAGCACTACCCAATGTGCCACTAATGGAGACCAATAATGCATTTATCCAAATACTTAAATGTATTGAACATAGTAATTGTGGATTAAAATCAGCAATCTGAAGAGAAAGAGAACTCATGACTGTGTAAAATACTCCATTTCAAGGGGAAAATGAGGGTAAACAGTCAGACGCCCTCCCATTACCCTACCTTGCCATTCAGGGTGGTGGCGCTGGCATCGTTTCTCCTCTCATTCATGGACTCGATCTGGGTCCATTCATTGGTTTTTGGGTTGTAGCACTCTACGATGTCGAGGGGCCAGAAACCAATATGGCCACCCATGGCATAGATGAGCCCATCGAGCACGATCACACTAACATTACAGCGCTGCCAGTGTATTGGGGCCATCTGCTGCCATGCTCGTGTGATCGGGTCGTATCTGCGCACGGTATCGATAAAGTTTTGCCCATCAAACCCCCCAATGCAGTACACAAACCCATCATGGTACACCGTGCCATGACCAGCTAGGTTGCTCTGCTCCTCCTGCGTGATATCCACCCAGCGGTCGGCCCGTGTGTCATATGCGTCGATGCAGTTTGTCGTGTGCATGTTCCATCCACCAACAGCCAGCAAAATGTCAGAGGGCAAGCGCGGGCGGATCAGTGGGTTCTCAAAATCAGAGAGTGGACTTTCATCATGAAGATCATAGATGACCTTCATGACATCAGTGATAATTGGCCTGCACGCCGCATTGGCCTTCACCAGATCGTTGGCTTTGACGATCTTCATAAAGTACTCCGGATCCATACGAGCCATCCGAATCTACACATGAAACAAGAATGAGAGAATTCCCATGAGTTCCTTAGTGCTTTCTGTGAATCTCTGGAGATGAGCAATTCCTAACATTAAGGATACAGCAGTAAGTGCAAATTTTAATTTCTTTAGCTGAAGCCATTTACTTTGAAAGTCTCAGATGTGTCAGCTAACACTTATTTCATGTAAGACATTTGAGTGTTTTGTTTTCCATTATTTGTTACACTCTCCTCCCAGGTGTAATACCTGGAAGCCTTGGTTGTAGACTTATGGGACATGGAAATGGAGGTTCAGTCTCTAGCTACAGTAATAAGGACTTCACTCAATGAGCATTCTATTGTTATATACACAAGTCAATGAGAACATAGTATAACTATACTCACCTTGGGCAACAGAGCTGAAATGTGGGCCTCTCGGGTGGCAGGCTCGTGCTCGATCCACCGGAGGATGGCGTCAAACACCACATCCTCTTCTCTGACATTCAGCTCATCCTGCTGTATGATGTCAGAAAGTTGTTCAAGACTTAGTTCTGGGAACTCGTTTGAGCTGATGGCAACCTCCTTAAAGTTTTTCAAGATGAAGTTGAATGCAGACTGGTGCAGCTCGTTTACGCAGTAGACATCGGCGATTTTAAGAAGGCCAATGCAGTTGTTGAGGCAGAGCTGCTCATGCAGGAAATCATAGCAGCGCTGCACGATGCCCAAGACACTGAGATAATCAGCCGCAACCAAAAAGCGTAATGTTCCTAATAGAGTGGCTGATCTGTCCTGAAATCGTAAAACTGAAAAGTTTTCAAACACAGTATGTATATTATATAACATGTTGGATAAATAGATGTAATTTATTGGTGACTTCGTGTACATTGAAGTTTCTGCCTTTTAAACAACTATAAAGTAATGTTGTTTGTTATATAAAAAATGTACATTTAAATGTATGAAACAAAAAATGTATACACACACACATTACATTTTCGTTAGCTGTAAAATACAGTGAAGTGAAATCTCCATTATTTGCGTTGCAATATTCCACCACTAGGGGGCAATTTTGGACGAAGGAATCTCTTTAATGGCTGTTACCAACAGAAATGTTTGCTGCTACAGTATTCAGCTTTCTGGGTGTCCTGCAAAAAGAACTAGATGACTACAAGTAGGTATGGAATGCACACTGCCCATCTGACAAACCAGAAGCCACTTTTTGAAATGTAAATTTTATTATTGAAACATTTTGTTGGATTGCACTCTAGGTTTAATGGAAGAAACTGTGGATTCCATGTATCTCCTGAAAATCTTCGTAGTCTTTGTGGAGACAATGATCTTCAAATTCACTTTGAGGTCTTGCAGAGACAAAATGAACTTGCTCCACCAGTCAGCTGGGTTACTGCCATGGAGAATTATATTGCATTCAAAAGTGTATTAGGTCTATAAGGTAATTCTGCTAACAAATTGTACAAAGCTCTCAAAATTATTTTGGTTTTCAGACAACAAATAACATTTTTTCCAGCCTTTGTTCTCCAAATAAGACATTTATTTAAACGTTGTATACAAAAATAAATTAAGCATGTTCAACAAGAACACTTTGGCCATTATACATATTGCTGTGTATAGAGCCATTAAACTGCCCCCTTAAAGCTTTTTACTGCCAAACAAAGCTGTCAGGTCAACAATCACACTGTTAAAAATGAAGTATAAAAGAATACAAAAATAACTTCTAACAACTTATAACACTTATTCAATAAGATTATAGAACAACATAATCATTACATTGCAATTCAATCACCAGAGGTGGCGTGGAGTACAATAATTAACAGCTTGGCTTCAGGGAATGCCAAACCCTTCAGGGAATCCCAGTGTTATTTAACTGTCCCATTCTGTGTCCCTTCCCTGTTTGGCCAGTAGGTGTCATTGGTCATCTCGTCCCACGTGTTGTCAGTCTTTCTTGTCCTCCCCTGTTGTCAGTCTGTAGCGTTTCCCTTGTTCCCTGCCAGCCACTTGTTGAGCACGTGGTTACCTGTAATTTCAATTCATTAACTTACTGTTTGCCATAGGCTTTTAAATACATTATAAATAATTTAAAAAAATAACATAACAAGAGATAATACTATGAATTTCCTCACTGATTAATTGTGTTGTGGGTTGGAACTCAGTATGGAGTCCCCACAAAGATACAGATACCTTATATGTGTGTGTGTGTGTGTGTGTAGCAGGGCCGTAGCACATCTTCTTCTTTGTGTTCAGGAATTGCTTCTTGTAGGTTAAGTTAGAATGGTTTTCACAGTTCTTTGGTCTGGAGATCAGGCTGATTAATCACAGTTGATTTTTGTGGACAATCAACCATATACATATGTACATATATATGTGTGTGTGTGTGTACAGTAGTGTGCAAAAAATCATAAGCAGTCAAAAGAAATTGTGTGATGTCACGATTGTTACGGTTTGTAGCAGCTAATCACTGCTGTTAATAGCAGCTAATAGCTGCTGTCTGTAGCAGCTAAACTACTGTTACTATAACTGCTAATAACATAACAATTTTCCCGTTTTTTGTGTAATAAAGTATATAATGTAGTAATGTGGTGTGTTTTTGATTCAAATATGTTAGTATGGTATTGGCAAGATATTATTGTATCAGCCTTTATTACATTAAGGGGGAAAATTAGCACATTATTGGCAGTTATTACATTAACGGTAGGTATCATATGTGCCCTTGAGAGGTAAAGTGGGCTATCCCACATGTCAGTCAAAAATGACTGTCCAATATTAATTATTGAGGGTCTATCTATCTTTTAAATATACTGAGATCTGTGCTACCTATGATACATATCAATTGTAGGGTATAGACACACTGATTTTTTTTTTTTTTAATTCAACTTTGGAGCTCATTTTCTCAAAACTTTGTTTTTGTGGGATAGCCCACTTTACCTCTCAAGGGCACATGTTATATAGGTCTAATGTACGAAGCATTAACGTTAGACATGATGAGCTGGTTACCCACCAGGCAGGCAGATGGGGGCAGGTGGGCGAGGTGCAGCGTACTGTACGAAGCGGGGGTGCGCAGGCACTGTGCAGCAGCTGAAGCTCCTCTTAGGTGCAATCATTTCCTGCGCACGGCACCAGCTGCCTTTCACTGCATTGAAACATTCCACTTTTGCAGTTACTTTGAAGCCATCGGAGCCTCCCATCGCAAACAGCAAGCCGTCCACCACTGCGATGCCGAAATAGCTTCTTTGTTGTCTCATGGGAGGCCCAGCGTGCCACTGGTTAATTGCAGGGTCATAGACCTCCATAGTCCGCACTGGATGAGCCCCGTTGGTACCGCCCACCTGCGAGACACCAATGGTAAGTGATCACTCGGGTACCAAACAGATAAGTAAATATCAGCTTTCTCGAAGTCAGGAACTCTTAAGGAATTATCGCCCTATAATAGCAGGCTGCACAGAACCTCCCATTGTCTATATAGGACACAAGCTTATAACTAATTTGTGTTCAACATACATGTCAACATAACTGCAGTGAAAAAAAGGGAATTTGGGCAACAGAAAACCTGTACAATTCAGCGAAAACTGTCAACCATCAAAAAAATACTTCTTATGATCATATATTTTGCTTTTATTATTATTTTTATTAGTACTAAAAATAATACTTGTAGTCAGACACTGAAAAAAAAAACAAACAGAGCAATTACGTCTGGAACTACAGAATATAACTGTAATCAAAAATCTAAGCTTTACTAAGCGTATTCGTTTATAACCCAGATATGCAGGGAGCATATGTGTATTGAGATGGGCCTTCCCAGCAGGTCATTTCATCCACTGAATTCTTTTGTTTGTTTTAAGCGCATTACAATCTGTGACACAGCAGCAGTGACAAAAAATATGAGTCTCAGATAAATCTTGAGATTTGACTCCTTTGTTTCAGAGTACAAGAAAGGAATCACTCACCGCATAGATGTTTCCCTGATATGCCGCTACTCCAAGGCCACGTCGGCGAGTGCGCATGGGAGCGATCAAGGTCCATTCGCCCGTGAGTGGATCATAGCACTCCGCAGTGGAAGTGGTCTGAGCTCCATTGCTACCCCCACAAATGTATATCTAGGAAAGATGGTTCACAAGTGATGTGTGTTATGCTGTACATGATTGGAGATGGAGATCTAGAAAGCGTAAATGTACATTTAGCTAATGGATGTTTAATCCATCCACCTTCCATAAAAGTCTATTCAGTACAGGGTGGTGGTGAACCTGGAGCCTACCACAGGAAGCACATGGGCATTGGTAGGGAATTTACAGTTAGTTGTGATCATTTCCCTTGTGAACCGCAGCTTAATCAGCTAATTAAGTTCACTAGGTTTGTTTGAATAGGGAAATCTGCAAATTGTTTAGGATTCTGACCCTCCAGGACTGGAATTGGGTAAAGCTCCTACGTTAACACCAGTTATTGTATCTCACAAGTCTTGGGCTGTGGGCAAAATTGCAAAAACACAGAGCTGGACACCACAGCACTGCCCAATGTGCCACTAATGCAGAGCGACAATGCAAGGTCATTTATGTTTTATCTAAACACTGACGTTTACTGAATAAACAATTATGGATTGAAATCAACCATTTGAAGACAAAGCGAGCTACTGAGTATGTAACATAATCAATTTCAAGGGGAAAATGAGGGTAACCACAGGCAGACGCCCTCCTATTAACCTACCTTTCCATTCAGGGTGGTGGCACTGGCATCCTGTCGCTCCTCGTTCATGGGCTGGATGATGGTCCACTCATTGGCATTTGGGTCATATCGCTCTACGATATTCAGAGGCGACACGTCTAAACGGCCACCCATCACATAGATGAAGCCGTTACTTACGGCCACACTGACACAACAGCGGCGCCAGTGCATAGGGGCCATGTGCTGCCATGTCCGTGCGACGGGGTCAAATCTGAGCACAGCATCGGTGAAATTATGGCCATCATAACCCCCAAAACAATACATGAAGCCATTTAAACACACACTGCCATGGCCGGACTGGCGAGTCTCCTGCCCCTGTGTTATATCCACCCAGCGGTCGGCCCGGGTGTCATAGGCTTCAATCCAGTTTGTCGTGCGCATGTTCCATCCACCAACAGCCAGCAAAATGTCAGAGGGCAAGCGCGGGCGGATCAGTGGGTTCTCAAAATCAGATCGTGGACGTTCATCATGAAGATCATAGATGACCTTCAGTACATCAGTGATGATTGGCCTGCACGCCACATTGGCCTTCACTAGATCGTTGGCTTTGACGATTTTCATGAAGTATTCCGGATCCATACGAGCCATCCGAATCTACACATGAAACAAGAATGAGAGAATTCCCATGAGTTCCTTAGTGCTTTCTGTGAATCTCTGGAGATGAGCAATTCCTAACATTAAGGATACAGCAGTAAGTGCAAATTTTTATTTCTTTAGCTGAAGCCATTTACTTTGAAAGTCTCAGATGTGTCAGCTAACACTTGTTTAATGTAAGACATCTGAGTGTTTTGTTTTCCATTATTTGTTACACTCTCCTCCCAGGTGTAATACCTGGAAGCCTTGGTTGTAGACTTATGGGACATGGAAATGGAGGTTCAGTCTCTAGCTACAGTAATAAGGACTTCACTCAATGAGCATTCTATTGTTATATACACAAGTCAATGAGAACATAGTATAACTATACTCACCTTGGCCAATAGGACTGAAATGTGGGCCTCTCGGGTGGCAGGCTCGTGCTCGATCCACCGGAGGATGGCCTCAAACACTACATCCTCTTCTCTGACATTAAGCTCATCCTGCTCGATGATGTCAGAAAGTTGTTCAAGACTTAGTTCTGGGAACTCATTTGAGCTGATGGCAACCTCCTTAAAGTTTTTCAAGATTAAGTTGAATGCAGACTGGTGCAGCTCGTTTACGCAGTAGACATCGGCGATTTTAAGAAGGCCAATGCAGTTGTTGAGGCAGAGCTGCTCATGCAGGAAATCACAGCAGCGCTGCACGATGCCCAAGACACTGAGATAATCAGCAGCTGCCAGGAGGTTCTCCACATTTTCAGCTGTGATGACCACAGAGTATGTGTAGGCATACTCTATGACCTGCCTCAGTGTTTCTGGGGAAATGCCTGGGAGTTGGTACTCCCGCTTTCCTGAATCACTCCAGTCACTGGCGAACAGAGCCCTGAAACACAATCCAGAAGTGACTCATCTAATAAATATCGGTTTTGCAGGCAAAGTTAAATAAGGGGTTTTCTAAATCTTCTGAACCAGGGACCCCCAAATGGAAATTAAGCAGAGGACCCCCTGCTACAGATGATCTCATAGGCATCTAAGAACTAGGAACCGGTGGCTTTAATTCTTATTTTTCCAACAGTAGCTCCCCCTTTAATATATTTTACTTGGGCTGGTGGGCAAGTCCCCCGGAATACTTTGTTTTGCCTGTTTGACATGGTCCCCTTTTTATATATTTATACCATTATTATTATTATTATTATATAGTAAAAGTTAAGGTGGTACACTTATCAGAAATATTTCTGATCAGCACTGACCTACATTAATATAATTTAATATAATGTATATTAATATAAACTTTCTGTCATCCTAGAGCCTTATTGCCAAGGAGAAGTCATTGCTAACGAGAGATAAAAACTGACTCCTTGCTGTTTTCGCATCTTCATATATGGGTCACAGCTACTTACTGGAAGTAGGAGCTACAGCCACACAGAATTACTCTATGGGCGTTGAATTGAACACCGTCGGTGATGAGGACCACGTCACAAAGCTGTCCTGCCAGCCGAAGCTTGTTAAACACTTCGAACGCCGGGGACATCAGTACTCGCTCCATGTCGTGTGCCATCATAATTCAAAAATGTGGATATCTCGTCTCTCTCTCCTTTTTATATCACTCGAAATGACGTGTACATACATTCTAAGACGCAAAAACCGCACTTTGCATCACAGTTTCCTAAGATACCATAATGTTTATTTTTAAATCTATATTTGAGACTCGAAATGGATTGGGGGGGGGGGGGGTGTATTCTACGCACAATCAGCTGTACAAGAAGAACAAGTGAAATGTTTTTAACATCACTTTTGGAAAATGTATACCGTGCTTATCTTAGAATTTAAGTTTTGTATTATGTGAGAATAGTCAAATCACGAATTCCCGAAATAAAATAAATAAATAAATAAATGTTTTCATATTTTTTCTCCTCCGCTACGTTTCTAAAAATGAAAAACAAAAAAGGTCCTTTACATGTCTGTCAGGAACGAGGTTTAAATTCGCATCTTATTCCCTAGTTTCCACTTTAGACATAAGCCATTGAGCAACAAATGTCCACAAGACATTATTTTATGGGGTAAATCTGGTCGGCCCGTTGTGGCAATTATTTGGAACAAGAATAGTCCTTGAAAATTGGGCTGGGCGGTCCGTCTGTTTTGGTCAACATTTAGCACAAGGCGGACGTATTTATCGGACCGCATATATCCCCAATACGGTCATGAAAACAAATTGCAGCAAGTGTGGAATTATCCCAATGATTATTGTGCTGTGTACACTTCACCCAAATCCTGAACACTATTGAATATAATCGATTATGTATTATAGAGCAGTTATGTTAATCAAGGTACAGTGTGCAATATCACTCCATGAGCTATTGACCATTTTCCTGTTTTATGATCTTTTCTTGAGAAATCGTTTTTTATTTTATTTTTTTGTAATTCCTCACTTCTGCCGACTAACTCCTCCACGTTTAATATATTTTCGTGCAGGTTTTTAAGTTTGTTTTCCTGCAGCTTCACGGCACCCATCGTTCTTGCGCACCCACACAGATGGACGAGTTAAGCTAGAAGTGGATGGGAGTAGCGGCAGGACAGATATTCCGAGGGCGCCCATTGAACGATGTAAGTAATTATTATTTATCGTTAGAATTCTCACTTAACACAGAATGTTGTCTTTGGCTGAAGTTTAAACAGTCGAGCTGAATTGTGGGAAGATAAGCTGAAGCTGTTCGCGTCCGCAGCTAATGCTCGCGCCATGACTAGCTAGCACATAGTGAAATGGTGAATGGATTTGGCGACATTTTCCGTTTGAATCGAGTACAGAGACGTAGGTGTTGTTTTGTTTGTGGCCCTGCTTTTACAATGCACGTGTAGCAAAGTGAAGTTGGGATCTGCTTGCGTCTTTTGCAGCTAACATCACACTCGATATAGCCGCAGTTTATTGTGGAATCGCCATTTTGGGTGTACACAACGCAAGAGCGCACGAGTGTTTATATAAAACAATTCCACTCTGGCTGAGTTTTCTTCTTATTATTATTTTTCATGCTATACTATATACAAACTTTTTACTTGTACATCTTAGGATATAGTTCATTGTGACAATATAAATGGTAGGAGAGAACTACAACAGCAACGACTGTGGGTTGGGGCTGGGTAGGGGATAACGTTTTCATAGTTGGGATTAGGGTTTTGCCCATAGACATGAATGCAGAGTCCCCATAAAGACATCTAGCACATCTTCTTCTTTGTGTTCTGGAATTGCTTCTTGTAGGTTAAGTTAGAATGGTTTTCACTGTTCTTTGGTCTGGAGAACAGGCTGATTAATCACAGTTGAGTTTTGTGGGCAATCAACCATATGAATATGTACATATATGTGTGTGTGTGTGTGTACAGTAGTGTGCAAAAAATCATAAGCAGTCAAAAGAAATTGTGTGATTGTTAGGGTCTGTAGCAGCTAATCACTGCTGTTAATAGCAGCTACTATAAACTACTGTTAATATAACTGCTAATAACATAACAATTTTCCCGTTTTTTTGTGTAATAAAGCCTATAATGTAATAATGTGATACGTTTTTGATTCAAATATGTTAGTATGATATTGGTAAGTTATTACTGTATCAGCCTTTATTATATTAAGGGGGAAAATTAGCACATTATTGGCAGTTATTACATTAACAGTAGACATCATATTATATATGTCTAATGCAGGGGCGCTGCTAAGGATTTTGGGTCCCATGAAAGGAATCTTGACAGGGCCCCCCACACAGTTTATTGGGGGCTTCTCTGGGCCCCCTCTCAGTCATGGGCCCCGAGAATCGTCATCGTTTACCCCCCCTTTACAGCGCCCCTGGTCTAATGCACGAAGCATTAATGTTAGATATGCTTGTACCACATCTTATTAGGCAAGAGAGAAGTTCTATTGCCCATTTTCATTGCAAACCAGCTTAACATTTACAGGATAATTAATTGCAAGTTCTGATGTAGGCTGCCATTCACACACACAACTGGAAATAATAAAATGCCTGGACAGAGCAGATACAGCCATTGTAGCCTTCGCTCCTGTCTGCTGCTGTATGCAAATCTCACTGAACCATTAAAGCTGGAGCAGAAGTGATGTCTCCGACTAATTGCTGGTTGTTAGAGAAGTACTCAGAATAATGAGAAATAAAGTAAGAATTGTGAGGGAAAAAAAATCAGAATTTCGACTTAATAAGTCAGAAATGCAGCTGCACCAGTCTGCAATAAGTCAATGTGTGTTTTTTTCTACTCCAGATGGCAGAAAACTCTAAAATCAACAAAGCTCAAGAGTCATAATTCAGAATTTGTTCATTTAGATCAGAAACAGCTCTATGGGATGCTTTCGTCTAATCAGACTGTACCACATGGTTCATATGTAACACTTTTCTGGAGACCGCAACAAATGGGGGATTCTGAAACTGCCCGTTTGTTTGGAAAATTCCAGTCACCCTGAGTGAAAAAGGGTAGAACCCTCCCTCCTGTCCCACTGGCCTATGATTGCCTGATAGCAGGAAGAGACGGTCTATAGGGGAAAGTAACCTTCAGTTTAACTCACAGAAAGACAATAAATAGTAGCACTTAACAAATGAGAGAATATTAATTGACTAGGACAAACTGAGATGAGCAACAGGAAATATAACTGTAAACTGATAAGAGAAAAAGAAGGGGAAAATGGAGGGAAATTTGCTGCTTCTGATTGGATGCAAGCATGCAGGTCAGCTGATCCACCTGAATGTTTCCAACTCAGCAATCGGTGATGAAGGGTCAGTAGATTGGCTAAGTGTTGGAACCAGAAGCAGAAGCTGGCTTTCATGCTCTGGAGGGTGCTGTGGCATGAAACCTTAAGCAGTTCTTTACGCATATGATGCTCCTTTAGGGGGTGCCATAGACATTCGGTCTGCATATATATTATGTTTTATCAGTGTTTCTTGTGGACCCTCAGCAGTCCATGTTTTTGCTCTCTCCCAGCACCAGCTGTCTGGCAAGGAGCAAAAACGTGGATGGACTGGGGGTTCCTGTGGATCAGGTTGAAGAACATTGTTCTGTATTGTTTTTGTTAATTGATTGATATTCAGAATTTATTTTTGGGGCTTTGGCTGCATCTTGGTTATAATACAAATTATACAAATATACAAATATAATACAATATACAAATATAAGGGCTTTAGTTGTATGAATAAAGCATTTCACATATCTAACACATGTGTCCCCAACAACCGTAGCCAGATATTAAATCTGTTCTAGAAGAGCACACTCATTGCTTGCTGTAAAAGCATGCAGGAGGTCCCAGCTGAGCTCTGCTATAGTTGTGCTCTGTGTATTATTCATTTGTCAGATGCTCTAAGACAGAGAAATGGTTGGAGAGAACAAGGCAATTAACAAATGCATGCAAACAAGTGGCATGTTACACAACAGGAGCAAACCATTACAGCATCCGATAACAAAGGAAAGCAGTTGTCTTGCCATAATTGCATTTTGATAGCTGTTCTAGTGCCTTAACCTCTATGCTCTGACTCCACTGTAAGGTCTAAGTTCTGTTCCCTCAGTCCATTATTCAAGAGTCATTTTCCTTATTTTGGTGAATGTTTCTGATTCTTGTTAGTGTCCACTGTTTCTGTTGATTAAGTCCAGTGATGCTAGCCACACCGGTAGATGCGTAACCTGGTTACCCACCAGGCAGGCAGATGGGGGCAGGTGGGCGAGGTGCAGCGTACTGTATGATGCAGGGGGGCACTGTGCAGCAGCTGAAGTTCCTCTTGGGCGTAATCATGTCCTGCGTACGGAACCAGCTGCCTTTCTCTGCATTGTAGCATTCCACCTTTGCAGTGACTTTGAAGCCATCGGAGCCTCCCATTGCAAACAGCAAGCCGTCCACCACTGCGATGCCGAAATAGCTCCTTTGTTGTTTCATGGGAGGTGCAGCGTGCCACTGATTAATTGCAGGGTCATAAACCTCCATACTCCGCACTGGATGAGCCCCGTTGGTACCGCCTACCTGGGAGACACCAATGGTAAGTGATCACTCGGGTACCAAACGGATAAGTAAATATCAGCTTTCTGGAAGTCAGGAACTCTTAAGGAATTATCGCCCTATAATAGCAGACTGCACAGAACCTCCCATTGTGTATATAGGACACAAGCTTATTACTAGTTTGTGTTCAACATACATGTCAACATAACTGCAGTGAAAAAAGTGGATTTGGGCAACAGAAAACCTGTACAATTCAGTGAAATACTTCTTATGTTCATATATTTTACTTTTATTATTATTTTTATTAGTACTAAAAATAATACTTGTAGTCAGACACTGAAAAAAACAACAAACAGAGCAATTATGTCTGGAACTACAGAATATAACTATAATCAAAAATCTAAGCTTTACTAAGCGTATTCGTTTATAACCCAGATATGCAGGGAGCATATGTGTATTTAGATGGGCCTTCCCAGCAGGTCATTTCATCCACTGAATTCTTTTGTTTGATTTAAGCGCATTACAATCTGTGACACAGCAGCAGTGACAAAAAATGAGTCTCAGATAAATCTTGAGATTTGACTCCTTTGTTTCAGAGTACAAGAAAGGAATCACTCACCGCATAGATGTTTCCCTGATATGCAGCTACTCCGAGGCCACGTCAGCGAGTGCGCATGGGAGCGATCAAGGTCCATTCGCACGTGAGTGGATCATAGCACTCCGCAGTGGAAGTGGTCTGAGCTCCATTGTTACCCCCACAAATGTATATCTAGGAAAGATGGTTCACAAGTGATGTGTGTTATGCTGTATATGATTGGAGATGGAGATCTAGAAAGCATAAATGTACATTTAGCTAATGCATGTTTAATCCATCCATCTTCCATAAAAGTTTATTTGGTACAGGGTGGTGGTGAACCTGGAACCTACCACAGGAAGCACATGGGCATTGGTAGGGAATTTACAGTTAGTTGTGATCATTTCCCTTGTGAACCGCAGCTTAATCAGATAATTATTAAGTTCACTAGGTTTGTTTGAATAGGGAAATCTGCAAATTGTTTAGGATTCTGACCCTCCAGGACTGGAATTGGGTAAAGCTCCTACGTTAACACCAGTTATTGTATCTCACAAGTCTTGGGCTGTGGGAAAAATTGCAAAAACACAGAGCTGGACACCACAGCACTGCCCAATGTGCCACTAATGCAGAGCGACAATGCAAGGTCATTTATGTTTTATCTAAACACTGACGTTTACTGAACTTATATTAAATTATGGATTGAAATCAAGCATTTGAAGACAAAGCGAGCTACTGAGTATGTAACATAATCAATTTCAAGGGGAAAATGAGGGTAACCACAGTCAGACGCCCTCCTATTAACCTACCTTTCCATTCAGGGTGGTGGCACTGGCATCCTGTCGCTCCTCATGCATGGGCTGGATAATAGTCCATTCGTTGGCTTCTTGGTCATATCACTCGATTATGATTAGAGGCGAGAAGCGTAAATGGCCACCCATTACATAGATGGAACCATTAATTACGGCCACGCTAACATTTCAGTGGCACCAGTGCATCGGTGCCATGTGCTACCATGTCCGTGCGACGGGGTCAAATCTGCGTAGTGTTGGTGAAATTGTGGCCATCAAAACCCCCAAAACAATACCCAAAGCCATTTAAGTACACACTGCCAGTGGTCGGCCCGGGTGTCATAGGCTTCAATCCAATTGGTTTTGAGGAAATTCTAGCCACCAATGGCCAATAAGATGTCAGCGGGCAGGCGTGGGCGGATCAGTGGCCTTTCTTTTTCTTTTAGTGTGTGTGGGGAGCCACAGCCCCATCCCTCAGGACATGAAGCAGACACGGAGGAGGCCCGGACCCCAGACAGTCAGAGGCCCCCCAGGGCGTGGGAGCCCCCGGAGGACCACCGCAGGGAGAATAGCAGCCCCTCACCCAGAAAAGGGCAGAGGAGAGCTCCGGAGGGAGGCCATCCGGCAGCCACCGTGCAGGCTCCACCGGCGGCCGGCCCCACCACGGCAGACCAGGCCCTGGGCCCAGAGATCCAAGGGCCCCCCCACCCCCCAGCAAGGGCCCGACAGAGCCAGGAGGGCCAGATCCCGCCAGGCAATCGCCGCGGGCGAGCCAGCACCCACCCGAGCACCCAGCCCTGGACATCGAGAACCACCAACGCACCAGTGGCCAGGTGCCCCATCCACCAGCAGGGAGTGTGGCGGGGGGGGAATAGAGCCCGAGATGTTATTTCAGGTGGAGTCTAGAACCCAACCTGACACATGCATATAGACAAACAGGCACACACATATACAAGCATACGTTCCCACCCTCATGCACACATAAACAAATATTTACACATTCACCCAACATAGAGACACACAGAAATGAACGCTGTACACACACTCTCACTCCCCGTATATACTCTCTGTGGACCCCATTTTTTTCCTCTGCCGAGGAAACCGGAAGACCACCCTGGACCCCGCAGCAGCCGAGAAGCGCACCAGCCCAGACCCCGACCAGACGGCCAGATCAGTGACCTTTCAAAGTCAGATCGTGGACTTTTATCGTCGAGATCATGTATGATCTTCAATACATCAGTGATAATTGGCCTGCACGC
Organism: Brienomyrus brachyistius; assembly: GCF_023856365.1. Classification (NCBI taxonomy): domain Eukaryota; kingdom Metazoa; phylum Chordata; class Actinopteri; order Osteoglossiformes; family Mormyridae; genus Brienomyrus; species Brienomyrus brachyistius. Next base: position 6,323,849 of record NW_026042306.1, on the reverse strand, counting down.
CGCATTGGCCTTCACTAGATCGTTGGCTTTGACGATCTTCATAAAGTACTCCGGATCCATACGAGCCATACGAATCTACACAGGAAACAAAAATGAGAGAATTCCCATGGGTTCCTTAGTGCTTTCTGTGAATCTCTGGAGATGAGCAATTCCTAACATTAAAGGTACATTAGCTGAAGCCATTTACATAGAAAGTCTCAGATGTGTCAGCTAACACTTATTTCATGTAAGACATTTCAGTGTTTTGTTTTCCATTATTTGTTACACTCTCCTCCCAGGTGTAATACCTGGAAGCCTTGGTTGTAGACTTATGGGACATGGAAATGGAGGTTCAGTCTCTAGCTACAGTAATAAGGACTTCACTCAATGAGCATTCTATTGTTATATACACAAGTCAATGAGAACATAAGAGAGAGATGCAATACCGCTTTCGTCAAAATGACAGGTCGGGTCAAAGGTCACGTTCAAAAGTTCAGTGGGCGGAGCTTATGTTGTAGTGGGTTGAGCTTGGTTGTGTAACTGACGCAATAGCATGTGGATTTAATTATTTATTTAAATATTTTTTTTTGTCTTCTTCTTCCCCGGGGGTTGGTTGTGTAACTGCTGCAATGGTATTTGTATTTAATTATTTATTTATTATTTTAAATGATTGTGGCTTAGGGGGCCTGGGTTGGTTGTGTTAGTGCTGCAATGGTATTTGGATTTAATTATTTATTATTTTAAATGCTTATTTTAAATGTTTATTATTTTAAAATGATATTGAGGAGAGTGCTTATGAGTGTGTATTATTTTAAAAATGATATTGATGAGAGTGCTTATGAGCGTGTGTTATTTGAATAAGTTATTATTATTATTATTTTGTGGGGCGCGGGCGGGAGTGAGCGTGGCTGGGTTACCTGATGGAGCGCGAGCGTACGGTGTGCGGTAGCGTGGTAAGGTCCCCGGGCTTCGGAGAATCAGCAAAGGACTTATTCACATACTGGTGCGGTAGCGCGGAAAGGTCCGCACGGCTTTGGATAATCCTCGGAGAGAGCGATGCGGGAGAGCTGAGAGGCGTGCTGCTGCGCGAGTCTGAGAGAAACTGTGAGAGACTGTGGGATAAAATGGTAAAGTTGGAGCAAAGAATGAGAGGAGGAGGTGCAGGGTCTATCGTCCAATAAAAACGCTCGGCGCTAGTTTTGACCGTGTGTTTTTTCCTCACGCGAGCGTTTGTATCACATCGGCGTATGGCGCCAATTTGTAAAGGTCATAAGTCGAGACATACATCGAGTCTGTCAATTTGTCCGCCAGTAAATTCTGCAGGGCCGTGCCACCTGGCCATCGAGGCGCCCCCCTACCCGGCCACGCGGGCCATACATCGAGTCTGACACTTTTGCCCTCCAGTAAATTCTGTTTAAAGTTTTGTTTTCACATACGTCCCAAATTACAGATAATTTTCTTACACAGGCACGAGTAGCATCATCAAGGCCGTACCACCTGGTCATACATCAAGTCTGACAATTTCCCCGCCAGTAAATTCTGTTTATAGTTTTGTTTGTCATACATGACCGTGCAGATATGGGGTGACAGAGACAATTAAATTGTATTGCGGCGAGCGGGGGGGGGGGCCTATTCCTCCTAGGGCAGAGGCACAAGTATCTTCGAGGTCTTACCCTTCCTGCCAGCCAAAGAGGTTCATCCAGGCCTTACCCGGTGAGTATATTATTTCTTTTATTCGCGTGATAAAAATGCTAATTAATTAAATTAAATTAAATTAAATTAAAAATAACATTCTAATAATAGGTATTCTCTGTTTTTTCTATGTACAAGAGAGAGAGACTGCGCTGACCGGTCAAGAGAAAATCTACAAGAGACCTGAATCAGCAGTGTTATAAAGCACATAGCCAACGCTAATTAATAAAGAATTTAAGCATAATAGCCCAGACGTACCATGGCCTATAGCTGGTAGAAACGGAGCTATCCTACGGCCTACAAGATAAAAGCATATGGCACCAAATTGGAATCAGTAGTCTTTAAAAGAATAAATGGACTAGCAACTGTCTCTGGGGGAGCAGCCCCGGTTAGGTACTATTAAGCAGCATTTAGTGACATGCATCAAAACACATTTTTTAAAACTTTGACAGAATAAAGTCTTAGTTATTTTAATAAATACGTTTTTCAGTAAATGTTTATTCACGCGCATGCGGACAAACACACACCCCGGAGGTCAAACTAAAAAAAAGTTGATACAAACTACAGTTGTATCGGACACGCACACAAAAACACAAAAGAGTTTGCTCAATCAAAAAACACCAAACATATATAGTTCACGTTTTTTATTAAAATGTATAAGGATTGTTTTGATTTAAATTAATATGAGTGGAATATAAGTCATTTACGCAACAGGATTTGAGGAAGAACCTAAATAGCAGCTAGAAATGACCGACCAGGCAGGCAGAAGTCTGCTTTTCTTATCTCACAAGTCATGGAAGGGTGGGAGGGGGGGCCACATAAGTGTGGGGTAGGAACTGTGGAATCAGGCAGGGGTGTAAGAATTTAGGATATAGTCTTGTTATTTTAAAGAAGGTGTACATGATTATTTAATTATATTTAAAGAAGGTGTACATGATTATTTAATTATATTTAATAGGAACCAGTAAGCTGCATTTAGCACCATGCTGCAAATACACATTAAAAACTTTAAAGAATAAGGTCTTAGTTATTTTAATAAAGACATCCTACAAGGTGCCCACGGCCCCAGCTTATATAATCTACAAGCTTGATCTGAGATGCTTGCTGGAGTACAATGCTAAGTTGACAACGGTAACGGAGCTGCAGACTGTTTGATAGTTAATGAAACATAGTTCAAATTCAACAGTGTCAGCAGTCATCCACTATGCAGGGAGACTACAGATTCACTATAACGACCCCATTTATCTGCTAGAATTATTTAAAAATTGTTTTTGACAGAATAAAGCCTTAGTTATTTTAATAAATATGTTTTTTCAGTAAATGTATATTCATGCTCATGTGCACAAACACACACACACACACACACACACGCACACCGGTGGTCAGGGGCTATAGAGTTTAACTTTAGGTCTGTGAAAGTATAGGACCGCCATGTGTATACAGACCCCAAAACATACTAACTTAGTCGTTCATGAGTCTTATTGTAAAAAACCACACAAAATAGACTTGTAAATTTTAAAGAAAACACATTAACAGCTTTTGTTAATGTTTAAATGTATAAAAACTTTAGATGTGTTTGTTAAACAGTCAAACAAAAATGTGTTATTTTAAAGTAGTATAAAATATAACCTTAACTTTGGACGCAAGATGAACAACCTACACAGACACAAACACAGACAGACACACACACACAGCAAAACCCCAAGCATGCGCACAAGCGCACAACCAAAGGTTGGGAAGTGTGCTTTCCTTATCTCACAAGTCATGGAAGGGTGGGAGGGGGGCCATATAAGTGAGGGGTAGGAACTGTGGAATCAGGCAAGGGTGTAAGAATTTAGGATATAGTCTTGTTATTTTAAAGAAGGTGTACATGATTATTTAATTACATTTAATAGCAACCAGTAAGCTGCATTTACACATTAAATGCAAATACACTTTAAAACTTTAAAGAATGGTAATATAACTTGACCATAGTTTTTAGTTACACAAATATTTTAAGACGTAACATGAACGTTTTTCAAAGTAAGATGTACAAATGTTTTAAAATGTGACATGAAAGTTTTTCAAAGTAAGATGTACAAGTATTTTAAAATGTAACATGAAAGTTTTTCAAAGTAAGATGTACAAATGTTTTAAAATGTAACATTAAAGTTTTTCAAAGTAAGATGTACAACTGTTTTAAGACGTAACATAAAAGTTTTTCAAAGTAAGATGTACAGATGTTTTAAGATGTAAGATGTTTGGGTGTTTTACAAAAACATTTTGTTATATGTTTGCAGCCCAAACGTATTTTTAAAATGTACAAAGTTTTATGCATTCATTTTGTGAATTAGTTTTGAAATCTAATATGAACATGGCTTTTATTTTACAAAAGCAAAGTTGTAAAAAGTTTGTAGGGATTTTATCAAAGGAGATTTTGTTAATGTAATATGAAGTTTTTTTTATTTTCAAAGTTGCACAAGTGTTTTAAAATGTATCATGTATACGTGTGTTTTATTTTTCAAGCTTGTGTACATTTATCAAATGAGTTTTTAAAATGTACCATGACCGGGTGTTTTATTATTCAAAATAAAAGTTGTGCATATGTTTTGTTATATGTATGTAGCACGGTTGTGTTTTTAAAATGTACTAATTTTGTGGGGTGGTGGGAATAAACCGTATTTAAAGGGGTACCTCTCATGGAATCTTCCAATCTTTAACAGCTGATGAACCCTGAGCCACACGGGGACTGGGAGTTTTAACCGTGAGACTCGACACCTAGGCATTAGATCCTTATGTCAGCAATGCTCCCCATGCATGTACCCAGTGTAGGGTCAGGTCCAGAGAAAGCTGTAACTACGAGTGCAGCTGATTAATAGCATTTAATTTATAACAGTAGGAGCTAGTAAACTACATTTAGCAGTCGCATTAAAACACGTTAAAGACTTTAAAGAATAAAGGCTTAGTTATTTTTTAATAAAGATGGCTTTTCAGTAAATGTTGACTTCCCTACAAGGTGACCCCCAAGGCCTATGCTTATAGCATCCGGGTGCCTGATTTGAGATGCTTACTGAGGATGCCATGTTAACACCGGTAACTGAGCTGCACCATCTGTCACACTTAATGAAACTTAGTCCTAATTCAACAGAACCAGTCGTCATCCACTTTGCAGTGAGATTTCTGAGCGAAAAGTGAGCGAAGTTTCATTTTCTTACTTTACCACCTATCGGTTAGTAAGGGAAATGGAGGCGGTAATATGTCGGACACGTCAATGGCACTGAGCGCGAGGGAGTGTGCGGTGTGGCGCGAGCTGCTAGCTGATGTAACGCTGCGAACAGTGGGGCTCTTACGTTTTTAAGATGCGGCTAACTATCCCCGAGACACTTTAGCCAGGTTCGTGTATATTTGCTCTTAATGCTGCGGTCAACGCCAGGAGGGAGCTGGCTAGCAATAACATCTTTAGCTGGTCTTAAAGCTTGCTGTATTTTTCATTCAGTAAATACACGGTTTAGAAGAAAACCTAATCGACATTTAAATAAATAAAAAATAAACGTACAAAACTATTGAAATCCACAAGAAGCATGTGCATATTTTTCTGGTTTGCATGTTATGTGTGGTTGTCTAAGCACCGTCGGCCTAGTGTTTGATAGGTGATGGAGAAGCATACGGTCGTAAACTGCATGCGCTTATGCCAACAGGTGTTTAACATACAAACATAGACGCTTTTCTCTAACGTAAAACATTTAAAGGCTCATTCTGTTTTGTCGACATTCTTTAATTTTATTCAAGTAGCCTCTAATCACCTTACACTTGTTCTATTTTACTGTAGAGTATTTTAAAACAATGTCACTGAAATGTCACCACATGTCAAAGCTAACAAGGTAACATGATTGTATCAGCGGAACAAAAAGCCGTCGCCTGGATATGTATAGACAGATCATGTATTGCTCAGCAAATCGACAGCATTTTGAAATCTATTTGTATCTAGACAAATATATTGGGAATGAAGCGTCGCGTTTTAAGAGGCAGACATTGAGGCCGAATTTAAGTTGGTCACAAATGTATTTTTCTTCTGCAGCTAGAAGCGTCGTCTGAGCCTGATTTTAACTGGCATGTCGGTGTGGGATTCTTATAGTAGAAGTTATGTGAATTGCGGTACTCTGAAATTAAGTGATATGTGTATTAGAATCGTGAAGTGTCATCTTCTTTTTTGTTTTAGCTTCCCCCTAGGCATTTTTATGAACTGTATTGCAATATCAGACAGTGTGTCATGAATTTCTGAAGGCATGTTATATATGACCGTTCCTTGGATACGTCTCTTGTACAGTAGTTGCAGTTTGTCAGGACAAGACTGTTTGCCTAATGTGACATGGTGAACAAGTCCTGTGATTAAAGCATGTCTGCTGCTTAAAACATTGTGTTGTATGATGAAGGTTTCTTGCCGGTACATGTTGAATTACATTAGAATATTCAAGTATTATTTTTTAAATCATTTAATGAAATAGGTATTTATCTCATTATTGATGATGCCTGTGGTCCACCTGTATGACAAGTAACCTGTCCCGGACAGAGGTTTCTTCAAGGCCTGTTGTAGGAACCCCATGGTGTAGCATTATGAGAAAGTATACAGGGAGTAGTACAAATGAGCAGTCGCCCTGCCCCTCTTTTACTCATTTTGGATGCTTAAATTACTAAATTGTGTCTTTAATGCTATTCTGTATGATTCTATGGTCTGAGTGAGTCTCCAGTACTACATGAATGGTAAACTTAAAAACTCTACTTCTCTTAGCTTAATAATATTTTCTTTCTTGAGTTGAATTAGTTTGTGTCTAATTTTCATTTTATTGATTTTCTGCACACTTGGATTATTTATTTGCCCCCCTTGTCTTAAAGGCTAGAGGGGGTCTGTGCTTGTGACCTGGCAATTATTTTCGGTGTTTGTCACTAAACTTGCAATATAAAATTTGAAGACAGGTCTGTGACCTGTGCTTGCAACAAAAAACGTCTAAGTGGTAGTAGGCAAAGCACAGCACTGCCTATACTTTCTGAAAAGGCTAATCTTTTATGGCACAGACAGGAAAAGGTGATGATCCACTAGCAGCTCCAAGACGAAAATGGGGTTTATTAAAGAAAAACAGAGCACCCTGAGGTAAAATACTAAACAAAAAGGCCGTGAGGGGTCCGAAACTAGCTGGGAGAAATAAGATTGAACTAAAGAAATCATTAAGTAACACAACTAAGGAACTAGGCTAAACAGAGAGCAGGACTAAAAAACCAACCAGTCATTTCACAGTGTGTGTGTGTGTGTGTGTGTGTGTGTGTGTGTGTGTGTGTGTGTGTGTGTGTGTGTGTGTGTGTGTGTGGCACATGCATTCGTTTGTCCGTCCGTCTGTCTGTGGTCAGTGTTAGTTGTGAACTGTGTGCTTGGTTTTTTAGTCCTGCTCTCTGTTTAGCCTAGTTCCTTAGTTGTGTTACTTAATGATTTCTTTAGTTCAATCTTATTTCTCCCAGCTAGTTTCGGACCCCTCACGGCCTTTTTGTTTAGTATTTTACCCCAGGGTGCTCTGTTTTTCTTTAATAAACCCCATTTTCGTCTTGGAGCTGCTAGTGGATCATCACCTTTTCCTGTCTGTGCCATAAAAGATTAGCCTTTTCAGAAAGTATAGGCAGTGCTGTGCTTTGCCTACTACCACTTAGACGTTTTTTGTTGCAAGCACAGGTCACAGACCTGTCTTCAAATTTTATATTGCAAGTTTAGTGACAAACACCGAAAATAATTGCCAGGTCACAAGCACAGACCCCCTCTAGCCTTTAAGACAAGGGGGGCAAATAAATAATCCAAGTGTGCAGAAAATCAATAAAATGAAAATTAGACACAAACTAATTCAACTCAAGAAAGAAAATATTATTAAGCTAAGAGAAGTAGAGTTTTTAAGTTTACCATTCATGTAGTACTGGAGACTCACTCAGACCATAGAATCATACAGAATAGCATTAAAGACACAATTTAGTAATTTAAGCATCCAAAATGAGTAAAAGAGGGGCAGGGCGACTGCTCATTTGTACTACTCCCTGTATACTTTCTCATAATGCTACACCATGGGGTTCCTACAACAGGCCTTGAAGAAACCTCTGTCCGGGACAGGTTACTTGTCATACAGGTGGACCACAGGCATCATCAATAATGAGATAAATACCTATTTCATTAAATGATTTAAAAAATAATACTTGAATATTCTAATGTAATTCAACATGTACCGGCAAGAAACCTTCATCATACAACACAATGTTTTAAGCAGCAGACATGCTTTAATCACAGGACTTGTTCACCATGTCACATTAGGCAAACAGTCTTGTCCTGACAAACTGCAACTACTGTACAAGAGACGTATCCAAGGAACGGTCATATATAACATGCCTTCAGAAATTCATGACACACTGTCTGATATTGCAATACAGTTCATAAAAATGCCTAGGGGGAAGCTAAAACAAAAAAGAAGATGACACTTCACGATTCTAATACACATATCACTTAATTTCAGAGTACCGCAATTCACATAACTTCTACTATAAGAATCCCACACCGACATGCCAGTTAAAATCAGGCTCAGACGACGCTTCTAGCTGCAGAAGAAAAATACATTTGTGACCAACTTAAATTCGGCCTCAATGTCTGCCTCTTAAAACGCGACGCTTCATTCCCAATATATTTGTCTAGATACAAATAGATTTCAAAATGCTGTCGATTTGCTGAGCAATACATGATCTGTCTATACATATCCAGGCGACGGCTTTTTGTTCCGCTGATACAATCATGTTACCTTGTTAGCTTTGACATGTGGTGACATTTCAGTGACATTGTTTTAAAATACTCTACAGTAAAATAGAACAAGTGTAAGGTGATTAGAGGCTACTTGAATAAAATTAAAGAATGTCGACAAAACAGAATGAGCCTTTAAATGTTTTACGTTAGAGAAAAGCGTCTATGTTTGTATGTTAAACACCTGTTGGCATAAGCGCATGCAGTTTACGACCGTATGCTTCTCCATCACCTATCAAACACTAGGCCGACGGTGCTTAGACAACCACACATAACATGCAAACCAGAAAAATATGCACATGCTTCTTGTGGATTTCAATAGTTTTGTACGTTTATTTTTTATTTATTTAAATGTCGATTAGGTTTTCTTCTAAACCGTGTATTTACTGAATGAAAAATACAGCAAGCTTTAAGACCAGCTAAAGATGTTATTGCTAGCCAGCTCCCTCCTGGCGTTGACCGCAGCATTAAGAGCAAATATACACGAACCTGGCTAAAGTGTCTCGGGGATAGTTAGCCGCATCTTAAAAACGTAAGAGCCCCACTGTTCGCAGCGTTACATCAGCTAGCAGCTCGCGCCACACCGCACACTCCCTCGCGCTCAGTGCCATTGACGTGTCCGACATATTACCGCCTCCATTTCCCTTACTAACCGATAGGTGGTAAAGTAAGAAAATGAAACTTCGCTCACTTTTCGCTCAGAAATCTCACTGCAAAGTGGATGACGACTGGTTCTGTTGAATTAGGACTAAGTTTCATTAAGTGTGACAGATGGTGCAGCTCAGTTACCGGTGTTAACATGGCATCCTCAGTAAGCATCTCAAATCAGGCACCCGGATGCTATAAGCATAGGCCTTGGGGGTCACCTTGTAGGGAAGTCAACATTTACTGAAAAGCCATCTTTATTAAAAAATAACTAAGCCTTTATTCTTTAAAGTCTTTAACGTGTTTTAATGCGACTGCTAAATGTAGTTTACTAGCTCCTACTGTTATAAATTAAATGCTATTAATCAGCTGCACTCGTAGTTACAGCTTTCTCTGGACCTGACCCTACACTGGGTACATGCATGGGGAGCATTGCTGACATAAGGATCTAATGCCTAGGTGTCGAGTCTCACGGTTAAAACTCCCAGTCCCCGTGTGGCTCAGGGTTCATCAGCTGTTAAAGATTGGAAGATTCCATGAGAGGTACCCCTTTAAATACGGTTTATTCCCACCACCCCACAAAATTAGTACATTTTAAAAACACAACCGTGCTACATACATATAACAAAACATATGCACAACTTTTATTTTGAATAATAAAACACCCGGTCATGGTACATTTTAAAAACTCATTTGATAAATGTACACAAGCTTGAAAAATAAAACACACGTATACATGATACATTTTAAAACACTTGTGCAACTTTGAAAATAAAAAAAACTTCATATTACATTAACAAAATCTCCTTTGATAAAATCCCTACAAACTTTTTACAACTTTGCTTTTGTAAAATAAAAGCCATGTTCATATTAGATTTCAAAACTAATTCACAAAATGAATGCATAAAACTTTGTACATTTTAAAAATACGTTTGGGCTGCAAACATATAACAAAATGTTTTTGTAAAACACCCAAACATCTTACATCTTAAAACATCTGTACATCTTACTTTGAAAAACTTTTATGTTACGTCTTAAAACAGTTGTACATCTTACTTTGAAAAACTTTAATGTTACATTTTAAAACATTTGTACATCTTACTTTGAAAAACTTTCATGTTACATTTTAAAATACTTGTACATCTTACTTTGAAAAACTTTCATGTCACATTTTAAAACATTTGTACATCTTACTTTGAAAAACGTTCATGTTACGTCTTAAAATATTTGTGTAACTAAAAACTATGGTCAAGTTATATTACCATTCTTTAAAGTTTTAAAGTGTATTTGCATTTAATGTGTAAATGCAGCTTACTGGTTGCTATTAAATGTAATTAAATAATCATGTACACCTTCTTTAAAATAACAAGACTATATCCTAAATTCTTACACCCTTGCCTGATTCCACAGTTCCTACCCCTCACTTATATGGCCCCCCTCCCACCCTTCCATGACTTGTGAGATAAGGAAAGCACACTTCCCAACCTTTGGTTGTGCGCTTGTGCGCATGCTTGGGGTTTTGCTGTGTGTGTGTGTCTGTCTGTGTTTGTGTCTGTGTAGGTTGTTCATCTTGCGTCCAAAGTTAAGGTTATATTTTATACTACTTTAAAATAACACATTTTTGTTTGACTGTTTAACAAACACATCTAAAGTTTTTATACATTTAAACATTAACAAAAGCTGTTAATGTGTTTTCTTTAAAATTTACAAGTCTATTTTGTGTGGTTTTTTACAATAAGACTCATGAACGACTAAGTTAGTATGTTTTGGGGTCTGTATACACATGGCGGTCCTATACTTTCACAGACCTAAAGTTAAACTCTATAGCCCCTGACCACCGGTGTGCGTGTGTGTGTGTGTGTGTGTGTGTTTGTGCACATGAGCATGAATATACATTTACTGAAAAAACATATTTATTAAAATAACTAAGGCTTTATTCTGTCAAAAACAATTTTTAAATAATTCTAGCAGATAAATGGGGTCGTTATAGTGAATCTGTAGTCTCCCTGCATAGTGGATGACTGCTGACACTGTTGAATTTGAACTATGTTTCATTAACTATCAAACAGTCTGCAGCTCCGTTACCGTTGTCAACTTAGCATTGTACTCCAGCAAGCATCTCAGATCAAGCTTGTAGATTATATAAGCTGGGGCCGTGGGCACCTTGTAGGATGTCTTTATTAAAATAACTAAGACCTTATTCTTTAAAGTTTTTAATGTGTATTTGCAGCATGGTGCTAAATGCAGCTTACTGGTTCCTATTAAATATAATTAAATAATCATGTACACCTTCTTTAAATATAATTAAATAATCATGTACACCTTCTTTAAAATAACAAGACTATATCCTAAATTCTTACACCCCTGCCTGATTCCACAGTTCCTACCCCACACTTATGTGGCCCCCCCTCCCACCCTTCCATGACTTGTGAGATAAGAAAAGCAGACTTCTGCCTGCCTGGTCGGTCATTTCTAGCTGCTATTTAGGTTCTTCCTCAAATCCTGTTGCGTAAATGACTTATATTCCACTCATATTAATTTAAATCAAAACAATCCTTATACATTTTAATAAAAAACGTGAACTATATATGTTTGGTGTTTTTTGATTGAGCAAACTCTTTTGTGTTTTTGTGTGCGTGTCCGATACAACTGTAGTTTGTATCAACTTTTTTTTAGTTTGACCTCCGGGGTGTGTGTTTGTCCGCATGCGCGTGAATAAACATTTACTGAAAAACGTATTTATTAAAATAACTAAGACTTTATTCTGTCAAAGTTTTAAAAAATGTGTTTTGATGCATGTCACTAAATGCTGCTTAATAGTACCTAACCGGGGCTGCTCCCCCAGAGACAGTTGCTAGTCCATTTATTCTTTTAAAGACTACTGATTCCAATTTGGTGCCATATGCTTTTATCTTGTAGGCCGTAGGATAGCTCCGTTTCTACCAGCTATAGGCCATGGTACGTCTGGGCTATTATGCTTAAATTCTTTATTAATTAGCGTTGGCTATGTGCTTTATAACACTGCTGATTCAGGTCTCTTGTAGATTTTCTCTTGACCGGTCAGCGCAGTCTCTCTCTCTTGTACATAGAAAAAACAGAGAATACCTATTATTAGAATGTTATTTTTAATTTAATTTAATTTAATTTAATTAATTAGCATTTTTATCACGCGAATAAAAGAAATAATATACTCACCGGGTAAGGCCTGGATGAACCTCTTTGGCTGGCAGGAAGGGTAAGACCTCGAAGATACTTGTGCCTCTGCCCTAGGAGGAATAGGCCCCCCCCCCCGCTCGCCGCAATACAATTTAATTGTCTCTGTCACCCCATATCTGCACGGTCATGTATGACAAACAAAACTATAAACAGAATTTACTGGCGGGGAAATTGTCAGACTTGATGTATGACCAGGTGGTACGGCCTTGATGATGCTACTCGTGCCTGTGTAAGAAAATTATCTGTAATTTGGGACGTATGTGAAAACAAAACTTTAAACAGAATTTACTGGAGGGCAAAAGTGTCAGACTCGATGTATGGCCCGCGTGGCCGGGTAGGGGGGCGCCTCGATGGCCAGGTGGCACGGCCCTGCAGAATTTACTGGCGGACAAATTGACAGACTCGATGTATGTCTCGACTTATGACCTTTACAAATTGGCGCCATACGCCGATGTGATACAAACGCTCGCGTGAGGAAAAAACACACGGTCAAAACTAGCGCCGAGCGTTTTTATTGGACGATAGACCCTGCACCTCCTCCTCTCATTCTTTGCTCCAACTTTACCATTTTATCCCACAGTCTCTCACAGTTTCTCTCAGACTCGCGCAGCAGCACGCCTCTCAGCTCTCCCGCATCGCTCTCTCCGAGGATTATCCAAAGCCGTGCGGACCTTTCCGCGCTACCGCACCAGTATGTGAATAAGTCCTTTGCTGATTCTCCGAAGCCCGGGGACCTTACCACGCTACCGCACACCGTACGCTCGCGCTCCATCAGGTAACCCAGCCACGCTCACTCCCGCCCGCGCCCCACAAAATAATAATAATAATAACTTATTCAAATAACACACGCTCATAAGCACTCTCATCAATATCATTTTTAAAATAATACACACTCATAAGCACTCTCCTCAATATCATTTTAAAATAATAAACATTTAAAATAAGCATTTAAAATAATAAATAATTAAATCCAAATACCATTGCAGCACTAACACAACCAACCCAGGCCCCCTAAGCCACAATCATTTAAAATAATAAATAAATAATTAAATACAAATACCATTGCAGCAGTTACACAACCAACCCCCGGGGAAGAAGAAGACAAAAAAAAATATTTAAATAAATAATTAAATCCACATGCTATTGCGTCAGTTACACAACCAAGCTCAACCCACTACAACATAAGCTCCGCCCACTGAACTTTTGAACGTGACCTTTGACCCGACCTGTCATTTTGACGAAAGCGGTATTGCATCTCTCTCTTATGTTCTCATTGACTTGTGTATATAACAATAGAATGCTCATTGAGTGAAGTCCTTATTACTGTAGCTAGAGACTGAACCTCCATTTCCATGTCCCATAAGTCTACAACCAAGGCTTCCAGGTATTACACCTGGGAGGAGAGTGTAACAAATAATGGAAAACAAAACACTGAAATGTCTTACATGAAATAAGTGTTAGCTGACACATCTGAGACTTTCTATGTAAATGGCTTCAGCTAATGTACCTTTAATGTTAGGAATTGCTCATCTCCAGAGATTCACAGAAAGCACTAAGGAACCCATGGGAATTCTCTCATTTTTGTTTCCTGTGTAGATTCGTATGGCTCGTATGGATCCGGAGTACTTTATGAAGATCGTCAAAGCCAACGATCTAGTGAAGGCCAATGCGGCGTGCAGGCCAATTATCACTGATGTATTGAAGATCATACATGATCTCGACGATAAAAGTCCACGATCTGACTTTGAAAGGTCACTGATCTGGCCGTCTGGTCGGGGTCTGGGCTGGTGCGCTTCTCGGCTGCTGCGGGGTCCAGGGTGGTCTTCCGGTTTCCTCGGCAGAGGAAAAAAATGGGGTCCACAGAGAGTATATACGGGGAGTGAGAGTGTGTGTACAGCGTTCATTTCTGTGTGTCTCTATGTTGGGTGAATGTGTAAATATTTGTTTATGTGTGCATGAGGGTGGGAACGTATGCTTGTATATGTGTGTGCCTGTTTGTCTATATGCATGTGTCAGGTTGGGTTCTAGACTCCACCTGAAATAACATCTCGGGCTCTATTCCCCCCCCGCCACACTCCCTGCTGGTGGATGGGGCACCTGGCCACTGGTGCGTTGGTGGTTCTCGATGTCCAGGGCTGGGTGCTCGGGTGGGTGCTGGCTCGCCCGCGGCGATTGCCTGGCGGGATCTGGCCCTCCTGGCTCTGTCGGGCCCTTGCTGGGGGGTGGGGGGGCCCTTGGATCTCTGGGCCCAGGGCCTGGTCTGCCGTGGTGGGGCCGGCCGCCGGTGGAGCCTGCACGGTGGCTGCCGGATGGCCTCCCTCCGGAGCTCTCCTCTGCCCTTTTCTGGGTGAGGGGCTGCTATTCTCCCTGCGGTGGTCCTCCGGGGGCTCCCACGCCCTGGGGGGCCTCTGACTGTCTGGGGTCCGGGCCTCCTCCGTGTCTGCTTCATGTCCTGAGGGATGGGGCTGTGGCTCCCCACACACACTAAAAGAAAAAGAAAGGCCACTGATCCGCCCACGCCTGCCCGCTGACATCTTATTGGCCATTGGTGGCTAGAATTTCCGCAAAACCAATTGGATTGAAGCCTATGACACCCGGGCCGACCACTGGCAGTGTGTACTTAAATGGCTTTGGGTATTGTTTTGGGGGTTTTGATGGCCACAATTTCACCAACACTACGCAGATTTGACCCCGTCGCACGGACATGGTAGCACATGGCACCGATGCACTGGTGCCACTGAAATGTTAGCGTGGCCGTAATTAATGGTTCCATCTATGTAATGGGTGGCCATTTACGCTTCTCGCCTCTAATCATAATCGAGTGATATGACCAAGAAGCCAACGAATGGACTATTATCCAGCCCATGCATGAGGAGCGACAGGATGCCAGTGCCACCACCCTGAATGGAAAGGTAGGTTAATAGGAGGGCGTCTGACTGTGGTTACCCTCATTTTCCCCTTGAAATTGATTATGTTACATACTCAGTAGCTCGCTTTGTCTTCAAATGCTTGATTTCAATCCATAATTTAATATAAGTTCAGTAAACGTCAGTGTTTAGATAAAACATAAATGACCTTGCATTGTCGCTCTGCATTAGTGGCACATTGGGCAGTGCTGTGGTGTCCAGCTCTGTGTTTTTGCAATTTTTCCCACAGCCCAAGACTTGTGAGATACAATAACTGGTGTTAACGTAGGAGCTTTACCCAATTCCAGTCCTGGAGGGTCAGAATCCTAAACAATTTGCAGATTTCCCTATTCAAACAAACCTAGTGAACTTAATAATTATCTGATTAAGCTGCGGTTCACAAGGGAAATGATCACAACTAACTGTAAATTCCCTACCAATGCCCATGTGCTTCCTGTGGTAGGTTCCAGGTTCACCACCACCCTGTACCAAATAAACTTTTATGGAAGATGGATGGATTAAACATGCATTAGCTAAATGTACATTTATGCTTTCTAGATCTCCATCTCCAATCATATACAGCATAACACACATCACTTGTGAACCATCTTTCCTAGATATACATTTGTGGGGGTAACAATGGAGCTCAGACCACTTCCACTGCGGAGTGCTATGATCCACTCACGTGCGAATGGACCTTGATCGCTCCCATGCGCACTCGCTGACGTGGCCTCGGAGTAGCTGCATATCAGGGAAACATCTATGCGGTGAGTGATTCCTTTCTTGTACTCTGAAACAAAGGAGTCAAATCTCAAGATTTATCTGAGACTCATTTTTTGTCACTGCTGCTGTGTCACAGATTGTAATGCGCTTAAATCAAACAAAAGAATTCAGTGGATGAAATGACCTGCTGGGAAGGCCCATCTAAATACACATATGCTCCCTGCATATCTGGGTTATAAACGAATACGCTTAGTAAAGCTTAGATTTTTGATTATAGTTATATTCTGTAGTTCCAGACATAATTGCTCTGTTTGTTGTTTTTTTCAGTGTCTGACTACAAGTATTATTTTTAGTACTAATAAAAATAATAATAAAAGTAAAATATATGAACATAAGAAGTATTTCACTGAATTGTACAGGTTTTCTGTTGCCCAAATCCACTTTTTTCACTGCAGTTATGTTGACATGTATGTTGAACACAAACTAGTAATAAGCTTGTGTCCTATATACACAATGGGAGGTTCTGTGCAGTCTGCTATTATAGGGCGATAATTCCTTAAGAGTTCCTGACTTCCAGAAAGCTGATATTTACTTATCCGTTTGGTACCCGAGTGATCACTTACCATTGGTGTCTCCCAGGTAGGCGGTACCAACGGGGCTCATCCAGTGCGGAGTATGGAGGTTTATGACCCTGCAATTAATCAGTGGCACGCTGCACCTCCCATGAAACAACAAAGGAGCTATTTCGGCATCGCAGTGGTGGACGGCTTGCTGTTTGCAATGGGAGGCTCCGATGGCTTCAAAGTCACTGCAAAGGTGGAATGCTACAATGCAGAGAAAGGCAGCTGGTTCCGTACGCAGGACATGATTACGCCCAAGAGGAACTTCAGCTGCTGCACAGTGCCCCCCTGCATCATACAGTACGCTGCACCTCGCCCACCTGCCCCCATCTGCCTGCCTGGTGGGTAACCAGGTTACGCATCTACCGGTGTGGCTAGCATCACTGGACTTAATCAACAGAAACAGTGGACACTAACAAGAATCAGAAACATTCACCAAAATAAGGAAAATGACTCTTGAATAATGGACTGAGGGAACAGAACTTAGACCTTACAGTGGAGTCAGAGCATAGAGGTTAAGGCACTAGAACAGCTATCAAAATGCAATTATGGCAAGACAACTGCTTTCCTTTGTTATCGGATGCTGTAATGGTTTGCTCCTGTTGTGTAACATGCCACTTGTTTGCATGCATTTGTTAATTGCCTTGTTCTCTCCAACCATTTCTCTGTCTTAGAGCATCTGACAAATGAATAATACACAGAGCACAACTATAGCAGAGCTCAGCTGGGACCTCCTGCATGCTTTTACAGCAAGCAATGAGTGTGCTCTTCTAGAACAGATTTAATATCTGGCTACGGTTGTTGGGGACACATGTGTTAGATATGTGAAATGCTTTATTCATACAACTAAAGCCCTTATATTTGTATATTGTATTATATTTGTATATTTGTATAATTTGTATTATAACCAAGATGCAGCCAAAGCCCCAAAAATAAATTCTGAATATCAATCAATTAACAAAAACAATACAGAACAATGTTCTTCAACCTGATCCACAGGAACCCCCAGTCCATCCACGTTTTTGCTCCTTGCCAGACAGCTGGTGCTGGGAGAGAGCAAAAACATGGACTGCTGAGGGTCCACAAGAAACACTGATAAAACATAATATATATGCAGACCGAATGTCTATGGCACCCCCTAAAGGAGCATCATATGCGTAAAGAACTGCTTAAGGTTTCATGCCACAGCACCCTCCAGAGCATGAAAGCCAGCTTCTGCTTCTGGTTCCAACACTTAGCCAATCTACTGACCCTTCATCACCGATTGCTGAGTTGGAAACATTCAGGTGGATCAGCTGACCTGCATGCTTGCATCCAATCAGAAGCAGCAAATTTCCCTCCATTTTCCCCTTCTTTTTCTCTTATCAGCTTACAGTTATATTTCCTGTTGCTCATCTCAGTTTGTCCTAGTCAATTAATATTCTCTCATTTGTTAAGTGCTACTATTTATTGTCTTTCTGTGAGTTAAACTGAAGGTTACTTTCCCCTATAGACCGTCTCTTCCTGCTATCAGGCAATCATAGGCCAGTGGGACAGGAGGGAGGGTTCTACCCTTTTTCACTCAGGGTGACTGGAATTTTCCAAACAAACGGGCAGTTTCAGAATCCCCCATTTGTTGCGGTCTCCAGAAAAGTGTTACATATGAACCATGTGGTACAGTCTGATTAGACGAAAGCATCCCATAGAGCTGTTTCTGATCTAAATGAACAAATTCTGAATTATGACTCTTGAGCTTTGTTGATTTTAGAGTTTTCTGCCATCTGGAGTAGAAAAAAACACACATTGACTTATTGCAGACTGGTGCAGCTGCATTTCTGACTTATTAAGTCGAAATTCTGATTTTTTTTCCCTCACAATTCTTACTTTATTTCTCATTATTCTGAGTACTTCTCTAACAACCAGCAATTAGTCGGAGACATCACTTCTGCTCCAGCTTTAATGGTTCAGTGAGATTTGCATACAGCAGCAGACAGGAGCGAAGGCTACAATGGCTGTATCTGCTCTGTCCAGGCATTTTATTATTTCCAGTTGTGTGTGTGAATGGCAGCCTACATCAGAACTTGCAATTAATTATCCTGTAAATGTTAAGCTGGTTTGCAATGAAAATGGGCAATAGAACTTCTCTCTTGCCTAATAAGATGTGGTACAAGCATATCTAACATTAATGCTTCGTGCATTAGACCAGGGGCGCTGTAAAGGGGGGGTAAACGATGACGATTCTCGGGGCCCATGACTGAGAGGGGGCCCAGAGAAGCCCCCAATAAACTGTGTGGGGGGCCCTGTCAAGATTCCTTTCATGGGACCCAAAATCCTTAGCAGCGCCCCTGCATTAGACATATATAATATGATGTCTACTGTTAATGTAATAACTGCCAATAATGTGCTAATTTTCCCCCTTAATATAATAAAGGCTGATACAGTAATAACTTACCAATATCATACTAACATATTTGAATCAAAAACGTATCACATTATTACATTATAGGCTTTATTACACAAAAAAACGGGAAAATTGTTATGTTATTAGCAGTTATATTAACAGTAGTTTATAGTAGCTGCTATTAACAGCAGTGATTAGCTGCTACAGACCCTAACAATCACACAATTTCTTTTGACTGCTTATGATTTTTTGCACACTACTGTACACACACACACACACATATATGTACATATTCATATGGTTGATTGCCCACAAAACTCAACTGTGATTAATCAGCCTGTTCTCCAGACCAAAGAACAGTGAAAACCATTCTAACTTAACCTACAAGAAGCAATTCCAGAACACAAAGAAGAAGATGTGCTAGATGTCTTTATGGGGACTCTGCATTCATGTCTATGGGCAAAACCCTAATCCCAACTATGAAAACGTTATCCCCTACCCAGCCCCAACCCACAGTCGTTGCTGTTGTAGTTCTCTCCTACCATTTATATTGTCACAATGAACTATATCCTAAGATGTACAAGTAAAAAGTTTGTATATAGTATAGCATGAAAAATAATAATAAGAAGAAAACTCAGCCAGAGTGGAATTGTTTTATATAAACACTCGTGCGCTCTTGCGTTGTGTACACCCAAAATGGCGATTCCACAATAAACTGCGGCTATATCGAGTGTGATGTTAGCTGCAAAAGACGCAAGCAGATCCCAACTTCACTTTGCTACACGTGCATTGTAAAAGCAGGGCCACAAACAAAACAACACCTACGTCTCTGTACTCGATTCAAACGGAAAATGTCGCCAAATCCATTCACCATTTCACTATGTGCTAGCTAGTCATGGCGCGAGCATTAGCTGCGGACGCGAACAGCTTCAGCTTATCTTCCCACAATTCAGCTCGACTGTTTAAACTTCAGCCAAAGACAACATTCTGTGTTAAGTGAGAATTCTAACGATAAATAATAATTACTTACATCGTTCAATGGGCGCCCTCGGAATATCTGTCCTGCCGCTACTCCCATCCACTTCTAGCTTAACTCGTCCATCTGTGTGGGTGCGCAAGAACGATGGGTGCCGTGAAGCTGCAGGAAAACAAACTTAAAAACCTGCACGAAAATATATTAAACGTGGAGGAGTTAGTCGGCAGAAGTGAGGAATTACAAAAAAATAAAATAAAAAACGATTTCTCAAGAAAAGATCATAAAACAGGAAAATGGTCAATAGCTCATGGAGTGATATTGCACACTGTACCTTGATTAACATAACTGCTCTATAATACATAATCGATTATATTCAATAGTGTTCAGGATTTGGGTGAAGTGTACACAGCACAATAATCATTGGGATAATTCCACACTTGCTGCAATTTGTTTTCATGACCGTATTGGGGATATATGCGGTCCGATAAATACGTCCGCCTTGTGCTAAATGTTGACCAAAACAGACGGACCGCCCAGCCCAATTTTCAAGGACTATTCTTGTTCCAAATAATTGCCACAACGGGCCGACCAGATTTACCCCATAAAATAATGTCTTGTGGACATTTGTTGCTCAATGGCTTATGTCTAAAGTGGAAACTAGGGAATAAGATGCGAATTTAAACCTCGTTCCTGACAGACATGTAAAGGACCTTTTTTGTTTTTCATTTTTAGAAACGTAGCGGAGGAGAAAAAATATGAAAACATTTATTTATTTATTTATTTTATTTCGGGAATTCGTGATTTGACTATTCTCACATAATACAAAACTTAAATTCTAAGATAAGCACGGTATACATTTTCCAAAAGTGATGTTAAAAACATTTCACTTGTTCTTCTTGTACAGCTGATTGTGCGTAGAATACACCCCCCCCCCCCCAATCCATTTCGAGTCTCAAATATAGATTTAAAAATAAACATTATGGTATCTTAGGAAACTGTGATGCAAAGTGCGGTTTTTGCGTCTTAGAATGTATGTACACGTCATTTCGAGTGATATAAAAAGGAGAGAGAGACGAGATATCCACATTTTTGAATTATGATGGCACACGACATGGAGCGAGTACTGATGTCCCCGGCGTTCGAAGTGTTTAACAAGCTTCGGCTGGCAGGACAGCTTTGTGACGTGGTCCTCATCACCGACGGTGTTCAATTCAACGCCCATAGAGTAATTCTGTGTGGCTGTAGCTCCTACTTCCAGTAAGTAGCTGTGACCCATATATGAAGATGCGAAAACAGCAAGGAGTCAGTTTTTATCTCTCGTTAGCAATGACTTCTCCTTGGCAATAAGGCTCTAGGATGACAGAAAGTTTATATTAATATACATTATATTAAATTATATTAATGTAGGTCAGTGCTGATCAGAAATATTTCTGATAAGTGTACCACCTTAACTTTTACTATATAATAATAATAATAATAATGGTATAAATATATAAAAAGGGGACCATGTCAAACAGGCAAAACAAAGTATTCCGGGGGACTTGCCCACCAGCCCAAGTAAAATATATTAAAGGGGGAGCTACTGTTGGAAAAATAAGAATTAAAGCCACCGGTTCCTAGTTCTTAGATGCCTATGAGATCATCTGTAGCAGGGGGTCCTCTGCTTAATTTCCATTTGGGGGTCCCTGGTTCAGAAGATTTAGAAAACCCCTTATTTAACTTTGCCTGCAAAACCGATATTTATTAGATGAGTCACTTCTGGATTGTGTTTCAGGGCTCTGTTCGCCAGTGACTGGAGTGATTCAGGAAAGCGGGAGTACCAACTCCCAGGCATTTCCCCAGAAACACTGAGGCAGGTCATAGAGTATGCCTACACATACTCTGTGGTCATCACAGCTGAAAATGTGGAGAACCTCCTGGCAGCTGCTGATTATCTCAGTGTCTTGGGCATCGTGCAGCGCTGCTGTGATTTCCTGCATGAGCAGCTCTGCCTCAACAACTGCATTGGCCTTCTTAAAATCGCCGATGTCTACTGCGTAAACGAGCTGCACCAGTCTGCATTCAACTTAATCTTGAAAAACTTTAAGGAGGTTGCCATCAGCTCAAATGAGTTCCCAGAACTAAGTCTTGAACAACTTTCTGACATCATCGAGCAGGATGAGCTTAATGTCAGAGAAGAGGATGTAGTGTTTGAGGCCATCCTCCGGTGGATCGAGCACGAGCCTGCCACCCGAGAGGCCCACATTTCAGTCCTATTGGCCAAGGTGAGTATAGTTATACTATGTTCTCATTGACTTGTGTATATAACAATAGAATGCTCATTGAGTGAAGTCCTTATTACTGTAGCTAGAGACTGAACCTCCATTTCCATGTCCCATAAGTCTACAACCAAGGCTTCCAGGTATTACACCTGGGAGGAGAGTGTAACAAATAATGGAAAACAAAACACTCAGATGTCTTACATTAAACAAGTGTTAGCTGACACATCTGAGACTTTCAAAGTAAATGGCTTCAGCTAAAGAAATAAAAATTTGCACTTACTGCTGTATCCTTAATGTTAGGAATTGCTCATCTCCAGAGATTCACAGAAAGCACTAAGGAACTCATGGGAATTCTCTCATTCTTGTTTCATGTGTAGATTCGGATGGCTCGTATGGATCCGGAATACTTCATGAAAATCGTCAAAGCCAACGATCTAGTGAAGGCCAATGTGGCGTGCAGGCCAATCATCACTGATGTACTGAAGGTCATCTATGATCTTCATGATGAACGTCCACGATCTGATTTTGAGAACCCACTGATCCGCCCGCGCTTGCCCTCTGACATTTTGCTGGCTGTTGGTGGATGGAACATGCGCACGACAAACTGGATTGAAGCCTATGACACCCGGGCCGACCGCTGGGTGGATATAACACAGGGGCAGGAGACTCGCCAGTCCGGCCATGGCAGTGTGTGTTTAAATGGCTTCATGTATTGTTTTGGGGGTTATGATGGCCATAATTTCACCGATGCTGTGCTCAGATTTGACCCCGTCGCACGGACATGGCAGCACATGGCCCCTATGCACTGGCGCCGCTGTTGTGTCAGTGTGGCCGTAAGTAACGGCTTCATCTATGTGATGGGTGGCCGTTTAGACGTGTCGCCTCTGAATATCGTAGAGCGATATGACCCAAATGCCAATGAGTGGACCATCATCCAGCCCATGAACGAGGAGCGACAGGATGCCAGTGCCACCACCCTGAATGGAAAGGTAGGTTAATAGGAGGGCGTCTGCCTGTGGTTACCCTCATTTTCCCCTTGAAATTGATTATGTTACATACTCAGTAGCTCGCTTTGTCTTCAAATGGTTGATTTCAATCCATAATTGTTTATTCAGTAAACGTCAGTGTTTAGATAAAACATAAATGACCTTGCATTGTCGCTCTGCATTAGTGGCACATTGGGCAGTGCTGTGGTGTCCAGCTCTGTGTTTTTGCAATTTTGCCCACAGCCCAAGACTTGTGAGATACAATAACTGGTGTTAACGTAGGAGCTTTACCCAATTCCAGTCCTGGAGGGTCAGAATCCTAAACAATTTGCAGATTTCCCTATTCAAACAAACCTAGTGAACTTAATTAGCTGATTAAGCTGCGGTTCACAAGGGAAATGATCACAACTAACTGTAAATTCCCTACCAATGCCCATGTGCTTCCTGTGGTAGGCTCCAGGTTCACCACCACCCTGTACTGAATAGACTTTTATGGAAGGTGGATGGATTAAACATCCATTAGCTAAATGTACATTTACGCTTTCTAGATCTCCATCTCCAATCATGTACAGCATAACACACATCACTTGTGAACCATCTTTCCTAGATATACATTTGTGGGGGTAGCAATGGAGCTCAGACCACTTCCACTGCGGAGTGCTATGATCCACTCACGGGCGAATGGACCTTGATCGCTCCCATGCGCACTCGCCGACGTGGCCTTGGAGTAGCGGCATATCAGGGAAACATCTATGCGGTGAGTGATTCCTTTCTTGTACTCTGAAACAAAGGAGTCAAATCTCAAGATTTATCTGAGACTCATATTTTTTGTCACTGCTGCTGTGTCACAGATTGTAATGCGCTTAAAACAAACAAAAGAATTCAGTGGATGAAATGACCTGCTGGGAAGGCCCATCTCAATACACATATGCTCCCTGCATATCTGGGTTATAAACGAATACGCTTAGTAAAGCTTAGATTTTTGATTACAGTTATATTCTGTAGTTCCAGACGTAATTGCTCTGTTTGTTTTTTTTTTCAGTGTCTGACTACAAGTATTATTTTTAGTACTAATAAAAATAATAATAAAAGCAAAATATATGATCATAAGAAGTATTTTTTTGATGGTTGACAGTTTTCGCTGAATTGTACAGGTTTTCTGTTGCCCAAATTCCCTTTTTTTCACTGCAGTTATGTTGACATGTATGTTGAACACAAATTAGTTATAAGCTTGTGTCCTATATAGACAATGGGAGGTTCTGTGCAGCCTGCTATTATAGGGCGATAATTCCTTAAGAGTTCCTGACTTCGAGAAAGCTGATATTTACTTATCTGTTTGGTACCCGAGTGATCACTTACCATTGGTGTCTCGCAGGTGGGCGGTACCAACGGGGCTCATCCAGTGCGGACTATGGAGGTCTATGACCCTGCAATTAACCAGTGGCACGCTGGGCCTCCCATGAGACAACAAAGAAGCTATTTCGGCATCGCAGTGGTGGACGGCTTGCTGTTTGCGATGGGAGGCTCCGATGGCTTCAAAGTAACTGCAAAAGTGGAATGTTTCAATGCAGTGAAAGGCAGCTGGTGCCGTGCGCAGGAAATGATTGCACCTAAGAGGAGCTTCAGCTGCTGCACAGTGCCTGCGCACCCCCGCTTCGTACAGTACGCTGCACCTCGCCCACCTGCCCCCATCTGCCTGCCTGGTGGGTAACCAGCTCATCATGTCTAACGTTAATGCTTCGTACATTAGACCTATATAACATGTGCCCTTGAGAGGTAAAGTGGGCTATCCCACAAAAACAACGTTTTGAGAAAATGAGCTCCAAAGTTGAATTAAAAAAAAAAAAAATCAGTGTGTCTATACCCTACAATTGATATGTATCATAGGTAGCACAGATCTCAGTATATTTAAAAGATAGATAGACCCTCAATAATTAATATTGGACAGTCATTTTTGACTGACATGTGGGATAGCCCACTTTACCTCTCAAGGGCACATATGATACCTACCGTTAATGTAATAACTGCCAATAATGTGCTAATTTTCCCCCTTAATGTAATAAAGGCTGATACAATAATATCTTGCCAATACCATACTAACATATTTGAATCAAAAACACACCACATTACTACATTATATACTTTATTACACAAAAAACGGGAAAATTGTTATGTTATTAGCAGTTATAGTAACAGTAGTTTAGCTGCTACAGACAGCAGCTATTAGCTGCTATTAACAGCAGTGATTAGCTGCTACAAACCGTAACAATCGTGACATCACACAATTTCTTTTGACTGCTTATGATTTTTTGCACACTACTGTACACACACACACACATATATATGTACATATGTATATGGTTGATTGTCCACAAAAATCAACTGTGATTAATCAGCCTGATCTCCAGACCAAAGAACTGTGAAAACCATTCTAACTTAACCTACAAGAAGCAATTCCTGAACACAAAGAAGAAGATGTGCTACGGCCCTGCTACACACACACACACACACACACATATAAGGTATCTGTATCTTTGTGGGGACTCCATACTGAGTTCCAACCCACAACACAATTAATCAGTGAGGAAATTCATAGTATTATCTCTTGTTATGTTATTTTTTTAAATTATTTATAATGTATTTAAAAGCCTATGGCAAACAGTAAGTTAATTAATTGAAATTACAGGTAACCACGTGCTCAACAAGTGGCTGGCAGGGAACAAGGGAAACGCTACAGACTGACAACAGGGGAGGACAAGAAAGACTGACAACACGTGGGACGAGATGACCAATGACACCTACTGGCCAAACAGGGAAGGGACACAGAATGGGACAGTTAAATAACACTGGGATTCCCTGAAGGGTTTGGCATTCCCTGAAGCCAAGCTGTTAATTATTGTACTCCACGCCACCTCTGGTGATTGAATTGCAATGTAATGATTATGTTGTTCTATAATCTTATTGAATAAGTGTTATAAGTTGTTAGAAGTTATTTTTGTATTCTTTTATACTTCATTTTTAACAGTGTGATTGTTGACCTGACAGCTTTGTTTGGCAGTAAAAAGCTTTAAGGGGGCAGTTTAATGGCTCTATACACAGCAATATGTATAATGGCCAAAGTGTTCTTGTTGAACATGCTTAATTTATTTTTGTATACAACGTTTAAATAAATGTCTTATTTGGAGAACAAAGGCTGGAAAAAATGTTATTTGTTGTCTGAAAACCAAAATAATTTTGAGAGCTTTGTACAATTTGTTAGCAGAATTACCTTATAGACCTAATACACTTTTGAATGCAATATAATTCTCCATGGCAGTAACCCAGCTGACTGGTGGAGCAAGTTCATTTTGTCTCTGCAAGACCTCAAAGTGAATTTGAAGATCATTGTCTCCACAAAGACTACGAAGATTTTCAGGAGATACATGGAATCCACAGTTTCTTCCATTAAACCTAGAGTGCAATCCAACAAAATGTTTCAATAATAAAATTTACATTTCAAAAAGTGGCTTCTGGTTTGTCAGATGGGCAGTGTGCATTCCATACCTACTTGTAGTCATCTAGTTCTTTTTGCAGGACACCCAGAAAGCTGAATACTGTAGCAGCAAACATTTCTGTTGGTAACAGCCATTAAAGAGATTCCTTCGTCCAAAATTGCCCCCTAGTGGTGGAATATTGCAACGCAAATAATGGAGATTTCACTTCACTGTATTTTACAGCTAACGAAAATGTAATGTGTGTGTGTATACATTTTTTGTTTCATACATTTAAATGTACATTTTTTATATAACAAACAACATTACTTTATAGTTGTTTAAAAGGCAGAAACTTCAATGTACACGAAGTCACCAATAAATTACATCTATTTATCCAACATGTTATATAATATACATACTGTGTTTGAAAACTTTTCAGTTTTACGATTTCAGGACAGATCAGCCACTCTATTAGGAACATTACGCTTTTTGGTTGCGGCTGATTATCTCAGTGTCTTGGGCATCGTGCAGCGCTGCTATGATTTCCTGCATGAGCAGCTCTGCCTCAACAACTGCATTGGCCTTCTTAAAATCGCCGATGTCTACTGCGTAAACGAGCTGCACCAGTCTGCATTCAACTTCATCTTGAAAAACTTTAAGGAGGTTGCCATCAGCTCAAACGAGTTCCCAGAACTAAGTCTTGAACAACTTTCTGACATCATACAGCAGGATGAGCTGAATGTCAGAGAAGAGGATGTGGTGTTTGACGCCATCCTCCGGTGGATCGAGCACAAGCCTGCCACCCGAGAGGCCCACATTTCAGCTCTGTTGCCCAAGGTGAGTATAGTTATACTATGTTCTCATTGACTTGTGTATATAACAATAGAATGCTCATTGAGTGAAGTCCTTATTACTGTAGCTAGAGACTGAACCTCCATTTCCATGTCCCATAAGTCTACAACCAAGGCTTCCAGGTATTACACCTGG
Source organism: Brienomyrus brachyistius (assembly GCF_023856365.1). Classification (NCBI taxonomy): domain Eukaryota; kingdom Metazoa; phylum Chordata; class Actinopteri; order Osteoglossiformes; family Mormyridae; genus Brienomyrus; species Brienomyrus brachyistius. Next base: position 6,296,206 of record NW_026042306.1, on the reverse strand, counting down.
GAGGAGAGTGTAACAAATAATGGAAAACAAAACACTCAAATGTCTTACATGAAATAAGTGTTAGCTGACACATCTGAGACTTTCAAAGTAAATGGCTTCAGCTAAAGAAATTAAAATTTGCACTTACTGCTGTATCCTTAATGTTAGGAATTGCTCATCTCCAGAGATTCACAGAAAGCACTAAGGAACTCATGGGAATTCTCTCATTCTTGTTTCATGTGTAGATTCGGATGGCTCGTATGGATCCGGAGTACTTTATGAAGATCGTCAAAGCCAACGATCTGGTGAAGGCCAATGCGGCGTGCAGGCCAATTATCACTGATGTCATGAAGGTCATCTATGATCTTCATGATGAAAGTCCACTCTCTGATTTTGAGAACCCACTGATCCGCCCGCGCTTGCCCTCTGACATTTTGCTGGCTGTTGGTGGATGGAACATGCACACGACAAACTGCATCGACGCATATGACACACGGGCCGACCGCTGGGTGGATATCACGCAGGAGGAGCAGAGCAACCTAGCTGGTCATGGCACGGTGTACCATGATGGGTTTGTGTACTGCATTGGGGGGTTTGATGGGCAAAACTTTATCGATACCGTGCGCAGATACGACCCGATCACACGAGCATGGCAGCAGATGGCCCCAATACACTGGCAGCGCTGTAATGTTAGTGTGATCGTGCTCGATGGGCTCATCTATGCCATGGGTGGCCATATTGGTTTCTGGCCCCTCGACATCGTAGAGTGCTACAACCCAAAAACCAATGAATGGACCCAGATCGAGTCCATGAATGAGAGGAGAAACGATGCCAGCGCCACCACCCTGAATGGCAAGGTAGGGTAATGGGAGGGCGTCTGACTGTTTACCCTCATTTTCCCCTTGAAATGGAGTATTTTACACAGTCATGAGTTCTCTTTCTCTTCAGATTGCTGATTTTAATCCACAATTACTATGTTCAATACATTTAAGTATTTGGATAAATGCATTATTGGTCTCCATTAGTGGCACATTGGGTAGTGCTGTGGTGTCAACTCCAAGACTTGTGAGATAGATGAAATGGTGTTCCCATGTCAGGTTTCCTTTATTCTGTTCCTGGGGGAGCAGAATCCAAAACTCTTTGCAGATTTCCCTTTTCAAACAGCCATACTAAACCTGAAAATTAGCTGATCATGGTGTGTTTGAGAAGGGAAATCTGCAAACTGTGTTCCTCCAGGAACGGGACTGGGGAACCCTGTCATACACTATGCATAGCATATACTTTTATTTTTGAGTCACAATGAACTTTATCTGTAACCTCCAAACCCCAGTCATATACAGTATAACGGTCTTCACAGTTAAATTGGTTTTCATAGATATACATCTGTGGGGGCCACAATGGAACAGAGAGCCTATCTACAGTGGAGTGCTTTGACCCCCTCACTAACGAATGGAGCTTGATCACTCCAATGAGCACTCCCCGTCACAGCCTTGGAGTCACGGCGTATAAAGGGAAGATATATGCGGTGAGTGATTCCTTTCTGTGTCAAATCTCACATTTTACCTGTAAGACTCATGGTTTTTTTGTCTTTGCTGCTGTGTCTTTCATTGTGATACATTTAAACCAAACAAAACAGTTAAATGCCAGAAATACCTGCTGCAAAGGCTTATCTTAATACACATAAAAAACATACATGCTACCCTCTTTAGCCTCCCTGCATTCATGTCTGGGTTATAAATGGATCTGCTGGGGGGTCTCTGCTACTAGCTCGGGTTGTAAAGTTTAGATTTTTAATTAATTATTTTCCCTAGTTCCAGATATAATTAGTCAGATTGTTGTTTTTTTCAGTGTCTGATTAGCTTCAAGTGTTCGTTTTAAGTAATAACAATAAAAAAGCAAAATATATTAGCATAAGGAGTCTTTTTTGAAGGCTCACAGTTTTCACCGAATCATACAAGTTTTCTGTTGCCCAAATCCATGTTTTCATTGCATATAGGTTGACTTCTGTATATAAGCTTGTGTCATCTATAGACAATGGGAGGTTCTAAGGCGCCTGCTTTCATAGGGTGAAAATTGCTTAAGAGTTCATGACTTTGGGAAAGTTGATGTTTGCCCATCCTTTTGGCAAGCAAGTGATAATGAATCTTTGGCATCTCTCAGGTGGGCGGTATCAACAGGCCTGATCACCTGCAGACCATGGAGGTCTATGACCCTACCACAAACCGCTGGCATGCTGTGGCCCCCATGTCCACACCGCGCAGTGAGTTTGGCATCGCAGTGGTGGACGACCTCCTATTTGTGATGGGCGGCCACGATGGGTTTGGGGTAACTAACAAGGTGGAGTGCTATGATGCGGGGACAGGCAGCTGGTATCGTGCGCAGGACATGAGCCGAGCCAGACAGCATTTCAGCTGCTGCGTAGTGCCTGCGCACCCCCGCATCATAGAATACGCTTCACCTCGTTAGTCCCTAATGGCCGCCAAGGAGGAGAGAAACCCATCTGCCCACAACAGCATGCCCAGTACGTAACCTCATTTACACCCCCCACCCCGAATTCTTTCCCTATAACATACATTGAGTTTATATAGACACCTCTTTTTTTCCCCAGACTCTGCTTCCTCATTGGAAGGTGTGTTGGTGGGATCGAGGTCTTTGAAGACAAAGCTGTCCGGAAGTAATTTTCCATGGCCTCGCTAAACTCCTCCCACACCTGAGTTTTTACCTCGACGACCGCCGAAGCCGCATTCCAACATTTCATCAACGCTGTCCACCAGCGGGTTGGGGGATTGCTGCCACAACAGGCCACAGCTCCAGTCAGCCGCCTCCACAATGGAGGCATGGAACAAGGCCCATTCGTACTAGTCAGTCCCCTGCGTCCTCCAGGACATGGGAGAAGCTCTGCTGGAGATGGGAGCTGAATCTTCTCCTGACATTGCATACTTAAAATAAAGTTTTCTTTTTCATATTATCTAGTTTGTGAAAGCGTCATAAATTTCCCATTTTGGATAAACGTTGTTCTCGTTTGACGGTTCTCTTCAGAAATTCCGCTGCAACCATCGGTGATTACTAATTAAGCACTAAGGCAGGGGTGCCCAAACATTTTCCCTTAGTGGGCCAAAATGAAAATCTATCAGAGGACCGCGGGCCAAATGTAATATTTTACACAAAATACAAACACTAATAGTAAAGTAAAGTAGTTTTATTTATCAAACAGTTATCTAACCTTCCTTTCTGTGTAAATAACATAAACAAAATATGACAAATAAGTCATATATAGGCATTTAGAACACGTCTAAACTTTTGTAATCACATATAGTGCAAAATGTCAAAGAGTGCATGTCCAACAGCAACACAACAACAACAGTAGGAACAATATAATTGCACCACTAGTGAGAAACATGAAGCTGTTCTTTGGCGTTTATCAGCCTATCAATATTAGGTTGCAGCTGACTCACTGAGAGGGTGAGGATGTCCTGTAGGTGTGGGTCAGTCAGAGTGCTTCTGAGCCTGGACTTGTTAAGGTTCATTACACTAAAAGTCTGTTCACAGATGTAAGTGCTGCCAAACAAAGCTAACATGACCTGTGCATGTTTCCTAATGTCTGGGTACCTTTCAGATGAGACATGTGTGTAGAAGTCTTTCAAGTGTAGTGACATGAATTTATTCTTTAGCTCAGAATCACACTGAAACTCAATTAGCTGCATCTGAATGTGATCAGGCACTGAGTCCACACTTATGGTGAAGGGTTGAGAAAACAGCTCCATGTCACCTCTACTTTCCCTAAAGTCCTCAAAGCGCAACGCAAAGTCCTGGTCCAAGTGTCTGAGAAGTGCTGCATATTCAGGCAGTCTCTGCTTCACCAGGTTGACCTCTCTCAGACTAGGGAAGTGTGCAAGGTTTCCTGGGAAGAAGTGAAAGAGCTGCTAAGTCGTCAAATAATAATAAATATTGCAACATAAATGTTGTTTTATGTACTTTGAAAGAGTTAGCCTTACAATTTTATTACAATACTTTTTAACAATACTTTTTAACTGCACAACAGTGGAATATGGATATGTTAGTAAATGCACTTACTAACATATTCCACATAATATCAATCCCAGTAACTGCACTTTTATCATGTGAGGTGCAGGTACATGCTGCCACCTTTCCTCTCCATTATCACTTGATTAAATCATAAGCATTTTTACAATCACAAAAAATATGCAAGCTCCAAAAGACAAACAAAGCGCATGTCTGCCTGTCAATCAAGTTTAAGAACCATGGACAGCGCTGTCCCTCCGCAACACAGTTAACAAGGCCGGGACTTATTTACGGCATAAAATACAGTATGATAGACATTATCACCATTAAAACTGAATGTGTATGTGTGTCTCTGTGTGTGTACAATATATTAACCAACCTGCTGACAGATGTCGACAGAGTAGCTGCAGCTTCGACCTGAAGGCCGTTATGTGGTCAAACAGCTCAGTGATGATCTGATCCTTCCCTTGAAGCTGAATATTCAGGGTGTTGAGCAGGTCAGTGATGTCCACCATAAAAGCCACGTCACAAAACCATTTTTCATCTGTGGGGACTTGAGTGTCACTGTTCTTGCTTGTCAGAAACTCCGCGATGACATGGCGCAGCTCAAAAAATCTTTTGAGGACTTTCCCGCGGCTCAGCCACCTCACCTCTTGGTGGTAAAGCACATCCTTGTATTGTGAATCAACCTCCTCTAGAAGAGCTCTGAACTGGCGGTGTGAGAGCGCTTTTGATCGTATGCAGTTTATGATTTTAATCACGTCACGCACCACGTCTCCCATACCAACTGATCTGGCACATAGTTGCTCTTGGTGCAGGATGCAGTGGTATTTTGCCACCTTACCTCCACATTGGGAAACCTTCTGGGAAATTAGTGTGGCAAGGCCTGTTTTCCTCCCAGCCATGGCAGGTGCTCCATCAGTTGTTATCCCAACCAATTTTTCCCAGCTCAGCCCGTTCGTATCCAACACTCGCTCAACGGCTGCAAACAAATCCTCACTTTTTGTTGTGCTGCGCAGTGTCTCAAATCCAGCCAGCTCCTGAGTTATTTCCATGTTTTCATTTACTCGCCGTATGAAAACCAAAAGTTGTGCAGAGTCCGAAATGTCCGTGCTTTCATCACACGCCAAAGAAAAGGCGACAAATCCAGCAGCCTTTGCTTTAAATTGCTCCTTAATGTCTAGAGACATTTCTTCAATACGACGTGTCACAGTATTTCGTGAGAGGCTGATCTGGGAGAAAGTTTTTGCCTGTGACGGGCACATGATTGTCGCAGCTATGGACAGACACTCCTTAACAAAGTCACCCGTTGAAAATGATCTCCCAGTCCGGGCAATTAGCGCAGTAATCTCAAAGCTGGCCCGCGTCGCGCTGTCCTGGGCTGTCGAGGGCCGTGTAAGAGTCCCTTGTTGCCTGTGAAGTTTAGCCAGCAGCTCCCTGGTCTTGTTCTTTCGCGCATCACCTTTGAATTGCGAAAATGCTGCGTGCTTCGTCTCATAATGACGACGAATGTTATACTAGTACAGCAACAGACTGGTTACAAATAAGGCAGACCGCTTTAGCATTTATGTCAGTGAAAAAATATTCTTCCTCCCAGCATTTTTTAAAATGTCTTTTGTCTGTGTGCCACTGACGATGCCGCTCCATGTTGATAGTGGCTTAAGCTAGCAGCCTGGTGGTGACCCGCCACAAACTGGTTTGATCCCGTATGGCGGCAACAAAGACTCATGGGACTTTTTGCAAATTGTTAAAATATGACTATTTATGAAGTGTGGAAATGTACATATGTGCACAGATATTGTCATGCCCGGCTCGTCCGCTCCTCCTGTGTGCCACGCCCCCTGATTACCCACGTGTTTTCTCCCGATTGTACCCAGCTGTATCTAGTTCATTTGCTCAGTCCTGTGTATTTCAGTCCGTGTCTTACCTGAGTCCTTCGTCCGTCATTGATGTCAGTCAGTGTCCGATGTTCCCTGTTCCCCGGAAACCTTTGATTAAATCCCCGTTTGCCCCGAATCCTGCCTGCCTGCTTCCTGATTCCCCGCTTGCCCTCACGATCGCCGCTCTGCCCGCGGTCGCCCGTGACAGATATACTCTACATTACCCTTATAGTTGCTTGTATTTCAATTTTAGTCTTAGATATTTCAAATGTAATCAAAGCACCATGAGTGAGGACTGTATAATATATATTAGTTAGGTCAACGTACACTAAAAATAAACGCACTGATAGCTACACTGGGATTCGTGCTTTAAGAGTTTTTGAAACAAATTTTAGTACAGTAATAATTAAAAATTTTAGATATCCATTGGCGGGCCAATCTAAATAGTACGGCGGGCCAACCTTGGCCCGCGGGCCCCACTTTGGGCACCCCTGCACTAAGGTTTTTCGTAATCCATTGAAATACTGGTTTAGTGCAACCCCTTCCCCTGGGACCTACAGTAAACATAGCCGGCAACTTGAATTTGGAGAAGTGATGTTACCTCTGGACTGATTACAGTATGTACTGTACACGATATTATTATATTGTGGGTGTCAGAGTTTGCGGGTGCGGACGGGCAGGCTGGCAGGAAGGAGGCAGGAAAGGACGAAGCAGGGAGGTAGAATACGGGGAAAACTGGTGTTTTATTAGGGGAAAGACGGCTATGGGCAGAACAGGACATAACAGCACTAACATCAATGACGGACATCGGACAGGGCAAGATGTGGACTGATATAGACAAAAGGCATGGTGAAACAACAAGATACAGCTGGGCATGATTGGGGAAGCACACGTGGATAATCAGGGGGCGTGGCACACACGACGATCGTACGAGCCGGGCATGACAGTGGGCCTGCGTTCATAGTGGGGTACCGTGGGGTTAAATTTTAGGACCACTACTGTTCCTAATTTACATTAATGATATTGACACCAATACATACAGTAAACTGGTTACATTTGCAGACGACACCAGGGTGGGTGGTGTAGCAGGTACTGATCTAGCAGCGGAGAGGCTACAACGGGATCGGGAATAGCGACTGGGTGGATACCTGGCAGATGGAATTTAACATAGATAAATGTAAGGTAATCCATACAGGGAGCAGAAATATAAAAGTACAGATATATTATGGGTTCCACTGAAATAAAGGTAGCTGGTTATTAGAAAGATCTCGGTGTGTATGTTGATGCTTCCATGTCAGTGTGGGGAAGCAATAAAAAAGGCCAATAGGATGTTAGGTTACAACTCTAGGTGTGTGGAGTTTAAGACAAGGGAAGAGATGCTACAATTATACATTGTTCAAAAAAATTTAAGGAACACTTTTTAATTAGAGTATAGCATCAAGTCTATTAAACATCTGAGATATTGATCTGGTCAGTTAAGTAGCGGAGGGGGTGGTTAATCAGTTTCAGCTGCTTTGGTGTTAATGAAATTATGAACAGGTGAACTAGAGGGGCAACAATGGGATGACCCCCAAAACAGGAATGGTTTAACAGGTGGAGGCCACTGGCATTTTCCCCTCCTCATCTTTTCTGACGGTTTTTTCACTAGTTTTGCATTTGGTGACGGTCAGTGTCACTACTAGTAGCATGAGGCGATACCTGGACCCTACAGAGGTTGCACAGGTAGTCCAACTCCTCCAGGATGGCGCATCAATATGTGCCATTGCCAGAAGATTTGCTGTGTCTCCCAGCACAGTCTCAAGGGCATGGAGGACATTCCAGGAGACAGGAAGATACTTAAGGAGAGCTGGACAGGGCCGTAGAAGGTCCTTAACCCATCAGCAGAACCGGTATTGGCTCCTTTGTGCAAGGAGGAACAGGATGAACACTGCTGAAGCCCTAGAAAATTACCTCCATCAGGCCACTGGTGTGAATGTTTCTGATTGTTTGGTCAGAGACAGACTTCATGAGGGTGGCTTGAGGGCCCAACGTCCTCTAGTGGGCCCTGTGCTCACTGCCCAGCACCATAGAGCTCGATTGGCATTTGCCATAGAATACCAGAATTTGCAGGTCTGCCACTGGCACCCTGAGCTTTTCACAGATGAGAGCAGGTTCATCCTGAGCACATACAAGGGCTGGAGGCACAGGTCATGACAATTATTGTGTTATATTAGTATACTACGGGGTTAGCAAAAATATTTCTGAGCTACAGTTATTAAAGGTACCACCTTAACTTTTGGCATATAATAGCTGTGTAAAAATATTACAAAAAGTGGACCACGTCAATCAGTGGCAAAAATAATATTCCGGGGGACCTGCCCTCTAGTCTAAGTGAAAAATATTTTTAGGGAGCCACTGCTGGAAAGATAAGATTAAAGCCCTTCCTGACCCTACTTCTTAAGTACCTATGTGATCATCTGTGGCAGGGGGTCCTTAGCTCTGGTCGATATTCATTTGGGGGTCCCTGGTTCAGAAGATTTAGAAAACCCCTTATTTAACTTTGCCTGCAAAACCGATATTTATTAGATGAGTCACTTCTGGATTGTGTTTCAGGGCTCTGTTCGCCAGTGACTGGAATGATTCAGGAAAGCGGGAGTACCAACTCCCAGGCATTTCCCCAGAAACACTGAGGCAGGTCATAGAGTATGCCTACACGTACTCTGTGGTCATCACAGCTGAGAATGTGGAGAACCTCCTGGCAGCTGCTGATTATCTCAGTGTCTTGGGCATCGTGCAGCGCTGCTATGATTTCCTGCATGAGCAGCTCTGCCTCAACAACTGCATTGGCCTTCTTAAAATCGCCGATGTCTACTGCGTAAACGAGCTGCACCAGTCTGCATTCAACTTCATCTTGAAAAACTTTAAGGAGGTTGCCATCAGCTCAAACGAGTTCCCAGAACTAAGTCTTGAACAACTTTCTGACATCATAGAGCAGGATGAGCTTAATGTCAGAGAAGAGGATGTGGTGTTTGACGCCATCCTCCGGTGGATCGAGCACGAGCCTGCCACCCGAGAGGCCCACATTTCAGTCCTATTGCCGAAGGTGAGTATAGTTATACTATGTTCTCATTGACTTGTGTATATAACAATAGAATGCTCATTGAGTGAAGTCCTTATTACTGTAGCTAGAGACTGAACCTCCATTTCCATGTCCCATAAGTCTACAACCAAGGCTTCCAGGTATTACACCTGGGAGGAGAGTGTAAGAAATAATGGAAAACAAAACACTCAAATGTCTTACATGAAATAAGTGTTAGCTGACACATCTGAGACTTTCTATGTAAATGGCTTCAGCTAATGTACCTTTAATGTTAGGAATTGCTCATCTCCAGAGATTCACAGAAAGCACTAAGGAACTCATGGGAATTCTCTCATTTTTGTTTCCTGTGTAGATTCGCATGGCTCGTATGGATCCGGAGTACTTTATGAAGATCGTCAAAGCCAACGATCTAGTGAAGGCCAATGCGGCGTGCAGGCCAATTATCACTGATGTATTGAAGATCATACATGATCTCGACGATAAAAGTCCACGATCTGACTTTGAAAGGTCACTGATCTGGCCGTCTGGTCGGGGTCTGGGCTGGTGCGCTTCTCGGCTGCTGCGGGGTCCAGGGTGGTCTTCCGGTTTCCTCGCCAGAGGAAAAAAATGGGGTCCACAGAGAGTATATACGGGGAGTGAGAGTGTGTGTACAGCGTTCATTTCTGTGTGTCTCTATGTTGGGTGAATGTGTAAATATTTGTTTATGTGTGCATGAGGGTGGGAACGTATGCTTGTATATGTGTGTGCCTGTTTGTCTATATGCATGTGTCAGGTTGGGTTCTAGACTCCACCTGAAATAACATCTCGGGCTCTATTCCCCCCCGCCACACTCCCTGCTGGTGGATGGGGCACCTGGCCACTGGTGCGTTGGTGGTTCTCGATGTCCAGGGCTGGGTGCTCGGGTGGGTGCTGGCTCGCCCTCGGCGGTTGCCTGGCGGGATCTGGCCCTCCTGGCTCTGTCGGGCCCTTGCTGGGGGGTGGGGGGGCCCTTGGATCTCTGGGCCCAGGGCCTGGTCTGCCCTGGTGGGGCTGGCCGCCGGTGGAGCCTGCACTGTGGCTGCCGGATGGCCTCCCTCCGGAGCTCTCCTCTGCCCTTTTCTGGGTGAGGGGCTGCTATTCTCCCTGCGGTGGTCCTCCGGGGGCTCCCATGCCCTGGGGGGCCTCTGGCTGTCTGGGGTCCGGGCCTCCTCCGTGTCTGCTTCATGTCCTTGGGGATGGGGCTGTGGCTCCCCACACACACTACTAGACATTTACATGGAGAAACCTTTTGAACACCAGCGCGCTCACATACACAGGTGTGCACACAGGGGTACAAACAGGTACTCACAGACACACACTGTCTTGATCGGCTGTTGCTCCTTAACATGCTCATTGTGACTCGTACAGATGTTGGTTGTTGTTTTCTCTCATCAGCAGGTATTGAAGCAGATTATCTGTGGTTTTCTTTCTTCTTTTTTTTTCTCTTTTCCCTCGCTCTCTCTCTATTTCCCTTCTTCTCCATTTTCGTCCTTCTGTCCCTCTCTCTCTCTCTCCCTCTCCTGAGGAAATAAATAAAAATAAATAAATAGAAATAAAGTAGTCCTCCGCAGAGGGGGGGTGGTGGAGGGAATATATATATAAAAAAAAAGAAAGGCCACTGATCCGCCCACGCCTGCCCGCTGACATCTTATTGGCCATTGGTGGCTGGAATTTCCGCAAAACCAATTGGATTGAAGCCTATGACACCCGGGCCGACCACTGGGTCGATGTAACGCAGGGGCAGGAGACTCGCCAGTCCGGCCATGGCAGTGTGTGTTTAAATGGCTTTGGGTATTGTTTTGGGGGTTTTGATGGCCACAATTTCACCAACACTACGCAGATTTAACCCCGTCGCACGGACATGGTAGCACATGGCACCGATGCACTGGTGCCACTGAAATGTTAGCGTGGCCGTAATTAATGGTTCCATCTATGTAACGGGTGGCCATTTACGCTTCTCGCCTCTAATCATAATCGAGTGATATGACCAAGAAGCCAACGAATGGACTATTATCCAGCCCATGCATGAGGAGCGACAGGATGCCAGTGCCACCACCCTGAATGGAAAGGTAGGTTAATAGGAGGGCGTCTGACTGTGGTTACCCTCATTTTCCCCTTGAAATTGATTATGTTACATACTCAGTAGCTCGCTTTGTCTTCAAATGGTTGATTTCAATCCATAATTGTTTATTCAGTAAACGTCAGTGTTTAGATAAAACATAAATGACCTTGCATTGTCGCTCTGCATTAGTGGCACATTGGGCAGTGCTGTGGTGTCCAGCTCTGTGTTTTTGCAATTTTTCCCACAGCCCAAGACTTGTGAGATACAATAACTGGTGTTAACGTAGGAGCTTTACCCAATTCCAGTCCTGGAGGGTCAGAATCCTAAACAATTTGCAGATTTCCCTATTCAAACAAACCTAGTGAACTTAATAATTATCTGATTAAGCTGCGGTTCACAAGGGAAATGATCACAACTAACTGCAAATTCCCTACCTTTGCCCATGTGCTTCCTGTGGTAGGTTCCAGGTTCACCACCACCCTGTACCGAATAAACTTTTATGGAAGATGGATGGATTAAACATGCATTAGCTAAATGTACATTTATGCTTTCTAGATCTCCATCTCCAATCATATACAGCATAACACACATCACTTGTGAACCATCTTTCCTAGATATACATTTGTGGGGGTAACAATGAAGCTCAGACCACTTCCACTGCGGAGTGCTATGATCCTCTCACGGGCGAATGGACCTTGATCGCTCCCATGCGCACTCGCCGACGTGGCCTTGAAGTAGTTGCATATCAGGGAAACATCTATGCGGTGAGTGATTCCTTTCTTGTACTCTGAAACAAAGGAGTCAAATCTCAAGATTTATCTGAGACTCATATTTTTTGTCACTGCTGCTGTGTCACAGATTGTAATGCGCTTAAATCAAACAAAAGAATTCAGTGGATGAAATGACCTGCTGGGAAGGCCCATCTCAATACACATATGCTCCCTGCATATCTGGGTTATAAACGAATACGCTTAGTAAAGCTTATATTTTTGATTATAGTTATATTCTGTAGTTCCAGACATAATTGCTCTGTTTGTTGTTTTTTTCAGTGTCTGACTACAAGTATTATTTTTAGTACTAATAAAAATAATAATAAAAGCAAAATATATGAACAAAAGAAGTATTTCACTGAATTGTACAGGTTTTCTGTTGCCCAAATCCACTTTTTTCACTGCAGTTATGTTGACATGTATGTTGAACACAAATTAGTTATAAGCTTGTGTCCTATATAGACAATAGGAGGTTCTGTGCAGTCTGCTATTATAGGGCGATAATTCCTTAAGAGTTCCTGACTTTGAGAAAGCTGATATTTACTTATCCGTTTGGCACCCGAGTGATCACTTACCATTGGTGTCTCCCAGGTGGGCGGTACCAACGGGGCTCATCCAGTGCGGAGTATGGAGGTTTATGACCCTGCAATTAACCAGTGGCACGCTGCGCCTCCCATGAAACAACAAAGGAGCTATTTCGGCATCACAGTGGTGGACGGCTTGCTGTTTGCAATGGGAGGCTCCGATGGCTTCAAAGTCACTGCAAAGGTGGAATGCTACAATGCAGAGAAAGGCAGCTGGTTCCGTACGCAGGACATGATTACACCCAAGAGGAACTTCAGCTGCTGCACAGTGCCCCCCTGCATCATACAGTACGCTGCACCTCGCCCACCTGCCCCCATCTGCCTGCCTGGTGGGTAACCAGGTTACGCATCTACCGGTGTGGCTAGCATCACTGGACTTAATTAACAGAAACAGTGGACACTAACAAGAATCAGAAACATTCACCAAAATAAGGAAAATGCCTCTTGAATAATGGACTGAGGGAACAGAACTTAGACCTTACAGTGGAGTCAGAGCATAGAGGTTAAGGCACTAGAACAGCTATCAAAATGCAATTATGGCAAGACAACTGCTTTCCTTTGTTATCGGATGCTGTAATGGTTTGCTCCTATTGTGTAACATGCCACTTGTTTGCATGCATTTGTTAATTGCCTTGTTCTCTCCAACCATTTCTCTGTCTTAGAGCATCTGACAAATGAATAATACACAGAGCACAACTATAGCAGAGCTCAGCTGGGACCTCCTGCATGCTTTTACAGCAAGCAATGAGTGTGCTCTTCTAGAACAGATTTAATATCTGGCTACGGTTGTTGGGGACACATGTGTTAGATATGTGAAATGCTTTATTCATACAAATAAAGCCCTTATATTTGTATTTTTATCACATGTGTTATCACATTAAATTTATGAGTAGTATCTTTATAGAATTTGTGCCGTGTGTGTGGTGTTCTCCATATTAATTCATATCTCAATTAAACATTATAACCAAGATGCAGCCAAAGCCCCAAAAATAAATTCTGAATATCAATCAATTAACAAAAACAATACAGAACAATGTTCTTCAACCTGATCCACAGGAACCCCCAGTCCATCCACGTTTTTGCTCCTTGCCCAGGTGCTGGGAGAGAGCAAAAACATGGACTGCTGAGGGTCCACAAGAAACACTGATAAAACATAATATATATGCAGACCGAATGTCTATGGCACCCCCTAAAGGAGCATCATATGCGTAAAGAACTGCTTAAGGTTTCATGCCACAGGACCCTCCAGAGCATGAAAGCCAGCTTCTGCTTCTGGTTCCAGCACTTAGCCAATCTACTGACCCTTCATCACCGATTGCTGAGTTGGAAACATTCAGGTGGATCAGCTGACCTGCATGCTTGCATCCAATCAGAAGCAGCAAATTTCCCTCCATTTTCCCCTTCTTTTTCTCTTATCAGCTTACAGTTATATTTCCTGTTGCTCATCTCAGTTTGTCCTAGTCAATTAATATTCTCTCATTTGTTAAGTGCTACTATTTATTGTCTTTCTGTGAGTTAAACTGAAGGTTACTTTCCCCTATAGACCGTCTCTTCCTGCTATCAGGCAATCATAGGCCAGTGGGACAGGAGGGAGGGTTCTACCCTTTTTCACTCAGGGTGACTGGAATTTTCCAAACAAACGGGCAGTTTCAGAATCCCCCATTTGTTGCGGTCTCCAGAAAAGTGTTACATATGAACCATGTGGTACAGTCTGATTAGACGAAAGCATCCCATAGAGCTGTTTCTGATCTAAATGAACAAATTCTGAATTATGACTCTTGAGCTTTGTTGATTTTAGAGTTTTCTGCCATCTGGAGTAGAAAAAAACACACATTGACTTATTGCAGACTGGTGCAGCTGCATTTCTGACTTATTAAGTCGAAATTCTGATTTTTTTTCCCTCACAATTCTTACTTTATTTCTCATTATTCTGAGTACTTCTCTAACAACCAGCAATTAGTCGGAGACATCACTTCTGCTCCAGCTTTAATGGTTCAGTGAGATTTGCATACAGCAGCAGACAGGAGCGAAGGCTACAATGGCTGTATCTGCTCTGTCCAGGCATTTTATTATTTCCAGTTGTGTGTGTGAATGGCAGCCTACATCAGAACTTGCAATTAATTATCCTGTAAATGTTAAGCTGGTTTGCAATGAAAATGGGCAATAGAACTTCTCTCTTGCCTAATAAGATGTGGTACAAGCATATCTAACATTAATGCTTCGTGCATTAGACCAGGGGCGCTGTAAAGGGGGGGTAAACGATGACGATTCTCGGGGCCCATGACTGAGAGGGGGCCCAGAGAAGCCCCCAATAAACTGTGTGGGGGGCCCTGTCAAGATTCCTTTCATGGGACCCAAAATCCTTAGCAGCGCCCCTGCATTAGACATATATAATATGATGTCTACTGTTAATGTAATAACTGCCAATAATGTGCTAATTTTCCCCCTTAATATAATAAAGGCTGATACAGTAATAACTTACCAATATCATACTAACATATTTGAATCAAAAACGTATCACATTATTACATTATAGGCTTTATTACACAAAAAAACGGGAAAATTGTTATGTTATTAGCAGTTATATTAACAGTAGTTTATAGTAGCTGCTATTAACAGCAGTGATTAGCTGCTACAGACCCTAACAATCACACAATTTCTTTTGACTGCTTATGATTTTTTGCACACTACTGTACACACACACACACACATATATGTACATATTCATATGGTTGATTGCCCACAAAACTCAACTGTGATTAATCAGCCTGTTCTCCAGACCAAAGAACAGTGAAAACCATTCTAACTTAACCTACAAGAAGCAATTCCAGAACACAAAGAAGAAGATGTGCTAGATGTCTTTATGGGGACTCTGCATTCATGTCTATGGGCAAAACCCTAATCCCAACTATGAAAACGTTATCCCCTACCCAGCCCCAACCCACAGTCGTTGCTGTTGTAGTTCTCTCCTACCATTTATATTGTCACAATGAACTATATCCTAAGATGTACAAGTAAAAAGTTTGTATATAGTATAGCATGAAAAATAATAATAAGAAGAAAACTCAGCCAGAGTGGAATTGTTTTATATAAACACTCGTGCGCTCTTGCGTTGTGTACACCCAAAATGGCGATTCCACAATAAACTGCGGCTATATCGAGTGTGATGTTAGCTGCAAAAGACGCAAGCAGATCCCAACTTCACTTTGCTACACGTGCATTGTAAAAGCAGGGCCACAAACAAAACAACACCTATGTCTCTGTACTCGATTCAAACGGAAAATGTCGCCAAATCCATTCACCATTTCACTATGTGCTAGCTAGTCATGGCGCGAGCATTAGCTGCGGACGCGAACAGCTTCAGCTTATCTTCCCACAATTCAGCTCGACTGTTTAAACTTCAGCCAAAGACAACATTCTGTGTTAAGTGAGAATTCTAACGATAAATAATAATTACTTACATCGTTCAATGGGCGCCCTCGGAATATCTGTCCTGCCGCTACTCCCATCCACTTCTAGCTTAACTCGTCCATCTGTGTGGGTGCGCAAGAACGATGGGTGCCGTGAAGCTGCAGGAAAACAAACTTAAAAACCTGCACGAAAATATATTAAACGTGGAGGAGTTAGTCGGCAGAAGTGAGGAATTACAAAAAAATAAAATAAAAAACGATTTCTCAAGAAAAGATCATAAAACAGGAAAATGGTCAATAGCTCATGGAGTGATATTGCACACTGTACCTTGATTAACATAACTGCTCTATAATACATAATCGATTATATTCAATAGTGTTCAGGATTTGGGTGAAGTGTACACAGCACAATAATCATTGGGATAATTCCACACTTGCTGCAATTTGTTTTCATGACCGTATTGGGGATATATGCGGTCCGATAAATACGTCCGCCTTGTGCTAAATGTTGACCAAAACAGACGGACCGCCCAGCCCAATTTTCAAGGACTATTCTTGTTCCAAATAATTGCCACAACGGGCCGACCAGATTTACCCCATAAAATAATGTCTTGTGGACATTTGTTGCTCAATGGCTTATGTCTAAAGTGGAAACTAGGGAATAAGATGCGAATTTAAACCTCGTTCCTGACAGACATGTAAAGGACCTTTTTTGTTTTTCATTTTTAGAAACGTAGCGGAGGAGAAAAAATATGAAAACATTTATTTATTTATTTATTTTATTTCGGGAATTCGTGATTTGACTATTCTCACATAATACAAAACTTAAATTCTAAGATAAGCACGGTATACATTTTCCAAAAGTGATGTTAAAAACATTTCACTTGTTCTTCTTGTACAGCTGATTGTGCGTAGAATACACCCCCCCCCCCAATCCATTTCGAGTCTCAAATATAGATTTAAAAATAAACATTATGGTATCTTAGGAAACTGTGATGCAAAGTGCGGTTTTTGCGTCTTAGAATGTATGTACACGTCATTTCGAGTGATATAAAAAGGAGAGAGAGACGAGATATCCACATTTTTGAATTATGATGGCACACGACATGGAGCGAGTACTGATGTCCCCGGCGTTCGAAGTGTTTAACAAGCTTCGGCTGGCAGGACAGCTTTGTGACGTGGTCCTCATCACCGACGGTGTTCAATTCAACGCCCATAGAGTAATTCTGTGTGGCTGTAGCTCCTACTTCCAGTAAGTAGCTGTGACCCATATATGAAGATGCGAAAACAGCAAGGAGTCAGTTTTTATCTCTCGTTAGCAATGACTTCTCCTTGGCAATAAGGCTCTAGGATGACAGAAAGTTTATATTAATATACATTATATTAAATTATATTAATGTAGGTCAGTGCTGATCAGAAATATTTCTGATAAGTGTACCACCTTAACTTTTACTATATAATAATAATAATAATAATGGTATAAATATATAAAAAGGGGACCATGTCAAACAGGCAAAACAAAGTATTCCGGGGGACTTGCCCACCAGCCCAAGTAAAATATATTAAAGGGGGAGCTACTGTTGGAAAAATAAGAATTAAAGCCACCGGTTCCTAGTTCTTAGATGCCTATGAGATCATCTGTAGCAGGGGGTCCTCTGCTTAATTTCCATTTGGGGGTCCCTGGTTCAGAAGATTTAGAAAACCCCTTATTTAACTTTGCCTGCAAAACCGATATTTATTAGATGAGTCACTTCTGGATTGTGTTTCAGGGCTCTGTTCGCCAGTGACTGGAGTGATTCAGGAAAGCGGGAGTACCAACTCCCAGGCATTTCCCCAGAAACACTGAGGCAGGTCATAGAGTATGCCTACACATACTCTGTGGTCATCACAGCTGAAAATGTGGAGAACCTCCTGGCAGCTGCTGATTATCTCAGTGTCTTGGGCATCGTGCAGCGCTGCTGTGATTTCCTGCATGAGCAGCTCTGCCTCAACAACTGCATTGGCCTTCTTAAAATCGCCGATGTCTACTGCGTAAACGAGCTGCACCAGTCTGCATTCAACTTAATCTTGAAAAACTTTAAGGAGGTTGCCATCAGCTCAAATGAGTTCCCAGAACTAAGTCTTGAACAACTTTCTGACATCATCGAGCAGGATGAGCTTAATGTCAGAGAAGAGGATGTAGTGTTTGAGGCCATCCTCCGGTGGATCGAGCACGAGCCTGCCACCCGAGAGGCCCACATTTCAGTCCTATTGGCCAAGGTGAGTATAGTTATACTATGTTCTCATTGACTTGTGTATATAACAATAGAATGCTCATTGAGTGAAGTCCTTATTACTGTAGCTAGAGACTGAACCTCCATTTCCATGTCCCATAAGTCTACAACCAAGGCTTCCAGGTATTACACCTGGGAGGAGAGTGTAACAAATAATGGAAAACAAAACACTCAGATGTCTTACATTAAACAAGTGTTAGCTGACACATCTGAGACTTTCAAAGTAAATGGCTTCAGCTAAAGAAATAAAAATT
This sequence comes from Brienomyrus brachyistius, assembly GCF_023856365.1. Lineage (NCBI taxonomy): Eukaryota > Metazoa > Chordata > Actinopteri > Osteoglossiformes > Mormyridae > Brienomyrus > Brienomyrus brachyistius. Next base: position 6,277,874 of record NW_026042306.1, on the reverse strand, counting down.
TGCACTTACTGCTGTATCCTTAATGTTAGGAATTGCTCATCTCCAGAGATTCACAGAAAGCACTAAGGAACTCATGGGAATTCTCTCATTCTTGTTTCATGTGTAGATTCGGATGGCTCGTATGGATCCGGAATACTTCATGAAAATCGTCAAAGCCAACGATCTAGTGAAGGCCAATGTGGCGTGCAGGCCAATCATCACTGATGTACTGAAGGTCATCTATGATCTTCATGATGAACGTCCACGATCTGATTTTGAGAACCCACTGATCCGCCCGCGCTTGCCCTCTGACATTTTGCTGGCTGTTGGTGGATGGAACATGCGCACGACAAACTGGATTGAAGCCTATGACACCCGGGCCGACCGCTGGGTGGATATAACACAGGGGCAGGAGACTCGCCAGTCCGGCCATGGCAGTGTGTGTTTAAATGGCTTCATGTATTGTTTTGGGGGTTATGATGGCCATAATTTCACCGATGCTGTGCTCAGATTTGACCCCGTCGCACGGACATGGCAGCACATGGCCCCTATGCACTGGCGCCGCTGTTGTGTCAGTGTGGCCGTAAGTAACGGCTTCATCTATGTGATGGGTGGCCGTTTAGACGTGTCGCCTCTGAATATCGTAGAGCGATATGACCCAAATGCCAATGAGTGGACCATCATCCAGCCCATGAACGAGGAGCGACAGGATGCCAGTGCCACCACCCTGAATGGAAAGGTAGGTTAATAGGAGGGCGTCTGCCTGTGGTTACCCTCATTTTCCCCTTGAAATTGATTATGTTACATACTCAGTAGCTCGCTTTGTCTTCAAATGGTTGATTTCAATCCATAATTGTTTATTCAGTAAACGTCAGTGTTTAGATAAAACATAAATGACCTTGCATTGTCGCTCTGCATTAGTGGCACATTGGGCAGTGCTGTGGTGTCCAGCTCTGTGTTTTTGCAATTTTGCCCACAGCCCAAGACTTGTGAGATACAATAACTGGTGTTAACGTAGGAGCTTTACCCAATTCCAGTCCTGGAGGGTCAGAATCCTAAACAATTTGCAGATTTCCCTATTCAAACAAACCTAGTGAACTTAATTAGCTGATTAAGCTGCGGTTCACAAGGGAAATGATCACAACTAACTGTAAATTCCCTACCAATGCCCATGTGCTTCCTGTGGTAGGCTCCAGGTTCACCACCATCCTGTACTGAATAGACTTTTATGGAAGGTGGATGGATTAAACATCCATTAGCTAAATGTACATTTACGCTTTCTAGATCTCCATCTCCAATCATGTACAGCATAACACACATCACTTGTGAACCATCTTTCCTAGATATACATTTGTGGGGGTAGCAATGGAGCTCAGACCACTTCCACTGCGGAGTGCTATGATCCACTCACGGGCGAATGGACCTTGATCGCTCCCATGCGCACTCGCCGACGTGGCCTTGGAGTAGCGGCATATCAGGGAAACATCTATGCGGTGAGTGATTCCTTTCTTGTACTCTGAAACAAAGGAGTCAAATCTCAAGATTTATCTGAGACTCATATTTTTTGTCACTGCTGCTGTGTCACAGATTGTAATGCGCTTAAAACAAACAAAAGAATTCAGTGGATGAAATGACCTGCTGGGAAGGCCCATCTCAATACACATATGCTCCCTGCATATCTGGGTTATAAACGAATACGCTTAGTAAAGCTTAGATTTTTGATTACAGTTATATTCTGTAGTTCCAGACGTAATTGCTCTGTTTGTTTTTTTTTTCAGTGTCTGACTACAAGTATTATTTTTAGTACTAATAAAAATAATAATAAAAGCAAAATATATGATCATAAGAAGTATTTTTTTGATGGTTGACAGTTTTCGTTGAATTGTACAGGTTTTCTGTTGCCCAAATTCCCTTTTTTTCACTGCAGTTATGTTGACATGTATGTTGAACACAAATTAGTTATAAGCTTGTGTCCTATATAGACAATGGGAGGTTCTGTGCAGCCTGCTATTATAGGGCGATAATTCCTTAAGAGTTCCTGACTTCGAGAAAGCTGATATTTACTTATCTGTTTGGTACCCGAGTGATCACTTACCATTGGTGTCTCGCAGGTGGGCGGGTACCAACGGGGCTCATCCAGTGCGGACTATGGAGGTCTATGACCCTGCAATTAACCAGTGGCACGCTGGGCCTCCCATGAGACAACAAAGAAGCTATTTCGGCATCGCAGTGGTGGACGGCTTGCTGTTTGCGATGGGAGGCTCCGATGGCTTCAAAGTAACTGCAAAAGTGGAATGTTTCAATGCAGTGAAAGGCAGCTGGTGCCGTGCGCAGGAAATGATTGCACCTAAGAGGAGCTTCAGCTGCTGCACAGTGCCTGCGCACCCCCGCTTCGTACAGTACGCTGCACCTCGCCCACCTGCCCCCATCTGCCTGCCTGGTGGGTAACCAGCTCATCATGTCTAACGTTAATGCTTCGTACATTAGACCTATATAACATGTGCCCTTGAGAGGTAAAGTGGGCTATCCCACAAAAACAAAGTTTTGAGAAAATGAGCTCCAAAGTTGAATTAAAAAAAAAAAAAATCAGTGTGTCTATACCCTACAATTGATATGTATCATAGGTAGCACAGATCTCAGTATATTTAAAAGATAGATAGACCCTCAATAATTAATATTGGACAGTCATTTTTGACTGACATGTGGGATAGCCCACTTTACCTCTCAAGGGCACATATGATACCTACCGTTAATGTAATAACTGCCAATAATGTGCTAATTTTCCCCCTTAATGTAATAAAGGCTGATACAATAATATCTTGCCAATACCATACTAACATATTTGAATCAAAAACACACCACATTACTACATTATATACTTTATTACACAAAAAACGGGAAAATTGTTATGTTATTAGCAGTTATAGTAACAGTAGTTTAGCTGCTACAGACAGCAGCTATTAGCTGCTATTAACAGCAGTGATTAGCTGCTACAAACCGTAACAATCGTGACATCACACAATTTCTTTTGACTGCTTATGATTTTTTGCACACTACTGTACACACACACACACACATATATATGTACATATGTATATGGTTGATTGTCCACAAAAATCAACTGTGATTAATCAGCCTGATCTCCAGACCAAAGAACTGTGAAAACCATTCTAACTTAACCTACAAGAAGCAATTCCTGAACACAAAGAAGAAGATGTGCTACGGCCCTGCTACACACACACACACACACACACATATAAGGTATCTGTATCTTTGTGGGGACTCCATACTGAGTTCCAACCCACAACACAATTAATCAGTGAGGAAATTCATAGTATTATCTCTTGTTATGTTATTTTTTTAAATTATTTATAATGTATTTTAAAGCCTATGGCAAACAGTAAGTTAATGAATTGAAATTACAGGTAACCACGTGCTCAACAAGTGGCTGGCAGGGAACAAGGGAAACGCTACAGACTGACAACAGGGGAGGACAAGAAAGACTGACAACACGTGGGACGAGATGACCAATGACACCTACTGGCCAAACAGGGAAGGGACACAGAATGGGACAGTTAAATAACACTGGGATTCCCTGAAGGGTTTGGCATTCCCTGAAGCCAAGCTGTTAATTATTGTACTCCACGCCACCTCTGGTGATTGAATTGCAATGTAATGATTATGTTGTTCTATAATCTTATTGAATAAGTGTTATAAGTTGTTAGAAGTTATTTTTGTATTCTTTTATACTTCATTTTTAACAGTGTGATTTTTGACCTGACAGCTTTGTTTGGCAGTAAAAAGCTTTAAGGGGGCAGTTTAATGGCTCTATACACAGCAATATGTATAATGGCCAAAGTGTTCTTGTTGAACATGCTTAATTTATTTTTGTATACAACGTTTAAATAAATGTCTTATTTGGAGAACAAAGGCTGGAAAAAATGTTATTTGTTGTCTGAAAACCAAAATAATTTTGAGAGCTTTGTACAATTTGTTAGCAGAATTACCTTATAGACCTAATACACTTTTGAATGCAATATAATTCTCCATGGCAGTAACCCAGCTGACTGGTGGAGCAAGTTCATTTTGTCTCTGCAAGACCTCAAAGTGAATTTGAAGATCATTGTCTCCACAAAGACTACGAAGATTTTCAGGAGATACATGGAATCCACAGTTTCTTCCATTAAACCTAGAGTGCAATCCAACAAAATGTTTCAATAATAAAATTTACATTTCAAAAAGTGGCTTCTGGTTTGTCAGATGGGCAGTGTGCATTCCATACCTACTTGTAGTCATCTAGTTCTTTTTGCAGGACACCCAGAAAGCTGAATACTGTAGCAGCAAACATTTCTGTTGGTAACAGCCATTAAAGAGATTCCTTCGTCCAAAATTGCCCCCTAGTGGTGGAATATTGCAACGCAAATAATGGAGATTTCACTTCACTGTATTTTACAGCTAACGAAAATGTAATGTGTGTGTGTATACATTTTTTGTTTCATACATTTAAATGTACATTTTTTATATAACAAACAACATTACTTTATAGTTGTTTAAAAGGCAGAAACTTCAATGTACACGAAGTCACCAATAAATTACATCTATTTATCCAACATGTTATATAATATACATACTGTGTTTGAAAACTTTTCAGTTTTACGATTTCAGGACAGATCAGCCACTCTATTAGGAACATTACGCTTTTTGGTTGCGGCTGATTATCTCAGTGTCTTGGGCATCGTGCAGCGCTGCTATGATTTCCTGCATGAGCAGCTCTGCCTCAACAACTGCATTGGCCTTCTTAAAATCGCCGATGTCTACTGCGTAAACGAGCTGCACCAGTCTGCATTCAACTTCATCTTGAAAAACTTTAAGGAGGTTGCCATCAGCTCAAACGAGTTCCCAGAACTAAGTCTTGAACAACTTTCTGACATCATACAGCAGGATGAGCTGAATGTCAGAGAAGAGGATGTGGTGTTTGACGCCATCCTCCGGTGGATCGAGCACGAGCCTGCCACCCGAGAGGCCCACATTTCAGCTCTGTTGCCCAAGGTGAGTATAGTTATACTATGTTCTCATTGACTTGTGTATATAACAATAGAATGCTCATTGAGTGAAGTCCTTATTACTGTAGCTAGAGACTGAACCTCCATTTCCATGTCCCATAAGTCTACAACCAAGGCTTCCAGGTATTACACCTGGGAGGAGAGTGTAAGAAATAATGGAAAACAAAACACTCAAATGTCTTACATGAAATAAGTGTTAGCTGACACATCTGAGACTTTCAAAGTAAATGGCTTCAGCTAATGTACCTTTAATGTTAGGAATTGCTCATCTCCAGAGATTCACAGAAAGCACTAAGGAACTCATGGGAATTCTCTCATTCTTGTTTCATGTGTAGATTCGGATGGCTCGTATGGATCCGGAGTACTTTATGAAGATCGTCAAAGCCAACGATCTGGTGAAGGCCAATGCGGCGTGCAGGCCAATTATCACTGATGTCATGAAGGTCATCTATGATCTTCATGATGAAAGTCCATTCTCTGATTTTGAGAACCCACTGATCCGCCCGCGCTTGCCCTCTGACATTTTGCTGGCTGTTGGTGGATGGAACATGCGCACGACAAACTGCATTGATGCATATGACACACGGGCCGACCGCTGGGTGGATATCACGCAGGAGGAGCAGAGCAACCTAGCTGGTCATGGCACGGTGTACCATGATGGGTTTGTGTACTGCATTGGGGGGTTTGATGGGCAAAATTTCATCAATACCTTGCGCAGATACGACCCGATCACACGAGCATGGCAGCAGATGGCCCCCATGCACTGGCATCGATGTAATGTTAGTGTGGTCGTGCTCGATGGGCTCATCTACGCCATGGGTGGCCATATTGGTTTCAGGCCCCTCAACATCGTAGAGTGCTACAACCCAATAACCAATGAATGGACCCAGATCGAGCACATGAATGAGAGGAGAAACGATGCCAGCGCCACCACCCTGAATGGCAAGGTAGGGTAATGGGAGGGCGTCTGACTGTGTTTACCCTCATTTTACCCTTGAAATTGAGTATTTTACACAGTCATGAGTTCTCTTTCTCTTCAGATTGCTGATTTTAATCCACAATTACTATGTTCAATACATTTAAGTATTTGGATAAATGCATTATTGGTCTCCATTAGTGGCACATTGGGTAGTGCTGTGGTGTCAACTCCAAGACTTGTGAGATAGATGAAATGGTGTTCCCATGTCAGGTTTCCTTTATTCTGTTCCTGGGGGAGCAGAATCCAAAACTCTTTGCAGATTTCCCTTTTCAAACAGCCATACTAAACCTGAAAATTAGCTGATTATGGTGTGTTTGAGAAGGGAAATTTGCAAACTGTGTTCCTCCAGGAACGGGACTGGGGAACCCTGTCATACACTATGCATAGCATATACTTTTATTTTTGAGTCACAATGAACTTTATCTGTAACCTCCAAACCCCAGTCATATACAGTATAACGGTCTTCACAGTTAAATTGGTTTTCATAGATATACATCTGTGGGGGCCACAATGGAACAGAGAGCCTATCTACAGTGGAGTGCTTTGACCCACTCTCTAACGAATGGAGCTTGATCACTCCAATGAGCATTCCCCGTCACAGCCTTGGAGTCACGGCGTATAAAGGGAAGATATATGCGGTGAGTGATTCCTTTCTGTGTCAAATCTCACATTTTACCTGTAAGACTCATGGTTTTTTTGTCTTTGCTGCTGTGTCTTTCATTGTGATACATTTAAACCAAACAAAACAAAACAAATGCCAGAAATACCTGCTGCAAAGGCTTATCTTTATACACATAAAAAACATATATGCTACCCTCTTTAGCCTCCCTGCATTCATTTCTGGGTTATAAATGGATCTGCTGGGGGGTCTCTGCTACTAGCTCGGGTTGTAAAGTTTAGATTTTTTATTAATTATTTTCCCTAGTTCCAGATATAATTTGTCAGATTGTTGTTTTTTTCAGTGTCTGATTAGCTTCAAGTGTTCGTTTTAAGTAATAACAATAAAAAAGCAAAATATATTAGCATAAGGAGTCTTTTTTGAAGGCTCACAGTTTTCACCGAATCATACAAGTTTTCTGTTGCCCAAATCCATGTTTTCATTGCATATAGGTTGACTTCTGTATATAAGCTTGTGTCATCTATAGACAATGGGAGGTTCTAAGGCGCCTGCTTTCATAGGGTGAAAATTGCTTAAGAGTTCATGACTTTGGGAAAGTTGATGTTTGCCCATCCTTTTGGCAAGCAAGTGATAATGAATCTTTGGCATCTCTCAGGTGGGCGGTATCAACAGGCCTGATCGCCTGCAGACCATGGAGGTCTATGACCCTACCACAAACCGCTGGCATGCTGTGGCCCCCATGTCCACACCGCGCAGTGATTTTGGCATCGCAGTGGTGGACGACCTCCTATTCGTGATGGGCGGCCACGATGGGTTTGGGGTAACTAACAAGGTGGAGTGCTATGATGCGGGGACAGGCAGCTGGTATCGTGCGCAGGACATGAGCAGAGCCAGAAACCATTTCAGCTGCTGCGTAGTGCCTGCGCACCCCCGCATCATAGAATACGCTTCACCTCGTTAGTCCCTAATGGCCGCCAAGGAGGAGAGAAACCCATCTGCCCACAACAGCATGCCCAGTACGTAACCTCATTTACACCCCCCACCCCGAATTCTTTCCCTATAACATACATTGAGTTTATATGGACACCTCTTTTTTTCCCCAGACTCTGCTTCCTCATTGGAAGGTGTGTTGGTGGGATCGAGGTCTTTGAAGACAAAGCTGTCCGGAAGTAATTTTCCATGGCCTCGCTAAACTCCTCCCACACCTGAGTTTTTACCTCGACGACCGCCGAAGCCGCATTCCAACATTTCATCAACGCTGTCCACCAGCGGGTTCGGGGATTGCTGCCACAACAGGCCACAGCTCCAGTCAGCTGCCTCCACAATGGAGGCATGGAACAAGGCCCATTCGTACTAGTCAGTCCCCTGCGTCCTCCAGGACATGGGAGAAGCTCTGCTGGAGATGGGAGCTGAATCTTCTCCTGACATTGCATACTTAAAATAAAGTTTTCTTTTTCATATTATCTAGTTTGTGAAAGCGTCATAAATTTCCCATTTTGGATAAACGTTGTTCTCGTTTGACGGTTCTCTTCAGAAATTCCGCTGCAACCATCGGTGATTACTAATTAAGCACTAAGGCAGGGGTGCCCAAACATTTTCCCTTAGTGGGCCAAAATGAAAATCTATCGGAGGACCGCGGGCCAAATGTAATATTTTACACAAAATACAAACACTAATAGTAAAGTAAAGTAGTTTTATTTATCAAACAGTTATCTAACCTTCCTTTCTGTGTAAATAACATAAACAAAATATGACAAATAAGTCATATATAGGCATTTAGAACACGTCTAAACTTTTGTAATCACATATAGTGCAAAATGTCAAAGAGTGCATGTCCAACAGCAACACAACAACAACAGTAGGAACAATATAATTGCACCACTAGTGAGAAACATGAAGCTGTTCTTTGGCGTTTATCAGCCTATCAATATTAGGTTGCAGCTGACTCACTGAGAGGGTGAGGATGTCCTGTAGGTGTGGGTCAGTCAGAGTGCTTCTGAGCCTGGACTTGTTAAGGTTCATTACACTAAAAGTCTGTTCACAGATGTAAGTGCTGCCAAACAAAGCTAACATGACCTGTGCATGTTTCCTAATGTCTGGGTACCTTTCAGATGAGACATGTGTGTAGAAATCTTTCAGGTGTAGTGACATGAATTTATTCTTTAGCTCAGAATCACACTGAAACTCAATTAGCTGCATCTGAATGTGATCAGGCACTGAGTCCACACTTATGGTGAAGGGTTGAGAAAACAGCTCCATGTCACCTCTACTTTCCCTAAAGTCCTCAAAGCGCAACGCAAAGTCCTGGTCCAAGTGTCTGAGAAGTGCTGCATATTCAGGCAGTCTCTGCTTCACCAGGTTGACCTCTCTCAGACTAGGGAAGTGTGCAAGGTTTCCTGGGAAGAAGTGAAAGAGCTGCTAAGTCGTCAAATAATAATAAATATTGCAACATAAATGTTGTTTTATGTACTTTGAAAGAGTTAGCCTTACAATTTTATTACAATACTTTTTAACAATACTTTTTAACTGCACAACAGTGGAATATGGATATGTTAGTAAATGCACTTACTAACATATTCCACATAATATCAATCCCAGTAACTGCACTTTTATCATGTGAGGTGCAGGTACATGCTGCCACCTTTCCTCTCCATTATCACTTGATTAAATCATAAGCATTTTTACAATCACAAAAAATATGCAAGCTCCAAAAGACAAACAAAGCGCATGTCTGCCTGTCAATCAAGTTTAAGAACCATGGACAGCGCTGTCCCTCCGCAACACAGTTAACAAGGCCGGGACTTATTTACGGCATAAAATACAGTATGATAGACATTATCACCATTAAAACTGAATGTGTATGTGTGTCTCTGTGTGTGTACAATGTATTAACCAACCTGCTGACAGATGTCGACAGAGTAGCTGCAGCTTCGACCTGAAGGCCGTTATGTGGTCAAACAGCTCAGTGATGATCTGATCCTTCCCTTGAAGCTGAATATTCAGGGTGTTGAGCAGGTCAGTGATGTCCACCATAAAAGCCACGTCACAAAACCATTTTTCATCTGTGGGGACTTGAGTGTCACTGTTCTTGCTTGTCAGAAACTCCGCGATGACATGGCGCAGCTCAAAAAATCTTTTGAGGACTTTCCCGCGGCTCAGCCACCTCACCTCTTGGTGGTAAAGCACATCCTTGTATTGTGAATCAACCTCCTCTAGAAGAGCTCTGAACTGGCGGTGTGAGAGCGCTTTTGATCGTATGCAGTTTATGATTTTAATCACGTCACGCACCACGTCTCCCATACCAACTGATCTGGCACATAGTTGCTCTTGGTGCAGGATGCAGTGGTATTTTGCCACCTTACCTCCACATTGGGAAACCTTCTGGGAAATTAGTGTGGCAAGGCCTGTTTTCCTCCCAGCCATGGCAGGTGCTCCATCAGTTGTTATCCCAACCAATTTTTCCCAGCTCAGCCCGTTCGTATCCAACACTCGCTCAACGGCTGCAAACAAATCCTCACTTTTTGTTGTGCTGCGCAGTGTCTCAAATCCAGCCAGCTCCTGAGTTATTTCCATGTTTTCATTTACTCCCCGTATGAAAACCAAAAGTTGTGCAGAGTCCGAAATGTCCGTGCTCTCATCACACGCCAAAGAAAAGGCGACAAATCCAGCAGCCTTTGCTTTAAATTGCTCCTTAATGTCTCGAGACATTTCTTCAATACGACGTGTCACAGTATTTCGTGAGAGGCTGATCTGGGAGAAAGTTTTTGCCTGTGACGGGCACATGATTGTCGCAGCTATGGACAGACACTCCTTAACAAAGTCACCCGTTGAAAATGATCTCCCAGTCCGGGCAATTAGCGCAGTAATCTCAATGCTGGCTCGTGTCGCGCTGTCCTGGGCTGTCGAGGGCCGTGTAAGAGTCCCTTGTTGCCTGTGAAGTTTAGCCAGCAGCTCCCTGGTCTTGTTCTTTCGCGCATCACCTTTGAATTGCGAAAATGCTGCGTGCTTCGTCTCATAATGATGACGAATGTTATACTCCTTTAGTACAGCAACAGACTGGTTACAAATAAGGCAGACCGCTTTAGCATTTATGTCAGTGAAAAAAATATTCTTCCTCCCAGCATTTTTTAAAATGTCTTTTGTCTGTGTGCCACTGACGATGCCGCTCCATGTTGATAGTGGCTTAAGCTAGCAGCCCGGTGGTGACCCGCCACAAACTGGTTTGATCGCGTATGGCGGCAACAAAGACTCATGGGACTTTTTACAAATTGTTAAAATATGACTATTTATGAAGTGTGGAAATGTACATATGTGCACAGATATACTCTACATTACCCTTATAGTTGCTTGTATTTCAATTTTAGTCTTAGATATTTCAAATGTAATCAAAGCACCATGAGTGAGGACTGTATAATATATATTAGTTAGGCCAACGTACACTAAAAAGTAAACGCACTGATAGCTACACTGGGATTCGTGCTTTAAGAGTTTTTGAAACAAATTTTAGTACAGTAATAATTTAAAATTTTAGATATCCATTGGCGGGCCAATCTAAATAGTACGCCGGGCCAACCTTGACCCGCGGGCCCCACTTTGGGCACCCCTGGTATAAAGTATAGTTTTAAAAGAGATGAGGGATATTATTAACCAACCTTTAACATTACTATTTGAGAAATCCTTATCTACTGGTGTGGCACTTTCTAATTGGAAGCATGCTAATATAACACCCATATTCAAAAAAGGGGATAGAAGTAATCCAGCAAACTATAAGCCAATCAGTTTAACTTGCATAACTGGAATGGTAATGGAAGCTATAATCCAAGTGAAAATGGTAGATTACCTGGATTAAAATAACATTCTGAGGTATAGCCATCATAGATTTAGGAGAGGTAGGTCCTGTTTAACTAATCTACTTGAGTTCTTTGAGGAAGCTACGAAAGAAATTGATCACAAAAAGGCCTATGATGTTATCTGCTTAGTTCTGCAGAAGGCCTTTGATGTTGTCCACCACAAACGGCTCCATTATATAATTCCTCGGTAAGTCCCCACCTAGAATATTGTGTGCAGGTTTGGTCACCATACCTTAAGAAGGACATTGCTGCCTTGGAAAAGGTGCAACGTAGGGGTACCAGAATGATTCCTCGTCTTAGAGGAATGTCTTACGAGAGGTTAACTGAGCAGAATCCGTTTAGCCTCGAGTAAAGGAGACTAAGAAGGACATGATCCAGGTATATAAGATTCTAACAGGTCTGGATGCTGTTCAATATTTCAATATTAGTTTAAATATTAGAAATCGTGGCCATAAGTGGAAATTAGCGAGAGAACATTTTAAAACAAATTTGAGGAAGCACTTTTTTACACATCATGTTTTTAGAGTCTTGCTACTAGTTTAGTAAGTAGTAAGCTAAATCCCTGGGTTCCTTTAAATCAGAGCTAGATAAGATTTTAACAACTCTTGAGCTATTAGTTAAATTCTCCCCATATGAGCTTGATGGGCTGATTGGTCTCCTCTCGCTTTCTTATGTCCTTATGTAGGTAACTGTAACTGACCCATGTGATAAAATGATTTTGTCTAATACAGGACTACATTAGGTAAATGTTATCCCCTCACACTTTGTATGGGCAGTGAATTGCCCCTACTCACGTGTGGTTTCATAATAAGAAAAATGAAAGAAATGAATACACAGATATATAAATTTATATATATATATATATATTTATTTGGGAGGAGGGGAGATTTTTCTTCTGCATTATGAAATGGAAGAAAAAAACATTCATGAAAAACACAAACCTATAAAAGGTACTTGTGTGACACTATTAAGGAAAAATCTGACTAGGAGAAAAGCTGGCTGAGTGATTGCCTGGTTGCCGGCAGCAAATGCTATGTCGAGCAGTAATATGGCATTAATCAACAGATGAGGGGTGGAGATTTAAATATTCTAGAGGGAGCCTGGTGGAGACCTACTTGTGTCGGATAAGCCGGCCACCCTGAATTATCTGCGCCGTTGCATTGGTGACATGGCATCCGAAGAGGAGCCAGTATTGGCGCTGGACTCGATAGGAGAACTTCATAAAAATGAGTGAGTTACAGGTAAGAGCTGGGGAGACAGAGATCATGCAGGGGTCAGAGGCCAGAAAGAAGAAGAGCAACCAGCTTAAAACCTTTAAAAAGTCCCTCTGGAGTCCCGAGTGACCCAGTGGACACTTATATAGATGGAAGGTGAGCCCTCTGCCTCTTACCTAAGGTCATTCGACGACTGATTATTTCAGGGCTCTTCCTCATATCCATCACAGCGACTATGGGCAGACCCCAATTAATTACAGGTCCCCAGAAGTGCTGAAATCAAACAATAAAACACAGAGCTGATCTAACATGCAGCAGGGTGAAGGTACCATTAACGAAATTCCAGAGGATTCTTACAATATATTAGTGTGAGATTATTAAACAGTAGTCATAAAATTACATGTATATTAACAAAAAATCAGTTTCTGACTTTCTTGCCGTGCTTTTGTTGTAAGGATTTTCCCAACAGGCACATTTAGATCACGGAAAGACAAAGAAAACAAACAAAAAAAATTATAAGTGCAATTCTGTGATCACCAGCAGCACTTCTGCAATGATGGACCCAAACGTAAGAAGTGACTTTATGCTTACATCTACAACAAAGCGAAGAGTTTAAGCTCTATATGCACTGAAGGCAATCGACAAGGAAAGTTTACATATAGGATTTTTAAATAAACTGCAAGCGCCTCTGGATTCACATACCTCCTCAGATACTTCCGATACTACTTGTTCCTCAGTTGGTTCATAGCTTTTGGAAAGAAATTGCTTGCCATTTAAAATTTGACGTGCCGACAGCCCCGTTATCTCCGCCAAAAAGAACACCCTCACTCCAGCAACTGGCGCATTGCCGCCGCGATTTCGCGGGCTAAGTGGATTTCTCCACTGTAATTGAAAACAAAAAAAAACCGCCTTAACGGTGGGAATGTACAAACTGCACAGCATGCTGGTAAAGGTAGTATGGCGAAAAAACAGTACAGTATAGAATTCCACATTTTACAGTTAAATATTTAAAATATTTATTTTCTTTAAATTGGGTGTATCTCACAAAAAAAAACAGTTTACTCCAATAAACAGTTATGTTTACTCCCAAAAAGTGGGTGCAAATTGTTGCCTTATTTTATTCAAGGCTCTCAAGTTTCATCAAAACCTTTAAGATAGATTACATTATGAGAGAAACGCGTGTCTCACTGTTAATGCGAGGACCCCTGCCTACCGCATTCATCTTGCTCTTACGCTTCCACCTTTTCCGCACTCCATCTGTGTGCGCATTCATGTAATAACGTATTACGTATTATTATTTGCAGCGGGATCACACGTAACTTACTTATTATTCCATCCATCCATTTTCCAAACCGCTTATCCTTCTACCTCGCGGGGGGCACGAGGCGGGGAACAACCCAGGATGGGGGCCAGCCCATCGCAGGGCACAGTCACACATCAGTCATATTTATTATTCCATCCATCCATCCATCCATTTTCCAAATCGCTTATCCTTCTGGGTCACGGGAAGTCCGGAGCCTATCCCAGAAACAATGGGCACGAGGCAGGGAACAACCCAGGATGAGGGGCCAGCCCACACACACTCACACACCATCCATCCATCCATTTTCCAAACCGCTTATCCTACTGGGTCGCGGGGGATCCGGAGCCTATCCCGGAAGCAATGGGCACGAGGCAGGGAACAACCCAGGATGGCGGGCCAGCCCACAAACACTCACACACCAGTCATATTTATTACTCGCAGCGTTTTATTGCGCATGTAGGGGGAGCATTTTAATACTTTAAACCTCTCTGGATCAGGCATATATGAACTTCTCAGTACACGTCAGGTATGCACAATATAGAATAAGTCACATTGTCCTGGCCCAGACTGATTTAATGTATTAAAATGGGCATGGAAACCTGGCTTCTCATTCACACCTTTGTGCGCTATAGTATGACATGCCTTGTTTCCATCTGATCTTTAAAGTATTAAATCAGTCTGGGTCAGGAGAATGTCACTTTTCCTATATACTGGCATACCTGATGTGTACTGAGAAGTTCATATTTGCCTGATTGGGCATATTTCTGGGCCTGATTGGGAGTGGAAAGACGTTTGCGTTTGTCTCATTTTCTGATAAAATACACACATACTATTACTGAAACTGCCCAGATATATACTTTCCTCAAAGTGGCAACAAGTCAGTATAATCGTGTTCAGTTAATAGGAATCGAAAGCCAAATGAAGTTCTGAAGGTAACCCTCGCTAAATGAGCCCCTCTACAGGCGCAATCGCGTCATTGCATTCGGCTGCGCAGCATTTAAGGTGGATCGGAAAATGTGAGTAAGGAGCTGCAAATAAGGAGCCAACTTCAGCCTTATTCGGGAAGCTCCACTCCGCGTGCCTGCGCAACCACTGATTCTATATAAGGGAAATTATGAATCAACCTCTCTGATAACTCTAGTTGAGCCATTTAGAATTAAACTCCAGTTGGTGAGAGAGTTCTCTTTTATTCAAGCAATCCAGCAAAGTGCTTCTGTCACACTCTAGCACCAGGCACCCCGAGCACAAAGAGCAACCAGTTGATAGACTATAATAGCCAATTCCCTATAAGGACATCTAAGTCCTGATTGGTCATGAAACAAGAAATCAAGTTCTATTGGTTCACATTTGCAGCAAGGTAAAATCCACCCATTTTGATCAATTTACCAGAACAGGCTCCAACCTGAGATAAGAATATTGATATTGATTATATTGACATTGAATCACAGTGAATATTAGGTTGACCTTTGATTCAAGATTGGTATTGACATCTTGTCATTGAGTCACTGTAAATACATGGTTAACATTTAATAGGATTAACGTAACAATATATTTGTACTACCGCATAACATATTGCATAAGGCCTACTGCGACTACTTTATAACTACAACTCTATGTGCACCAGTTGGGGTAGCTTCGAATACCTTCCGCATGCAGTTTCTCCCCCCCCCCCCCCCACTGTACTCCACTGTCTGTCTCTCTAAGTTCTGATCTCAGAGAGAGGGATGGAATACCGCTTCCATCAAATTGACAGGTCGGGTCAAAAGGTCACTTGGGGGCGGGGCTTGTGTAGGCGGGGCTTGGTTGTGGTGGTACGATGTAACATCACGGGAGTTGGATTTAATTTTTATTTATTTATTTATTATTTATTTAATTATTATAAATTATTTATTATTATTATAAATTATTTATTATTATTATTATAAATTATTTATTTATTTTAAATGATTTATTTAATTATTATTTTATTTTTAAATTATATTGAGGAGAGTGCTTATGAGTGTGTGTGTTATTTTAACAAGTTATTATTTTGTCGGGGGGGCGGCATGGTGGTGCAGTGGTTAGCACTGTTGCCTCACACCTCTGGGACCCGGGTTCGAGTCTCCACCTGGGTCACATGTGTGCGGAGTTTGCATGTTCTCCCCATGTCGTCGTGGGGTTTCCTCCGGGTACTCCGGTTTCCCCCCACAGTCCAAAAACATGCTGAGGCTAATTGGAGTCGCTTAATTGCCCATAGGTGTGCATGTGTGAGTGAATGGTGTGTGAGTGTGCCCTGCGATGGGCTGGCCCCCCATCCTGGGTTGTTCCCTGCCTCGTGCCCATTGCTTCCGGGATAGGCTCCGGACCCCCCGCGACCCAATAGGATAAGCGGTTTGGGAAATGGATGGATGGATGGATTATTTTGTCGGGTGCCGCCAGGGCTGAGCGGGGGTGGGTTACCTGATGGAGCGTGAGCGTACGCTGTGTCTGGTGTTGCGGTACTGCGGTAAGGTCCCGGGCTTTGGAGAATCACCAAAGGACTTAGAATGCTGTGTCTGGTGCGGTACTGCGGTAAGGTCCCCACGGCCTTGGATAATCCTCGGAGAGAGCGATGCCGGAGAGCTGAGAGCCGTGCTGCTGCGCGAGTCTGATGACGGAGAGCTGAGAGCCATGCCGCTGCGCGAGTCTGATGCCGGAGAGCTGAGTCTGAGAGAAACTCTGAGAGACTGAGACTCTGGGAGAAAATGATAAAGTTGGAGCAAAGAATGAGAGGAGGCGGAGGGTCTGTCGTCCAATAAAAACGCTTGCCGGTAGTTTTGACAGTGTATGTGTGTTTCTTCCTCACGCAAGCGTTTGTATTACATCAGCGTATGGGGCCACACTTTTGAAGGCCATCTCTAACAACTTGGGCCATACATAAAATCTGTTTGAAGTGTTGTTTTTCATATATGACCTCGCACAAGTACAGATATGGGTTAATAGAGAAACAATATGAGTGCACCTGGTTAATTGCAATTAAATAATCTAGTAAAGACACGCAAGCGTTGTATTACATCAGCATATGGAGCCATACTTTTGAAGGTCATCTCTAATGACTCGGGCCATACACACTTTGTCTCCCAGTAAATCCTGTTTTTCATACACGACAGTACAGATATGGGTTAATAGAGAAACGATATGACTGCACCTGGTTGATATTACGTCGAGCGGGGGGGCCTTTTCCTCCTAGGGTAGAGGCACAAGTATCTTCGAGGTCTTACCCTTCCTGCCAGCCAAAGAGGTTCATCCAGGCCTTACCCGGTGAGTATATTATTTCTTTTATTCGCGTGATAAAAACGCTAATTAATTAAATTAAATTAAAAATAACATTCTAATAATAGGTATTCTCTGTTTTTTTTTTCTATGTACAAGAGAGAGACTGCGCTGACCGGTCAAGAGAAAATCTACAAGAGACCTGAATCAAATTGGAATCAGTAGTCTTTAAAAGAATAAATGGACTAGCAACTGTCTCTGGGGGAGCACCCCCGGTTAGGTACTATTAAGCAGCATTTAGTGACATGCATCAAAACACATTTTTAAAAACTTTGACAGAATAAAGTCTTAGTTATTTTAATAAATACGTTTTTCAGTAAATGTTTATTCACGCGCATGCAGACAAACACACACCCCGGAGGTCAAACTAAAAAAAAGTTGATACAAACTACAGTTGTATCGGACACGCACACAAAAACACAAAAGAGTTTGCTCAATCAAAAAAACACCAAACAAATATAGTTCACGTTTTTTATTAAAATGTATAAGGATTGTTTTGTTATAGCGAAATTTTAAATTAATATGAACAACCTACAAGATGAACAACCTACACACACAGACACACAGACACACACACAGCAAAACCTCAAGCATGCGCACAAGTGCACAACCAAAGGTTGGGAAGTGTGCTTTCCTTATCTCACAAGTCATGGAATGGTGGGAGGGGGGCCACATAAGTGTGGGGTAGGAACTGTGGAATCAGGCAAGGGTGTAAGAATTTAGGATATAGTCTTGTTATTTTAAAGAAGGTGTACATGATTATTTAATTATATTTAATAGGAACCAGTAAGCTGCATTTAGCACCATGCTGCAAATACACATTAAAAACTTTAAAGAATAAGGTCTTAGTTATTTTAATAAAGACATCCTACAAGGTGCCCACGGCCCCAGCTTATATAATCTACAAGCTTGATCTGAGATGCTTGCTGGAGTACAATGCTAAGTTGACAACGGTAACGGAGCTGCAGACTGTTTGACAGTTAATGAAACATAGTTCAAATTCAACAGTGTCAGCAGTCATCCACTATGCAGGGAGACTACAGATTCACTATAACGACCCCATTTATCTGCTGGAATTATTAAAAAAAAAAAATTGACAGAATAAAGCCTTAGTTATTTTAATAAATATGTTTTTTCGGTAAATGTATATTCATGCTCATGTGCACAAACACACACGCACACACACACACACACACACCGGTGGTTAGGGGCTTTAGAGTTTAACTTTAGGTCTGTGAAAGTATAGGACCGCGATGTGTATACAGACCCCAAAACATACTAACTTAGTCGTTCATGAGTCTTATTGTGAAAAACCACACAAAATAGACTTGTACCTTTTAAAGAAAACACATTAACAGCTTTTGTTAATGTTTAAATGTATAAAATTTTAGATGTGTTTGTTAAACAGTCAAACAAAAATGTGTTTCTGATTTAGTTAGTTAAATACCGATTTTAATCGTTTTTTCACTCTGCTCATTGGAGTTGTCACTACCTGACATTTTTGGAGTTTTTTGTGAGAAAAAATGCGAAAGGCCAATATTGTTCGAAGGTTTTGAAAATATATTTCCATTAACGAGGTTTCCTACAATACCTTTTATGGAAATGGAATTCCCACTCCAAGAGATTAACATGTCATCAGGAGTCACGCTGGGCCACACTCTGGGTGATTACAGTCAGAGTCACATTGGGCCTTGTGCCATGTGAGTAACATCTGATTTCACACAGAGACATGAACTGAAGCAGGTTTATGATTTCTAACATGAAAAACATTAGGTTGATTTCTAATCAGTTGCAGCTGGAAGGCTGATATATGTCTTAATCATTAACTCAGAGATTATTAATATAGTATCATTGCCTCTGAGCTATGATTTCCGTCTGAGACAGTCGAGCTTGTTCACAGTCTTGTATAAAGTACCCGAAAGTCACACTTAAGTATAAGTACAGATACCCTCCCAAGTCACCAACTAGAATTCCACTCAAGTAAAAGTCTTAAAGTACCTAGTGTTCACTGTACTTAAGTATTACAAATAATCTGTAACTAACTGTACTTGAGTAATTAAAGTGCAAGTAAATATGAATAACAACGGAACGCTGTCTAAACTTTTAATATCAAAACGTTTACTCAGCATTTTAAAGCATGGAAAAGAAAAATTTTGCATACATCACACACTTCAAAAAGAGGGCTTTAAAAACCTAAACAGGAGTATGCTATTGTTAAAAAAGAAGTACAGGTTAATGTTAACGTATTTTAAAGCCATTTCTGAAAACACAAGTCACCGTTTTTCCTATTACCAGCATGGGGTTCATTATCTCAGTCACAAAACCCTGTTTTTCAGCTTACATAACTATTTCAGTGTTCATTGTTCAAATGTCCAAGTTAATATTAGTGATTCAAATGCCCTAACCAGCCTATCACCAAGAGAAGAAAACGTTCACTTAACATCAGACACAAAGCTCTCCCCAAGCTGTTATCCAGGCTAATCGTAATAACTGAAATTAATTCACTGGTGTTTACCATTAGTTTAGCTTTCCTCGATGTGCTTCTTTAGATTGAGCTTTTAAAAGCCAAAATCCCAATGTCTTTCCAATGGGACACGTCCCAAATACACAGACGCCGAACTGCAAGATGCACACACGGTGGATGATTTACACACGCTAAATACACGTGAGGATCGGACCGTTTACAAAACACGGCCAAACACACACGCGACAATAGGGAAATGCAACCATTAACATTAACAACCACAACAATGCAAGGGGTTTAATGACTGTAAATAAAAAGCGTAATTACCCCAGCAAGCAAGTCTCCATGTCTCCCATAATGCCTCGGTCCGCCCGTCGCCACACTATATTGTGTTTTTCTTTAAAGTTTTCACTATAAAAACCAGAAAAACAATTGACAACAAATCATTATTTGGTAGACTTCTGAACGAATTAATGGAATTTAAATGCTTTCTTATTGGGAAAATTGCCTTGGATCGCGTACAAATTGGTTCACGACCACTTTCCTGGAACGGATTGTGTTCGTGAACCGCAGGCACCACTGTAGTAAGAATCCACGCAATAAAAGTCACACTGAAATATCCAGGTGTGGATACAGATGTGTCTGCGTCCATGTGCCTGCTGAGTACTTTGTACTTTATGGTATGCCAAGTGTCAAGCGCTGATTTTTCGTGACTCTGCAACAGATGAAATGCATTTCCTGCTTCCACAAAAGCACTCCGTAATTCCGCAGAATCGATTTCTTCCACGAAATGACTCTGTATCATTCATGACATTCCTTTCCTCCACAAAATGACTTTCGTTCAGGAAATGCATTTTGTACACAAAATGAATTTATTCAGTTGACAAAATTCATTTCGCCCACTAACATTCTTCCATTCAATTCCAGTCCGTTTCCAAGGAGATGTTGGAACAGTTACGTCAGTTACATAAGCAGTAGCCTACGTATGTAAGTTCTAGAATCTAGAGTGCTGATGTCATTCGCATTCCTATATAAACGGCAAATTCATCTTCACATTTCATTTTGAACAAAATCAACATACGTGCATGTACATTGACTTTAACATGGCAAGGAATTTCTTTCAGAGAGCTGTAAACCAGCTTAAAAACAAAGAGTTTCGGAAGTATCTGAGGAGGTATGTGCATCCAGAGGCGCTTGCAGTTTATGTAAAAATCCAATATGTAAACTTTCCTTGTCGATTGCCGTCAGTGTATAAGAAGCTTAAACTCTTCACTTTGTTGTAGATGTAAGCATAAAGTCACTGCTTACATTTGGGTCCCTCATTGCAGAAGTGCTGCTGGTGATCACAGAATTGCACTTATAATTTTTTTTGTTTGTTTTCTTTGTCTTTCCGTGATCTGAATGTGCCTGTTGGGAAAATCCTTACAACAAAAGCACGGTAAGAAAGTAACAAACTGATTTTTTGTTAATGTACATGTAATTTTATGACTACTGTTTAATAATCTCACACTAATGTATTGTAAGAATCCTCTGAAATTTATTTAATGGTACCTTCACCCTGCTGCATGTTAGATCAGCTCTGTGTTTTATTGTTTGATTTCAGCACTTCTGGGGACCAGTTATTAATTGGGGTCTTCCCCTAGTCGCAGTCAGCGATATGAGGAAGAGCCCCGACATCATCAGCGGTCGAATGACCTTCGGTAAGAGGCAGAGGGCTCACCTTCCATCTATATGAGCGTCCACTGGGTCACTCGGGACTCCAGAGGGACTTTTTAAAGGTTTTAAGCTGGTTGCTCTTCTTCTTTCTGGCCTCTGACCCCTGCATGATCTTTGTCTCCCCAGCTCTTACCTGTTACTCTGTGATATTTATGAGGTTCTCATACCGAGTCCAGCCCCGAAACTGGCTCCTTTTTTCTTGCCACATGGCCAATGTGACGGCACAAGTGATCCAGGGAGGCCGGCTCATCCGACACAAGTAGGTCCCCACCAGGCTCCCTCTAGAATATTTAAATCTTCACCTCATATCTGTTGATTAATGCCATATTACTGCTCGACATAGCATTTGCAGCCGGCAGCCAGGCAATCACTCTGCCAGCTTTTCTCCTAGTCAGATCCTTCCTTAATAGTGTCACACAAGTACCTTTTATAGGTTTGTGTTCTTCATGAAAGTTTTTTTTCTTCCATTTCAGAATGCAGAACAAAAATGCGAAATGAGCCTTTCCATGCAGTAGATAAGAGCACAGACGGGTTCGTGCAGATAAAGGCAAATTGAGGAAGATCTCTACCAGATCCATGCATCAGATCAAGAGAGCAGCTGCTAAAATGCCATTATGTAGCAGCAAACAGATATTTGAAGCTGCTGGTGCCTCTGGAGTCCCATGGACATCAAGGTGTAGAGTCCTCCACTGCAACTGTGCATAAACCTTCTATTCTGCCACCACTAACCAGTGCTCACAAGCAGAAACTGTCCAAATACACAAGTTTAATGGATGCAAGACTTGTGAAGCTGCTATCAAATAAGGGGTCCTATGTCAAAATGTGACGTGACCTGTTTGATTTCAGTACATATGCTGCAAACACAACAAATGACAATTTTCAGTTCTTTGCAACTTATAAAGTGTTTTGCAGCTTACTGTGCATAATAATTTGGAACAGTTCATTGTAAGTGTTTTGTTTGACAAAAAAATACTGTAATCATTAGATTTGTTCAATAAAATTTGAATTGCACTCAATAGTTGACAACATGAGAATTATTCTGACTATATGTGTGTTCATTTCTTGCATTTTTCTTATTAGGAATCCACACGTAAGTAGGGGCAATTCACTGCCCATACAAAGTGCGAGGGGAAAATATATACCTAATGAAGACTGTAGTCCTGTATTAGACAAAATCATTTTATCATATGGTCAGTTATTTTTATACCTACATAAGAACATAAATTTACAAATGAGAGGAGGTCATTTGGCCTATCAAGCTCGTTTGGGGAGCACTCAACTAACAGCTCAGAGTTGTTAAAATCTTACAAAAGAACATAAGAAATTTACAAACGAGAGGAGACCAATCAGCCCATCAAGCTCTTTTGGGGACAACTTAACTAATAGCTCAAAGTTATTAAAATCTTCTCTAGCTCTGATTTAAAGGAACCCAGGGATTTAGCTTGCGTTACACTAGTAATAAGACTATTCCGTACTCTACGTACACGCTGTGTAAAGAAATACTTCCTCAAATTCGTTTTGAAATGTTCTCCCACTAATTTCCACTTAAGGCCACCGGTTCTATTATTTAAACTAATATTGAAATATCGAACAGCATCCAGACCTGTTAGAATTTTATATACCTGGATCATGTCCCCCCCCTTAGTCTCCTTTGCTCGAGGCTAAACAGATTCAGCTCAGGTAATCTCTCCTCATAAAACATTCCTCTAAGACCAGGAATAATTCTCGTAGCCCTACATTGCACCTTTTCCAAGGCAGCAATGTCCTTCTTAAGGAATGGTGACCAAACCTGCACACAATATTCTAGGTGGGGTCTTACCAAGGAATTAAATAATCGTAGCATCAGTTCCCTTGAACTCCACACACCTAGAGATGTAACCCAACATCCTATTGGCCTTTTTAATTGCTTCCCCACACTGGCAAGAGTGGGACATGGAAGCATCAACATACACACCGAGGTCTTTCTCATAATCAGCTACCTTTATTTCAGTGGAACCCATAAAATATCTGTACTTTATATTTCTGCTCCCTGCATGGATTACCTTACATCTATCTACATTAAATTTCATCTGCCAGGTATCAGCCCAGTCGCAAATTAAATCAAGATCCCGTTGTAGCCTCTGTGCTCTTAACCAATTCTCAATCCAAGCTGCTACAGTTGCTAAAATCCCTTCAGTTTGGAGTTTAAGCAAGAGCCGTTTGTGGTGGACAACATCAAAGGCCTTCTGCAAAACTAAGCAGATCACATCATAGGCCTTTTTGTGATCAATTTCTTTTGTAGCTTCCTCAAAGAACCCAAGTAGATTAGTTAAACAGGACCTACCTCTCCTAAATCCATGTTGGCTATCCCTCAGAATGTTATTTGCATCCAGGTAATCTACCATTTTCACTTGGATTATAGCTTCCATTACCATTCCAGTTATGCAAGTTAAACTGATTGGCTTATAGTTTGCTGGATTACTTCTATCCCCTTTTTTGAATATGGGTGTTATATTGGCATGCTTCCAATTAGAAAGTGCCACACCAGTAGATAAGGATTTCTCAAATAGTAATGTTAAAGGTTGGCTAATAATATCCCTCATCTCTTTTAAAACTATAGGTAAGATGCCATCAGGGCCCTGCAATTTATTTATTTTGAGCTTAGCAAGGCTTTGTACCACATCAGCCTCAGTTATACATATATTGCTCATAGAGGACACTGTATTTGTATTAAATGGTGGCAGGTTACCTGCGTTCTCTATTGTGTAAAAGAATCATTAAACTCTTATTTTTACTATATCAATTTCATTTTCAGTTATAAGACCCTTACTATCCTACAGATTACTGATTTCAGCTTTTAGAGCTCTTTTGGAGTTAAAATATTGGAGGAAACTTTTAATGTCATCCTTAGCCTCCAATCCAACCTTCCTTTCTACATTCCTCTTACAGGTTTCCCACGTGTCCTGAAAACCTGAAAATATTTAGGGTTATTTTCCAGTCATTGAAATGACCTGTAAAGTGATACAAATGGCAAAATGTCCTGGAATTTCATTTCTGTTTTTGCTTTTAAATTTTTCTGCATTTGTAAAATTGAGGAATCACAATTATAACAACATCATCATGAGCAGAGCTTTGGAATGTTTCTCACCCAGTTTGCTTCTGCTATGTTTTAGATGTAATTTGTGTCCTTGTGAAATTATTATACATTATTTGCCTTTTTAAAGATGTCCAGTGAGACCATTACAATTGTTGACCCATTGGAAAAGTAAGATGCATATGAATGTAAAGTTCTGAGAAATTGGAGGTAACTGTGCATATGATGTCATGTGGGAATATTTCTAATTAAACAAGTCACTCCGATGTAATTTAATTGAAAACATGTTAAGAGTTATTACATGCATTTCAGTAATGACCATTGGAGAGAAAACACGGGCTTTAATTCTTAGCATGATTTTTTATGTTCCCAGATTTGAATACAGTTTTTAATGTCTTTTACAATATCTAGAAATTTTCTGAAGATGAGAGACTGTGCCGAGCACAATGCAGTGTGGCAAGTGCAAACCCGAGCTACAGCAAGATTCCAGCAGTTGTGGAGTTCTTATTTTGAAGGTACCTGTTTGCTGAGTTATACTGGGCAGTTATTACTTTGAATTAATATGAATACAACTGAATTTTGCAGTTTGCACCTTTCAAGGGGTCACATCAGTGATATGAAGACGAGCCAAAGTGCAGTGAGCGCATCTCGAATGGAAATTGCATGTGCACTGCTGGAATGTCGAGGTATGTTTAGGACTATTGCTAATATTTTGGCAATTACAAATGAAAAGAAGATTAAGAATCTGGATGTACCAGATGAAACACCCTCAGAGAGAGGTCTTGTGGGATGGTGACATTACACAACAGGCACAAAATATTCACATGGTAACTACACTGGACGTACAAATCCTGTTCTAGTATCAACTGTCATAAATGTATGTTTTGTGAATTTTTTGGTAATATGATCTGTATCGGTAATCATTTACATTACAAAGCGTGTCGTTTGTAGCCTAGTCTGTGGTCAGTTGTATACTGTGTTACATGGTCAACAATGCAATAGAATTACAGTAATAACTACAGTATATTGTGCAGTAACAGTGTAGTAATTTAGGGTTATTCTTTTAACCCAACTTTCAATGTTGTGGACTATAATTTGCTGAATTGTAGTTGGATTTTTCAGTTCATTTTGAATAGATTATTCAAATGGTATGCTCCTAGGAAATGTAGAGGACTACTGTGTGGTTTGCTCTATGTTGGAAGGAAATGCTGATGAAAGCATGATTGAAATGGTAAGAAGTCATACTCCCATACAAATTATTCTGTTTCTACTTTAACATCTCAACTTGTCAAAGAAACATTTCCAACCAGTACAGCATTGACTGAATTCACAAAAGGAGAACTCCTGGAAATATACCTGATCCTTGTAATGAAGATATTTTAATGGAGCCAAATGCACTTTATTATGAACTCATAAAATGCTTGTCCTAACCTCACATATTTTAATATAGATTAAAAATATTACGTTTCTCCAAAGACCTGTCATAAAGGTTTGTTTCGTTGTTTCAGATGACATATTAATTTAACTGTCTTTTAGGTGCAGTGTGACCTCTGCAGTAGGTGGGCACTTTTCTAATGTACCAAATACAAGAAAGACTTGACTTATGTTTGTGACAAATGTTCAGAAAAATAAACTTCGTTCAGTTTTTCTTTAAACCTGCTTGTTTGTTCACAGATTATTATAAAACTGAGGAAACATTTTTTTTATCACATAAGATGCCCACAATGTGGTTAAAACCAGCAGAAATGCATGGGGCATAAGAAGCTAATAACTACTTCATCAACGATGATTATTTTATGACATTACATTCTTAGTGTAAAAAACTGATAGCCCATTAAAAACTATAGACAGCAATTTCTGGAAGCATAAAACTATGTGTAAAAACTGCTACCCCCTCTAAAGTACAGGAAAGTTATTTTGATAGCATAAATCCTTATACAGATGTCCATTCAGGAGTATGGGTAGGAAATTCTGGCAAAGCAACAAAAAAATGGCAGAACATCGGCTTCTGCCTGTGAGCCGGAGTCAGAGCGGCTATTTTTCTTTCTCTATTTTTTTTTCCAAGCCGCATGGATTGGAAAACCTTGCTCTCGCGAGGTTTTTGTACCATGTGACATGGTCACGGGTGGTGACGTTTTGCAGCGCCGGCTGAAGTCGGACAAAAAATCCTAACCATGATGCATTGCGTTGGGACCAGAATGCATTGGTTTAAGCCAGCGCGGCAGCGTGAAGTGGAATGTACCCACAGACAAATGCAGCAATCACACGCACAGAGAAAGAAACAGGAGGGAAGGAGACGCGCGACAAAATGAGTGACCGCAGGAAACAGAGTAAAATTTGGATGCATTACATTGACAATACAAAGGCAGAGTGTAGAGCGTGCAAGGATAAAATCTCATATCGAACAGGCTCTACAAATAACCTGCATCAGCACATGAGAACTGTACGTCCATCAGTGCAGTGGGAAGAAAAAGGACAAGCAAGTGAACAATCCCTCCACTCTGCGTGTGATAAGCACAGTAGTGTCGACGGTCGATTTTCAACCACTCAGAGAGCTTGTGGACCACCTGATTAGAGAAATGTGTACCATTATCAGTGGTAATGCATGTTGGAACATCCCATCGCGGGAATATTTCTTTTAATATTTAATATTTATTTTAAATATTTAATTTAATATTTTTCGCAACTATCTGGGCCGTTGCTTGCTTGGCCGGGAAGGCTTCCACCCATCTGGAAAAGAGATCAACAACCACCACACAATAACGATAACCTCTACAGGGTGTTAGTTCTATGAAATCCATCTGCAAATGTTGGAAAGGACCCTCAGCTGGAGGAGTTGTGGCAGTTGGTGGCTTCAATGCACGACCCATGTTGTGAGTCATACATGTGGAACACCTGGAAACGAAAGTTTGAGCATAAGCCGTGAATGAAGGGGCGGCCCAGTGTCTCTGGTCCAATCCATGGGCCACCTTTGCCAATCCTGGAAAGGCAGACTTTGGGAGGTAAGGAAGATTAGTTGTTTGTTCCCTCCAGACTCCATCACTCCCCAACACTCCAGCTTTTCGTTTCCAGTGTCCTTTGTCCTCCGGAGTTGCCCCTGTCTGTAGGAGAGAAAGGTCAGCAGGATTAGTAGTAATGCACATCATCAGCTTCACTGGGGCCTCTGGGTCTGTGGCGGCTTTCTTTGCCCACCAATCAGCCCAGTTATTCCCCACGCTCACCTCGTCCTTTTGCTTAGTGTGTGCCTTACATTTCACAATGGCTAATCGTTTTGGCAGCTGAATGGATTGGAGAAGGTCCTACACAAGTGAGTGATTTTGAATAGGTTTGCCTGAACTTGTGAGAAATCCTCTCTGTTTCCACAGTGCCCCATGGTCATGACAGACTCCGAACGCATACCTTGAGTCAGTAAAAATAGTCACTTTTTGGTTTCTCATTTTATTACAAGCCTGAGTTAGGGCATACAGCTCTATTGCCTGCACGGACCACGTCCTTGGTAACTTCCCTCCTTCTATTAGTTCCCCATTCGGCCGGACAACTGCATATGATGTGGAGGGCTCCCCATTCTCCAGCCGGAGTGAACACCCATCCACAAAAACCAGTTCTCCCTCTGTTAGGGGTCCTCCTCCAAGTCATCCCTAGGCTTTGCCAATGCCTGGGTCGCCTCAATGCAATCATGCTCGTCACCGTCCACCTCAGTGGGAACTAGTGTAGCAGGATTGACTGCTCCACATCACTCTATCGTCACGTTTGCTAAAGTTAGCAAAACGTTCTGATAATAGATCAGCCTAGCAGCAGTTAGGTGAGAGGTTTTTGCCTGAGTCAGAAGGGCATGTACTGCATGAGAGGCGCAGACCTGGAGAGGATGCATTTGCACTAGATCAGATGACATTAACACAGCTTCAGCAGTGGCTGCCACAGCCCGAAGACACGCAGGGAGGGAGCACGCCACAGAGTCCAACTTCCTAGAACAGTAAGCAATAGGTCAGAATTGGCCCCCGTGCTCCTGTCCCAGAACAGCAGTCATGAAACCACCTCTTTCATCCACACACAATTGAAACGGGCGTTTGTAATTTGGGACCCTCAATGCCGGGGTCACACAAAGCGCCTGCTTTAGATCAGTGAATGCCCGCTCGCTTTCATCTGTCCATTCTAACACATCGTGGGGTCCCATTCCCTTACCATGCATTAGGTCTTGCAGGGGCTGGGCCCTTGTGGCAAAATCCTGAATCCATGGACAGCAATAGCCAATCATACCCATCCATTTCATCATTTGCCTTTTGGTTGCAGGTTTTGGTGCCTGGGTGATAGCTTCCACCGTTTTGGCTCCCAGCTTTCTACCCTGGGAGTTCAGGACATGTCCTAGGTAGTGCACTTCAGATCTTACCAGCTGCAGCTTGCTTTTAGAGGCCTTATGTCCATTCTCTGCACAGAACAACAACGCTCGCGTATCTCTCTCACAACTCTCTCTCATTTCTGCACACAGCAACAAATCATCCACATACTGCACCAGTGTACTTCCCCCTGGGGGGTGAAGCGCTCTAAGTTTTTTCCTAGCTCCTGAGCATAAACACTCGGTGACTCAGTATAGCCCTGTGGCATGACTGTCCAGGTGTACCTTTTCCCTTTAAAGGTGTGTGCAAACCAGTACTGAGAGTCTGGGTGAACTGGGACAGAGAAGAAAGCATTTGCCAGATCAATAACTGAAAACCATTTAGACTCTGGGGGTATGGATGATAGAATGGTGATTGGGTTAGGGACTATGGGCGCTCGCGGATACACTGAGTCATTTACTCCCCTTAGGTCCTGCACAAATCTCCAGGACCCATCTGCTTTCTTTACTGGCAGGATGAGGGAGTTCACCGGAGAATAGCTTATCTCAGCTATGGCCCCACGAGCCAGCAAATCGCCATGCATTTTTTCAATTCCCTCTTCTGCTTCTCTGGAGAGGGGGTACTGCACGCGCTATGGTCTGTACTGAGACTTAGGCATTACCCGTAGAGGTTCAGCCGTCACAATTTGCCCAAAATCGTTTTTCCCCTTTGCCCAAAAGTTTTCTGGGATCTCATCCAGCCATGCCGGTGAATCCTCAATCTCTACAGATTGCCCTTTTGTTCTATTATCGCAATGAATTTACCGTTTTACCTCAACAATTAAAACCTTGTCATACCTTTGTACAGTCCCGTCCTTAGTTACCCATCTACCTTTCTCCACATTCACCCAATCATCTCGCTCCTTACACTCTTTTACCCATAATCCTAGAAATTTCCAGTTTTTACCTTCTACCTTTCCCAAGGAGACATGTGGAACGCCTTCATCTCCAGGGCAGAACCAGCGATGCTGTTGTTCTTGGAGTGTCACAGAAACAGCAGTGGCTTGATGTCCCACATAAATACAGTCAATTTGAATCATTTCTGTAGGAAATCCATTCCCCATGAAGTCTTGAATATCATCCAAATCGTGTTGTGTGGGGTTTTCCACATAAGTGGCTGTGCAGTGGAGTCGTGGTGCTGGTAGACGTCGTCCAGGTTCATCACCTCCTGCCAGAAGCGGTGTCTCCCCACCTCTTGTGGATCTGGGAGGGAGTTGACCACCTCTCTGAGCTCTGCCAAGTCCCAGTTGCGCTGGACGTACAGTACACCATCCTTGGTGTTCCATCAGGCGCAGGGCCCCTTGGGTCAGGCATCTCCACCAAGGGGTACAACTGCGATGGCTGTGAGCCTGAGTCTCTCCCCCTTTGCAGCAGTCTCTGGCTCTGTCTCAGCGGCGGGGCTCCTGCTTCCCCCACTGCGTCATCTTCCTCCTTCTTCTCTGAGGGAGGGGCAGTGGCCTCCACAGACGCCGGTGCTGCTGCAGCTGCTCCTAGCTGAGGATGATAAGCAGGGGTAGGGGGCACATTCGGCAGAGGAGGGTACAGAGGTATCTCTTCCTTTTTCTTCTTAGTATTCTGTAACACCATGCTGAAGGATTGGGCCTGAGCCTCATTCCTGGCCCTTTCAGCGTTTAACTCCGCTGACTCCCTGGTCCCCCTGTTCCCCAGTTTGTCCCGCAGTCCCTTATTATTTGCCTTTTCCTTCTCTAACTCTTTCAATTTAGCCACATATATCCACTTTTCAAACTTATCATCCATCCATCCATCCATCCATTTTCCAAACCGCTTATCCTACTGGGTCGTGGGGGGTCCGGAGCTTATCCCGGAAGCAATGGGCACAAGGCAGGGAACAACCCAGGATGGGGGGCTTGCCCATCGCAGGGCACACTCTCACACCATTCACTCACACATGCACACCTATGGGCAATTTAGTAACTCCAATTAACCTCAGCATGTTTTTGGACTGTGGGGGGAAACCGGAGTACCCGGAGGAAACCCCACGAAGACATGGGGAGAACATGCAAACTCCACACACATGTGACCCAGGCGGAGACTTGAACCTGGGTCCATTTGGCACATTCTTTGCTAAAACTCTCCCATCTCAGTCTCGACCACATCGCGACATATACGTTTCTAGCCTGGCTTTCGACAACTGTGTTTTCTCATTTGTTTTTCAAATTTTGTCATACCCTCTGGGTCATATGCATGATCTGGAGCCCATTTGCTCTCTTTGCTATTTGAACTGCCCATGACTTTTCCTATCTGTTCACCAGTTACCCTCAACGAAGTACTTCAGGAAATTAAGCAGTTTACTTCGTTGCGAAAGCAGAAGCAAGTTTCTTCGTTGCAACAGAATTTGCGAGAAAGCAAAAGCAAATTCCTTCCTTGCGACAGAGCTAGCTATTTATTATGAACACAAACGAATACTTTGATTTAGCAGGATTGGTGAATAATATAATTAATATTTTATTATGCGCACCAGACACACATTCCAGCAATATAAATGTTGACTCATAAATGAGACAAATTTAGTTTGGCCCCGGCCGCTTGGCCTCCATCCGCTTTTTACACTGGTATCTCTGTCTAATTTTCTGGACGCTTATTAGTTCGTTTACCTGATATTCTGCACTAGACAACACATT
Source organism: Brienomyrus brachyistius (assembly GCF_023856365.1). Classification (NCBI taxonomy): domain Eukaryota; kingdom Metazoa; phylum Chordata; class Actinopteri; order Osteoglossiformes; family Mormyridae; genus Brienomyrus; species Brienomyrus brachyistius. Next base: position 6,246,309 of record NW_026042306.1, on the reverse strand, counting down.
CACATTCATCACAACCAGGATATTTACACGCTTCACACATTCAAACAACAACACGAATCACTGCGTGGCAGGTACTATTCATTCACTTCCCTGGCAGGATTCAGTCCGCTACCAGGCTGCCCCCGGCAGAGCCGTGTTAACTGCCAGTTGCCAGTAACGGATCAGTTTCCACACACAACCTTATTTATACCCCGGTGGGGCAAATGCCAACCAACCGGCCTGTTTTCACTCCCTCGTGAAAACCCTTTCACTTCCTTGTGAAAGACCTGTGTCTCTGTAGACACCTGTATTTGCTTCCTTGCAAATACCTGTATTCACCTTCCTGTGAATACGAGGATCCTCCTGTGGATCGCAATCCACTAGCGCTTTTTCCAAAGTTTGTCAAACAGCACATATAGATACTATACAGACTTAAACATCGACTTGTGATTTAATAAATCAACTTACAATTTTTTTCCCTTCAATTTTGGTCCGTTGATCGGATTGGGATGTCCAGGCGTTCGTCCTGAGCCGGATCGAGTAACTTTTTTCCTCGCTCCTTGGCTGGCAGTGACGTCTCACCGCTCCATTCTAACAGGACACCTCGTTCCTCGCCGTCCGTGCGCTCTGGCTGCTCCCTTTCTCCGATCCCGGACGAGCCCCCAAATCTGTGGAAGAAATTTCTCAAAGTCTGATGTTTAAGTGTTTGACAGAACTTTATTATTCGATGAGCTCAAAGGGAACAGACACTCAGCAATCATGCGTCTCATGTTCTGCTCCCCGAGCAACAAATGCATACATCTTTTATGGCCTAAAATGCGACAGTCATCTGACAAATCAAGGACAAGTCGGATATCTGGACATTCCAGTTACTTCTGCCTTTCATCGTCCAGGCAGTTCAAAGAAAATTTGGCCATCTGGAGATACCAGTTTCTTCTACTTTTTCAAGGTCCACCTATCAGCTTAGAACAAGTCTATCTATTTGGGACTTTTTGCTATATTATTCTAGGACTCGTTGTTCTCTTTTTCTACATTTTATATTATCCAATACCATGCATTCATTTTATAATATCTTCATAATATAATATAATATCTTTGTACCATCAGACACACACTCTGTGTCACTGTGGGCTTCACTGCACAGTAATACACAGTTGTGTCTTCTGTCCTACTGTCACTGATGGAGAGGTTGGTGAGACATTGTTTTCTGTTCATATCCATTGAGAATCTTCCTTTAGGAGAAACCTTATCAAGTGCCTGAATCAGAAGTTCAGGAGCCTTTCTTTGGCTGCTGTACATAACGGCACACAGAGTAGAAGTTAGTAATACTAGGGCAGTATGTCAGTACATCTTTGTCTACCTCAGGTGAATTAATCAAAGGAGGCTGAACAACTTTTGATGCTTCCACTCCCACAGCAACATAAATAACTAAATAAAATATGAACAAAATTATGAATAAATAACAAAGAATATAAGGCTGTAAATATGCTGACAGAGGATTTCATTGACTAGTATTACTACTAGGGATGTCCCGATCAGGTTTTTTTGCCCTTGAGTCCGAGTCATTTGATTTTGAGTATCTACCGATACCGAGTCCCGATCCGATACTTCTATAATACATAAAAAAAGAATAAAGAAGAGCGAGGAAAGGATGTTCCTTATTTTTTATTTATTTCACCTTATTTTAACATTCAACAACTCTGTTAACAAACAGAGCACTTCTTTAAAGTAGCTTGAACAATCATGTAATAAATAACATAAATTCTTCACTTTTGGACTAGTGCAACAGTAAATATAAAAAAAAAAGTCTAATATAAAAACAAATAGCACCTCAACTTAAAATACCTGGCAGACATGTAAACAAATAAAAAAAATAAAAGTGCCACAGTGTTTGCAAAGACAGTAATGTGCTTTTAGGAACTGCACTCCTAACTCTTACTGTCATCACAGTAGTAAGTTTCACAGAAGGAAATGTATGTTTTTCTTAATGAAAACTAACATCTCTACCTTGTCAGGTTTGAGCCTGTTTCTGTTCTCATCAAGGACATTTGCAACGGCACTAAAAAGTCTCTCACTGTCCACAGAGCTGCAGGGGGCACTGAGATACTGGGTTGCAACAGCAGCCATAGAGGGAAACTGATTAGCATGTTCTTTCCAGTACTGAAGTGGGTCGCTTTTCTTAGGGGTGTTTTTTTCTGAGAGGTAGATCTGCACTTGAGTTTCTGCTGATGTGGTACTCACAAGCGCTGAAGCACTGCCTCCAGCAGAGTCCTCTTCATTGTTTTTATTCCCTGGTCATCATCATCCTCCCGAGACAGAACACGTCTGAGGACTAATGAGTAAATGAATGACTTAATGAATGCATGGGATTATAGTTTGTTTTAAATAACATCAATAAATGTTACAGTATAAAGTAATAAATAAAAATACAAACTACCTGTTATGGCAGGGATCACATCAGCTGCAGTTGCAGTCTCCCTGCTCACACTCTGATCAGCTCTTCAAAGGGGGATAGCAGATCAGCAGTCTTATTCATCAGCTCCCACTGGTGAACTGTCAGTGTTGCTGGTAGAGTGCACTCAGCTGCAAAGACACTAAGAGCACGTTTTTGTTGCAGTAGGCTCTGCAGCATGTAGGGGCTGCTGTTCCATCGTCTGCACATAAGAGAACATGATTCACTTTATTTTTGTGCAAATTAGGTGCAGAGCACATAATGTATTAGTGGCTTACTAAATCAAGTGTATGGGAAACAATAATAAAATAGAAATACATTAAAGAAAGTTACGAGAGGAATCTCACCTGTACATCTTGCTGTAGGCGCTTGATATCCATATTTAGGTCCATCTGTATGTCTTCTAGTCGAGAGTAGGCCAACGGGGAGTGTTTAAAATGGCCTACAATCTTCCTTGCATTGGCCAGGGTCTCCGTCACGCTGCGCTGAGACAGCAGGCCCTCATGCACACAGAGTTGACAGGAATGGGCGACACAGCCCACACTCGGCACTCCCATATCCCTCATAGCTTTCTTCATATTTGCCGCGTTGTCACGCAAAATTACGTGGACCCGTTGCTTGTCAATTCCCCAGTTGTTTATCATCTTTTCCACCGATTGCTGGATGCGCTCTGCGGTGTGCGATCCGCGAAATTCCTGGACATGTAGGATCGCACGGCGTAAAACAAAACTTGAGCCAATCCACTGTGCGGTAAGGCTTAGTAGAGACATGGGAGCTACGGACGAACTCCAGATGTCTGTGGTGAACAAAACATAGGGTACATCTGATAACAGGACAAGTAGTTTGTCAGAAATCTTCTTATAAAGGGCTGGCAGAGCTTTCTCGGTGAAATAGTGGCGAGACGGCATTTCAAATCGAGGTTCTACGTGCTCCATAAGCATAAGAAATCCAGGGTTCTCTACAAAGGCGAATGGCAGGTCACTCATTGCGATCATTTGTGCTATCTTGGCTGTGATGTCCTGTGCCTTCGCGCTGTCACGGGGCATTTTTTCTCTCCTCTTCAAACTCTCCTGCAGTGTGAGCTGACTCGTCTTCGGCTGGGTTGCCTGGGTAAACTCGCTGTATTGTGTCGGGTGTTTGTTTTTGAGGTGCTGTATTAGGTTTGTTGTGTTAAATGTAGCCTTTTCCTTTCCACCACTTGCAATCCCAAGTTTACATATCTCACAGTTTGCTATGGCAATGTTGTTGTCATCAACTAATATAATACCTCCAGACCGCAGACATACTCGCGCTTTCCGCTTCAAGCTGCTTCTGTGTTCTACTTTGCCGGCATTTAACCAATAGCGTCTCTGCAACAAAGTGATGTCATGCCGCACGCGTTGCTGTTTCTGTGTGGAGTCAAGAGGTCTAACTCTGGGCCACCGCATAACTATAGATGTGTTAAAAAATAATGAGAATATATATACATATATATCCGAATCCTGATCGGGAGCTAACGTCCGATTCCGATCGAGTCTGAAACCACGTGATCGGGCCCGATTTCCGATCACGTGATCGGATCTGGACATCCCTAATTACTACTAAAATAAACATGTCCAGGTTCATGAATTAACTAGTGATCAGCATCCTCGGTGATGAGTGCACTCACAATGATTATCCATCCATCCATTTTGCAAACCGCTTATCCTTCTGGGTCGCACGGGGTCCGGAGCCTATCCTGGAAGCTATTTGCATGAGGCAGGGAACAACCCAGGACGGGGGGCCAGCTCATCACAGGGTACACTCACACATCATTCACTCACACACATCTGACTAGTTTTAGATTTGGTAATTTTGCTGGAAATTATACATAACCTCAACCTAGCTGAGAAGCAGCACAATCTGGAGGTTACAAAGCAGGCTTATCTCTGCTTCTGCACTTAATTAGGTCAAAATCATGTCACTCCACTTTTTCTCATGATAAATGTTTGGTATATATATCGAGTCATACTACATTAAAAATGTCAGTTTTTTATTTGCAAGAGAAATCGGGATCATACTGGGTTTTGTGATAGAGTAGCCCCTGCCGTTCAGCTCTGCTGTGACAAACAATCATATGGATTATTGTGCCAAGTTTTTTGGAAAGACAGATGTTTGTTTATTTTTCATAAATATATGGGTGATTTATTATGGGACAGAATCATTCCAGTACAAATAATGTTTAAATAATCTGCTTATAGTAATCAAGTAGTCCACTTACAGCATTCATTTTGGGTCTTCTTATACATGAGAACATATGGAAAAAATTAAAACTGTAATATTTAATTTTTTACTGTACCTGTCATAACCTGCTCGTATTATCCTTGTGTGTGCCACGCCCCCTTATTAACCATGTGTTCTACCCCGATTGTAACCAGCTGTTTTCTGTCAGTTTGAATAGTCCTGTGTATTTAGTCTGCGTTCAAGTCTGTTTCCCCAGCCCGGTCATTGGCGTTGCCTACCGTGTGTGCCTTGCCTTGTCGCTTTGTTTAAATAAACCTCGTTTCCTGGATTCCCGTCTGCTTGCTCCTGATTCCCCGTTCCCTACTGCTCACAGTCGTCACAGTACCTTGATCACCCTATTTTGTCTTGCAGTGACCTACCTACTTCTGGCTAGCTACCTGAGGCCAATGTGGCATGCAAGGAAAATATGATGGGAAGAAGAAAGTCATTTTCTCTCAATGACAAATATAGCCTCATCAAAGCTTATGACTTCCATGCTTATCGCTTCTATAAAACTGAATTTAATAAACATAAGGATATGACGAATTCATGCAGATTACTAACTTCTGGCCGTCACAATTCTGGCTCATACAATTGTGGGCGTAAATAAATGTCCACATAGTGGTGAAACTCCGGCATCCATGACGTATGCCCTACAATAACATACAGTATGTTGCTGTCATAATAAACTTAACTTAAATGAGACGGTCAGTATGATTTTCTGGAGAACAAATAATCACATAGATTAATCAAACCATCAGTAAAATAGTTAATAAATTAACCTACAGAAAAATATTGTTGTAAGTGGCTGCCCTAATCGCATCGCTATATCATTGAAATAGCGATATGACACTTTCTATCACAAAACAAATGTATGCTAGTGTTATCGTGGACGATTGATATGGCACAACCTTATTGCTAATACTTAAAGTCCATCCATCCATCTTCCAAACCGCTTATCCTACTGGGTCGCGGGGGGTCCGGAGCCTATCCCGGAAGCAATGGGCACGAGACATGGAACAACCCAGGACGGGGGGCCAGCTCATCACAGGGTACACTCACACACCATTCATACACACATGCATTCCTACGGGCAATTTAGCAAGTCCAATTAGCCCCAGCATGTCTTTGGACTGTGGGGGAAAACCAGAGTACCTGGAGGAAACCCCACGACGACATGGGGAGAACATGCAAACTCCATGCACATGTGTCCCAGGCGGAGACTCAAACCTGGGTCCGAGAGGTGGTGTGAGGCAACAGTGCCGCCCCATACTTAGTACATGTACAATATAATAATCTATGCCACAAATGTGTCTGCTGGGGTGTGGCACGAGTAAATGGTGTCCTGTAGTTGTGTTCTGGGCATACAGCAGCTCTGGATATAACGGACTTTGGATATAACAGACTCTTGTGCCAGGTCCCTTGAAGTTCGTTATAATGGGATTTTAGTGTAGTTAAATATTGCGCACCTCATTACAGCCCGTCGCAGGGCACACTCACACACCATTCACTCACACATGCACTCCTACGGGCAATTTAGCAACTCCAGTTAGCTCACATATGTCCCAGGTTTCGCTGGCTTTGAACGCAGTAATTCACTGTAACAGAAAACGCAGATCCGACTGTACCATAAAGTCTTCTACGACAGTCCTTCACGACATGAGACCTATCAAGCAGCAACATGTCGTCTTTCCGAGTGCGCATGGGTACGCATTCTTGGAACAGAATGACTTAAGACAGATCGTGCAGCACTGTCAGTACCCTTTGCGTGCTGGCTGCACAATCTGTCTTAAGTCATCTTGCTCTCGCGAGGTTTTTGTACCATGTGACATGGTGACATGTGGTGACATTTTGCAGTGCTAGACAAAAAAATCTAACCATGATGCATTGCATCAGGACCAGAATGCATTGCTTTAAGACAGGGCTGTAAGTGGCTGCATGAAGTTGAACGCACCCTATTTTTTTCTTGTTGCCAATAGCAACCTATGACCACACCTAAGATTGGTGACAGAGAACATTTGGAATCAACACCGGGGGCATTTCAGATTTCAGCACAGACGGTTTGATTGTTACACTCTGGCAATAGCATCAAGATAAGTGTTATTAGCCCAATAAATCATGAAAACGAGGTTTAACATTTTCTACATGAAGGGCAGGGAGATTATCAGTCAATGTGTATGATTTAGTGTTGTTTTGTGCTATAGTATAGGCTGAAACCTGTGATTATCATCAAAAACAAAATGCGGTAATCGTAAGTATTAACAGGAATGTTAAATCTGCATTTGCATGATTTCAGAAACTACTGAGAGGTATGAAGAGAAAGGATGACATCACTAGTTTCTTACACACAAAGAGGAGGGATCAGGGAGGAAAAGCAGACGTAGTTGCGGATGGCGAAAGAGGAGAAGGAGCAAGAAGAAGAAGATCAAGCTGAGCCAGGGCAAGAAGGTGAAACAGGTAAGCAGCAGAGGAAGTATGAATAGACATACACTCCAAAGCTGAGGTGCTTGGGAGGAGAGACTGTGAGTTCCTTGGATTTGATGTATTTTAACCATATATGGTACATGCAGTATTAGAGAATGTAACACCTGCAAATGTATAAAGAAACGGCTTTGATTTTGCCACCCCAACTGATTTCCATGCCACCCCATGCCACCCTAAGAAAATTTCTCTTGATCCGCCCTTGTCGGTGAACAAGGGAATGTTACCTGGCTAACTACCCCCAGGTAGCTTACATGCCCTCCCTTAGGCTGCTTTCCTCACACTGTTCAGTGAGTAAAAGTACTTTCAGCATGAGGAAGAGCAGACTCATAACTTTAACCCTGCAGCTAAGATAATTGCATATTACAGCTTAAATGTAGCTTGAATGTTTCCTGGTCAACATTAGACAGAGGAATACAAGCCAGCTAACCCCTAGTCAGTGCCCCCCCCCCCCCAGCAGAGACACCGGGTTGGTCTCATAAGCTCTTGATCTGAGCTTCTCCGAAGGGATGTTGAGGCACACTGTTGAGGCTCTTCAGGTGGTGGGCCGCCCTGAAGATGGGCCCCAGTCAGCAGGAGACAGCAGGTCCATCCAGAGCAGACTACAGAAGCAGGGATCAGGAAGAGGAATCCTTGAGATCCTGGGGTCCCCCACACATTATCAAGCAGCACGAAATGGCACTGAATAATAAACGCATATGTCTGACACACTTGTCCTTTTTTAATTACAAATACTATATTGGGAAAAGAAAAATAACCTCTTCCTTTTGAATGCAGATTGAAATATTGTTATTTACATCTAAAATGGAGTAATGGAAGCCCCTAATCTTGAGGTTTTAAGTAACTACTTCCATTAATATTATCTTCAGCAGATCAATTAGAACCAACTTCTATATTGGATTTATCTGTGTGTATGGAGCCACCATTTTCAGAGTTACTGTGTGTTATGTCTGCTGTACAGCCCTGATGTGGTAGCTGCTGAAATCATTCACTGGGGCTAAGCAGAAACAGCAGTGTACTCCAACACCTTAACCTCCAGAAAGAGCCATGCAGCTCAAAGCCACGCAGAGAAAGTGTTGCATCAAAGGAAGTTCAAAATGCCTGATCGTCATGAGAATTTCTCCACAGGGATCAATAAAGTGTTATTATTATATTTCAGGCTTACCTGGATTAAAGGGCATGTTGTTAGTGTATAGTGCTTAGAATGTTTAATTACTCTTATTTTCTTAACTTACATAATAGATGAGCCATCATATCCTTAATGTGTATTGATATATGCAAAGGGAGGAGAAGGGAACAGACCCAAGATGCAGAGTAAGAGCTAATGTTGAGTAAAATAGCATTAGAGAAATAAAATTTACAATAAATTCATGGTTTTTGTCAATGGTTAACCAAAATCTTTTGGTTATATATGACCCAATCCACCAGATTAAATTATACCACAAGTAAGTGTTACGCGTAGTTAGGAAATTATCTGCTGCTAGAACTAAAAGTTAGTCTTCATGTACAAACGTCTATGAACTGTGGTTTTCGTAGGTATTACATGCTTATACCCAGATACACTATATGGATAAATGCTTTGGGACACAGGAGCCAGGCCATGTCCAACATTAATGCCTGACCTCACAAATGCTCTTCTGGATGAATGGGAAAAAAATCCCACAGACACCCTCCAAAATCTTGTGGTCAGCCTTTCAGGAACATTGGCAGCTGTTATAGCTGCAAGGGGGGACCAACTCCACATTGATGCCTAAGGATTTCATAGAATTTCCTGTAGGTATTGTGGCCAGATGTCCCAGTACTTTTGTCCATAGAGTGTAGCTGGAAGACTCAGGTTAGGCTCAGCTGATGTGCTGCAGTGTCGGCTTAGTTTGCAGTGGCTTACAGGAGTTGTGCCAAGTGCGGCTTATGCACGGCAATCAGGGTGTTGGCAAAAAGTAAGAGGAACGATTCATTTATGCTACCATTGGCCCAGTTACGCTCAGGCCTATGGTTGCATATCATAAGGCAACCGGTAAGGGTCCATGAACTAAGTTTTCCCGTTTTACAACAACTCTGTACATAAATAAGGAGCCTACCGTCCATTTTTGTGTCAATAACATATTTATTCACATTATGATTTTTTATGATGAGGTGTTAAATAAGCTGGCTCCAATTTAGAATAGCGTTCTGTTTTTCAAATATTATGTATAAAATAATAAATTATGTCAATTTTATTAACATATTAAGATGTTTTGTTATCATATTTATGATATTTACACTGTAAAAATATCCATGCTCTTACAAGACAAAGTACTGTATTTTGATTATACTAAGTATGGCGTCAAATTAGTGCCAAAAGTCGTGCGCATAAAAACCAGCCGCGCATGCGCTCGCGAGCAGAAAATCCATGCTCTCTACGCGCTCGCGATTGCACAGCACTCGCTCGCTCGCTCGCTCGGCGTTAAATTAGTGCCAAAAGTCGAACCACGCGCGTGTGTGCGCTCGCGTGCTGAAAACTCATCCCCTCTACGCGCGCGTTCGCTGGACCCTATCTACGCGCTCGTGTCTGCTCAGCGCTCGCTCGCTAGACAGGAAGAATTTTGACACTTTGGAGGCGGGAACAGTGGCTAATGGCTCCGCTTATTTGATTGTTTTTTTTTTAAAATATTGACTACTATTTGCTATTTGCTTTGGTAGAAGATAAAGATAATTGACCAATGGATGTGGGATTCACACTGTCATGATGTCGGAGCAAGTAAGTCTTACACTTCACATGTTCACATGTTTTAGAGATTCTGTTTTCATATTCCACGTTAAGGATTGGAATCGCGTGTGTCTTAATTAAAGCAGAGCTTGAAATTCAATGCGGTATAGCTGGTATCTCGTGCAATATTATTTATTCACAGTCTGCTATCATAATTTGGGAATTTCCCGCTTCGTCTTACCGTATATAAAAGAATAGGCCAATGTACGGTAAATTGCATTGTGAATAACATTTCTTAATACAACATCACAAAGCCAATTTAATAAATTTAAATCCTGGGAAGAGCGCTCCTCAGATATTAGTTCTCGGGTTAGTGTTAACAGACTATAGGCGAAACCACCTTAAGTGCTATCTGTTAATGTTTATTAAATTAGCATTAGAATGGAGAGGTTTTTAATATCTTTTGTCCTTGTAGCTGCTAAATACACTCATTATTAGGCCACTTAAAAAAATTGGTTCTCGTCCTTTTTTTTGGAGAGGGTGGGTCGGGCGGGAGGGATTATTTATTTATTTATTTATTTTTACAAATTTTAATTGTTTGAACTTTCAAATATGTAAGAAAATACATATTTGAAAATACATACAGAAGAGAGCAGACCTACTTAGTACGCCTCCTCAGTTCTTCCAGTTTGTTGCGTTTCAAATATATTAAATGTAAGAAAACACAAGAATGTAAATGTATCTCATAAATGCCTTCCCAACTATGGATTTGGATACTTTATGCTGATGTTTCATGTGAATATAAAAATGATACTATTTGAAACCAATATTCTGTTTGTCATTCCCATTCTAAATGAACAACCAAGATTTTAAAATATATATCTAGAAAGTGTATTAAAACATCTTAAAACACGAGGAATTTACAAAATACAGGAACCTGAATGGTTGAACAAGGAAATGCAACTCTACAAACAAGTACTTAAGAACATGTACCACATAACTTCCCCAGATTTAAATCTTTGCACCAGCCCATCTCAGGTAGAGTCAAATTTAGGTTCATTAAACCATTCCAAGACTAGGATTACACAATGTGGATCAATCGTTGATGTGGAATGCGCGGGAAATTCAAATTTCGTCATTCTGGGGCATTTTCCATGTGATTTTTACGAAGAAAAAAAGAATTAATTCGGGTCGGAGGCATTTCAGTGGGTCGGGCGGGGACGAGAACCAATTTTTTTTTTTAAGTGGCCTTAAAGCCATAAAGTTGTCTGCCTGCTACATTGGAATCTCCACTGAGTGTTTTTGGTGGATTTTATTTAACTTTATATAAAATGTATCATCATACATGAACAAGCACCTCACAAAACAAAAACATTTCATTTTCATAATTAAAACTTTTCAATGGTAGGCCTAGTGTGTTGATCAGAGACAAGATCTTGACACCTCATTAACTATAATTTGTTCTGTGAACAGCTCAGATACCACCTTCTCGAAAGTCTTCTGCATAAAATAGAAATGGGATTCAGCGCGACTCCACTAAATTTGGATTACCTGGAGTTCCTTTGTCATCAGGAGCTGTATCTTCTGCAGGCCCTGTCTAATCACATTGAAGTACCTCCTGCTATCACCCTGGCTTTGCAAGAGCTCTTTGACCTTGTGAGGGCACATCTGGAACGTCCAGCCCCATGTGTCACACAAGAAGTCACTGCCACCAAAGGACGACCCAAGATTTTGATTGAAGAACAACGTTTGAAAGAAATGCTCCATACACAACTTGCTGTGCCTTGCATAGCCACACTGATGGGTGTTTCAAGAAGAACAATCTTAAGAGGAATGAAAGAGTATGAGCTCTGTGTTAGGGACACATATAATTCCATCCGTGGTGAGGAACTTGACAATTTGGTTTCTTCTGTCAAGAATGATCTACCAAATGCAGGCTACAAGATGGTCAGAGGGAGGCTGCAGTCAATGGGCTACAGGGTTCGGTGGAGAAGAGTTGCAGCCTCCATGCATAGGGTTGATTCCATGGGCATCATATCAAGGTTGTCAAGTCTTGGCTGTGTTGTACGCAGAATGTACTCTGTACCAGGGCCCTTGTCTCTGGTACAACGTGGACACAAACCACAAGTTGATCCGGTTTGTATTAACAGCAAATTCATTTGAAGTTTGTTCATCTACAGCCCTGGGTGGATTGGTGTGAGGTGGTGGTGGGGCTTTGGAGAAGATTTCCTGCCGATCAACACTGGCAGCTTATATCTATGTGTCATGGAGGTCTCGGGACTCACAGATATTCAGAGACATGTGGATAGTTTACCAGTGTTTTTCAGCAGGAAATAGTTATTACTACAAATTGTCACCCCCCCCCCACAGAAACTGGATCTGGCTATAGTGGGAAAATCTTTGTTTTTTTATTATTTGTGAGAACTTGACAGCCATTAAATTGCTTTCAGCAAAGTAAACAAAACTTGGAAAAAATATATGCTCATTCACCAGCAGTTTCTAATCTGGGGTCTAAAGTGGTCAGGCTTGCAAGTGTATTTGGTTATTTGTCTATCCTAGCCTGTTGCAGTGTATATTTCCTGTATATTTTGCATATAAAAATGTTGTATGTTATGTCAGTGCTTAATATTATCATGTAGTCTTCATGAACTTTGTTTTAACCCGACTTAATGGCTTTCTTCATCTTGGCCAGGGACTGCATTTGAAAAGTAGCCACTTGACTAAAACTGGCACGTTTTCAGAAATGCCAGCAACAATAGTGATAATGAACACCCCTCTAACTGACTCTCAGTTGGTTTAGAAAAAAGACTTTTAAGAGAAAAGAAAGCCTTCCTTTGGTTTTGCATTTTTCTCTTTTTTGTTAGCTGTGCACATCATATCAGAAGAATACATCACAATTAAATTAGTTAAGAAATAACAGATTACGTATATACAATATTAAGGCGATAACAACAACCCTCACTGTCTCTTGGTGCTGGTTCAGACAGGGCATTCTGCAGCAGGGACACCACCCGTAAATCTCCCTATCACAACAGCCCACACAACAGAATAACATTAGCGTTTGATTCAGTAGGGCTAGTCCGGGTCTGGAAAGCAGTTGGGCCAGATTTTCAAACCAAGAAATTTAGCTGGGCCAGACATTTTCAGCGGCCCAGTAAGCAGCAGGTAATGGCATTTTAAACAAACACAAATCAAGGTACATTATTTTAAAAAGATACAACTGAACAGAATCTGAGAGCAATATTTTTTTTCCACTTCTGCAATAAGAAAAATATTTTGGTCGTATCTGACCTAGACACATCTCAAAGTGCATAAAAAGAAAAATTGGGGAAAAAAAGGGAAAAACTGCCTATAATCATCATCCGCTTATACTGTAGTGATCCATTTCACCCACACAGGCATGATCACCATAAGCGGTTTCCACATTATTGTCGAGGTGACTATTCACTTTACCTCTGCTTTCTCCGACATCTTCCTGATTCTGCCGCCAACAAGGGGCTCATAGGGTGGAGACTGAGGGTGTTAAACAGACCAATCTTACTTTTGTCCCTGAATGCAACAAATAATGTTGTATTTATCTGTCAAAAGTCCAGCACCAAGAAAAGCAACAGAGCGATGATAGAAACTGCAATAATAATGGAAGTGCGCCGCCCTACAGGGAAGGAGGAGTGATGGGAGTCCAGGTGGTGGCTAAGCGTGCGTGGGGAGAGGCGTCGTACTGTGAGGCTTTATGAACTTCCGATGGGGCAGTGCTCTCATACAGGGGGGAGCCTTAGAGGGGCACTGTGGCCGCGTGCGAGAGCCCTGGGTAATGAGTGGTAGAGCTGCGCAGGAACTGAGAGCCCAAGCTGTTGTACATTCCACTGGACTGGGAAACTGGAGTGAGCGAGGAGGAGCTCATTGACCACAAACCGGGATACTGGCTGTGTGTGAGCAATGGGGTGGAGATTAAGGAAAGACGTTAAATCAGCATGCAGTGTTGCCTGGAAAAAACAACAAATAGTGTCACTGTACTAAAACAATATCAAAATAATGCCTATTTTTTATTCATTTTACTTGTAGAGTGCAAAGTACAAAGGAAAACAAAGAGTAACTATGCTGAAATAAATCAAAGCATGTCCCAGAATGCAGTGATGGGCCTGAATGGATCAGGACAGAAGAAGGTGAAAGACCTGTTAACGAGGTGAGACGATGCAGACACAGGCCGGGATGTGGGTATAGGCGAGAACAAGAGGGAAGACGGGGGCCCGAGACTCAGCATGGGGGCAGGTGGGGGAGGGGAGGCACGGGCTCACCTGGAGCTGCTCCCGGAGGTGCCGCTATGACTCATGGGTAACATGCCGGAATGGGACGGCACCTGTAGGCTGGACCAGTTGTCATGGGACGGCAACATGGACAGACAGGTAGACGAGGTGTCTGAATAAGCAGCTGCAAGTATAAAACAATAAATGAAGCAGGTATGTGGTGGGCAGTGTCCTTAATATGGTCAGTACAGAAAAGGCATGTCATCATGTTATGTATATACTACCTCCAGTTACTTAATGCCTAACTTTAATACATTGATTGATTTGTTCACTGCTGTAGCCTGTGTCAACTTTCCTTTCAGACAGATGTAAAGTCCTTTCTGTTTTTGTTCTGCTGAGTTTCTTTTGAACAGCATATGGCTGAATTCTGTTAAACCTCAGACTGAAGAAAATTGTGTTAATTGAAAAGCAAATATCAAAAACTCAGTCCGCAGGAATGTTTTTCAGAAGATTTCTGTGGACTTTTGGAAATTTCACGAAATTCCATCGCTCGATTACATAAACACTGAGTGAGATTTCATTGCCATTACTGCAACGTATGAAGAGGATTATGACTTATTACTTTAGGTTATCGGACTGAGTGAGTTTTGGAAATTTGCTCTTCAATCGATAACTGAAGCAGGGCTGCGAATGCAGAGGTTATATACGTCGCATATCAACAGAACTGTATGTGTATGTCTTGTCTTAATTATTTTGATTAAATGTCTGACTATTCCCAGTATGTGTGGACATACTTGGCCAAATAAAGCTGATTCTGATTCAGTCAGAGGGTAATCGTCGGTGTGCTGTACTATCGTGGTGACCCACAGAGAAAGCTTAGGACCATGATTTCAGTGTGCGCTTGTGTGAGGGGATAGGCAGGGCGGCTGCTCACTGGGTGATGCACTCCTGTGGGTATAGGGGCTGGGATAGGGTGCGGAGCGGTTACTCCTCAAGGAGGAGTAACGGTCACAGCTGTGGGGGGAGGAGAGGGAGAGGGTGCTCCCAAACTGGGGGTGTGGGTTTGATGAAGAGCAGAGAGACCCTGAGCCTGGGATGAACCAGCTGCCTACTGAAACGAAAGCGGATAAAGACAGAAACTAGAACCTCAAACTAAACAACACAAACAACAATATCAAGTTATATTCAATCATTGAACAGTTATATACTTAATCTAAACAATAGTAATAAATATCGCTCCGGGCAATTTAGCAACTCCAATTAGCCTCAGCATGTTTTTGGACTATGGGGGGAAACCGGAGGAAACCCCACAACGACATGGGGAGAACATGCAAACTCCACGCCCATGTGACCCAGGCGGAGACTCGAACCCGGGTCCCAGAGGTGTGAGGCAACAGTGCTATCCACTGCACCACCATGCCACCCCCTGCTATTTCATTGTATAAAAAGAAACTTACTGTACTGTACAATAAAGTATTTCAGGATGCTGTGGACTGTGTTTGTGGGTGAGCTGCAGCTGCATGTTCCTTACATTTTTTTATCAACACCAGCACCGTGAGGTTTGGCCTGGACTGGGTCCTGTCCTGCATGGTTGAAGGCATGTTGACTGATGGTGTGTTCTGTTGGATCCCACAGAAAGGAAATGGGAATCCCATTTGGATCAGATGCTGACAGTTGGAAAAAAATCTTATGTCTGTGTGTTATGAAGGAATATCAATAAATGTTTCTGAAAGGGGATGACTCATTTGGTAATTATTTACGGCTTATGTTATGGCTGCCAATGTACAGTCTTTACTGAAGTCTGACTTCTTTCGAATCACCTTTAACATAGATTGGACACTCTCTATGCAATGTGCAATGTGCAATACTTATATAGATGGTAAATGTTTACCTGCTTGCACAGATGGTTAATTATTTTTTTCTTATTTCTTGCTGCCATCTCGTGGCCAAAAGTAGGTACTGCAATTTCGTTTTTTTTTTTACTCTTTATACTGCCGTCTTGTGGCAAAATGTGAATACTGCAGTTTGTAAACAATTAAATGATTTCTTCCCGAAATACAAAAATTATTTTCCCACAGTGTACTAGCAGCTTTGTGTGGCAATTGTTTATATTAAAAATACATTGGACCAAGTCAAACTATTTTAATGAAGACTTAACACCAAAAATGGGCAAAAAAAACCACAACCTGCTAGTAGACTGGGAAAATAATTTTTAAATTTTCTTGCTGCCATCTCGTGGCCTAAAGTAGGTACTGCAATTTCGGGAAGAAATCATTTAATTGTTTTTAAACTGCAGTATTCAAATTTTGCCACAAGACGGCGCTATAAAGAGCGAAAAAACATTATTTTACTAAACAAAAACAGTTTTTTTACGCAATAAAGCAATTTTAATATTGTTTCACTTTCCAAAAAAGTTTTCATCAATAATTACCATATAAAGCGGCCACAGGACCGTGGGAAAATCATCAATTTAATGTCAAAATTGCAATTATGGGGGAAAATGATAATCTGAATATTCTCATAAGGCCAGCAGAAGGTAGTATGTAAAATTAACAACTATTTTCCTTGTACTGGTTTGTAATTCTGCTAAGGCCCCATGGTATTAATAATTTGCCCCATCTTGCTCTCCATAAAGGCAAGAACGAGCTTGGGGGTCACAGTGAAGAGACTGCTACCTTGAGGCCCCCAGGGTTTTCAGGTCTTGTTCAAAAGCCTGTGGACATGTGGCTATTCTGCCAATTCCGAGCACGAACCGTCGACCTTCTGATCACAGCCACAGAGTCTTAGTCTGCTGAGCTACACACTCATTATATGTATTTCACTCTTCTGACCCTTATTCTTAAGTTGTTGTAGTGTTTCCATCATATGTAAGAGGGCCTGCCCATCAGAGTAATGTACATCCTGTGACATGTATTGACTATCAAGAGAAACTGAAACATGGTGTATTAGGCTGTCAATGAGTATTGGACTAGGGCGAAAATCTGTCTGATAATCTATCTATTAACTGGAAGAGTACAAACTGGAGACAGATCCCCTAATACAGAGGGATTAACGTCTGTGCCACATCCAGAACCATTCAGTGTAGGAGTCTGGTGGTTCTACTGGATACTGACAAGTACCCAGCCCCTTTGTTCCCTCTGATAATCATCAGTCCTCCTCTGAATGCCTTCACCACTCTATTCCTGAATAGGTACACATTTAGATATGCTAGCAAGATCAAGGTATTGGGATAACCGCTGTTCAGAGAGTTGCAGTGAAAACCATCATACACAGCGGCCCTTTCTGGATAAGATTACCTCCCTCTGATCTAACGGGTAAAAATCAAAGCAAGGTGCATTGCAATGTCTGACACCCAGCACACTACAGCATATAAAATACAGGTATCCATCGACGTCCGGATTTGGAACCAGGACCACTTGTTGCAAGTCAATTTGGGCGTATCTCATGTTATACGAGAGAGGCAAGACATTAAGGACAGTATACACAGCACTGAAATAATAATGTACATATTAAACCACAGCACTTAATAAACAGATACTGCACTTACATTTCACAAAAAATAAATAAAGCACAGATTGCACTAAGAAATCAAAAGATGCATGTGCTAGCAAACAGTGGGAGCTGAGGAAGAAGCAGTGGTGAAATACTTTATTGTACAGTACAGTAAGTTTCTTTTTATACAATGAAATAGCATACAGGGGGCGGCATGGTGGTGCAGTGGTTAGCACTGTTGCCTCACACCTCTGGGACCCGGGTTCGAGTCTCCGACTGGATCACGTGTGTGTGGAGTTTGCATGTTCTCCCCATGTCATCGTGGGGTTTCCTCCGGGTACTCCGGTTTCTCCCGCACAGTCCAAAAACATGCAGAGGCTAATTGGAGTTGCTAAATTGCCCGTAGGTGTGCATGTGTGAGTGAATGGTGTGTGAGTGTGCCCTGCGATGGGCTGGCCCCAAATCCTGGGGTGTTCCCTGCCTCGTGCCCATTGTTTCTGGGATAGGCTCCAAACCCCCCGCGACCCAGTAGGATTCCAGTGGTTTGGAAAATGGATGGATGGATATACATACAGTCGTACCTGCGGTTCATGAATGCTGCGGTCTTTTGGTTTGCGACAAAAAATGTTGTGGAAAATTATGCATTGATTCGCGCACAAAATTCGCTTGACGAATAGATTCCTGGACCAGATTCCTTTTTCATGCTAGTGTAGCACCGGCAGAGCGCATGTACCAGCATGCCCCGCTTTCAATTGTAAACAGAAAGATCAGAACAGGCAACCAACAAGCACCGAACCCAAATTCACAGATGCTGCACTGCAAGATGCACATGCAGTGGATGATTTACACACGCTAAAAACACGTGAGGATCAAACCGGGTATACACATGACATGGGCAAACAATAGGGAAATGCAACTATTAATATTAACAACAACAATAAAAGGAGTTAAATGACTGTTAATAAAGACAAAGGTGTGGATGCGGGTCTTCGCTGCAACTCCCTATTTAGATTACTGATTGGCTGAAGAGTCCTCACCCCTGGGTGTGACCTACAGATTACCACAAAAACCTGCATACACACCGGCCCTTTGCGGATAAGATTGGACACCCTTGTGTAATTGTTATTCTAGAAAAAGTGACAGAGTAGGATTCGTTACAACAGGAGGGAATCTGCGCCAAGATTTTTCATTGGCTTGGCTGAAAAATATTTAAAATGTAATAAAAACAGTGATACTAATGAGTAATATAACAGTGAAAGTATGAGCCCAGGAAATATTTATTATTATTTTTTAAATTTTAATTACATTTTTATTACATTGAAAATGAAAGTGAAATGTAATTACAAGAGTCTGCAAAATTAAAGCCGCCGCTCCACCTTCTGGTCATTGAAAGGTACTACTCTCCCCACAGGAAATGCCTACTGTGTGCCTTTCGTGACTTGGCAAATGAAGAAATGCATTTAGTTGTTCCAAAGGCATTGCATAATTACACAGAATCGATTTCACCCACAAAATTACTTTCTTTCATTCATGAAATGCATTTTGTCCAGAAAATGACATTCTTCCATTTAGTTCCGGTCTGTTTCAAAGGAGATGCTGGAACAGTTACGTAAGCTACATTCGGAATTTAAATCATAATGTTGTCAGATGTTCATCTCAGAGTGACATTTTCCACAGCAAGGATTATCTATGAATCTGTATAATTTACGTTTTGTTTTAAACTTAGCAAATCAGTACTCAGAATGTTTTCCCGCCTTGCAAGATCAGCACAAATCATCATTTGGAACTTGTCCACCTCCATCCAGAACAATGCCAAGGTGGCAATGTTGGGTGCATCGGCCAGGACCCCTGGTGAGCCAGTTCTCCCTCTATGATATTATCTACACTCCCAGTGTTGCTGCTGACCTTAGCCACATTGAGACCAGGTCCCAAGTCACTGGCTACATCGGCCCAGATCAACTCGATGCTGCTCTGAAGGGGTGTGAAGTTGTGCTAATTCCTGCTGGAATGCACAGAAAGCCCAGAATGACTCACGATGATCTCTTTAACACCAACACCACCATCATGGCCACCCTGGCTGACGCCTGTGTCAGCAAGTGCCCTGAACCAACCCTGTAAACTCTGGATGGCATATGCAGGATTCACATTCTCTCTTCTGGATGCTATGAATGACAAAGAGGGGGTGTGGAGTGTGTGTTTCTGAGGTCTGAGGAAAGTGAAAATACTTCTCTACCCCTCTCCTCCTTAGGAGACATGGAATTGAGAAGAACCTGGGCCTTGGCGAGCTCTCCACCTTTGATGAGAAGCTGGTGACAGAGGCTTTGGGCTTGAAGTTGACGGCCTCCATCATGTAAGGGGAGGATTTAGTGCTGCTCAAGGGCAGCCCCACAAAAATGGACCGTGACAACCTGGAGCAAAAGTAAAAAGACAGTGCTTCTCACGCAGGCTTTTTGCAACATTTTCTCTGTTCTGCTTTTCTAGGATCTAAATATTCCTGGAATGATGGGAAAGAGCAGGATCTAGCTGTGGCTAACATCAACTGTGAATCCCACCTTTCAGTGTCCCAAAAGGGGAGAGGGCACAGGGCCAGTGTCCCACCCACCCTTCCCCTTGGTTCGCCCTCTCTTGCCTGGGCTGGGGCTCGGAGGGGGGGGGGGTGGGAGGGGCGCCTGCGGGTTGATGGTCCTGTGTCCCCAGTCTCGTCTCGTCTATCGCCTCCCCTGATGCATGCCTGGAGTGCGCGCCTTTGGGGGGGGGGGGGGGGGGGTTCTGTCACGCCAAGCTCTTCCAATGCTTGTGTGTGCCACGCCCCCTCATTAACCGTGTGTGCTGCCCCGATTGTGATCACCTGTTTCCTGTTATTTCGGCTTGTCTTGTGTCTTCAGGTCTGTTTCCCCAGGTCTGTCATTGATGTTTGTACCTTGTGGTCCTTGTAGTTCATGCTTTCCCCATTAAAGCCCCGTCTTTTGAATCAAAGGCTGCCCGACTCGTGATTCCCCGCTTCCTGCTTGCTCGCTCACCAAGGTGTCCCATTATATAGAATACCTGGATGATGCGCAGGCATGCAGAGTGGAGTTTCTGCCGAATTCAATTTACAGAGCTAAAAGCCACTTACCAGACAATCAGAAAATACCATTTGTTGTTTCCAAGTAAATTGCAAAATAAATTCCTGCCCTTCCTTGAATAAAAGTCCCGTTCATTGGGTGAAGGTGGCTACATTTGATTAACTGGTGGATTGTTATGGAAATGTAGCATGAAAGCAAGATTAAAGTAACCTAAATAGCATCTGAATTGTCGTACTGATTTCAGTCAGAAGTAGTGAGGTGGTCTTGTTCTCAGAAAAGATGCAGGATGAGTCTTCAGAATTATCCTTTCTCCTGCAACTGGCCCACTGTGTCTCCAAGGCACAGTAATAATTATTTCAGTGTCCTATTTCTGTGTTGGAGATGTTCAAAACCCGAGACTTCAAGTTCCTATTCAGATCTGCACTCCACTATTCCTCTAACACTGGCTGTCCAAAAGTTTTCTTTGGACTTCTGTCTGTACCAATGCATCTTAGTGACAGTGGAGTCTTGGTAGGATCAGTGAATGGTCGCCATCTCTCCTTCACTCACTTCAGTTGCTACATTCTGACTCACTTGGCCTTCACAGAGCCCATGTGAGGAATGAGAGCCCGGTGTGATGTCAGGTCAACACAAGAACACTGGAGTTAAACGCAGCAGATAGCAGAGCCAGGTGGCCGCCAGCATGGTTCAGACTGAGGAGGAAGTGCCAGTAGGGACCTTCTCCGGTACCCTAAGCCCCTCCTCACTGCTGCACTGTTAGGGCCGCGATATACTTCATGCAAGGCGACGTATTCACAACACGACTCACAAGCAACAGGACTCACACGCAACGCGAGCAATGTACTGACTTTACTTGCACGCGTAGATTACGTCTATCCACCAGGGGCAATGCCAGAAAATCGGCAAATTGGCTATTTCATTTCCGGTCTCACTTGTTTTGTATGATGTTGTGACATGAAATGAGGTACAGTCGCTGCCTCCACAGTGATTGAGTTGCACGTTTTTTAATATTGCTGCTGCATTCTTTGTATTCTAACCACTGCTCCACATCATACTCTGCTCTGCCACATATGATTTTGCTACCCCATGTTAAATGTTACAATGTATATTGTTAGATATCTCGTAGTAAGTTAGTATTTTGTAATTATAGTTCATGTCCACCAGGGGGCCTAACCCTAACCCTTAACCTAACCACAAAACAATGTATACTAGTGTTATGGTGGACGATTGACATGGCACAACCTTATTGCTAATACTTAAAGTCAACTTTACATAATTAAAGCAACTATTATTAATAGTCAGGCATCTGGTCAGGTAAAGTTGGATTAGTACACGTAATAGGCCTAATCTATACCACAAGTGTGTCTGCTGGGGTGTGGCATGAGTAAATGGTGTCCTGTAGTTGTGTTCTGGGCATACAGCAGCTCTGGATATAACGGACTTTGGATATAACAGACTCTTGTGCCAGGTCCCTTGAAGTTCGTTATAATGGGATTTTAGTGTAGTTAAATATTACGCACCTCATTACAGTATCTTTGTTACACATCTCCGCTCCCTCCCCCAACCCGGCTCGTAAGAGAGAAACAAGCTCAGGGCTGCCACTAATTCTGCGGGATGGTGAGTTGTATTTTTACGCACTTTGTTTTTAGTTGTTTCTATACCGGCAAATTAGACTCCGGACTCCTCATAATATGTCCTGTGCATCTCTTCATTGCTAATAAGCAGTACATATTGAACTGATAAAGGATTCAGTCTATTACAGAAGTAAAGCGGTGTACACCCATTTAGTATCCTATAACTTCACATGTAAAGTATAAATGACGACTGTTAGTTACTTGTCAGCTATGTTGATTTTTAAGACCAGCACATAAGATTAAAATAGTTCCTCCTTAAACAAACCTGGAGAAGGTCTTCACTTCCTTCGTGTTAATTTTGCATCCATAAATGACGTGTTGACTGTTTTCCTGCTGTGCACAATCGATGATGGTTCCATCCATCCATCCAACCATTCCATTCCAGCCTCTGGACATGAGGATGAATGCTCCAGTGCACCGCTTATCCTTCTGGGTCACGGGGAGTCTGGAGCCTATCCCAGAAGCAATGGGCATGAGGCAGGGAACATCCCAGGATGGGGGGCCAGCCCTTCGTGGCACACTCACACACCATTCACTCACACGGGCAATTTAGCAACTCCAATCAGCCTCAGCATGTCTTTGGACTGTGGGGGGAAACCGGAGTATCCGGAGGAAACCCCACGGCGACATGGGGGGAACATGCAAACTCCACACACACGCGACCCAGGTGGAGACTCGAACCCCGGTCCCAGAGGTGTGAGGCAACAGTGCTAACCACTGCACCACCATGCCGCCCCTACATACATACATACACACGTAAATCATAATTCAACTTTGGAGGAATTTTTCAGCTTTTTCTACTTTTGGGGGGGGGGGTGAATAAACATTGACTTTCTCGCTGGCTTTGAATGCAGTAATTCGCTGTAACAGAAAACGCAGATCCGACTGTGCCATGAAGTCTTGTACGACAGTCCTTCACGACATGAGACCTATCAAGCAGCAACATGTCATCTTTCCGAGTGCGCATGGGTACGCATTCTTGGAACAGAATGACTTAAGACAGATCGTGCAGCACTGTCAGTACCCTTTGCGTGCTGGCTGCACAATCTGTCTTAAGTCATCTTGCTCTCGCGAGGTTTTTGTACCATGTGACATGGTGACATGTGGTGACATTTTGCAGGGCCGGAGAAAAAAATCAAACCATGATGCATTGCATCAGGACCAGAATGCATTGCTTTAAGACAGCGCTGTAAGTGGCTGCATGAAGTTGAACGCACCCTATTTTTTTCTTGTTGCCATTAGCAACCTATGACCACACCTAAGATTGGTGACAGAGAACATTTGGAATCAACACCGGGGGCATTTCAGATTTCAACACAGACGGTTTGATTGTTACACTCTGGCAATGGCATCAAGATAAGTGTTATTAGCCCAATAAATCATGAAAACGAGGTTTAAAATTTTCTACATGAAGTGCAGGGAGATTATCAGTCAATGTGTATGATTTAGTGTTGTTTTATGCTACAGTATAGGCTGAAACCTGTGATTATCATCAAAAACAAAATGCGGTAATCGTAAGTATTAACAGGAATGTTAAATCTGCATTTGCATGATTTCAGAAACTACTGAGAGGTATGAAGAGAAAGGATGACATCACTAGTTTCTTACACACAAAGAGGAGGGATCAGGGAGGAAAAGCAGACGTAGTTGCGGATGGCGAAAGAGGAGAAGGAGCAAGAAGAAGAAGATCAAGCTGAGCCAGGGCAAGAAGGTGAAACAGGTAAGCAGCAGAGGAAGTATTAATAGACATACACTCCAAAGCTGAGGTGCTAGGGAGGAGAGACTGTGAGTTCCCTGGATTTGATGTATTTTAACCATATATGGTACATGCAGTATTAGAGAATGTAACACCTGCAAATGTATAAAGAAACGGCTTTGATTTTGCCACCCCAACTGATTTCCATGCCACCCTCATGCCACCCTAAGAAAATTTCTCTTGATCCGCCCTTGTCGGTGAACAAGGGAATGTTACCTGGCTAACTAGCCCCAGGTAGCTTACATGCCCTCCCTTAGGCTGCTTTCCTCACACTGTTCAGTGAGTAAAAGTACTTTCAGCATGAGGAAGAGCAGACTCATAACTTTAACCCTGCAGCTAAGATAATTGCATATTACAGCTTAAATGCAGCTTGAATGTTTCCTGGTCAACATTAGACAGAGGAATACAAGCCAGCTAACCCCTAGTCAGTGCCCCCCCCCCCCCCCCCCCCCAGCAGAGACACCGGGTTGGTCTCATAAGCTCTTGATCTGAGCTTCTCCGAAGGGATGTTGAGGCACACTGTTGAGGCTCTTCAGGTGGTGGGCCGCCCTGAAGATGGGCCCCAGTCAGCAGGAGACAGCAGGTCCATCCAGAGCAGACTACAGAAGCAGGGATCAGGAAGAGGAATCCTTGAGATCCTGGGGTCCCCCACACATTATCAAGCAGCACAAAATGGCACTGAACAATAAACGTATATGTCTGACATACTTGTCCTTTTTTAATTACAAAAACTATATTGGGAAATAAAAAATAACCTCCTCCTTTTGCATGCAGATTGAAATATTGTTATTTACATGTAAAATGGAGTAATGGAAGCCCCTAATCTTGAGGTTTTAAGTAACTACTTCCATTAATATTACCTTCAGCAGACCAATTAGAACCAACTTCTATATTGGATTTATCCGTGTGTATGGAGCCACCATTTTCAGAGTTACTGTGTGTTATGTCTGTTGTACAGCCCTGATGTGGTAGCTGCTGAAATCATTCACTGGAGCCAAGCAGAAACAGCAGTGTACTCCAACACCTTAACCTCCAGAAAGAGCCATGCAGCTCAAAGCCACGCAGAGGAAGTTTCGCATCAAAGGAAGTTCAAAATGCCTGATCGTCATGAGAATTTCCCCACAGGGATCAATAAAGTGTTATTATTATATTTCAGGCTTACCTAGATTAAAGGGCATGTTGTTAGTGTATAGTGCTTAGAATGTTTAATTACTCTTATTTTCTTAAGTTGTATAATAGATGAGCCATCATATCCTTAATGTGTATTGATATATGCAAAGGGAGGAGAAGGGAACAGACCCAAGGTGCAGAGTAAGAGCTAATGTTGAGTAAAATAGCATTAGAGAAATAAATTTTAAATAAATTCATGGTTTATGTCCATGGTTAATGTTACATTAACTCTATCCAGTCTCCTAGCTGAATATGTTAAGCAGGATTTCAAGTGGGCTGGAAAGATCTGGAACAGGGTTCTGACGCCTTCGTTTAATAAATAAATATATCTTGATGCCAATTTCATACATAAAGTTTGTTTTCATTTGTTGCATCCTGGCCTTCCTTCCAGTTGATGCCATAAAGATCAGTATTTCCCACACAAAGACTTTGCTTGTAGGGCTCCAGACTGGGACAATTTATTCACATTTTGAGATCATTTTTGGAGACAGTGTCACTAAATTTTATAAGAAGGTACAGCAGTGCAACTTAACATTTGTTTGTTTTTGTCTGGAATACTGTTGCTTTTTTAAATACATTCAAAATATCTTATACCTGAGTGTGATATCTGAACGGTATCAAAACATAAGAACATAAGAACTATACAAACGGGAGGAGGCGATTCGGCCCATCAAGCTCGCTTGGGGAGAACTTAACTAATAGCTCAGAGTTGTTAAAATCTTATCTAACTCTGATTTAAAGGAACCCAGGGATTTAGCTTGCACTACATTATCAAGAAGACTATTCCATACTCTGAGTACGCACTGTGTAAAGAAGTGCTTCCTTAAATCCAGTTTGAAATGTTCTCCCGCTTATTTCCACCTATGGCCACGAGTTCATGAATTTGAACTAATGCTGAAGTAACTATTTGGTTAAACAGCATCCAAACCTGTTAGAATCTTATATACCTGGATCATGACCCCCTCAGTCTCCTTTGCTTGAGACTGAACAGATTTAGCTCAAGTAACCTTTCCTCGTATGACATTCCTCTAAGACCAGGAATCATTTTTGTGGCCCTACGCTGCACCTTTTCTAAGGCCACAATGTCCTTTTTAAGATATGGTGACCAAACCTGCACACAATATTCTAGGTGAGGTCTCACCAGGGAATTGTATAATCTTAGCATTACCTCCCTTGACTTATACTCCACACACCTGGAGATATACCCCAACATCCTATTGGCCTTTTTTATTGCTTCCCCACACTGACGAGAATGGGACATGGAAGCAAAATTAGATATCGCCTAATACTATTAAATCTTTTGGTTATATATGACCCAATCCACCAGATTAAGTTATACCACAAGTAAGTGTTACGCGTAGTTAGGAAATTATCTGCTGCTAGAACTAAAAGTTAGTCTTCATGTACAAACATCTAAGAACTGTGGTTTTCGCAGGTATTACATGCTTATACCCAGATACACTATATGGACAAATGTTTTGGGACACAGGAGCCAGGCCATGTCCAACATTAATGCCTGACCTCACAAATGCTCTTCTGGATGAATGGAAAAAAAATCCCACAGACACCCTCCAAAATCTTGTCAGCCTTTCAGGAACATTGGCAGCTGTTATAGCTGCAAGGGGGGACCAACTCCACATTGATGCCTAAGGATTTCATAGGATTTCCTGTAGGTATTGTGGCCAGATGTCCCAGTACTTTTGTCCATAGAGTGTAGCTGGAAGACTCAGGTTAGGCTCGGCTGATGTGCTGCAGTGTCGGCTTAGTTAGCAGTGGCTTACAGGAGTTGTGCCAAGTGCGGCTTATGCACGGCAATCAGGGTGTTGGCAAAAAGTAAGAGGACCGATTCATTTATGCTACCATTGGCGCAGTTACGCTCAGGCCATGGTTGCATATCATAAGGCAACCGGTAAGGATCCATGAACTAAGTTTTCCCGTTTTACAACAACTCTGTACATAAATAAGGAGCCTACCGTCCATTTTTGTGTCAATAACATATTTATGCACATTATGATTTTTTATGATGAGGTGTTAAATAAGCTGGCTCCAATTTAGAATAGCTTTCTGTTTTTCAAATATTATGTATATAATAATAAATTATGTCAATTTTTATTAACATATTAAGATGTTTTGTTATATTCATGATATTTACACTGTAAAAATATCCATGCTCATACAAGACAAAGTACTGTATTTTGATTATACTAAGAGTCCATATTATTGCAAATACAGGACTGTTATTTTTTCCCAACTTCGCATGCATTCTGGGTATTGCAAAAGCTGTTGGAGATCACGAGCCTGAAGACATTTTATGGTTTTACTGTGACAGTCTCCGAACCTGCTGTCAGAAAGAGCATCACCTCTGGGGTAACATGTGTTTCTGTAGATTTATTCACATCATTAGTTGGTCATTAGATAATTACGGTGAACTCTGTTGTTCAATGTACAAAATTTAACTGTTAACCTAAAACTAGTTTTTATGTGGCAGTCAAATCTCGTTGCATAAATCAGTAAAATTTAATACAACACATTGACCGTGAGACATACACATTCCAACCAGCCCACACACTATACTCAGCGAAAGGAATAACGCCTACTAACGTGTCCCCTTATATAGAATTAGTGGATTGCGCAGGCACGCGGAGTGGAGCTTCCCGAATAAGGCTGAAGTTGGCTCCTTATTTGCAGCTCCTTACTCAGATTTTCCGATCCACCTTAAAATGCTGCGCAGCCGAATGCAATGACGCGATTGCGCCTGTAGAGGGGCTCATTTAGCGAGGGTTACATTCAGAACTTCATTTGGCTTTCGATTCCTATTAACTGAACACGATTATACTGACTTGTTGCCACTTTGAGGAAAGTATATATTTCTGGGCAGATTCAGTAATAGTATGTGTGTATTTTATCAGAAAATGAGACAAACGCAAACGTCTTTTCACTCCCAATCAGGCCCAGAAATATGCCCAATCAGGCAAATATGAACTTCTCAGTACACATCAGGTATGCTACTATATAGGAAAAGTGACATTGTCCTGACCCAGACTGATTTAATACTTTAAAGATCAGATGGAAACAAGGCATGTCATACTATAGCGCACAAAGGTGTGAATGAGAAGCCAGGTTTCCATGCCCATTTTAATACATTAAATCAGTCTGGGCCAGGACAATGTGACTTATTCTATATTGTGGATACCTGACGTGTACTGAGAAGTTCATATTTGCCTGGTCCAGAGAGGTTGAAGGTATTAAAATGCTCCCCCTACATGCGCAATCGCGTCATTGCATTCGGCTGCGCAACATTTAAGATGGACCGGAGAATCGGAATAAGACGCTGCGAATAATAAATATGACTGGTGTGTGAGTGTGTGTGGGCTGGCCCCCCATCCTGGGTTGTTCCCTGCCTCGTGCCCATTGCTTCTGGGATAGGCTCCGGACCCCCCGCGACCCAGTAGGATAAGCGTTTTGGAAAATGGATGGATGGATGGATGGTGTGTGAGTGTGTGTGGGCTCGCCCCCCATCCTGGGTTGTTCCCTGCCTCGTGCCCCCGCGACGCAGAAGGATAAGCGGTTTGGAAAATGGATGGATGGATGGAATAATAAGTAAGTTACGTGCGATCCCGCTGCAAATATTTATACGTAATACGTTATTACATGAATGCGCACACAGATGGAGTGCGGAAAAGGTGGAAGCGTAAGAGCAAGATGAATGCGGTAGGCAGGGGTCCTCGCATTAACAGTGAGACACGCGTTTCTCCCATAATGTAATCTATCTTAAAGGTTTTGATGAAACTTGAGAGCCTTGAATAAAATAAGGCAACAATTTGCACCCACGTTTTGGGAGTAAACATAACTGTTTATTGGAGTAAACTGTTTTTTTTAGTGAGATATACCCAATTTAAAGAAAATAAATATTTTAAATA
This sequence comes from Brienomyrus brachyistius, assembly GCF_023856365.1. NCBI lineage: Eukaryota > Metazoa > Chordata > Actinopteri > Osteoglossiformes > Mormyridae > Brienomyrus > Brienomyrus brachyistius. Next base: position 6,217,189 of record NW_026042306.1, on the reverse strand, counting down.
TTTAACTGTAAAATGTGGAATTCTATACTGTACTGTTTTTTCGCCATACTACCTTTACCAGCATGCTGTGCAGTTTGTACATTCCCACCGTTAAGGCAGTTTTTTTTTTCATCTTGGATGGACCAATTACAGTGGAGAAATCCACTTAGCCTGCGAAATCGCGGCGGCAATGCGCCAGTTGCTGGAGTGAGGGTGTTCTTTTTGGCGGAGATAACGGGTCTGTCGGCACGTCAGTTTTAAAATGGCAAGCAATTTCTTTCGAAAAGCTATGAACCAACTGAGGAACAAGGAGTTTCAGAAGTATCTGAGGAGGTATGTGCATCCAGAGGCGCTTACAGTTTATTTAAAAATCCTATATGTAAACTTTCCTTGTCGATTGCCTTCAGTGCATATAGAGCTTAAACTCTTCGCTTTGTTGTAGGTGTAAGCATAAAGTCACTGCTTACGTTTGGGTCCATCATTGCAGAAGTGCTGCTGGTGATCACAGAATTGCACTTATAATTTTTTTTGTTTGTGTTCTTTGTCTTTCCGAGATCTAAATGTACCTGTTGGGAAAATCCTTCCAACAAAAGCACGGCAAGAAAGTCACAAACTGATTTTTTTGTTAATATAAATATAATTTTATGACTACTGTTTAATAATTTCACACTAATATATTGTAAGAATCCTCTGGAATTTCTTTAATGGTACCTTCACCCTGCTGCATGTTAGATCAGCTCTGTGTTTTATTGTTTGATTTCGGCACTTCTGGGGACCTGTAATCAATTGGGGTCTGCCCATAGTCGCTGTGACGGATATGAGGAAGAGCCCTGAAATAATCAGTGGTCGAATGACCTTCGGTAAGAGGCAGAGGGCTCACCTTCCATCTATATGAGCGTCCCCTGGGTCACTCGGGTCTCCAGAGGGACCTTTTAAAGGTTTTAAGCTGGTTGCTCTTCTTCTTTCTGGCCTCTGACCCCTGCATGATCTCTGTCTCTCCAGCTCTTACCTGTTACTCACTCATTTTTATGAGGTTCTCATATCGAGTTCAGCCGAGAAACTGGCTACTCTTCAATTGTCATGTCACCAATGCGACGGCGCAGATGATTCAGGGTGGCCGGCCGGCTCATCCGACACAAGCAGGTCCCCACCAGGCTCCCTCTAGAACATTTAAATCTTCACCCCTCATCTGTTGATTAATGCCATATTACTGCTCGACATAGCATTTGCAGCCGGCAGCCAGGCAATCGCTCAGCCAGCTTTTCAGGGACTCGTCTGGCTCTTAATGGGGCCAGATCTGCTTGGGACACCATCCCGCAGGTCCCACGGTCCCTTAAAGGGGCAGCTTGACATGCCTGTCCTGCCTGGCGCCTGATGTGCCTGCCCTGCCTGTGCTGCTTGCAGCTTCGCCGCCCCCTGGTTCCTGAGGCTCCTGCTCCGCCCGTCCTTGCTTCGCCCGCTCCTCCAGTCCTTGCTGCGCCCGTTCCTGCTCCACCCGTCTCTGAGGCGCCAGATCCGCCCATCCCTGAGGCACCTGCTACGCCTGAGGCCCCTCTGCCTTCACCTTCGCCTGTTGCTCCAGCCCTGGGCTCCACCCGCTCCTAATGGGCTGGCTCCACGCAAAGGGGCTTCGGCTCCAGCTCCAGTCCCCGAGGAGGTCTCAGGCTGTCAGATCATCGCTCCTCCTCCCTTGATGGAGGGAGAGGAAGAGCTTGAGTGGGATCCCACGGGGACCTCCCTAATGACTCCTCTGCCCTCGCCCCGGAGAGATTGACCCCGGCCAGAACCCCACCTTTCAGTGTCCCAAAAGGAGAGAGGGCACAGGGCCCGGGTCCCGCCCACCCTGCCCCCTGGTCCGCCCTCTCTTGCCTGGGCTGGGGCTCGGGGGAGGGGGCGCTTGCGGGTTCCCCCGCTCCGACTCCTCCGCCGTCTGCAGGTCCCCCCACTCCGGCGCATCGGTGGACGGCGCCTTTGCCAGCTGTGGCTAAGCCCATCCTGGTCTTGGTCCTGGCAGTACCTTGTGTGCCTGGAGTCTGCACATGGAGAGGGGTGTACTAAGGACCAATGTTTAAGCACTGAAACAAATATTTTCCGGTTAAAGGTTTGGACAGGGTTGGAGGGGAGTGGAGTCAAGTGGCCAGATATCCTTTTAGTCTATGGGACCAGATGGAAAGGTTGGAGCTCAGTACTGCGCTGCTGCCTCCTGTTCCTTCTGCTTCAGCAGCAGAGGCCTACCCACCTCCAGATTCTGAACAGCTGGAAACTGTCAGAAGCACCAACAAATGTTACTGTAAAAAGGTTCCAGTTCTTTAGGGCAATTACCAGAGAGTATCTGGCCCACATGAAGCCTGGGTGAGAGATGGGCTGATATAAAAACTCATATCAACAATTCCTGCACCATTCACCACCATGGTAAGCTATCACAGGTTGGTCACATAGCTAAGGAGTGCTGCACTTCTGCCAAATCTCGCCTCGTTTTCCCCGTACACAACGTACCAAAATTGCAGCACCCCACTCCAGTGCTGTACCTGTGGCAGTCAGTACTGCACACTGGATGGTACTCAGCTTGTCAGCGGGTCGACTCAGGTCTGCCAGGCCAGCCAAAATCAGGCCCTGAGGGGGAGGCTGTATTGTCGGCAGACTTTCGTCCAGCTCACTCAAACAGATTTGCAGCTGAACAAGGAACGACAAAACATGGCATCAATTTCATAAGTCAGTAACCAAAGCAGGAATTTGCATTCTTCACCCATATGAACCTTGGAGCTCAGAATAGTCGTTGGACCTTAAAGGCAAGAAAAAGCAGCAGCAATGTCATCAACTGAAATATAAAACAAGTAAACTGTAGATTATACACAGTACTGTTCAAAAGTCATAGGCAGCCAAAAAAAAAATATATATATGTTCAAATAACTGTTGGTGTAAAACTATGCTGTTACGCCTAGCAAAATGCGTCAGCTTAGCCATTTCAAAACCTCTGCTAAAATAACCCTATTATTTCCAGCAACCATACAATACACCCATGTATTTTTTGACCTGACCACTAGCCCACCTCATATATCTATCCAATATCTCGTTCACTTTTTTAACTAATTAAGTTAACTAATTAAGCGAGCTGTTGGTGAAATTTAATAAATACATAGAATGGTTCGGGTGCCACTGAGGAGAAGTTTGGGAACTGAAGTGGTGTTCATCTAGCTATCCAAGTAGATATCAGTAACTTTTTGGAGAACAGAAGACATTTATACTAGTTTTTATTGTGTTACTCGTAATTTTCATATGTTCTTATGTCAAATTATATTTTTTGTTCTAAGAAAATGTGCACTTATTACCCAGAAAAACAGCGCTAAACATTTCTTTTGAGTGCCTAAGACTTTTGCACAGTACGGTATATACATAACACATATACATAGATATGCACTGGTGAATATATTTAAAGAGACATACATCCAAGTACAGTAGTTCGGCAGTTTTGAGTACCATATTTGAGACAGACATTCTATGCCGCTGGCACTGAGATTTTTATTAGACATCTATTTATTATGTTTCCGCATAGCTTGCTCCCTAAGCCACATAATACATAGTCATCAGCACAAGTACTATGTGTCATCTAAGTGCTGTGACACGTAAAATTAGATTGCATTCCTTTTATCTGGGATGTCAGAACTCGCTGGGAGCTGGGAATGACGTCACAAACACAAGATAACAGTGTTCCAGTACAGGTAGTTGGAAAGCCATTTAGCGATACCAGGGATCCGTTTCAAAAAGCAAGACTCCTTGCTTACCCAGCTAAATTGTCAGATTTAATTCACCCCAGTTTAAATGGCCTTTGTCTTTGTTCACTTATATTTAGCCCAGACTACCTTAAATCTGACACGTTGTCCACTTAAGCAAGAAATCCCGCTTAATGAAACAGGCCCCAATTCTAGCCCAGTAATGTGTCAGCCACTGTTAGCGATATCAGTCGGTAACACATTACGTAGTGTCCTGAGCATAAGATAGCAGTTGGACAGTACTGCGCGTACAACCAATTCAATGAGTCACAAATAAGACATGAGAGCTAATACACAGTACCAAACTAACGTCTGTTGATGAAGGGCGCAGCCCTTTTGAATTCAGAGCTCTGGGGGCATTCCAGTTGAAATTCCTGACAAGGAATACGGAATTTACGAGTTTAATAGGAATGCAGCATTAGGCCCCGGTTCCAACCCATAACGGAGAAATACTTGACTTAGTACCCATCTAATGTTCAGGGTCGCAGGTCTGCTATGCCTTTCCATTCTGTGACATCACAAAACCATTTTCTATTCTGTGACATCACAAAAACATTACGAAGTGGGCTCTTTGGGAATTTGGGAGTTTTTTTGTGTTAGATTGTATATACTTTCCATTAATAATAATGACGGTGTTGCTACTTTTGAAAAAGTTCCACTTCATAATAGTTTTGTGATGTCGCAGAATGGAAATGTTTTCGAAGTAGCAGACATCACCAACCAGTAAATGTCGTAGATGAAAGATTTTCTATCCAATGGGTGATGTCACCTTCACATTTCAGTTTGAAAGAGTCACAATGAAACACAGAAGCATGCATATTCAATTGCAACGGTCGGCATTTTCTTTCACAAACCTGCCAACCAACCAGCTGAAGAGCAAGGAGTTTTGGGAGTACTTGAGGTGCATGCACCTTAGGCACTTGTTTAAAAAAATGCAATTTGCATGAATATGTTTCTGTTTGATTGCAGCACTTCTGGGGCCCAGTAGCAAACTGGGGTCTGCCCATAGCAGCGATGAGTGACACGAAGAAGAGCCCTGAGATCATCGGTGGCCGAATGACCTTCGGTAAGAGGCAGAGGGCTCACCTTCCATCTGTGTGAGCGTCCACAGGGTCACTCGGGACTCCAGAGGGACTTTTTAAAGGTTTGAGCCAGTTGCTGTGAACTTCACATTTCAGTTTGGACAAAAGCGACATACGTGCATGCACATTGAATTTAAAATGGCAAGCAATTTTTTTCAAAGAGCTGTAAACCAACTGAGGAACAGGGAGTTTCAGAAGTATCTGAGGAGGTATGTGCATCCAGAGGCGCTTGCAGTTTATTTAAAAATCCAATATGTAAACTTTCCTTGTCGATTGCCATCAGTGCATAAGAAGCTTAAACTCTTCGCTTTGTTGTAGATGTAAGCATAAAGTCACTGCTTACATTTGGGTCCATCATTGCAGAAGTGCTGCTGGTGATCACAGAATTGCACTTATAATTTTTTTTTTGTTTCCTTCCTTTGTCTTTCCGAGATCTAAATGTGCCTGTTGGGAAAAACCTTCCAACAAAAGCACGGCAAGAAAGTCACAAACTGATTTTTTTGTTAATATAAATATAATTTTATGACTACTGTTTAATAATTTCACACTAATATATTGTAAGAATCCTCTGGAATTTCTTTAATGGCGCCTTCACCCTGCTGCATGTTAGATCAGCTCTGTGTTTTATTGTTTGATTTCGGCACTTCTGGGGACCTGTAATCAATTGGGGTCTGCCCATAGTCGCTGTGACGGATATGAGGAAGAGCCCTGAAATAATCAGTGGTCGAATGACCTTCGGTAAGAGGCAGAGGGCTCACCTTCCATCTATATGAGCGTCCCCTGGGTCACTCGGGTCTCCAGAGGGACCTTTTAAAGGTTTTAAGCTGGTTGCTCTTCTTCTTTCTGGCCTCTGACCCCTGCATGATCTCTGTCTCTCCAGCTCTTACCTGTTACTCACTCATTTTTATGAGGTTCTCATATCGAGTTCAGCCGAGAAACTGGCTACTCTTCAATTGTCATGTCACCAATGCGACGGCGCAGATGATTCAGGGTGGCCGGCCAGCTCATCCGACACAAGCAGGTCCCCACCAGGCTCCCTCTAGAACATTTAAATCTTCACCCCTCATCTGTTGATTAATGCCATATTACTGCTCGACATAGCATTTGCAGCCGGCAGCCAGGCAATCACTCAGCCAGCTTTTCAGGGACTCGTCTGGCTCTTAATGGGGCCAGATCTGCTTGGGACACCATCCCGCAGGTCCCACGGTCCCTTAAAGGGGCAGCTTGACATGCCTGTCCTGCCTGGCGCCTGATGTGCCTGCCCTGCCTGTGCTGCTTGCAGCTTCGCCGCCCATGGTTCCTGAGGCTCCTGCTCCGCCCGTCCTTGCTTCGCCCGCTCCTCCAGTCCCTGCTGCGCCCGTTCCTGCTCCACCCGTCTCTGAGGCGCCAGATCCGCCCATCCCTGAGGCACCTGCTACGCCTGAGGCCCCTCTGCCTTCACCTTCGCCTGTTGCTCCAGCCCTGGGCTCCACCCGCTCCTAATGGGCTGGCTCCACGCAAAGGGGCTTCGGCTCCAGCTCCAGTCCCCGAGGAGGTCTCAGGCTGTCAGATCATCGCTCCTCCTCCCTTGATGGAGGGAGAGGAAGAGCTTGAGTGGGATCCCACGGGGACCTCCCTAATGACTCCTCTGCCCTCGCCCCGGAGAGATTGACCCCGGCCAGAACCCCACCTTTCAGTGTCCCAAAAGGAGAGAGGGCACAGGGCCCGGGTCCCGCCCACCCTGCCCCCTGGTCCGCCCTCTCTTGCCTGGGCTGGGGCTCGGGGGAGGGGGCGCTTGCGGGTTCCCCCGCTCCGACTCCTCGGCCGTCTGCAGGTCCCCCCACTCCGGCGCATCGGTGGACGGCGCCTTTGCCAGCTGTGGCTAAGCCCATCCTGGGTCTTGGTCCTGGCAGTACCTTGTGTGCCTGGAGTCTGCACATGGAGAGGGGTGTACTAAGGACCAATGTTTAAGCACTGAAACAAATATTTTCCGGTTAAAGGTTTGGACAGGGTTGGAGGGGAGTGGAGTCAAGTGGCCAGATATCCTTTTAGTCTATGGGACCAGATGGAAAGGTTGGAGCTCAGTACTGCGCTGCTGCCTCCTGTTCCTTCTGCTTCAGCAGCAGAGGCCTACCCACCTCCAGATTCTGAACAGCTGGAAACTGTCAGAAGCACCAACAAATGTTACTGTAAAAAGGTTCCAGTTCTTTAGGGCAATTACCAGAGAGTATCTGGCCCACATGAAGCCTGGGTGAGAGATGGGCTGATATAAAAACTCATATCAACAATTCCTGCACCATTCACCACCATGGTAAGCTATCACAGGTTGGTCACATAGCTAAGGAGTGCTGCACTTCTGCCAAATCTCGCCTCGTTTTCCACGTACACAACGTACCAAAATTGCAGCACCCCACTCCAGTGCTGTACCTGTGGCAGTCAGTACTGCACACTGGATGGTACTCAGCTTGTCAGCGGGTCGACTCAGGTCTGCCAGGCCAGCCAAAATCAGGCCCTGAGGGGGAGGCTGTATTGTCAGCAGACTTTCGTCCAGCTCACTCAAACAGATTTGCAGCTGAACAAGGAACGACAAAACATGGCATCAATTTCATAAGTCAGTAACCAAAGCAGGAATTTGCATTCTTCACCCATATGAACCTTGGAGCTCAGAATAGTCGTTGGACCTTAAAGGCAAGAAAAAGCAGCAGCAATGTCATCAACTGAAATATAAAACAAGTAAACTGTAGATTATACACAGTACTGTTCAAAAGTCATAGGCACCCAAAAAAAAAAAAAAAAATATGTTCAAATAACTGTTGGTGTAAAACTATGCTGTTACGCCTAGCAAAATGCGTCAGCTTAGCCATTTCAAAACCTCTGCTAAAATAACCCTATTATTTCCAGCAACCATACAATACACCCATGTATTTTTTTGACCTGACCACTAGCCCACCTCATATATCTATCCAATATCTCGTTCACTTTTTTAACTAATTAACTTAACTAATTAAGCGAGCTGTTGGTGAAATTTAATAAATACATAGAATGGTTCGGGTGCCACTGAGGAGAAGTTTGGGAACTGAAGTGGTGTTCATCTAGCTATCCAAGTAGATATCAGTAACTTTTTGGAGAACAGAAGACATTTATACTAGTTTTTATTGTGTTACTCGTAATTTTCATATGTTCTTATGTCAAATTATATTTTTTGTTCTAAGAAAATGTGCACTTATTACCCAGAAAAACAGCGCTAAACATTTCTTTTGAGTGCCTAAGACTTTTGCACAGTACGGTATATACATAACACATATACATAGATATGCACTGGTGAATATATATAAAGAGACATACATCCAAGTACAGTAGTTCGGCAGTTTTGAGTACCATATTTGAGACAGACATTCTATGCCGCTGGCACTGAGATTTTTATTAGACATCTATTTATTATGTTTCCGCATAGCTTGCTCCCTAAGCCACATAATACATAGTCATCAGCACAAGTACTATGTGTCATCTAAGTGCTGTGACACGTAAAATTAGATTGCATTCCTTTTATCTGGGATGTCAGAACTCGCTGGGAGCTGGGAATGACGTCACAAACACAAGATAACAGTGTTCCAGTACAGGTAGTTGGAAAGCCATTTAGCGATACCAGGGATCCGTTTCAAAAAGCAAGACTCCTTGCTTACCCAGCTAAATTGTCAGATTTAATTCACCCCAGTTAAAATGGCCTTTGTCTTTGTTCACTTATATTTAGCCCAGACTACCTTAAATCTGACACGTTGTCCACTTAAGCAAGAAATCCCGCTTAATGAAACAGGCCCCAATTCTAGCCCAGTAATGTGTCAGCCACTGTTAGCGATATCAGTCGGTAACACATTACGTAGTGTCCTGAGCATAAGATAGCAGTTGGACAGTACTGCGCGTACAACCAATTCAATGAGTCACAAATAAGACATGAGAGCTAATACACAGTACCAAACTAACGTCTGTTGATGAAGGGCGCAGCCCTTTTGAATTCAGAGCTCTGGGGGCATTCCAGTTGAAATTCCTGACAAGGAATACGGAATTTACGAGTTTAATAGGAATGCAGCATTAGGCCCCGGTTCCAACCCATAACGGAGAAATACTTGACTTAGTACCCATCTAATGTTCAGGGTCGCAGGTCTGCTATGCCTTTCCATTCTGTGGCATCACAAAACCATTTTCTATTCTGTGACATCACAAAAACATTACGAAGTGGGCTCTTTGGGAATTTGGGAGTTTTTTTGTGTTAGATTGTATATACTTTCCATTAATAATAATGACGGTGTTGCTACTTTTGAAAAAGTTCCACTTCATAATAGTTTTGTGATGTCGCAGAATGGAAATGTTTTCGAAGTAGCAGACATCACCAACCAGTAAATGTCGTAGATGAAAGATTTTCTATCCAGTGGGTGATGTCACCTTCACATTTCAGTTTGAAAGAGTCACAATGAAACACAGAAGCATGCATATTCAATTGCAACGGTCGGCATTTTCTTTCACAAACCTGCCAACCAACCAGCTGAAGAGCAAGGAGTTTTGGGAGTACTTGAGGTGCATGCACCTTAGGCACTTGTTTAAAAAAATGCAATTTGCATGAATATGTTTCTGTTTGATTGCAGCACTTCTGGGGCCCAGTAGCAAACTGGGGTCTGCCCATAGCAGCGATGAGTGACACGAAGAAGAGCCCTGAGATCATCGGTGGCCGAATGACCTTCGGTAAGAGGCAGAGGGCTCACCTTCCATCTGTGTGAGCGTCCACAGGGTCACTCGGGACTCCAGAGGGACTTTTTAAAGGTTTGAGCCAGTTGCTGTGAACTTCACATTTCAGTTTGGACAAAAGCGACATACGTGCATGCACGTTGAATTTAAAATGGCAAGCAATTTTTTTCAAAGAGCTGTAAACCAACTGAGGAACAGGGAGTTTCAGAAGTATCTGAGGAGGTATGTGCATCCAGAGGCGCTTGCAGTTTATTTAAAAATCCAATATGTAAACTTTCCTTGTCGATTGCCATCAGTGCATAAGAAGCTTAAACTCTTCGCTTTGTTGTAGATGTAAGCATAAAGTCACTGCTTACATTTGGGTCCATCATTGCAGAAGTGCTGCTGGTGATCACAGAATTGCACTTATAATTTTTTTTTTGTTTCCTTCCTTTGTCTTTCCGAGATCTAAATGTGCCTGTTGGGAAAAACCTTCCAACAAAAGCACGGCAAGAAAGTCACAAACTGATTTTTTTGTTAATATAAATATAATTTTATGACTACTGTTTAATAATTTCACACTAATATATTGTAAGAATCCTCTGGAATTTCTTTAATGGCGCCTTCACCCTGCTGCATGTTAGATCAGCTCTGTGTTTTATTGTTTGATTTCGGCACTTCTGGGGACCTGTAATCAATTGGGGTCTGCCCATAGTCGCTGTGACGGATATGAGGAAGAGCCCTGAAATAATCAGTGGTCGAATGACCTTCGGTAAGAGGCAGAGGGCTCACCTTCCATCTATATGAGCGTCCCCTGGGTCACTCGGGTCTCCAGAGGGACCTTTTAAAGGTTTTAAGCTGGTTGCTCTTCTTCTTTCTGGCCTCTGACCCCTGCATGATCTCTGTCTCTCCAGCTCTTACCTGTTACTCACTCATTTTTATGAGGTTCTCATATCGAGTTCAGCCGAGAAACTGGCTACTCTTCAATTGTCATGTCACCAATGCGACGGCGCAGATGATTCAGGGTGGCCGGCCAGCTCATCCGACACAAGCAGGTCCCCACCAGGCTCCCTCTAGAACATTTAAATCTTCACCCCTCATCTGTTGATTAATGCCATATTACTGCTCGACATAGCATTTGCAGCCGGCAGCCAGGCAATCACTCAGCCAGCTTTTCAGGGACTCGTCTGGCTCTTAATGGGGCCAGATCTGCTTGGGACACCATCCCGCAGGTCCCACGGTCCCTTAAAGGGGCAGCTTGACATGCCTGTCCTGCCTGGCGCCTGATGTGCCTGCCCTGCCTGTGCTGCTTGCAGCTTCGCCGCCCCCTGGTTCCTGAGGCTCCTGCTCCGCCCGTCCTTGCTTCGCCCGCTCCTCCAGTCCCTGCTGCGCCCGTTCCTGCTCCACCCGTCTCTGAGGCGCCAGATCCGCCCATCCCTGAGGCACCTGCTACGCCTGAGGCCCCTCTGCCTTCACCTTCGCCTGTTGCTCCAGCCCTGGGCTCCACCCGCTCCTAATGGGCTGGCTCCACGCAAAGGGGCTTCGGCTCCAGCTCCAGTCCCCGAGGAGGTCTCAGGCTGTCAGATCATCGCTCCTCCTCCCTTGATGGAGGGAGAGGAAGAGCTTGAGTGGGATCCCACGGGGACCTCCCTAATGACTCCTCTGCCCTCGCCCCGGAGAGATTGACCCCGGCCAGAACCCCACCTTTCAGTGTCCCAAAAGGAGAGAGGGCACAGGGCCCGGGTCCCGCCCACCCTGCCCCCTGGTCCGCCCTCTCTTGCCTGGGCTGGGGCTCGGGGGAGGGGGCGCTTGCGGGTTCCCCCGCTCCGACTCCTCCGCCGTCTGCAGGTCCCCCCACTCCGGCGCATCGGTGGACGGCGCCTTTGCCAGCTGTGGCTAAGCCCATCCTGGGTCTTGGTCCTGGCAGTACCTTGTGTGCCTGGAGTCTGCACATGGAGAGGGGTGTACTAAGGACCAATGTTTAAGCACTGAAACAAATATTTTCCGGTTAAAGGTTTGGACAGGGTTGGAGGGGAGTGGAGTCAAGTGGCCAGATATCCTTTTAGTCTATGGGACCAGATGGAAAGGTTGGAGCTCAGTACTGCGCTGCTGCCTCCTGTTCCTTCTGCTTCAGCAGCAGAGGCCTACCCACCTCCAGATTCTGAACAGCTGGAAACTGTCAGAAGCACCAACAAATGTTACTGTAAAAAGGTTCCAGTTCTTTAGGGCAATTACCAGAGAGTATCTGGCCCACATGAAGCCTGGGTGAGAGATGGGCTGATATAAAAACTCATATCAACAATTCCTGCACCATTCACCACCATGGTAAGCTATCACAGGTTGGTCACATAGCTAAGGAGTGCTGCACTTCTGCCAAATCTCGCCTCGTTTTCCACGTACACAACGTACCAAAATTGCAGCACCCCACTCCAGTGCTGTACCTGTGGCAGTCAGTACTGCACACTGAATGGTACTCAGCTTGTCAGCGGGTCGACTCAGGTCTGCCAGGCCAGCCAAAATCAGGCCCTGAGGGGGAGGCTGTATTGTCAGCAGACTTTCGTCCAGCTCACTCAAACAGATTTGCAGCTGAACAAGGAACGACAAAACATGGCATCAATTTCATAAGTCAGTAACCAAAGCAGGAATTTGCATTCTTCACCCATATGAACCTTGGAGCTCAGAATAGTCGTTGGACCTTAAAGGCAAGAAAAAGCAGCAGCAATGTCATCAACTGAAATATAAAACAAGTAAACTGTAGATTATACACAGTACTGTTCAAAAGTCATAGGCACCCAAAAAAAAAAAAAAAATATGTTCAAATAACTGTTGGTGTAAAACTATGCTGTTACGCCTAGCAAAATGCGTCAGCTTAGCCATTTCAAAACCTCTGCTAAAATAACCCTATTATTTCCAGCAACCATACAATACACCCATGTATTTTTTTGACCTGACCACTAGCCCACCTCATATATCTATCCAATATCTCGTTCACTTTTTTTAACTAATTAAGTTAACTAATTAAGCGAGCTGTTGGTGAAATTTAATAAATACATAGAATGGTTCGGGTGCCACTGAGGAGAAGTTTGGGAACTGAAGTGGTGTTCATCTAGCTATCCAAGTAGATATCAGTAACTTTTTGGAGAACAGAAGACATTTATACTAGTTTTTATTGTGTTACTCGTAATTTTCATATGTTCTTATGTCAAATTATATTTTTTGTTCTAAGAAAATGTGCACTTATTACCCAGAAAAACAGCGCTAAACATTTCTTTTGAGTGCCTAAGACTTTTGCACAGTACGGTATATACATAACACATATACATAGATATGCACTGGTGAATATATATAAAGAGACATACATCCAAGTACAGTAGTTCGGCAGTTTTGAGTACCATATTTGAGACAGACATTCTATGCCGCTGGCACTGAGATTTTTATTAGACATCTATTTATTATGTTTCCGCATAGCTTGCTCCCTAAGCCACATAATACATAGTCATCAGCACAAGTACTATGTGTCATCTAAGTGCTGTGACACGTAAAATTAGATTGCATTCCTTTTATCTGGGATGTCAGAACTCGCTGGGAGCTGGGAATGACGTCACAAACACAAGATAACAGTGTTCCAGTACAGGTAGTTGGAAAGCCATTTAGCGATACCAGGGATCCGTTTCAAAAAGCAAGACTCCTTGCTTACCCAGCTAAATTGTCAGATTTAATTCACCCCAGTTAAAATGGCCTTTGTCTTTGTTCACTTATATTTAGCCCAGACTACCTTAAATCTGACACGTTGTCCACTTAAGCAAGAAATCCCGCTTAATGAAACAGGCCCCAATTCTAGCCCAGTAATGTGTCAGCCACTGTTAGCGATATCAGTCGGTAACACATTACGTAGTGTCCTGAGCATAAGATAGCAGTTGGACAGTACTGCGCGTACAACCAATTCAATGAGTCACAAATAAGACATGAGAGCTAATACACAGTACCAAACTAACGTCTGTTGATGAAGGGCGCAGCCCTTTTGAATTCAGAGCTCTGGGGGCATTCCAGTTGAAATTCCTGACAAGGAATACGGAATTTACGAGTTTAATAGGAATGCAGCATTAGGCCCCGGTTCCAACCCATAACGGAGAAATACTTGACTTAGTACCCATCTAATGTTCAGGGTCGCAGGTCTGCTATGCCTTTCCATTCTGTGGCATCACAAAACCATTTTCTATTCTGTGACATCACAAAAACATTACGAAGTGGGCTCTTTGGGAATTTGGGAGTTTTTTTGTGTTAGATTGTATATACTTTCCATTAATAATAATGACGGTGTTGCTACTTTTGAAAAAGTTCCACTTCATAATAGTTTTGTGATGTCGCAGAATGGAAATGTTTTCGAAGTAGCAGACATCACCAACCAGTAAATGTCGTAGATGAAAGATTTTCTATCCAGTGGGTGATGTCACCTTCACATTTCAGTTTGAAAGAGTCACAATGAAACACAGAAGCATGCATATTCAATTGCAACGGTCGGCATTTTCTTTCACAAACCTGCCAACCAACCAGCTGAAGAGCAAGGAGTTTTGGGAGTACTTGAGGTGCATGCACCTTAGGCACTTGTTTAAAAAAATGCAATTTGCATGAATATGTTTCTGTTTGATTGCAGCACTTCTGGGGCCCAGTAGCAAACTGGGGTCTGCCCATAGCAGCGATGAGTGACACGAAGAAGAGCCCTGAGATCATCGGTGGCCGAATGACCTTCGGTAAGAGGCAGAGGGCTCACCTTCCATCTGTGTGAGCGTCCACAGGGTCACTCGGGACTCCAGAGGGACTTTTTAAAGGTTTGAGCCAGTTGCTGTGAACTTCACATTTCAGTTTGGACAAAAGCGACATACGTGCATGCACGTTGAATTTAAAATGGCAAGCAATTTTTTTCAAAGAGCTGTAAACCAACTGAGGAACAGGGAGTTTCAGAAGTATCTGAGGAGGTATGTGCATCCAGAGGCGCTTGCAGTTTATTTAAAAATCCAATATGTAAACTTTCCTTGTCGATTGCCATCAGTGCATAAGAAGCTTAAACTCTTCGCTTTGTTGTAGATGTAAGCATAAAGTCACTGCTTACATTTGGGTCCATCATTGCAGAAGTGCTGCTGGTGATCACAGAATTGCACTTATAATTTTTTTTTTGTTTCCTTCCTTTGTCTTTCCGAGATCTAAATGTGCCTGTTGGGAAAAACCTTCCAACAAAAGCACGGCAAGAAAGTCACAAACTGATTTTTTTGTTAATATAAATATAATTTTATGACTACCGTTTAATAATTTCACACTAATATATTGTAAGAATCCTCTGGAATTTCTTTAATGGCGCCTTCACCCTGCTGCATGTTAGATCAGCTCTGTGTTTTATTGTTTGATTTCGGCACTTCTGGGGACCTGTAATCAATTGGGGTCTGCCCACAGTCGCTGTGACGGATATGAGGAAGAGCCCTGAAATAATCAGTGGTCGAATGACCTTCGGTAAGAGGCAGAGGGCTCACCTTCCATCTATATGAGCGTCCCCTGGGTCACTCGGGTCTCCAGAGGGACTTTTTAAAGGTTTTAAGCTGGTTGCTCTTCTTCTTTCTGGCCTCTGACCCCTGCATGATCTCTGTCTCTCCAGCTCTTACCTGTTACTCACTCGTTTTTATGAGGTTCTCATATCGAGTTCAGCCGAGAAACTGGCTACTCTTCAATTGTCATGTCACCAATGCGACGGCGCAGATGATTCAGGGTGGCCGGCCGGCTCATCCGACACAAGCAGGTCCCCACCAGGCTCCCTCTAGAACATTTAAATCTTCACCCCTCATCTGTTGATTAATGCCATATTACTGCTCGACATAGCATTTGCAGCCGGCAGCCAGGCAATCACTCAGCCAGCTTTTCAGGGACTCGTCTGGCTCTTAATGGGGCCAGATCTGCTTGGGACACCATCCCGCAGGTCCCACGGTCCCTTAAAGGGGCAGCTTGACATGCCTGTCCTGCCTGGCGCCTGATGTGCCTGCCCTGCCTGTGCTGCTTGCAGCTTCGCCGCCCCCTGGTTCCTGAGGCTCCTGCTCCGCCCGTCCTTGCTTCGCCCGCTCCTCCAGTCCTTGCTGCGCCCGTTCCTGCTCCACCCGTCTCTGAGGCGCCAGATCCGCCCATCCCTGAGGCACCTGCTACGCCTGAGGCCCCTCTGCCTTCACCTTCGCCTGTTGCTCCAGCCCTGGGCTCCACCCGCTCCTAATGGGCTGGCTCCACGCAAAGGGGCTTCGGCTCCAGCTCCAGTCCCCGAGGAGGTCTCAGGCTGTCAGATCATCGCTCCTCCTCCCTTGATGGAGGGAGAGGAAGAGCTTGAGTGGGATCCCACGGGGACCTCCCTAATGACTCCTCTGCCCTCGCCCCGGAGAGATTGACCCCGGCCAGAACCCCACCTTTCAGTGTCCCAAAAGGAGAGAGGGCACAGGGCCCGGGTCCCGCCCACCCTGCCCCCTGGTCCGCCCTCTCTTGCCTGGGCTGGGGCTCGGGGGAGGGGGCGCTTGCGGGTTCCCCCGCTCCGACTCCTCCGCCGTCTGCAGGTCCCCCCACTCCGGCGCATCGGTGGACGGCGCCTTTGCCAGCTGTGGCTAAGCCCATCCTGGTCTTGGTCCTGGCAGTACCTTGTGTGCCTGGAGTCTGCACATGGAGAGGGGTGTACTAAGGACCAATGTTTAAGCACTGAAACAAATATTTTCCGGTTAAAGGTTTGGACAGGGTTGGAGGGGAGTGGAGTCAAGTGGCCAGATATCCTTTTAGTCTATGGGACCAGATGGAAAGGTTGGAGCTCAGTACTGCGCTGCTGCCTCCTGTTCCTTCTGCTTCAGCAGCAGAGGCCTACCCACCTCCAGATTCTGAACAGCTGGAAACTGTCAGAAGCACCAACAAATGTTACTGTAAAAAGGTTCCAGTTCTTTAGGGCAATTACCAGAGAGTATCTGGCCCACATGAAGCCTGGGTGAGAGATGGGCTGATATAAAAACTCATATCAACAATTCCTGCACCATTCACCACCATGGTAAGCTATCACAGGTTGGTCACATAGCTAAGGAGTGCTGCACTTCTGCCAAATCTCGCCTCGTTTTCCACGTACACAACGTACCAAAATTGCAGCACCCCACTCCAGTGCTGTACCTGTGGCAGTCAGTACTGCACACTGGATGGTACTCAGCTTGTCAGCGGGTCGACTCAGGTCTGCCAGGCCAGCCAAAATCAGGCCCTGAGGGGGAGGCTGTATTGTCAGCAGACTTTCGTCCAGCTCACTCAAACAGATTTGCAGCTGAACAAGGAACGACAAAACATGGCATCAATTTCATAAGTCAGTAACCAAAGCAGGAATTTGCATTCTTCACCCATATGAACCTTGGAGCTCAGAATAGTCGTTGGACCTTAAAGGCAAGAAAAAGCAGCAGCAATGTCATCAACTGAAATATAAAACAAGTAAACTGTAGATTATACACAGTACTGTTCAAAAGTCATAGGCACCCAAAAAAAAAAAAAAAATATGTTCAAATAACTGTTGGTGTAAAACTATGCTGTTACGCCTAGCAAAATGCGTCAGCTTAGCCATTTCAAAACCTCTGCTAAAATAACCCTATTATTTCCAGCAACCATACAATACACCCATGTATTTTTTTGACCTGACCACTAGCCCACCTCATATATCTATCCAATATCTCGTTCACTTTTTTTAACTAATTAAGTTAACTAATTAAGCGAGCTGTTGGTGAAATTTAATAAATACATAGAATGGTTCGGGTGCCACTGAGGAGAAGTTTGGGAACTGAAGTGGTGTTCATCTAGCTATCCAAGTAGATATCAGTAACTTTTTGGAGAACAGAAGACATTTATATTAGTTTTTATTGTGTTACTC
This sequence comes from Brienomyrus brachyistius, assembly GCF_023856365.1. Taxonomy (NCBI): domain Eukaryota; kingdom Metazoa; phylum Chordata; class Actinopteri; order Osteoglossiformes; family Mormyridae; genus Brienomyrus; species Brienomyrus brachyistius. The sequence goes on along the minus strand of NW_026042306.1, from coordinate 6,199,748 downwards.
GTAATTTTCATATGTTCTTATGTCAAATTATATTTTTTGTTCTAAGAAAATGTGCACTTATTACCCAGAAAAACAGCGCTAAACATTTCTTTTGAGTGCCTAAGACTTTTGCACAGTACGGTATATACATAACACATATACATAGATATGCACTGGTGAATATATATAAAGAGACATACATCCAAGTACAGTAGTTCGGCAGTTTTGAGTACCATATTTGAGACAGACATTCTATGCCGCTGGCACTGAGATTTTTATTAGACATCTATTTATTATGTTTCCGCATAGCTTGCTCCCTAAGCCACATAATACATAGTCATCAGCACAAGTACTATGTGTCATCTAAGTGCTGTGACACGTAAAATTAGATTGCATTCCTTTTATCTGGGATGTCAGAACTCGCTGGGAGCTGGGAATGACGTCACAAACACAAGATAACAGTGTTCCAGTACAGGTAGTTGGAAAGCCATTTAGCAATACCAGGGATCCGTTTCAAAAAGCAAGACTCCTTGCTTACCCAGCTAAATTGTCAGATTTAATTCACCCCAGTTAAAATGGCCTTTGTCTTTGTTCACTTATATTTAGCCCAGACTACCTTAAATCTGACACGTTGTCCACTTAAGCAAGAAATCCCGCTTAATGAAACAGGCCCCAATTCTAGCCCAGTAATGTGTCAGCCACTGTTAGCGATATCAGTCGGTAACACATTACGTAGTGTCCTGAGCATAAGATAGCAGTTGGACAGTACTGCGCGTACAACCAATTCAATGAGTCACAAATAAGACATGAGAGCTAATACACAGTACCAAACTAACGTCTGTTGATGAAGGGCGCAGCCCTTTTGAATTCAGAGCTCTGGGGGCATTCCAGTTGAAATTCCTGACAAGGAATACGGAATTTACGAGTTTAATAGGAATGCAGCATTAGGCCCCGGTTCCAACCCATAACGGAGAAATACTTGACTTAGTACCCATCTAATGTTCAGGGTCGCAGGTCTGCTATGCCTTTCCATTCTGTGGCATCACAAAACCATTTTCTATTCTGTGACATCACAAAAACATTACGAAGTGGGCTCTTTGGGAATTTGGGAGTTTTTTTGTGTTAGATTGTATATACTTTCCATTAATAATAATGACGGTGTTGCTACTTTTGAAAAAGTTCCACTTCATAATAGTTTTGTGATGTCGCAGAATGGAAATGTTTTCGAAGTAGCAGACATCACCAACCAGTAAATGTCGTAGATGAAAGATTTTCTATCCAGTGGGTGATGTCACCTTCACATTTCAGTTTGAAAGAGTCACAATGAAACACAGAAGCATGCATATTCAATTGCAACGGTCGGCATTTTCTTTCACAAACCTGCCAACCAACCAGCTGAAGAGCAAGGAGTTTTGGGAGTACTTGAGGTGCATGCACCTTAGGCACTTGTTTAAAAAAATGCAATTTGCATGAATATGTTTCTGTTTGATTGCAGCACTTCTGGGGCCCAGTAGCAAACTGGGGTCTGCCCATAGCAGCGATGAGTGACACGAAGAAGAGCCCTGAGATCATCGTGGCCGAATGACCTTCGGTAAGAGGCAGAGGGCTCACCTTCCATCTGTGTGAGTGTCCACAGGGTCACTCGGGACTCCAGAGGGACTTTTTAAAGGTTTGAGCCAGTTGCTGTGAACTTCACATTTCAGTTTGGACAAAAGCGACATACGTGCATGCACGTTGAATTTAAAATGGCAAGCAATTTTTTTCAAAGAGCTGTAAACCAACTGAGGAACAGGGAGTTTCAGAAGTATCTGAGGAGGTATGTGCATCCAGAGGCGCTTGCAGTTTATTTAAAAATCCAATATGTAAACTTTCCTTGTCGATTGCCATCAGTGCATAAGAAGCTTAAACTCTTCGCTTTGTTGTAGATGTAAGCATAAAGTCACTGCTTACATTTGGGTCCATCATTGCAGAAGTGCTGCTGGTGATCACAGAATTGCACTTATAATTTTTTTTTTGTTTCCTTCCTTTGTCTTTCCGAGATCTAAATGTGCCTGTTGGGAAAAACCTTCCAACAAAAGCACGGCAAGAAAGTCACAAACTGATTTTTTTGTTAATATAAATATAATTTTATGACTACCGTTTAATAATTTCACACTAATATATTGTAAGAATCCTCTGGAATTTCTTTAATGGCACTTTCACCCTGCTGCATGTTAGATCAGCTCTGTGTTTTATTGTTTGATTTCGGCACTTCTGGGGACCTGTAATCAATTGGGGTCTGCCCATAGTCGCTGTGACGGATATGAGGAAGAGCCCTGAAATAATCAGTGGTCGAATGACCTTCGGTAAGAGGCAGAGGGCTCACCTTCCATCTATATGAGCGTCCCCTGGGTCACTCGGGTCTCCAGAGGGACTTTTTAAAGGTTTTAAGCTGGTTGCTCTTCTTCTTTCTGGCCTCTGACCCCTGCATGATCTCTGTCTCTCCAGCTCTTACCTGTTACTCACTCGTTTTTATGAGGTTCTCATATCGAGTTCAGCCGAGAAACTGGCTACTCTTCAATTGTCATGTCACCAATGCGACGGCGCAGATGATTCAGGGTGGCCGGCCGGCTCATCCGACACAAGCAGGTCCCCACCAGGCTCCCTCTAGAACATTTAAATCTTCACCCCTCATCTGTTGATTAATGCCATATTACTGCTCGACATAGCATTTGCAGCCGGCAGCCAGGCAATCACTCAGCCAGCTTTTCAGGGACTCGTCTGGCTCTTAATGGGGCCAGATCTGCTTGGGACACCATCCCGCAGGTCCCACGGTCTCTTAAAGGGGCAGCTTGACATGCCTGTCCTGCCTGGCGCCTGATGTGCCTGCCCTGCCTGTGCTGCTTGCAGCTTCGCCGCCCATGGTTCCTGAGGCTCCTGCTCCGCCCGTCCTTGCTTCGCCCGCTCCTCCAGTCCCTGCTGCGCCCGTTCCTGCTCCACCCGTCTCTGAGGCGCCAGATCCGCCCATCCCTGAGGCACCTGCTACGCCTGAGGCCCCTCTGCCTTCACCTTCGCCTGTTGCTCCAGCCCTGGGCTCCACCCGCTCCTAATGGGCTGGCTCCACGCAAAGGGGCTTCGGCTCCAGCTCCAGTCCCCGAGGAGGTCTCAGGCTGTCAGATCATCGCTCCTCCTCCCTTGATGGAGGGAGAGGAAGAGCTTGAGTGGGATCCCACGGGGACCTCCCTAATGACTCCTCTGCCCTCGCCCCGGAGAGATTGACCCCGGCCAGAACCCCACCTTTCAGTGTCCCAAAAGGAGAGAGGGCACAGGGCCCGGGTCCCGCCCACCCTGCCCCCTGGTCCGCCCTCTCTTGCCTGGGCTGGGGCTCGGGGGAGGGGGCGCTTGCGGGTTCCCCCGCTCCGACTCCTCCGCCGTCTGCAGGTCCCCCCACTCCGGCGCATCGGTGGACGGCGCCTTTGCCAGCTGTGGCTAAGCCCATCCTGCTCTTGGTCCTGGCAGTACCTTGTGTGCCTGGAGTCTGCACATGGAGAGGGGTGTACTAAGGACCAATGTTTAAGCACTGAAACAAATATTTTCCGGTTAAAGGTTTGGACAGGGTTGGAGGGGAGTGGAGTCAAGTGGCCAGATATCCTTTTAGTCTATGGGACCAGATGGAAAGGTTGGAGCTCAGTACTGCGCTGCTGCCTCCTGTTCCTTCTGCTTCAGCAGCAGAGGCCTACTCACCTCCAGATTCTGAACAGCTGGAAACTGTCAGAAGCACCAACAAATGTTACTGTAAAAAGGTTCCAGTTCTTTAGGGCAATTACCAGAGAGTATCTGGCCCACATGAAGCCTGGGTGAGAGATGGGCTGATATAAAAACTCATATCAACAATTCCTGCACCATTCACCACCATGGTAAGCTATCACAGGTTGGTCACATAGCTAAGGAGTGCTGCACTTCTGCCAAATCCCGCCTCGTTTTCCCCGTACACAACGTACCAAAATTGCAGCACCCCACTCCAGTGCTGTACCTGTGGCAGTCAGTACTGCACACTGGATGGTACTCAGCTTGTCAGCGGGTCGACTCAGGTCTGCCAGGCCAGCCAAAATCAGGCCCTGAGGGGGAGGCTGTATTGTCAGCAGACTTTCGTCCAGCTCACTCAAACAGATTTGCAGCTGAACAAGGAACGACAAAACATGGCATCAATTTCATAAGTCAGTAACCAAAGCAGGAATTTGCATTCTTCACCCATATGAACCTTGGAGCTCAGAATAGTCGTTGGACCTTAAAGGCAAGAAAAAGCAGCAGCAATGTCATCAACTGAAATATAAAACAAGTAAACTGTAGATTATACACAGTACTGTTCAAAAGTCATAGGCACCCAAAAAAAAAAAAATATATGTTCAAATAACTGTTGGTGTAAAACTATGCTGTTACGCCTAGCAAAATGCGTCAGCTTAGCCATTTCAAAACCTCTGCTAAAATAACCCTATTATTTCCAGCAACCATACAATACACCCATGTATTTTTTGACCTGACCACTAGCCCACCTCATATATCTATCCAATATCTCGTTCACTTTTTTAACTAATTAAGTTAACTAATTAAGCGAGCTGTTGGTGAAATTTAATAAATACATAGAATGGTTCGGGTGCCACTGAGGAGAAGTTTGGGAACTGAAGTGGTGTTCATCTAGCTATCCAAGTAGATATCAGTAACTTTTTGGAGAACAGAAGACATTTATACTAGTTTTTATTGTGTTACTCGTAATTTTCATATGTTCTTATGTCAAATTATATTTTTTGTTCTAAGAAAATGTGCACTTATTACCCAGAAAAACAGCGCTAAACATTTCTTTTGAGTGCCTAAGACTTTTGCACAGTACGGTATATACATAACACATATACATAGATATGCACTGGTGAATATATATAAAGAGACATACATCCAAGTACAGTAGTTCGGCAGTTTTGAGTACCATATTTGAGACAGACATTCTATGCCGCTGGCACTGAGATTTTTATTAGACATCTATTTATTATGTTTCCGCATAGCTTGCTCCCTAAGCCACATAATACATAGTCATCAGCACAAGTACTATGTGTCATCTAAGTGCTGTGACACGTAAAATTAGATTGCATTCCTTTTATCTGGGATGTCAGAACTCGCTGGGAGCTGGGAATGACGTCACAAACACAAGATAACAGTGTTCCAGTACAGGTAGTTGGAAAGCCATTTAGCAATACCAGGGATCCGTTTCAAAAAGCAAGACTCCTTGCTTACCCAGCTAAATTGTCAGATTTAATTCACCCCAGTTAAAATGGCCTTTGTCTTTGTTCACTTATATTTAGCCCAGACTACCTTAAATCTGACACGTTGTCCACTTAAGCAAGAAATCCCGCTTAATGAAACAGGCCCCAATTCTAGCCCAGTAATGTGTCAGCCACTGTTAGCGATATCAGTCGGTAACACATTACGTAGTGTCCTGAGCATAAGATAGCAGTTGGACAGTACTGCGCGTACAACCAATTCAATGAGTCACAAATAAGACATGAGAGCTAATACACAGTACCAAACTAACGTCTGTTGATGAAGGGCGCAGCCCTTTTGAATTCAGAGCTCTGGGGGCATTCCAGTTGAAATTCCTGACAAGGAATACGGAATTTACGAGTTTAATAGGAATGCAGCATTAGGCCCCGGTTCCAACCCATAACGGAGAAATACTTGACTTAGTACCCATCTAATGTTCAGGGTCGCAGGTCTGCTATGCCTTTCCATTCTGTGGCATCACAAAACCATTTTCTATTCTGTGACATCACAAAAACATTACGAAGTGGGCTCTTTGGGAATTTGGGAGTTTTTTTGTGTTAGATTGTATATACTTTCCATTAATAATAATGACGGTGTTGCTACTTTTGAAAAAGTTCCACTTCATAATAGTTTTGTGATGTCGCAGAATGGAAATGTTTTCGAAGTAGCAGACATCACCAACCAGTAAATGTCGTAGATGAAAGATTTTCTATCCAGTGGGTGATGTCACCTTCACATTTCAGTTTGAAAGAGTCACAATGAAACACAGAAGCATGCATATTCAATTGCAACGGTCGGCATTTTCTTTCACAAACCTGCCAACCAACCAGCTGAAGAGCAAGGAGTTTTGGGAGTACTTGAGGTGCATGCACCTTAGGCACTTGTTTAAAAAAATGCAATTTGCATGAATATGTTTCTGTTTGATTGCAGCACTTCTGGGGCCCAGTAGCAAACTGGGGTCTGCCCATAGCAGCGATGAGTGACACGAAGAAGAGCCCTGAGATCATCGTGGCCGAATGACCTTCGGTAAGAGGCAGAGGGCTCACCTTCCATCTGTGTGAGTGTCCACAGGGTCACTCGGGACTCCAGAGGGACTTTTTAAAGGTTTGAGCCAGTTGCTGTGAACTTCACATTTCAGTTTGGACAAAAGCGACATACGTGCATGCACGTTGAATTTAAAATGGCAAGCAATTTTTTTCAAAGAGCTGTAAACCAACTGAGGAACAGGGAGTTTCAGAAGTATCTGAGGAGGTATGTGCATCCAGAGGCGCTTGCAGTTTATTTAAAAATCCAATATGTAAACTTTCCTTGTCGATTGCCATCAGTGCATAAGAAGCTTAAACTCTTCGCTTTGTTGTAGATGTAAGCATAAAGTCACTGCTTACATTTGGGTCCATCATTGCAGAAGTGCTGCTGGTGATCACAGAATTGCACTTATAATTTTTTTTTTGTTTCCTTCCTTTGTCTTTCCGAGATCTAAATGTGCCTGTTGGGAAAAACCTTCCAACAAAAGCACGGCAAGAAAGTCACAAACTGATTTTTTTGTTAATATAAATATAATTTTATGACTACCGTTTAATAATTTCACACTAATATATTGTAAGAATCCTCTGGAATTTCTTTAATGGCACTTTCACCCTGCTGCATGTTAGATCAGCTCTGTGTTTTATTGTTTGATTTCGGCACTTCTGGGGACCTGTAATCAATTGGGGTCTGCCCATAGTCGCTGTGACGGATATGAGGAAGAGCCCTGAAATAATCAGTGGTCGAATGACCTTCGGTAAGAGGCAGAGGGCTCACCTTCCATCTATATGAGCGTCCCCTGGGTCACTCGGGTCTCCAGAGGGACTTTTTAAAGGTTTTAAGCTGGTTGCTCTTCTTCTTTCTGGCCTCTGACCCCTGCATGATCTCTGTCTCTCCAGCTCTTACCTGTTACTCACTCGTTTTTATGAGGTTCTCATATCGAGTTCAGCCGAGAAACTGGCTACTCTTCAATTGTCATGTCACCAATGCGACGGCGCAGATGATTCAGGGTGGCCGGCCGGCTCATCCGACACAAGCAGGTCCCCACCAGGCTCCCTCTAGAACATTTAAATCTTCACCCCTCATCTGTTGATTAATGCCATATTACTGCTCGACATAGCATTTGCAGCCGGCAGCCAGGCAATCACTCAGCCAGCTTTTCAGGGACTCGTCTGGCTCTTAATGGGGCCAGATCTGCTTGGGACACCATCCCGCAGGTCCCACGGTCTCTTAAAGGGGCAGCTTGACATGCCTGTCCTGCCTGGCGCCTGATGTGCCTGCCCTGCCTGTGCTGCTTGCAGCTTCGCCGCCCATGGTTCCTGAGGCTCCTGCTCCGCCCGTCCTTGCTTCGCCCGCTCCTCCAGTCCCTGCTGCGCCCGTTCCTGCTCCACCCGTCTCTGAGGCGCCAGATCCGCCCATCCCTGAGGCACCTGCTACGCCTGAGGCCCCTCTGCCTTCACCTTCGCCTGTTGCTCCAGCCCTGGGCTCCACCCGCTCCTAATGGGCTGGCTCCACGCAAAGGGGCTTCGGCTCCAGCTCCAGTCCCCGAGGAGGTCTCAGGCTGTCAGATCATCGCTCCTCCTCCCTTGATGGAGGGAGAGGAAGAGCTTGAGTGGGATCCCACGGGGACCTCCCTAATGACTCCTCTGCCCTCGCCCCGGAGAGATTGACCCCGGCCAGAACCCCACCTTTCAGTGTCCCAAAAGGAGAGAGGGCACAGGGCCCGGGTCCCGCCCACCCTGCCCCCTGGTCCGCCCTCTCTTGCCTGGGCTGGGGCTCGGGGGAGGGGGCGCTTGCGGGTTCCCCCGCTCCGACTCCTCCGCCGTCTGCAGGTCCCCCCACTCCGGCGCATCGGTGGACGGCGCCTTTGCCAGCTGTGGCTAAGCCCATCCTGCTCTTGGTCCTGGCAGTACCTTGTGTGCCTGGAGTCTGCACATGGAGAGGGGTGTACTAAGGACCAATGTTTAAGCACTGAAACAAATATTTTCCGGTTAAAGGTTTGGACAGGGTTGGAGGGGAGTGGAGTCAAGTGGCCAGATATCCTTTTAGTCTATGGGACCAGATGGAAAGGTTGGAGCTCAGTACTGCGCTGCTGCCTCCTGTTCCTTCTGCTTCAGCAGCAGAGGCCTACTCACCTCCAGATTCTGAACAGCTGGAAACTGTCAGAAGCACCAACAAATGTTACTGTAAAAAGGTTCCAGTTCTTTAGGGCAATTACCAGAGAGTATCTGGCCCACATGAAGCCTGGGTGAGAGATGGGCTGATATAAAAACTCATATCAACAATTCCTGCACCATTCACCACCATGGTAAGCTATCACAGGTTGGTCACATAGCTAAGGAGTGCTGCACTTCTGCCAAATCCCGCCTCGTTTTCCCCGTACACAACGTACCAAAATTGCAGCACCCCACTCCAGTGCTGTACCTGTGGCAGTCAGTACTGCACACTGGATGGTACTCAGCTTGTCAGCGGGTCGACTCAGGTCTGCCAGGCCAGCCAAAATCAGGCCCTGAGGGGGAGGCTGTATTGTCAGCAGACTTTCGTCCAGCTCACTCAAACAGATTTGCAGCTGAACAAGGAACGACAAAACATGGCATCAATTTCATAAGTCAGTAACCAAAGCAGGAATTTGCATTCTTCACCCATATGAACCTTGGAGCTCAGAATAGTCGTTGGACCTTAAAGGCAAGAAAAAGCAGCAGCAATGTCATCAACTGAAATATAAAACAAGTAAACTGTAGATTATACACAGTACTGTTCAAAAGTCATAGGCACCCAAAAAAAAAAAAATATATGTTCAAATAACTGTTGGTGTAAAACTATGCTGTTACGCCTAGCAAAATGCGTCAGCTTAGCCATTTCAAAACCTCTGCTAAAATAACCCTATTATTTCCAGCAACCATACAATACACCCATGTATTTTTTGACCTGACCACTAGCCCACCTCATATATCTATCCAATATCTCGTTCACTTTTTTAACTAATTAAGTTAACTAATTAAGCGAGCTGTTGGTGAAATTTAATAAATACATAGAATGGTTCGGGTGCCACTGAGGAGAAGTTTGGGAACTGAAGTGGTGTTCATCTAGCTATCCAAGTAGATATCAGTAACTTTTTGGAGAACAGAAGACATTTATACTAGTTTTTATTGTGTTACTCGTAATTTTCATATGTTCTTATGTCAAATTATATTTTTTGTTCTAAGAAAATGTGCACTTATTACCCAGAAAAACAGCGCTAAACATTTCTAAACTCTGCCAGCTTTTCTCCTAGTCAGATCCTTCCTTAATAGTGTCACACAAGTACCTTTTATAGGTTTGTGTTTTTCATGCTAAAATGCCATTATGTAGCAGCAAACAGATATTTGAAGCTGCTGGTGCCTGCAGTAGAGTCCTCCACTGCAACTGTGTATAAACCTTCTATTCGGCCACCACTAACCAGTGCTCACAAGCAGAAACTGTCCAAATACACAAGTTCAATGGATGCAAGACTTGTGAAGCTGCTATCAAATAAGGGGTCCTATGTCAAAATGGGACGTGACCTGTTTGATTTCAGTACATATGCTGCAAACACAACAAATGACAATTTTCAGTTCTTTGCAACTTATAAAGTGTTTTGCAGCTTGCAAGCTTTGGTGTGCATAATAATTTGGAACAGTTCATTGTAAGTGTTTAGTTTGACAAAAAAATACTGTAATCATTAGATTTGTTCAATAAAATTTGAATTGCACTCAATAGTTGACACATGAGAATTATTCTGACTATATGTGTGTTCATTTCTTGCATTTTTCTTAATAGGAATCCACACGTAAGTAGGGGCAATTTACTGCCCATACAAAGTGCGAGGGGAAAATATTTACCTAATGAAGACTGTAGTCCTGTATTAGACAAAATCATTTTATCATGTGGTCAGTTATTTTTATACCTACATAAGAACATAATAAATTTACAAATGAGAGGAGGCCATTCGGCCTGTCAAGCTCATTTGGGGAGAAGTCAACTAACAGCTCAGAGTTGTTATAATCTTATCTAGCTCGGATTTAAAGGATCCCAGGGATTTAGCTTGCGCTACCCTAGTTCAGCCAAGGAACTGGCTCCTCTTTGTGTGTCACATCACAAATGGGATGTCGTAACTGATCCAGGGCAACTAGCTCATCAAATACAAGTAGGCTGCCGCCAGGGCTTTGAACCAGCTCACTGTTCTTTCGGAGCCTCCCTCTAGTATATATGAAGGGGCAGTTCACCATAAAACAGAAAAGCAGACAGTTCACCTCCAACACTAGGCATCTCCTAAAACTTTTTTAGTTTAAGGGGGAACCGCCCCTGTAAATCACCACCCCTCATCATTAATGCCACATTACTGCTCGACATAGCATTTGTAGCCAGCAGCCAGGCCATTATTCAACCAGTTTTTCTGCCAGTGTGGTCCTTCCTTAACGGCGCCACACAGGTGGCTTTCATAGGTTTGAGTTCTTCATGAATGCGTTTTTTCTTCCTTTTCAGAATGGGGAAGAAAAGTGCCAAGTCTCTGTGTCCTGTCTTGGCAAAGAAATGCAGAAATGCACACAGACCGGAACAGACTGACAGACAGAGACAAAGACAAAATGAGTGGTGGCAAATTAGTGACAAAGTGAGTCTCGATGTGCTGTGCAGACTCGCCCTCCTTGTCCCGTCCTTCCCAACAAATAAATTAATAAACAAAGAATTAAATGTGAGGTCCTTTCAATTTTCCTATGAATCCACACATTACTAAACCCAATTCACTGAGCATGCAGAGCACAAGGAGAAAACATATACCTAATGAAGACAGTAGTACTGTATTAAACAAAATCGTTTGGGTCAATTTTTTAGTTGTGATACCATACCCTAAACAGTGTTAGTCTGACTTAAAAAGATGTAATTTTTATTTTTTAATTATTTCAAAATGACTACTGTATGTGTGTCCTTTGCACAGACAAGTTGTAGTTTGTCATTCTATTGACAAAATGCAGCCGACCTTTTACTGTGTCTCCAGAATGGTGTTGGGATGTAGGACTTCAAATTTGGTTATGGGAAGACTAGGCATCACCAAATTCTAGTTGTCTGATTAAAACTGTCGTGATTAAGGTTATGTTTGAGCGTGTTTTTTTTTTAACAATTATTAACCAGCTCAGGGGTCTGACTGGTCTGACATCACAACTGTCGGTTAGAAGAGGTACGACTACCTCACAAAAGTAGGTTTTATGAAATTTTGCTGATCAGCTGAAATACTTCGTAGGCAGAACTTACCAGTCCCACTGGCACATTGGTAGGGCATGGCCACCAAAAAAAAGAATTTCGACTCCAGAACTAACAATTCAGAAGATATTGGCGAAAATGCAAAAGGGGGTGTTACAGCACCCCACCCTCCCACCCACACTGATTTCAGTCGGATGGTCTCAGTAGTGGGTAGGTCTTGGTCTTATAGCCACTTATTCCCAAATACGTGTGTATACCACAGTTCACATATTAACATAAGCAGGTGAATCACTCACATTAACAACCAGGAAAAAAAAGTTTAAATCAAGTGCTTGTCGTTGGGGCCCATCGTTGGTGCACAGTGATGTTCCTGGAGCTGAATCCAGCAGACACTACACTGCATCCACTTTAAAACTCAGATTTGCCAATGCCACAGATATGTGTGCGTATCAGTATAGGTGTAGGTTACTCACTCATTTTGGTTTCACTCATTTCCGCAGCATAGAACAAGTGTCCTGCTGCTGTTTCCGCTGAATAGAGTTCCAGAACAATCTATGGCGAGGTCAGTTATGGCCAAAACACTTGGCACACAGCAGCGCGATGAGGGAGCAGTTTCCCCGTCTCAGGTAATTCCTGTGCCTCCAGTGGGTGCAGCGACAAGATGAATCAGTTTAAAAGGCGCTGGCCCCTGCTAGTCAGCATGTAGAAACCATCTGGTAATTTCTAACACTCCAGGTACACACAATTGCAACCACAAACCACAATTAAAATAACAAAAGAAAAAAGTACATACAAGACAAGAAGTCTTTGCTGTCAGACTGGGTGTTTTTCTTCTCTGCCAAAATGGACACTTCTCCAAGTACTGGACCTCCATTGTAATTGGTCCATCCAAAATAATAATACAAAGATCTTGAACAGCAGGAATGTACAAACTGCCCAGCATGCTGGTGAATGTAGTATAGAGGGAAAACAGAACAGCTTAGTATCCTATTAACATACACATAAACCAGATTATATCGATCCTTACACCCCCCCCCCCCCCACCAAATATACTGCATGGGGTCACACACACAGCAGAATGATCAACAAATAAGAAAACAAACAGCTTAGCATACAGCTGCATGGCACCAGTGAGGGCCAATGTGCACAGTTAATGCACAGAGCTTGTGAATTACACCACCAGGCATGAGAGTTATTGCAACTGTCTGGGAAACTTCAAGTCTCCATTAATAAAATTTTTACTATTTTACAGTTGTGGTAACGAACTGAGAAATTATGTCTTTCATGCGAATAGAGTCAGAGTTTACTCTGTACGAAATTGAGCCCATTCTTGTTAATGCCGAACAACAACAAATTCCCAATGAACCCCCCCTGGAGCCAAAGGGGGATGATGTATATCTATATAAGAGTCTGAATGGAGGAAAATCATGGAATTTTGATTTGACCAAATGCAGTGGAAACAGAAAGGGTTAAATTTTGGGCTGCAGCTATCGATTATTTTAGTAGTCGAATATTCTATCGTTTATTCCATCGATTAATCGGATAAGAAATACTTTTGCGTTATTAAAAAACAATAGTAACTATTCGAAAAAGAAAAAAATAGACAGGTCTCTTAAAATGAATGAACTCATGGGTTTCCTTTATAGGAACATTTTTAGTGATTGAACTCCATATACAACAACTGACAAAAGAACTAAACCATTTTAGTGCATTTATGTATATATATGTAATTTTTTTTCAAGAACACACTTTCTTAAATGCAAAATGAAATAATGTCAAATAAAATTACTGAAAAAAAGGTATACATATGTCTTAAACTAAGGCATAAATTAGAACGGCCTTTACTCTCTGTGTTCTTGTACATTTGTAGTTGGCATAAAAAAATGTTCTGACAGGATTGTATCTCCTGGATGAGGTAGGAATGGTGTGTGCATGTTCATGTGTGTGTAAGTGAAAGTAAGTGAGAGTGTGTGTTTAAGTGTGTTACAGAATGTGTGTGTGTGTAAGCCTTTAAAGGAGCATGTGGCGGTTGGATAATTCAGCGTCTCAGTTTCACTAGGCCAAGGTTGTTGGGGGAAAGGGGTGGGTGGGTAATTTTTGTATTATATTTATATTATAATTATGTAATATTATTCATATTAATCTAAATCTGCAAAACAATATTACTAAAGCCTTGAAATAGATCTAGTTGAGTACACTCCATGCTCCCCTTTAGACTCACCCCTGCATGCTGCAGATATCACTGAGAAAAATTGTAACGGCTGCTGTCAGCCTGCAGCAAGTTTCCAAATCTAAATACTGTGTCAAACTAAGCTAACAGTTTATCTGCATACAAACAGCTTCTACTTTAACTTGTATAGCTTTACTATAGCCTTGCTGCTGTGGAACACAGACGGCGGTGGATGGGGGTAGCTGAAAACATCGCTTTTCTTCACATTTCAGCTTGTTGAACAGCTGGTTTGATTAAGGACTCTCGCCAGCTCTTTACCAGTAAAGGTTTAGTAGCGATTACAAGCATTACTGTTGTTTTCCTTCACTCCACCTGAGTTCACCATCTCTGTAACAGAACCGTCTCTTTGCTGTTAGTGTATAGACATGCTCCAGCTCCATGTTAATTAAATTACGACAGCATCATTTTCACTGCTCTTATGTTATCAATGTTTTTATTGAGGAAAAATAGGGGCTGCTTCAGCTGAGTCACGTTATACTTTTTTTTTATTCACACATATGTCTATAAATACATTTCTATTGCAGGTCTATTTTAACCGCGAATGTGAGTGAAACGCTCTCGCTAATCTGGTATTGGTTCCGCTTTGTGGAGTGGATGCATAGACTGGGTGCTTTCTGTTGAGATGTTCAATCATTGACATTGTGCTATTGTGGTAAGCTAATTCGATTTTACAATGGAGACACTGTACAGTATGTTCGCTTTTCTTTTGTTTGAAATGGTCCCAAACTTTAGACATTTTTCATCTTTTTCTCTGACTTTCCTCGCTATTTTCCCCGTCTTCCTCCACTGCACCATCAAATCAAACCTGCTACACGTAATGCAGCGTAAGCACACTGTGCAACAGTGATAATCCCCCGAGTGAAACACGCTGATCACTAAGCAGTACATAGTCATGCAGATTACACGAAGCATCAAAGCAAAGAATTTGCATCGAGGATCTTTTGTAATCGAGTTATTCGAGTTACTCGATGAATCCTTGCAGCCCTAGTCAAATTATAACAACATTTTAAAATACAGTGGCAGAGTGATGAAGCGGTATTACCGTATTAGGACACTTCAGTATGACAAGGCATCATCAGAATTTAACCCTCTCGGGTCTAGGGGTAGGGAACACACTTTCACTGACTGGGGTCATGGTGACACATTTCATTCAATATCATAAACTTAATTTATTTGCCATGAATTATTTCTTATACATTTGTTTTGGCATTACACTCAGCTTTATTTCAACGTGCTTTGTAAATATGTCAGATTTGTACATACATTGCAAAATGCAGTTTGAAACACTTGCAGAACTGGCGTACCAGCTTCCAGGTTTTGTCTGGTACAAAGTATTCCCAATCT
Organism: Brienomyrus brachyistius; assembly: GCF_023856365.1. Lineage (NCBI taxonomy): Eukaryota > Metazoa > Chordata > Actinopteri > Osteoglossiformes > Mormyridae > Brienomyrus > Brienomyrus brachyistius. Next base: position 6,184,663 of record NW_026042306.1, on the reverse strand, counting down.
TCTAGTTTTTGCTGGGATGCCTGATATACTGGATTTCGCACGCGCCAACTTGGAGGATGCCATTACGTTCAACTACCCTCAAATCCTTAGCTATGACACAACCTTTCAGATGGGTGACTTATGTTTGTGTGCTTGCCATAACAAGCACTTTTCTAGTTAATGACCCTGTATTTCCTGTAGGGTTCATGCTGCATGAGCGCAAATTCATGCAACATCATGAAATGTTTCTGGTTCTTATTCTGAGGAAACTAGGTTTTAAAAAATTCAAGAAAGTGCCTGTCACTGGAGACAGAGGAAGGGAATTGTTGGGGCCTTGAAGAGGAGGTTTCCCAACGTTAGCCTAGTTTTCTGCAGGAATCATGTGATGCACGACATTGAGCACTGGGTCAAAAAACATGGTGGTACAAGGGAAGGTGTGAAGGTACTGAAAGACCAAATCGACACTCTCATTGATTCAGCCAACAGAGATGAATTTGAGGCACAATGTTCCAAATTTGTGAATGGGTGGTCAGAGGAATTTGTCAAATACTTCCACCAGCATCTGAAAGCATATTTATGTGACAACATAGTCTCCTTCCACACCAAGCAATTGGAAGCATTCAAACACAAACAATATCAGTGAGACCATAAACAAAATGATAAAATCACAAAATGAGTGGAGGGAACTTCCCGTTGATGCAATGGTTCTGTCTTTGTACTACATGCAGTCATACATCCTTTTAGAATTTCAAAGAGCCAGATGTGGTTTGGGAAAGTACTCGTGGTGCCACGGATCACTGTTGATCCGTGATCCGAACCGATCCCTCTCCACGGTTCAGCATGCACGTAATCTGAAAATTCGAAGAAAAAAAAAAAAAAAGTTCCACTGTATGGTGCACATGGTCATTCTATCAAGCCATAGTTATTGCCAGTGGCAGCGGTCCAAGTGGAGGAGCAGAGGAGCTCGAGAAACCTCCAGCATCACTTAAATCTCATGTGTGGGAGCACTTTGGCTTCCCCGTTAAATATATTGATGGGAAAAGGGTGGTGGATAAAACCACTACAGTTTGTCGACAGTGTGGCACGAGGAAGACGTATGAGACTGGCAACACGTCGGGCATGACTGCTCATTTGAAACGACATCACCCTGGTGTGACAGAAGCTAAGACGAAGGCTGCGCAACAACTGCTGATATCCACGCCATTTAAGCAGTCCTTTGCTGCCCAATCCGACCGGGCTGAAGTTATTACAAAAGCCATTGGGGTGTTTATAGCTGCAGACATGAGGCCATATTCCATTGTGCAAAACAAGGGCTTTAAACATATGATGAACATGCTTGAACCACACTATGATATCCCGTCGCATGCCTACTTCAGTGACAAGATCGTTCCAAGCATGTATGAGCAGGAATAGTCTAAAGTTATGGCTGAAATAATTATCATGCCCCATATTGCACCTTAATTTGTTTTTATATAATTGCGTGGAATGAGTCTTGAGTTGAATGTTTTTTAATGAGCAAAAAATACTTAAATAAATAAATGGAGAGTTAAATATGTCTTGTCTTTTTTCGCTGATCCGAAAATTGATCCAATCCGTGACTTAAAACTGTGATCCGATCCGAACCGTGAGTTTTTTGATCCGTTGCACCACTGAAAATTACAGTATAAAGCAGAGGGTCACTGTGGGATGTTAAGATACCTTCATTTATTCCCTTGTAGAGCATTGTTGGACGAATCAAGGGCCATGTCAATCAATTGATGTCACAGACCTCCTTAGCAAAGACTGTGGTTGAGATGGGCCTGGTGAGTCTGAATTCATCTTTGGGCGTGTTCGTAGTTAAAAGTCCATCAAACAAATCAGTCCACGTACTGCAAAATACCTCCAGCGGCACAACATGCTCCTGGCCTAGCAGATAGGGAAGTGTTTCCACATTCTGGCTGTGGAAATGAGTACTGGACTACGTTTCTCCACAAAACAGAGTACAGCCTTTCATTAATGCGGAAAAGGCGTAGAGGAAGTGAGAGCAAATCCGGAAGAAAAAAAAAACCATGAACAAAAGTTTATGATTACTCAGTAAATCCGGCCCCAGATTCATTACTGTCAAAAATGCATGGCTCCCTGTTGCATGATATGTCCCAAGTTCACCCTAATGTCACTATAAAACAGGACAACACGGATAATTGTGATATGACTATGCACACATCAAATTCCGAGGGAGACAGCAGCAGTCATCATACTAGGTGGTCTGGTATGGTGAGAATCCCAGAGGCAGAACCTGATCTGGAAAAAAAAAACACAAACGGCAAAACATATTTGCTCCTCGGCTGCACATAAAAATCAATGAGCCAAGCTGGTCAACAGTAGGGCTGTGCAAAAAGAAAATTGATCCATCAATATATCCCGAATTTTCCTTTCATGATATACTACATCGATTTCTTACTCCAAAAATCGATATCTTCAAGGGGGAGAATCATGGAAAATATAACCGGACGTTTTGGGATTTCCTACAGCTACAATCTCAACTGTTGTAGATGTCGCTGTACGGCTAGGTATTTTGAATTACCACTTGGCATTTCTGGCAGATTGAAATCGCAAAACATGGCAGACCGAGCGGTTGTCATTAGAGCGGCCCCTTCAACATATAAAGCCGACGTGTGGGCACACTTCTGTTTAAAAAATTAGCCAGGTAGTATGGACTTGGATAAAGGAAATGCAATTTGCACGCTGTGTCACGCTTCTGTAAAATATTCAGGTAACACAACCAATTTACGAGCTCATTTGATCATGCACCATCCAGATACAGTACGGCAACAACCGAAGCCTATCAACACAAAAAGACAAAGTACGCTCGATATCGCAAACTCCCATCCACCTTGCCTCGTACTCAAAAAATTACAGAATCGGTAGTGTCTTTTATTTATCAGGATTCGCACCCCTATAGCGTGGCAGAAAACACCAGCTTCAGGTACATTGTCAACACCCTGGAGCAGTGCTATGTGATCCCAACTCGCAAACAACTGACGGAGGTAAGTTGAGGAGGTAACGCAAGCTGTAAAAAAAAAAAAATCTCTTCTCTCTGCAGGACTTTGTGAGCCACTGGATCCTACATTACGATCACGTCGCACCTCATTAATGAGGACTGGCAACTGATTTCCAGTGTTTTGCAGACAAGGGCATTGCGTGAGAACCATACTGCCGGTAACATCGCCAAGCTGTTGAAAGGGGCAGTGGAGGTATGGGACATAAAAAGCATAGTCAAACATGACCATTGCAGCGCAGCTTGCCAATATGCCATATTTTAAATGCTTTGCTGACACACTGAATTTCAGATGTAGATCCAAGGCTTGAAGTCCTGCCCGACCTTATAGAGGACCAGCGCCAAGACATGTATGCTAGAATTATTGCAGAAGCTGCAAGGGGCAAGGGAGCACTACAGGTATATTTTAGTTTATGGCATTGTTTAACTACTGTAAACAACAATTTACATTCTAAAAACATTTTAAATATCCATTCATTTAAAAATCATCCATATTTAAAAATCATAAATACTTGTGAATGATAGTCAAAGTCTGGTAAATTTAATTCAACTGGCATTTGGATTTTATACTTACTAATCTTATATTTACTAATTCTGTAAAGCTAATATTGATGCATTGCTGTTTCACAGCAGAGTGAGACAGGAGTGGAGATTGAAGAGGCAGAAACTGATGTAAATGTGCTGCCAGAAAAAGACATGGACGGCAATCATTGTCCTCAGCAAGAAGATATCTCTGCAGTATCATCAAAGAGATCAAGGCATTCTTGCTCTCTAGCTGACCTGCTTGGTCAAACACATGCTGCAGGTTAGTTTGATAATACTTTAAAGGTCACTGGAAAAAATAACTACCATAATGTTTCATCATAAACATCTCTGAAAGACGTGTTAAGTTTGCTTTAAAAAGTTACAATTCACTAGCAGCCTGTGATGAAAGGGTGTCGGACAAAGTCACTCAGTGCCTATTGCTGTAAACACTATATCAGAATGATATTCTATTGTGACATTACTCATACTTATTTATTGTGTTGTCATACTCTGCTACAGGTTCGGCAAAGAAATTGAAAAATGCAGAGGACCAGGCAAAGGAGGAGATGCCAAGATACAAAGAGGAAGCTCCCCTATCGCTCAGTGTCAATCCACTGCACTGGTGAAAAGCACATCAACGTAGGGCTGCAACGATTCATCGAGTAACTCAAATTACTTGATTACAAAAAATCCTCGATGCAAATTCTTTCCTTCGATGCTTCGTGTAAACCGCATGACTATGTACTGCTTAGTGATCAGCGTGTTTCACTCGGGGGATTATCACTGTCGCACAGTGTGCTTACGCTGCTTTGCATGAAGCAGGTTTGAGTTGATGCCGCAATGGAGGAAGACAGGGAAAATAGCGAGGAAAGTCAGAGAAAAAAATGAAAAATGTCTAAAGTTTGGCACCATTTCAAACAAAAGAAAAGCGAACATACAGTACAGTGTGTCCATTGTAAAATCGAATTAGCTTACCACAATAGCACAACGTTAATGATTGAACATCTCAACAGAAAGCACCCAGTCTATGCATCCACTCCACATAGCGGAACCAACACCAGATTAGCGAGAGCGTTTCACTCACATTCGCGGTTAAAATAGACCTGCAATAGAAATGTATTTATAGACATATGTGTGAATAAAAAAAGTATAACGAGACTCAGCTCAAGCAGCCCCTATTTTTCCTCAATAAAAACATTGATAACATAAGAGCAGTGAAAATGATGCTGTCGTAATTTAATTAACATGGAGCTGGAGCATGTCTATACACTAACAGCAAAGAGACGGTTCCGTTACAGAGATGGTGAACTCAGGTGGAGTGAAGGAAAACAACAGTAGTGCTTGTAATCGCTACTAAACCTTTACTGGCAAAGAGCTGGCGAGAGTCCTTAATCAAACCAGCTGTTCAACAAGCTGAAATGTGAAGAAAAGCGATGTTTTCAGCTACCCCCATCCACCGCCGTCTGTGTTCCACAGCAGCAAGGCTATAGTGAAGCTATACAAGTTAAAGTAGAAGCTGTTTGTATGCAGATAAACTGTTAGCTTAGTTTGACACAGTATTTAGATTTGGAAACTTGCTGCAGGCTGACAGCAGCCGTTACACTTTTTCTCAGTGATATCTGCAGCATACACGGGTGAGTCTAAAGGGGAGCATGGCGTGTACTCAACTAGATCTATTTCAAGGCTTTAGTAATATTGTTTTGCAGATTTAGATTAATATGAATAATATTACATAATTATAATATAAATATAATACAAAAATTACCCACCCACCCCTTTCCCCCAACAACCTTGGCCTAGTGAAACTGAGACGCTGAATTACCCAACCGCCACATGCTCCTTTAAAGGCTTACACACACACACATTCTGTAACACACTTAAACACACACTCTCACTTACTTTCACTTACACACACATGAACATGCACACACCATTCCTACCTCATCCAGGAGATACAAACTTGTCAGAACTTTTTTATGCCAACTACAAATGTACAAGAACACAGAGAGTAAAGGCCGTTCTAATTTATGCCTTAGTTTAAGACATATGTATACCTTTTTTTCAGTAATTTTATTTGACATTATTTTATTTTGCATTCAAGAGAGTGTTTTCTTTCAACAAAAAAAAAAAACAAGTATATACATAAATGCACTAAAAGGGTTTAGTTCTTTTGTCAGTTGTTGTATGGAGTTCAATCATTAAAAATGTTCCTAAAACGGAAACCAATGAATTATTAATTTTAAGACTAGTTACTATTGCTATTTAAGAAGACAAAAGTATTTCTTATCCGATTACGCGATGGAATAATTCATAGAATACTTGAGTACTAAAATAATCCATAGTTGCAGCCATAATAATGACTTTATTTTCTTTATAAGAACAGCTAATATGCTCAGCGTTTTGTTGGACTAAGACCTGTGTAACCTCTGTAGGGTCCAGGTATCACCTCATGCTGCCAGTAGTGACACTGACCGTAGCTCAAATGCAAAAGTAGTGAAAAAGAGTCAGAAAAGATGAGGATGGAAAAATGCCAGTGGCCTCCACCTGCTAACCCATTCCTGTTTCGGGGGTCGTCTCATTGTTGCACCTCTAGTGCACCTGTTGTTAATTTCATTAACACAAAAGCAGCTGAAACAACCCCCTCTGCTACTTAACTGACCAGATCAATATCCCAGAAGTTTAGTAGACTTGATGCTATACTCTGATTAAAAAGTGTTCCTTAAATTTTTTTGAGCAGTGTATTTTGTAATATATTCCACTCATGTGGTTCATAAGAAAAAAGGCGGATTTCCTCGGTTCTGTGAGTGTGGTGGGAGGCTGAAGGAGAAGCTTAACTGATGAACGGGTTCTGTATGTATTGGTGTGGAATGTCAGCAAACTACATATGTACTGAGGTAATTTGCCCATTAAAGCCTTTGTAATAAAAACCAGGCAATGCATTTTCCTTCTAAGAAAAGGAAATCTATAAGCAGTTAGCCAACAAACATGTTAGCCGTCTGTTATCATTAATGCAATGTGTAATAATAAAATAATATCATTAACGTGGGAACAATACAAAAGCGTAAAACAAAAATTTGTCCTGTAAAATGTGGTAAACGCCCAGTCATACTCAAATTATATTTAAAAAAAATACAGTTGTGTAACGTCAAACCGATATAACTTTGAAAAATACCATGATATACTGTAAACCTTTGGTTATACCGCCCAGCTCTAAACTCTACCTTGCAAGGGTGAAAGCTAAATCACACAAACACTAAGAACTGGGCCCTGTGCTACTAGTCAAAATGTAAGGTTGATCCAGAGTACAGGGATGAGTCATTTGCTGGCGGTGGTTTCACCTTAAGTGCACAAAGACAACTGATCATTTTGCTGTTGCTTGTACCGACAACCACAAATGTCTAATGTGTTCTAGCTGAATCAGTGAATATGACATTTTGACTGGGAATCTTTCATATGTATAAAAATATCAGATTTTTTGTTTTAAATACTAAGAATTACAAACAATAAAAGTTGTGCCAACTTTCTTTTGTTCAGATGATTTATCTTTCATATGTGTAAAAACTTAAAAATTTCAGTTAAACATGCTAAGAATTCAAAACCGCAAAATATGTCATCTAATCATTATAAATGAAGATAAACATGCTATTTGACTGTTTTGTTATTTAAAACATGACAGTAATAAATAACAGCAGACAGACTTTGAGGATCCCTGTGGGGAATGACAGCAAACTTGACTGTGAAGGGTAGCTACCAGTTGTGGCACCTATAGGGAGATGGGGGTCACGGGCCTTGCTCAAGGGCCCCCACATGCGCTGACAGTGGGCTTGAACTGGTGACCTTTGAACCATGAGTAGAGAGGCTTAGTTCACACAGGTGTATGGAACATAAGCTGAATAAGGTGCTAACACAAAAACACTGTTTACGGAGTTTTGGCAGTGTCATTTTTGACCCAAAGATTGCCTGTTCAAGCCCAACCCAGCACATGTCTGGACACTGTTTTTGTACCCCTGGGCACTGCAATGGGTGAAGCCGTAGCATACTAAACTCAAATTTTAAAGTCTTTACACATATGAAAGATAAATCTTACGGAAATACAATAGGTTGGAACGACTTTTGTTGTTAGCAATTGTATGTACAACTAAGTTTTTATGGATATGAAAGAAATGATCTGAACGAAAAATAATTGCATAATTAATGCATAAATTGTAATGCATAAAATGCAATTAAAAACAAATCACAAATATTAAGAACCTTGCCTACCGATGAATACAAAAACGTCTTAAATCCTAAATCTTATGTAGTGCAATAACGTTCGCCCCTTCTGCGGACTAAAAAAAACTGCTTCTCCAACACATTTCATGCCACGACCTCATACAAACAAGTGAGACCGAGGAAACACCTTGTATTTGAGTAATTTAAAGTAGAGGTAAATATTTATCTTCAAACTATATCAAAGTGTAAAAACAGAAAAGCTATCCGGACATACTCTATGTTCAGTCTGTTGAATCTGTTTACGTAACCCTGCTATTCTGCTGATGTACCGGCCGTATTGTAATGACAACTTTTTCTTTTATTTTGTTTCTTGTTCTCTCTACCTTCACTTAATCTCCTTGGTCTGTAGTGTGTACTCTTGTTTGTTATGTAATTTACTGAAAATTAAAATAAAAAAGTGACACCGGAAATGAAGGAGCTGAGCAAGATGGTTGTCTCGCACTGCCCCCTGGTGGACATGACCCTTAATCCTCCAGATAAACGTACACTAAGCACGCAGTAGCGTATACGTTGTGTCAATTGTATCCTGGCCCTAACCGTTCATACTTTAACATAAGCAAATGAATCAGTCACGCTGCCAACCAAAAAGAAAAATATATATATATATATTAAAATCAAGAGCTTGTCGTCGGGGCCCGTTGTTGGTGCACAATGATGTTCAACTCTGGAGGAATTAAATCCAGCAGATATTACAGCGCTTCCACATTCAAACCCAGACCTGTCGATGCGACACGTATGCGTGTATCAGTATAGGTGTAGGTTACTCACAAATGGTTTCTCTCAGTCACGGAGCCTGTAACAGGTGGAGCGGGTGTCCTGCCACTACCTCCAATGAGTAGATAGGGAACATCCTATGGCGAGGTTGGTTACAGCCGACCACATGGCACACAGCAGCACGATGAGGGATCCGTCTCCCCGCCTTAGATCCAGTGTCTCTGGTGGGTCCAACACCGGACTACGATTTCGAATGAATTTCTTCACCGAATTTCGGAGGGGCGGCAAGATGAATTAGTTTAACCGCGGTTGGCTCCTCCCGGTCAGCTAGCATTATCCTCCTGGTAATTTTTAACTTTGCCAGCTGTACACAACTCCAACCGCAAACCACGATTATATTAACAAACAAACAAAATAAGTCTTTGCCGACACACCCGTTATCTCCGCCAAAAAGAACAACTCCAGCAACTGACGCATCGCCGCCGCGATTTCGCGGGCTAAGTGGATTTCTCCACTGTAATTGGTCCATCCAAGATGAAAAAAAAACTACCTTAACGGTGGGAATGTACAAACTGCACAGCATGCTGGTAAAGGTAGTATGGCGAAAAAACAGTACAGTGTAGAATTCCACATTTTACAGTTAAATATTTAAAATATCTATTTTCTTTAAATTGGGTGTATTTCACAAAAAAACAGTTTACTCCAATAAACAGTTATGTGGGTGCAAATTGTTGCCTTATTTTATTCAAGGCTCTCAAGTTTCATCAAAACCTTTAAGATAGATTACATTATGGGAGAAACGCGTGTCTCACTGTTAATGCGTGAGACTTCAGACCCCTGCCTACCGCATTCATCGGATCTTGCTCTTACGCTTCCACCTTTTCTGCACTCCGGATGTGTGCGCATTCATGTAAATAACGTATTACGTATTATTATTTGCAGCGGGATCACACGTAACTTATTTATTATTCCATCCATCCATCCGCTTATCCTTCTGGGTCGCGGGGAGTCCGGAGCCTATCCCGTAAGCAATGGGCACGAGGCTGGGAACAACCCAGGATGGGCGGCCAGCCCATCGCAGGGCACACTCACACACCAGTCTTATTTATTATTCGCAGCGTCTTATTCGGATTTTCCGGTCCACCTTAAATGTTGCGCAGATTTTCAATTTGAGACAAGTCTGCACACACCTTTACATGTCTTTATTAGATTTATTACAGTACCTAAATAGTCTGTACTCCAATGCTTTTAATGTATCTAATTTTTGGTTTATAACAGAATAATATAGATTTGCTGTAGGACTTCTTGCTTGAGCGTGAGGGCCTGACTGTGTTTAATTCCATATGCGGGAGAGTTGGCAACCCTGAGGCAACAGTCCTATTCAACTGTTTATATGCTGGTCTATGATAGTTAATTCTGGTCTGCTTGTGTGGTAAGAAAATTATGAATCAACCTCTCTGATAACTCTAATTGAGCCACTTAGAATTAAACTCCAGACCTCTCAGTTGGTGAGAGAGTTCTCTTTTATAAAAACAATCCAGCACACTCTAGCACCAGGTACCCCGAGCACAAAGAGCAACCAGTTGATAGACTATAATAGCCAATTCCCTATAAGGACATCTAAGTCCTGATTGGTCATGAAACAACAAGAAATCAAGTTCTATTGGTTGACATTTGCAGCAAGGTAAAATCCACCCATTTTGATCAATTTACCAGAACAGGCTCCCCCCCCCCCCACTGTACTCCACTGTCTGTCAAGTTCTGATCTCTCTTCAGTGTCTGTGGAACTAACTGCAGGCAGCTATCATGGAGCGAGGTCACGCAGTATTCAAGACAATCTCTTCTTGCCTAAGACATAACAGACCCAATATGCCTCCCCTCCCGGGTCTACCAATGTCCAATATTCTTTCCACACTTGCAACTGAAGCTGTTCCACCAGCAATATTTCATTAATGATGCTGGTCACCCGGCACTAAAATACAATATATACTGGTAAAATCATATGCATTATGCTGGTCATACTGGTTACCAGCTATGCTGGTCTTTGTTGGTTTTTTTCAGCAGGGTTAACAGTTAAATATTATACATTGAACAACAGAGTTCACCATAATTATCTAATGACCAACTAATAATATGAATAAATCTACAGAAACACATGTTACCCCAGAGGTGATGCTCTTTCTGACAGCAGGTTTGGAGACTGTCACAGTAAAGCCGGAAAATGTCTTCAGGCTCGTGATCTCCAACAGCTTTTGCAATACCCAGAATGCATGCGAAGTTGGGAAAAAATAACAGTCCTGTATTTGCAATAATATGGACACTTAGTATAATCAAAATACAGTACTTTGTCTTGTAAGAGCATGGACATTTTTACAGTGTAAATAAAATAAATATGATAACAAAACATCTTAATATGTTAATAAAAATTGACATAATTTATTATTTTATACATAATATTTGAAAAACAGAAAGCCATTCTAAATTGGAGCCAGCTTATTTAACACCTCATCATAAAAAATCATAATGTGCATAAATATGTTATTGACACAAAATGGACGGTAGGCTCCTTATTTATGTACAGAGTTGTTGTAAAACGGGAAAACGTAGTTCATGGACCCTTACCGATTGCCTTATGATATGCAACCATAGGCCTGAGCGTAACTGGGCCAATAGTAGCATAAATGAATCGGTCCTCTTACTTTTTGCCAACACCCTGATTGCCGTGCATAAGCCGCACTTGGCACAACTCCTGTAAGCCACTGCTAACTAAGCCGACACTGCAGCACATCAGCCGAGCCTAACCTGAGTCTTCCAGCTACACTCTATGGACAAAAGTACTGGGACATCTGGCCACAATACCTACAGGAAATTATATGAAATCCTTAGGCATCAATGTGGAGTTGGTCCCCCCCTTGCAGCTGTAACAGCTGCCAATGTTCCTGAAAGGCTGACAAGATTTTGGAGGGTGTCTGTGGGATTTTTTTTCCATTCATCCAGAAGAGCATTTGTGAGGTCAGGCATTAATGTTGGACATGGCCTGGCTCCTGTGTCCCAAAGCATTTGTCCATATAGTGTATCTGGGTATAAGCATGTAATACCTACGAAAACCACAGTTCTTAGACGTTTGTACATGAAGACTAACTTTTAGTTCTAGCAGCAGAGAATTTCGTAACTACGCGTAACACTTACTTGTGGTATAATTTAATCCGGTGGATTGGGTCATATATAACCAAAAGATTTAATAGTATTAGGCGATATCTAATTTTTGATACCGTTCAGATATCACACTCAGGTATAAGATATTTTGAATGTATTTAAAAAAGCAACAGTATTCCAGACAAAAACAAACAAATGTTACTTTGCACTGCTGTACCTTCTTATAAAATTTAGTGACACTGTCTCCAAAAATGATCTCAAAATGTGAATAAATTGTCCCAGTCTGGAGCCCTACAAGCAAAGTCTTTGTGTGGGAAATACTGATCTTTATGGCATCAACTGGAAGGAAGGCCAGGATGCAACAAATGAAAACAAACTTTATGTATGAAATTGGCATCAAGATATATTTATTTATTAAATGAAGGCGTCAGAACCCTGTTCCAGATCTTTCCAACCCACTTGAAACCCTGCTTAACATATTCAGCTAGGAGACTGGATAAAGTTAATGTGACATTAACCATGGACATAAACCATGAATTTATTGTAAATTTTATTTCTCTAATGCTATTTTACTCAACATTAGCTCTTACTCTGCATCTTGGGTCTGTTCCCTTCTCCTCCCTTTGCATATATCAATACACATTAAGGATATGATGGCTCATCTATTATACAAGTTAAGAAAGTAAGAGTAATTAAACATTCTAAGCACTATACACTAACAACATGCCCTTTAATCCAGGTAAGCCTGAAATATAATAATAACACTTTATTGATCCCTGTGGAGAAATTCTCATGACGATCAGGCATTTTGAACTTCCTTTGATGCAACACTTTCTCTCCGGGGCTTTGAACTGCATGGCTCTTTCTGGAGGTTAAGGTGTTGGAGTACACTGCTGTTTCTGCTTAGCTCCAGTGAATGATTTCAGCAGCTACCACATCAGGGCTGTACAGCAGACATAACACACAGTAACTCTGAAAATAGTGGCTCCATACACACGGATAAATCCAGTATAGAAGTTGGTTCTAATTGGTCTGCTGAAGGTAATATTAATGGAAGTTGTTACTTAAAACCTCAACATTAGGGGCTTCCATTACTCCATTTTAGACGTAAATAACAATATTTCATTCTGTATGCAAAAGGAGGAGGTTATTTTTTATTTCCCAATATAGTATTTGGAATTAAAAAAGGACAAGTGTGTCAGACATATACCTTTATTATTCAGTGCCATTTCGTGCTGCTTGATAATGTGTGGGGGTCCCCAGGATCTCAAGGATTCCTCTTCCTGATCCCTGCTGCTGTAGTCTGCTCTGGATGGACCTGCTGTCTCCTGCTGACTGGGGCCCATCTTCAGGGCGGCCCACCACCTGAAGAGCCTCAACAGTGTGCCTCAACATCCCTTCGGAGAAGCTCAAATCAAGAGCTTATGAGACCAACCCGGTGTCTCCGCTGGGGGGGGGCACTGACTAGGGGTTAGCTGGCTTGTATTCCTCTGTCTAATGTTGACCAGGAAACATTCAAGCTACATTTAAGCTGTAATATGCAATTATCTTAGCTGCAGGGTTAAAGTTATGAGTCTGCTCTTCCTCATGCTGAAAGTACTTTTACTCACTGAACAGTGTGAGGAAAGCAGCCTAAGGGAGGGCATGTAAGCTACCTGGGGCTAGTTAGCCAGGTAACATTCCCTTGTTCACCGACAAGGGCGGATCTAGAGAAATTTTCTTAGGGTGGCATGAGGGTGGCATGGAAATCAGTTGGGATGGCAAAATCAAAGCCGTTTCTTTATACATTTGCAGGTGTTACATTCTCTAATACTGCATGTACCATATATGGTTAAAATACATCAAATCCAGGGAACTCACAGTCTCTCCTCCCTAGCACCTCAGCTTTGGAGTGTATGTCTATTCATACTTCCTCTGCTGCTTACCTGTTTCACCTTCTTGCCCTGGCTCAGCTTGATCTTCTTCTTCTTCTTGCTCCTTCTCCTCTTTCGCCATCCGCAACTACGTCTGCTTTTCCTCCCTGATCCCTCCTCTTTGTGTGTAAGAAACTAGTGATGGCATCCTTTCTTTTCATACCTCTCAGTAGTTTCTGAAATCATGCAAATGCAGATTTAACATTCCTGTTAATACTTACGATTACCGCATTTTGTTTTTGATGATAACCACAGGTTTCAGCCTATACTATAGCACAAAACAACACTAAATCATAAACATTGACTGATAATCTCCCTGCACGTCATGTAGAAAATGTTAAACCTCGTTTTCATGATTTATTGGGCTAATAAGACTTATCTTGATGCTATTGCCAGAGTGTAACAATCAAACCGTCTGTGCTGAAATCTGAAATGCCCCCGGTGTTGATTCCAAATGTTCTCTGTCACCAATCTTAGGTGTGGTCATAGGTTGCTATTGGCAACAAGAAAAAAATAGGGTGCGTTCAACTTCATGCAGCCACTTACAGCGCTGTCTTAAAGCAATGCATTCTGGTCCTGATGCAATGCATCATGGTTAGATTTTTTTGTCTGGCACTGCAAAACGTCACCACATGTCACCATGTCACATGGTACAAAAACCTCGCGAGAGCAAGATGACTTAAGACAGATTGTGCAGCCAGCACGCAAAGGGTACTGACAGTGCTGCACGATCTGTCTTAAGTCATTCTGTTCCAAGAATGCGTACCCATTGGCACTCGGAAAGACGACATGTTGCTGCTTGATTGGTCTCATGTTGTAAAGGACTGTCTTACAAGACTTTATGGCACAGTCGGATCTGCGTTTTCTGTTACAGCGAATTACTGCGTTCAAAGCCAGCGAAGCCTGGGACATATGTGAACTAACTGGAGTTGCTAAATTGCCTGTAGGAGTGCATGTGTGAGTGAATGGTGTGTGAGTGTGCCCTGCGACGGGCTGGCCCCCATTCTGGGTTGTTCCCTGCCTCATGCCCATTGCTTCCGGGATAAGCTCCCCCCGCGACCCAGTAGGATAAGCGGTTTGGAAAATGGATGGATGGATGGATGATAAGTTTGAAAAGTGGATATATGTGGCTAAATTGAAAGAGTTAGAGAAGGAAAAGGCAAATAATAAGGGACTGCGGGACAAACTGGGGGACAGGGGGACCAGGGAGTCAGTGGAGTTAAACGCTGAAAGGGCCAGGAATGAGGCTCAGGCCCAATCCTTCAGCATGGTGTTACAGAATACTAAGAAGAAAAAGGAAGAGATACCTCTGTACCCTCCTCTGCCGAATGTGCCTCCTCCCCCTGCTTATCATCCTCAGCTAGGAACAGCTGCAGCAGCACCGGCGTCTGTGGAGGCCACTGCCCCTCCCTCAGAGAAGAAGGAGGAAGATGACGCAGTGGGGGAAGCAGGAGCCCCGCCGCTAAGACAGAGCCAGAGACTGCTGCAAAGGGGGAGAGACTCAGGCTCACAGCCATCGCAGTTGTACCCCTTGGTGGAGATGCCTGACCCAAGGGGCCCTGCGCCTGATGGAACACCAAGGATGGTGTACTGTACGTCCAGCGCAACTGGGACTTGGCAGAGCTGAGAGAGGTGGTCAACTCCCTCCCAGATCCACAAGAGGTGGGGAGACACCGCTTCTGGCAGGAGGTGATGAACCTGGACGACGTCTACCAGCATCACGACTCCACTGCACAGCCACTTATGTGGAAAACCCCACACAACACGATTTGGATGATATGCAAGACTTCATGGGGAATGGATTTCCTACAGAAATGATTCAAATTGACTGTATTTATGTGGGACATCAAGCCACTGCTGTTTCTGTGACACTCCAAGAACAACAGCTTCGCTGGTTCTGCCCCGTTGATGAAGGCGTTCCACATGTCTCCTGTGGAAAGGTAGAAGGTAAAAACTGGAAATTTCTAGGATTATGGGTAAAAGAGTGTAAGGAGCGAGATGATTGGGTGAATGTGGAGAAAGGTAGATGGGTAACTAAGGACGGGACTGTACTAAGGTATGACTAGGTTTTAATTGTTGAGGTAAAACGGTAAATTCATTGCGATAATAGAACAAAAGGGCAATCTGTAGAGATTGAGGATTCACCGGCATGGCTGGATGAGATCCCAGAAAACTTTTGGGCAAAGGGGAAAAACGATTTTGGGCAAATTGTGACGGCTGAACCTCTACGGGTAATGCCTAAGTCTCAGTACAGACCATAGCGCGTGCAGTACCCCCTCTCCAGAGAAGCAGAAGAGGGAATTGAAAAAATGCATGGCGATTTGCTGGCTCGTGGAGCCATAGCTGAGATAAGCTATTCTCCGGTGAACTCCCTCATCCTGCCAGTAAAGAAAGCAGATGGGTCCTGGAGATTTGTGCAGGACCTAAGGGGGGTAAATGACTCAGTGTATCCGCGAGCGCCCATAGTCCCTAACCCAATCACCATTCTATCATCCATACCCCCAGAGTCTAAATGGTTTTCAGTTATTGATCTGGCAAATGCTTTCTTCTCTGTTCTAGTTCACCCAGACTCTCAGTACTGGTTTGCACGCAAAGGGAAAAGGTACACCTGGACAGTCATGCCACAGGGCTACACTGAGTCACCGAGTGTTTATGCTCAGGAGCTAGGAAAAAACTTAGAGCGCTTCACCTCCCCAGGGGGAAGTACACTGGTGCAGTATGTGGATGATTTGTTGCTGTGTGCAGAAACGAGAGAGAGTTGTGAGAGAGATACGCAAGCGTTGTTGTTGTTCTGTGCAGAGAATGGACATAAGGCCTCTAAAAGCAAGCTGCAGCTGGTAAGATCTGAAGTGCACTACCTGCACTTCACTGATCTAAAGCAGGCGCTTTGTGTGACCCCGGCATTGGGGGTCCCAAATTACAAACGCCCATTTCAATTGTGTGTGGATGAAAGAGGTGGTTTCATGACTGCTCCCAAAGTCTGCCTTTCCAGGATTGGCAAAGGTGGCCCATGGATTGGACCAGAGACACTGGACCGCCCCTTCATTCACGGCTTATGCTCAAACTTTCGTTTCCAGGTGTTCCACATGTATGACTCACAACATGGGTCGTGCATTGAAGCCACCAACTGCCACAACTCCTCCAGCTGAAGGTCCTTTCCAACATTTGCAGATGGATTTCATAGAACTAACACCCTGTAGAGGTTATCGTTATTGTCTAGTGGTTGTTGATCTCTTTTCCAGATGGGTGGAAGCCTTCCCGGCCAAGCAAGCAACGGCCCAGATAGTTGCGAAAAATCTGTTAAAAGAAATATTCCCGCGATGGGATGTTCCAATATGCATTACCACTGATAATGGTACACATTTCTCTAATCAGGTGGTCCACAAGCTCTCTGAGTGGTTGAAAATCGACCGTCGACACTACTGTGCTTATCACACGCAGAGTGGAGGGATTGTTCACTTGCTTGTCCTTTTTCTTCCCACTGCACTGATGGACGTACAGTTCTCATGTGCTGATGCAGGTTATTTGTAGAGCCTGTTCGATATGAGATTTTAACCTTGCACGCTCTACACTCTGCCTTTGTATTGTCAATGTAATTGAAATGCATCCAAATTACTCTGTTTCCTGTGGTCACTCATTTTGTCGCGCGTCTCCTTCCCTCCTGTTTCTTTCTCTGTGCGTGTGATTGCTGCATTTGTCTGTGGGTACATTCCACTTCACGCTGCCGCGCTGGCTTAAACCAATGAATTCTGGTCCTAACGCAATGCATCATGATTAGGATTTTTTGTCCGACTTCAGCCGGCGCTGCAAAACGTCACCACCCTTGACCATGTCACATGGTACAAAAACTTCGCGAGAGCAAGGTTTTCCAATCCATGCGGCTTGGAAAAAAAAATAGAGAAAGAAAAACAGCCGCTCTGACTCCGGCTCACAGGCAGAAGCCGATGTTCTGCCATTTTTTGCTGCCTTGCCAGAATTTCCTACCCATACTCCTGAATGGACATCTGTAAAAGGATTTATGCTATCAAAATAACTTTCCTGTACTTTAGAAAGGGTAGCAGTTTTTACACATAGTTTTATGCTGCCAGAAATTGCTGCCTATAGTTTTTAATGGGCTTTCAGTGTTTTACACTAAGAATGTAATGTCATAAAATAATCATTCAAATCTGGGAACATAAAAAATCATGCTAAGAATTAAAGCCCGTGTTTTCTCTCCAATGGTCATTACTGAAATGCATGTAATAGCTCTTAACATGTTTTCAATTAAATTACATCGGAGTGACTTGTTTAATTAGAAATATTCCCACATGACATCATATGCACAGTTACCTCCAATTTCTCCGAACTTTACATTCATATGCATCTTACTTTTCCAATGGGTCAACAATTGTAATGGTTTCACTGGACATCTTTAAAAAGGCAAATAATGTATAATAATTTCACAAGGACACAAATTACATCTAAAACATAGCAGAAGCAAACTGGGTGAGAAACATTCCAAAGCTCTGCTCATGATGATGTTGTAATAATTGTGATTCCTCAATTTTACAAATGTAGAAAAATTTAAAAGCAAAAACAGAAATGAAATTCCAGGACATTTTGCCATTTGTATCACTTTACAGGTCATTTCAATGACTGGAAAATAACCCTAAATATTTTCAGGTTTTCAGGACACGTGGGAACCCTGTAAGAGGAATGTAGAAAGGAAGGTTGGATTGGAGGCTAAGGATGACATTAAAAGTTTCCTCCAATATTTTAACTCCAAAAGAGCTCTAAAAGCTGAAATCAGTAATCTGTAGGATAGTAAGGGTCTTATAACTGAAAATGAAATTGATATAGTAAAAATAAGAGTTTAATGATTCTTTTACACAATAGAGAACACAGGTAACCTGACACCATTTAATACAAATACAGTGTCGTCTATGACCAATATATGTATAACTGAGGCTGATGTGGTACAAAGCCTTGCTAAGCTCAAAATAAATAAATTGCAGGGCCCTGATGGCATCTTACCTATAGTTTTAAAAGAGATGAGGGATATTATTAGCCAACCTTTAACATTACTATTTGAGAAATCCTTATCTACTGGTGTGGCACTTTCTAATTGGAAGCATGCCAATATAACACCCATATTCAAAAAAGGGGATAGAAGTAATCCAGCAAACTATAAGCCAATCAGTTTAACTTGCATAACTGGAATGGTAATGGAAGCTACAATCCCAGTGAAAATGATAGATTACCTGGATGCATGAAATAACATTCTGAGGGATAGCCAACATGGATTTAGGAGAGGTAGCTTCTGTTTAACTAATCTACTTGAGTTCTTTGAGGAAGCTACAAAAGAAATTGATCACAAAAAGGCCTATGATGTGATCTGCTTAGTTTTGCAGAAGGCCTTTGATGTTGTCCACCACAAACGGCTCTTGCTTAAACTCCAAACTGAAGGGATTTTAACAACTGTAGCAGAGGCTCCAACGGGATCTTGATTTAATTTGCGACTGGGCTGATACCTGGCAGATGAAATTTAATGTAGATAGATGTAAGGTAATCCATGCAGGGAGCAGAAATATAAAGTACAGATATTTTATGGGTTCCACTGAAATAAAGGTAGCTGATTATGAGAAAGACCTCAGTGTGTATGTTGATGCTTCCATGTCCCACTCTTGCCAGTGTGGGGAAGCAATTAAAAAGGCCAATAGGATGTTGGGTTACATCTCTAGGTGTGTGGAGTTCAAGGGAACTGATGCTACGATTATTTAATTCCTTGGTAAGACCCCACCTAGAATATTGTGTGCAGGTTTGGTCACCATTCCTTAAGAAGAACATTGCTGCCTTGGAAAAGGTGCAATGTAGGGCTACGAGAATTATTCCTGGTCTTAGAGGAATGTTTTATGAGGAGAGATTACCTGAGCTGAATCTGTTTAGCCTCGAGCAAAGGAGACTAAGGGGGGGGACATGATCCAGGTATATAAAATTCTAATGGGTCTGGATGCTGTTCGATATTTCAATATTAGTTTAAATAATAGAACCGGTGGCCTTAAGTGGAAATTAGTGGGAGAACATTTCAAAACGAATTTGAGGAAGTATTTCTTTACACAGCGTGTAGGTAGAGTACGGAATAGTCTTATTACTAGTGTAACGCAAGCTAAATCCCTGGGTTCCTTTAAATCAGAGCTAGAGAAGATTTTAATAATTTTGAGCTATTAGTTAAGTTGTCCCCAAAAGAGCTTGATGGGCTGATTGGTCTCCTCTCATTTGTAAATTTCTTATGTTCTTTTGTAAGATTTTAACAACTCTGAGCTGTTAGTTGAGTGCTCCCCAAACGAGCTTGATAGGCCAAATGACCTCCTCTCATTTGTAAATTTATGTTCTTATGTAGGTATAAAAATAACTGACCATATGATAAAATGATTTTGTCTAATACAGGACTACAGTCTTCATTAGGTATATATTTTCCCCTCGCACTTTGTATGGGCAGTGAATTGCCCCTACTTACGTGTGGATTCCTAATAAGAAAAATGCAAGAAATGAACACACATATAGTCAGAATAATTCTCATGTTGTCAACTATTGAGTGCAATTCAAATTTTATTGAACAAATCTAATGATTACAGTATTTTTTTGTCAAACAAAACACTTACAATGAACTGTTCCAAATTATTATGCACAGTAAGCTGCAAAACACTTTATAAGTTGCAAAGAACTGAAAATTGTCATTTGTTGTGTTTGCAACATATGTACTGAAATCAAACAGGTCACGTCACATTTTGACATAGGACTCCTTATTTGATAGCAGCTTCACAAGTCTTGCATCCATTGAACTTGTGTATTTGGACAGTTTCTGCTTGTGAGCACTGGTTAGTGGCGGCAGAATAGAAGGTTTATGCACAGTTGCAGTGGAGGACTCTACACCTTGATGTCCATGGGACTCCAGAGGCACCAGCAGCTTCAAATATCTGTTTGCTGCTACATAATGGCATTTTAGCAGCTGCTCTCCTGATCTGATGCATGGATCTGGTAGAGATCTTCCTCAATTTGCCTTTATCTGCACGAACCCGTCTGTGCTCTGATCTACTGCATGCAAAGGCTCATTTCGCATTTTTGTTCTGCATTCTGAAATGGAAGAAAAAAAACATTCATGACGAACACAAACCTATAAAAGGTACTTGTGTGACACTATTAAGGAAGGATCTGACTAGGAGAAAAGCTGGCAGAGTGATTGCCTGGCTGCCGGCTGCAAATGATATGTCGAGCAGTAATATGGCATTAATCAACAGATATGAGGTGAAGATTTAAATATTCTAGAGGGAGCCTGGTGGGGACCTACTTGTGTCGGATGAGCCGGCCTCCCTGGA
The DNA here is from genome assembly GCF_023856365.1 of Brienomyrus brachyistius. Classification (NCBI taxonomy): domain Eukaryota; kingdom Metazoa; phylum Chordata; class Actinopteri; order Osteoglossiformes; family Mormyridae; genus Brienomyrus; species Brienomyrus brachyistius. The sequence goes on along the minus strand of NW_026042306.1, from coordinate 6,163,712 downwards.
TCACTTGTGCCGTCACATTGGCCATGTGGCAAGAAAAAAGGAGCCAGTTTCGGGGCTGGACTCGGTATGAGAACCTCATAAATATCATTGAGTAACAGGTAAGAGCTGGGGAGACAAAGATCATGCAGGGGTCAGAGGCCAGAAAGAAGAGAAGAAGAGCAACCAGCTTAAAACCTTTAAAAAGTCCCTCTGGAGTCCCGAGTGACCCAGTGGACGCGCATATAGATGGAAGGTGAGCCCTCTGCCTCTTACCGAAGGTCATTCGACCGCTGATGATGTCGGGGCTCTTCCTCATATCGCTGACTGCGACTAGGGGAAGACCCCAATTAATAACTGGTCCCCAGAAGTGCTGAAATCAAACAATAAAACACAGAGCTGATCTAACATGCAGCAGGGTGAAGGTACCATTAAATAAATTTCAGAGGATTCTTACAATACATTAGTGTGAGATTATTAAACAGTAGTCATAAAATTACATGTATATTAACAAAAAATCAGTTTGTTACTTTCTTACCGTGCTTTTGTTGTAAGGATTTTCCCAACAGGCACATTCAGATCACGGAAAGACAAAGAAAACAAACAAAAAAAATTATAAGTGCAATTCTGTGATCACCAGCAGCACTTCTGCAATGAGGGACCCAAATGTAAGCAGTGACTTTATGCTTACATCTACAACAAAGTGAAGAGTTTAAGCTTCTTATACACTGACGGCAATTGACAAGGAAAGTTTACATATTGGATTTTTACATAAACTGCAAGCGCCTCTGGATGCACATACCTCCTCAGATACTTCCGAAACTCTTTGTTTTTAAGCTGGTTTACAGCTCTCTGAAAGAAATTCCTTGCCATGATAAAGTGAATGTACATGCACGTATGTTGATTTTGTTCAAAATGAAATGTGAAGATGAATTTGCCGTTTATATAGGAATGCGAATGACATCAGCACTCTAGATTCTAGAACTTACATACGTAGGCTACTGATAACGTAACTGACGTAACTGTTCCAACATCTCCTTGGAAACGGACTGGAATTGAATGGAAGAATGTTAGTGGGCGAAATGAATTTTGTCAACTGAATAAATTCATTTTGTGTACAAAATGCATTTCCTGAACGAAAGTCATTTTGTGGAGGAAAGGAATGTCATGAATGATACAGAGTCATTTCGTGGAAGAAATCGATTCTGCGGAATTACGGAGTGCTTTTGTGGAAGCAGGAAATGCATTTCATCTGTTGCAGAGTCACGAAAAATCAGCGCTTGACACTTGGCATACCATAAAGTACAAAGTACTCAGCAGGCACATGGACGCAGACACATCTGTATCCACACCTGGATATTTCAGTGTGACTTTTATTGCGTGGATTCTTACTACAGTGGTGCCTGCGGTTCACGAACACAATCCGTTCCAGGAAAGTGGTCGTGAACCAATTTGTACGCGATCCAAGGCAATTTTCCCAATAAGAAAGCATTTAAATTCCATTAATTCGTTCAGAAGTCTACCAAATAATGATTTGTTGTCAATTAATTTTCTGGTTTTTATAGTGAAAACTTTAAAGAAAAACACAATATAGTGTGGCGACGGGCGGACCGAGGCATCACGGGAGACATGGAGACTTGCTTGCTGGGGTAATTACGCTTTTTATTTACAGTCATTAAACCCCTTGCATTGTTGTGGTTGTTAATGTTAATGGTTGCATTTCCCTATTGTCGCGTGTGTGTTTGGCCGTGTTTTGTAAACGGTCCGATCCTCACGTGTATTTAGCGTGTGTAAATCATCCACCGTGTGTGCATCTTGCAGTTCGGCGTCTGTGTATTTGGGACGTGTCCCATTGGAAACACATTGGGATTTTGGCTTTTAAAATCTCAATCTAAAGAAGCACATCGAAGAAAGCTAAACTAATGGTAAACACCAGTGAATTAATTTCAGTTATCACGATTAGCCTGGATAACAGCTTGGGGAGAGCTTTGTGTCTGATGTTAAGTGAACGTTTTCTTCTCTTGGTGATAGGCTGGTTAGGGCATTTGAATCACTAATATTAACTTGGACATTTGAACAATGAACACTGAAATAGTTATGTAAGCTGAAAAACAGGGTTTTGTGACTGAGATAATGAACCCCATGCTGGTAATAGGAAAAACGGTGACTTGTGTTTTCAGAAATGGCTTTAAAATACGTTAACATTAACCTGTACTTCTTTTTTTAACAATAGCATACTCCTGTTTAGGTTTTTAAAGCCCTCTTTTTGAAGTGTGTGATGTATGCAAAATTTTTCTTTTCCATGCTTTAAAAAGCTGAGTAAACGTTTTGATATTAAAAGTTTAGACAGCGTTCCGTTGTTATTCATATTTACTTGCACTTTAATTACTCAAGTACAGTTAGTTACAGATTATTTGTAATACTTAAGTACAGTGAACACTAGGTACTTTAAGACTTTTACTTGAGTGGAATTCTAGTTGGTGACTTGGGAGGGTATCTGTACTTATACTTAAGTGTGACTTTCGGGTACTTTATACAAGACTGTGAACAAGCTCGACTGTCTCAGACGGAAATTATAGCTCAGAGGTAATGATACTATATTAATAATCTCTGAGTTAATGATTAAGACATATATCAGCCTTCCAGCTGCAACTGACTAGAAATCAACCTAATGTTTTTCATGTTAGAAATCATAAACCTGCTTCAGTTCATGTCTCTGTGTGAAATCAGATGTTACTCACATGGCATAAGGCCCAATGTGCCTCTGACTGTAATCACCCAGAGTGTGGCCCAGCGTGACTCCTGATGACATGTTAATCTCTTGGAGTGGGAATTCCATTTCCATAAAAGTTATTGTAGGAAACCTCGTTAATGGAAATATATTTTCAAAACCTTCGAACAATATTGGCATTTCGCATTTTTCTCACAAAAAACTGTCAGGTAGTGACAACTCCAATGAGCAGAGTGAAAAAACGATTAAAATCGGTATTTAACTAACTAAATCAGAAGAGGAAAAAGAAGAATAATTTAGCTTGGCATAATTCTATGTTTAAAACATTTTGAACAGTTTCCATGCCAGGTAGTGCAACCCAAGAAAACCCATCAAAACATGATGAATATCATAAAGTATGAATATCATGAAATAATTTATTATTTAAATCATATATAAAAACTTGATATCAAGGACAAAGGTTAAAATTGTGCAGGTGGTGCAACCGGAATCAGTATTACTACTAATTATAAATGCAGTTTACAAGTAGGAATAAACATTGATGAAGTGTAGACACTTAACCTTATGGGAATTGACAGGGCTTCATGTTTGATTGGGCCAATTTTTTGCCTTTGGTTTGGTTACTATATAACCTCAGATGTGAATTATGTCTGATAGCTGAAATGAAAGCTGACCATTGATTGCAGTAACTTGGATAATTCAAATTCATAACTTCTGTCTAAAAAGTCAAAAAATTTGACAAAAAAGTCAAACAAATACAAAAACACATCTTTGTGTTTTGGTATTTTGTGAATATCTCAAAAACTACATGATGGATTATATCAAAGTTAAAATATGTGGTTCTCAGACTTGTTTTCTAAATGTACACCTAATTTTATTGTGCTAAAATGCTTTTATAAAATTAAATTATGTGAAATATACAAATATCTCCTGCTCCTTCAGTATTTCCTCCAAAGAAAGTGTACATTCGACACAAGCATTGTCTTTTTTTAGTTAAATATATGTGTAACAGCAATTCTGTGACCATTGTATTCTGTGACTCCAGTAGATACTGTTGCCACTATATAGCTTGAGCTTGCTCACACAGATGTGTTCCTAACGCAAACAATGTAAACTCATACGTTGTAAACAAATGAATGTCAATGCGATGTAGAGTGGGTGTATAGAAATGCTGGCTTTTAACATGATATAGGTTTAGCTGCTTGTTATATCAGATTAAACAAAATTAGGCTGATTTGTAGAGTAGCCTATTTGTATAATTCTAACACAACTAAAAAGTGATTAAAGCTCACATGGGCAACTTGATGCTATGAGTATACAGTCAAAGTAAAAAGTATGTGAACCCCTTGGAATTTATTCATAAAAAGTGATCTGATCTTCATCTAAGTCACAGGTACTGATATACACAATGAGCTTAAGCCAATAACACAAAAAAGGTTCTACTCTTTCAAGTTTTTATTATTCAAACATATTCAGCATTCACAGTGGTACTGGAGAAGGTAAGTGAACCCTTAGGTTCAATAACTGGTTGACCCTCCTTTGGCAGCAATGACCGCAACCAGGCACTTCCTGTAATTGCAGATCAGACCTGCACATCGTGTGGAGAGAGTTTTAGCCCATTCTTCCCCTGCAAAACTGCCTTAACTCTTCCATATTCTTTGGTTGCCTTCTGTGTATTGCTCTCTTAAAGTCATTCCACAGCATCTCAATAGGATTGAGATTGGGGCTCTGACTGGGCCACTCCACTGCGATGTTTGGGGTCATTGTCCTGTTACATCACCCAGCCTCAGTTGAAGGACAGACATTCTCACATTATCCTGAAGAATTTGCTGATAAAGTTGGGAATTCATTTTCCCCTCAATGATGGCGAGCTTTCCAGACCCTGATGCAGCAAAGCAGACCCAAATCATGATGTTCCCTCCACCATACTTTACTGTAGGGATGATGCATTTATCTTTTTACGCCAAATGAAGTTCTGCTTGTTCCTCCCAAATAGTTCAATTTTAGTTTCATCACTCCACAAAACATTTTCCCAGTATCGCTGTGGAGTGTCCAAGTGCTCCTTCGCAAACTTCAGGCGTACAGCAATGTTTGACAGCAGTGGCTTCCTTCTTGGTGCTCTGCCATGGACTCCTTTCTAGCTGATTCATGAACACAGATGCTAGACAGTTCTAATGACTTCTTCAAGTCTTTCGCTGTCACTTTAGGATTCTTCTTTTCCTCAAAGATGACTTTGCGTTGTGCTATTGGGGTCATCTTGGCAGGGCGCCCACTTCTAGGCAGAGTAGCCACGGTACCAAATTGTCTCCATTTATAGACAACTTGCCTAATAGTTTATATTAATAATAATATAATAATAATTTATAGACAACTTGCCAACAGTAGACTAATGAATATGTAAAATCTTTGAGACAACTTTGTAACCCTTTCCAGCCTTATGTAACTTAACAATTCTTGATCTTAGGTCTTCAGACAGCTCTTTTGTGCGAGGCATGATTCCCATCTGGACATGCTTCTTGTCAAAAGCCCAAACTGAACCTTTTCAGTGGTTTTTATCAACCAAAGTAATTCTAGGCCACACCCCTGAACTCGTTTCATTAAATGGACTCCAGGTGTGCTAAATTTTTAAGCTTTTAAAAAAAGTCATTTACTTGGGGTTCACTTACTTTTTCCTACTTTATACAATATGGTCAAATATTCTCTGAAAATCTGTGTATCTTAATTATAGGACACAGTGTTTGTAAATTATTGTGACTTACATGAAGATTCAACTATGTTTTATATGGGATTTAGTCATACACGTAGAAAATTCCAAGGGGTTCACATACTTTTTACTTTGAACATATTTAAATGGGCCACTCTAACCTGCGAGAGAGTGCCTGTTGGAAAGGCCGTCTCCGAAAACGGGATGCCAACGCGCATACGCTTGGATCAGCGTCAGGAGCGTCTCTTTTGAGTTTTCAGAGGTGGTTTTCTGATTGTGCCGCACCAGATCATCCTACCCAGTGCCGAACGATCCTGGCCAGTTACTCACCATACTCAGGGGTGCAGTATTGTGTGCCACTGACGAACTGTAAGTGACTGGTCCTGGACTGATTACATTCGGTGCTTTAATATTGCAATGCGGTCTACCGGATTGTTAGTTGTTAGTGTGTAACTTTTGAGGAGCTCTGCTACTGAGTGTATTGCAGGCAGATTCTCTGTATTCTGCGTTCGTTCTTGTAATTGTGTATCTTATATATTAAATTTGTTTTGTTAGTCAGTTCTCGTTAGACTGCAAAATATTTAGGAGAGATGGGATAATACAGTAAGGGAGGGTAATAGTATTACTGTTACGTATCCGGTATGTACCGGGGTTAACCAATAGATGGCAGTACTGTTACATGATTGATGATTAGAGATCGTATAAAGTGGTTGTATTTGTGTTAATTAGCTGAACATGTCTCCATGTTCTTATTGTTTTAGTTATTTATATAATATTATTTTCTTCCTTAGACCACATGCACACCCTGTCTACAACTAAGTCATTGCACCTGTAACAGCCAATGGCCAGCCTACAGTATGTTAACTCCAGTGCAATACTGTACCGCCTAATTGAATGCAGTAAAGTTTGGAACTGCGTCTGCCTTCCCTGGTGTTCTTACCGATGCCACCAGAGAGGTGCCATCTTACCGGTACCTTCCTCATACAGTCATAGCTTCTAACACTTTAATAATGCCAGACACACCAACCTTATTTAAATGGGCCACATCAGGTGGCTTATCTGCCTTTCCTATGTATAACCAAAAACTGTCACAACTCTGGTTAACAGCTGGGCCTAGGTACATGGGCTCACAATTTCTGATAGCAACCATCAAATTATGTGATCCCAAACAAATCAAGGAAAAAACAGTGACTAAGCAATCAAAAACCCTTCAGGTAATTTGTCCTAAATAGATATTATAATCTTGGATAGATTTCATGACTTCAGTTGAAGGGTCACAATTTCTGATATCAGCCATCAGATGTTGTGACCCCAAACAAATCAAAAACAACACAGTACCACAGCAGTCAAAAAAGACATCAGGGGAATTATCATAAATATAAATAATAATCCTGGAAAGATTTCATAACTGGGGTGTACAGGTCACCTCTGTCAAAGGGGTGACTTTCATACAGCTGTCATCTGATTTTGTGATCTGAGTGTGGCTTTTGAAAAAGCAACAACACACCATTAAATTTCAGGCAAAAGAAACATGTCCATCTTCAGACTTTCACCATGTTTACACACTGCAGACAATTGTTGTGACAATTTATCAAACATTCCTTATTGTGTCAGTACATGCAGTGTGCTACAGTACACAATATGCTGCTCCACAAAATGAGCTGCATCAACCAATTTGGTACTGTAACAGCTCTTTGAGTATCAGAAAGTAGGACAGGGTTTAAGTATCATAAAGTTAATGAAACTGAAAAATCATAATGATCTTTTTAAACATTTATTTGAAATATGCCTTTACATACAGTACAAAAATCAATAAAATGAAAACAAAGAAATGTGGAAATTACCCGAAACATTGGCTACATGTTTTGGAGTTCAGATATATCCTCTTTCTTAGCCCTCTGTATATTTTTCTAATGTTGATTTTTTAAATTACATATACTTCTTTCCAGCCATAACTCCTCAGACAACAGACGCTTGAAACCCTGATCGGCAAGTCTGCAATTGGTTGTTTAAATGGCAATTGGCTGTCTAAATGTATAAAAATGAATTTCCGTTTTATGCAACTTTGGGTCAACTTTATGCTTTTACTCCACTATTTTACTCCAATATTAAACCAAAAACCAAAGTACTCCGTCAAAAAAGGAACTTTGTCCGTATACAGTAGTATATATATGGGTGTTTGTGTCCACCTACTTCTGTCCATGTAGTATACAGTACATGTATGTGTGTATATGTCTCCATCTACTTCTGTCCATGTAGTACATATGTATGTGTATGTGCGTTTGTGTCACAGATCAGCACAGGGAAGCAGGCGAAGGAAGCCGTGGATAAAAAAAGGGTTTTATTTGCAGAGGAACATACGTAACGTTAATGACAGAACTAGGAAAACGCATGTGAACGCGGTCTGCAAATACACTGAACTAACAACAGCAACCAGAAACAGCTGGTGAACACAGGGACTCTGCACGAGGTTAACGAGGGGGCATGATCGACGAGAGGGCAGGACGAATGGAGCATGACATTACCCAATGGGAGTGAAGGGACTAACAGGACCTAGAGAAACAAAAGCAAAATATCAATGAGGAACCGGGAACAGGACAGACACACAGAGCAGACACAGGGACAAGAAGCAGGAAAACCACTGACAAACCAACGGGAACGCAGACAGGCACAGGGGCACCAAGAACGGAGACACTGGGGGAACACCAACAGGAGGAAAAAAAGGACCAGGAGCGAACAAAGGAGCGGAGCGACGAGGAGCAGACACAGAGGTACGAAAACAGGAGGCAGGATGGTAGAGGACGGGGGAAAATGGGGAGCCCGAGGGAACCCCAGTAGGCAAGAGGCAGAAGCTGCAGAGGCAGCCGGCGACTGCGAGGTTGGAGCCGAAGGGACCTTCGGCAACAGCGAGGCAGGAGCAGGAGGGGACGACGAAGGGGGCAAGGAGGCAGATGGAGGGACAGGCAAAGGAGGTGAAGAGGAAGATAACCAGAGGAGGCGAAGAGGAAGGCGAAGGGGGCACTGGGAGAGGGGAAGAGTGAACAGCAGCCACAGCCGGCCCAGGCATAGGTGACCGATGAGTCGGAGCGGGGGAACCCGCAGACGACCGATGAGTTAACGGAGGCGGGGCCGAAGAGTCATCGGAGAAGCACCCACAGGCGACCGCCAAGCAGGAGTCCAGGGAACCGCAGGCGACCGCTGAGCAGGAACCGAAGGACCCGCAGGTGCTGCATGAGTCCCAGCCACAGGGACCGAGGATGAGCCAGGGGGCAGGGCAGGCAGGAACCAACCCCTGCGCAAGTGACCTCTCCCCCTCCTGGATATGAAGAGCCCAATTCCTGGTTGGGATCTGCCAAGTGGGGGTAACAGAGCTGGGGTTCGCGCCTTGGCAGTGGGTGCAGGCGAAGTAGCAACAGGCAGACGGGCTTGGGCTCCGGGCCCAAGCGCAGGCGACGTCAGGTTTGGTTCCTTTTGGCATACTGCGGGGGAAATGGCGGAGATGGAGACGGCCCCTAGGGAAACGTGCAACGCTTTCCCTCGTCGCTTTCCCTGCTTCTCTCTCCCCCGAACAAGTGCAACGAGGTCCGGCAATTCATGTGGAATAAAAGGACAAAGACTGTAATCGCCCCCTACCTGCTGGATCATGTCCTCAGCTACCCAGCTCTTCAGCCGGGCTAAATGCCACCATACCTCTGCTGTGAGGCGCGGGTCTTCGGCAGGGGAGAAGTGGGTCAAGATTTCCCTTGACCGGCGAGCGACGGCTTGCGCCGTGGGGTCTCCCTTCATTTTGGACTCCTTGAGCCAGTATTCTACCTCGTCCAAAAGGTCAAGGTGTTCCGCCTCATGGAAGGGAGGCATCTTCTCCTGTAGTCCTGTCATTCTGTCACGGATCAGTACAGGGAAGCAGGCGAAGGAAGCCGTGGTAATAAAAAGGGTTTTATTTGAAGGGGAACATATGTTAATGACAGGACTAGGAAAACGTACTTGAACGCGGACTGAAATACACTGAACTAACAACAGCAACTAGAAATAGGTGGTGAATACGGAGACTCCACATGAGGTTAACGAGGGGGCGTGGTCGACGAGAGGGCAGGACAAAATATGTGTCCGCCGCCTTCTGTCCATCTAGTATTTTTGCATGTGTATGTGCGTTTGTATATATACTGTACATGTGTCCGCCTTCTTCTCTCCATGTAGTATATACAATGAGGGAAATAATTATTTTTATAGTTTGTAACTGTTACATAATGACTTTTTCTTGCTTGTTTTGTTAATAATCTATCTTTTGCTGGTTCAATAAACATACCAGTGAAATTACAGACTTCTCATTTCCTTATTAATGGGTCAACTTAAGAATTCAGCAGAGGTCACTGTATGTATGTGTATGTGCGTTTTGTGTATATGTGTCCGCCTACTTCTGTCCATGTAGTATATATGTATATGTATATGTAAATGTATATGTATGTGTGTGTATGCGTGTATATATATAATATTTTATCCTGCATGTCATGTTTAATTCTGCTGTGCATTTCAGAATTGCATTTTTCCCAGCTGTGCATGAAAAATAAAATGTGTACAATGACATTATTCCTAAAGTCCTAAATCACATTGTAATATGCAAAATATGTATGGAAAGCATGAAAACAAGTATTTTCATTGGTTATCAATGTTTCTATGGAGAGTAAAGAGCTGAAAGTGCAACTTTGGTGCCATCTCGAGCTCAAAAGCAATTATTCAGGGTTAGGCATGGGTCAGCCCGTAATAGAGACAAATGATCTTAAGTGTAATAGTTAATGTGAAAACACCATAAAACATTTAAAAGGGATTTTAGAAAATGAATACAGGGTCCAATTTATTAAGAGTACACAATAAAAAATGACAAAGTACCGAGTGTATAAACAGCAGCTAAGATGTTAAGCCTTCTTCTTTGATTTATATGATTAAAGCATCACTTTCCAGTCTGAAATTCACTTCTTTTGAAGAAAGTCCACGTCCTAAAAAAAGACAAATGGAGAATATCAATATCCATATTGAAAATGTGCAGAGACATGTGTCACTGTATAACCTGTATATTTTAGAAATACAAATACCTAGGGTACCGTCATCAACATATGCTACCTATTTCACCTGTCGAAGCTGTTCACTGGACTGTGATGAGCTACCTGGCTTCTCACCACTCTCACCAGCCCGATCACCTGCGTGGATGTGGAGCTGTGGTCCGCTGTGGCTGTATTGGCTGTTCTCAGTGCTGGTTGCTCTCTCTCATGGTGCCAGTGCTTGCAGTTTTCTTCGTTGTAGTCGCTGCCATGGTGCTCCTTATCGCTCAGGCTGGAGTGGCTTCCGCATGGGGAGTTCATGTCGTATCGCTTCGTCTTGTTGAATCCCTCGAGGCTGCTGCTGGAGTTCCTCTCAGATGTATCCTGGTCTCTAAAAGGGTAAGGACACATTAACGATATAGTAAACTGTATAGTGTTTGCTATTCTTCAGAATAAACAGATGCTCAAAAACAAAGAATTAAGCTATAATCCCACCAAAGTGTATCATGACAGATGAAGGAATGAACTGAAAAATCTCTTAATGCTTCAAGCTAGCTCTGTGTCACAGAAAACTTACCAGTGGTCACGTTACATGTCCTTGACATTCTTCTTTGTCTTGGATGCTTTGTGTCTCTTGGCGAGACGCTCCTCGGAGTGCTGGTCTCACTCAGGTAGTTTCATGTGGATGTTTTTGCTGTGGTCAGGGTGCGAGTGTCTGGCTCCATCATGGTCGCCATCCTGAGTACAGTGCACCCGTCCGTGTCTCTCCTCTGAACGGGGCCTCAGATCCCCCTTAATTATAAAGTACGCGTAGCAACCAGATATAGAGCACAACTGAGTATGGTGAACTGATAATACTTGAATCAGAACATCTACAGAATAGTAACAGTTAAGAAGTACCAGTGTGTCTTGAGGTGTGATTATATTTGAAAGGAAAAAAGAGTCTCACCAGCAATTGTGATAATTATATTACAGAATATATATAATGGCACTTAATATTGTCTAGTATCACCATAGTCTACCTGTCAGAGTCGCTGGGTGAGCGGGTGAGCGCACGGGCATGCAAGCGAGCAGGAAGCAGGCAAGGAACCGCAAGTCGGGGAAAAACTGGGGATTTATTAAGGTGCAGGCAGGGCATGATGGAACAGCACTAAGACTCACTAACACCAATGACGGACAAGAAACCAGGGCAAGACATGGACTGAAATAAACAAGACTGGGCAAAAATAATCAGACACAGTTGGGCTAGATCGGGGAAGCACACATGGATAATCAGGGGGCATGGCGCACACGAGGATCATACGAGCCGGGAATGACACTACCATTTTGATGTTTCTGACAGTGACTGAAGTGTCAGTCATCAAATACCACTGGACACTCCTGGCCTGGAACAAACCAGCATATTTGTTTCAACCATATGCTGAGTTCGTACTAAAGCATCTCAAGGCAATGGAATGAAAGGAGCCCACAAGACGAACCTTGATGTAGCAGTAGTAATGTCCAGTGTGACAGCTGAATCCCAAGTGAACCAGCACGGTATACAGATGGTTAGATCTTGGGTTCTCCGTGGGACCAAAACATAAATGGACGCATGTCCAGGTATTCAGGGTACCTCACATTATGAGAAAAACAGCAGAGTCATTGTAATTGCAACAAATATATCATGCTATCCATTGGAAACCTGGGACTTGGAAGCACAAGTAATCATAAGGTACAAAGTAATTTGATTTCCCAACCTAAATATCCCACTTGCAGATCTGTGTCAGCTAAGAAACCCCTGCTTGAGTTACTCAGTTATGATGCTCAGACCAGAGGCAGCGTGTTTCAAAACATATTTACGAAGAAGGCTGAGAATAGCTCTACCTTAGATGCTAGGTAACCCATTTAAAGCCTTGACTTGGGTCTCAAGTTCTTTACTGGCTGCGGAAGATCCAACACTCTGCTGGTCCCGCAGTCTTTTAATCTCCTCCTCAAGTGCCTCTGAAGCAGTCTCCACTGGGCTGAGGTTAGGTTCTTCTTGGGAGAGAACCTCTAATTCAGACTGTCTTGCAGCTATGAGTTTGTAGTTTTTCTGTTGGGTAAAAATGATCAAATCAATTATGTATGAAAGAATACACACAAGAGTTATGAAAGTGAAACCAAAAATGTATCAAAATTAATCATCAAGTTTAATATGGTTCCATGGCGAGAATCTGTTTAAATTCATAGCTGTTGTACTATAGTTCCTTTTTTAAGTTGCCAGGAACTTTTCTTGTACAACCCAGCAGCGCTAACACATACAGACACATAAACACCTATGAGCAATTTACCAATTCACCTAACATGCAACCTTTGGCCTGTGGGAGGAAGGCAGAGAACCCAGAGAGAATAGCAAACTCCACACAGAAAGGCCCCAGCTAACCAGAGGGTTTGAACTCAGAACCCTCTTGCTGTGAGGCGACAGTGCTAGCCACTACACCACTACACCAATTGTGTGAGGCTAGTCTCAACACAATTGCAGCAAATATTTTTTTTCTATTGTTTGTGTTAGTCTGGCTCACAACCAAACTACAAAACTTACAGAAATGTAAAAATATCAAAACAGCCGTCATGAAAAGAACCCTTATTACCTTTTTTGCAACTACAGTTTCTTCCTGGGTGTCAGGGAAGAGTTTGTTGGGTAACCTCTTTCTCTTCTTGCTTTTTGGTTGGTCCTCTTGCAAGACTTTCTGCTCAGTAGTCTTAAGTGTAGACTCCTTTTCTGTTAGTAAAAAATAGTAGCAAGACAGAATTTAATTCCTAGAAATTATGTTTACGTTGCATCAAATACTTTTGGTTAGTTTCAGCCATGCCCACTGAAATCCATTGTTTTCATTTAATTCCGTGTAAATACATTAGAACACTATGGATAGCCCATGGGATGGAAGAAGTTGGGATGGGCATGGATGAAACAGGTGGTGCATCCCATCATTTTCACTGTTAACGTTCAAATTCACATTCAGCATGGCCAGAGCATGCAAAAAAAGTTGTTTTCCTTCGGAGGGAGGGGTGCACTCTGACGCTATTTGACCCGTGGCCTATTTATTTTTCCGTCCAATTTGTCTTTTGTTTTTACAGTTTTTGTATTTTTTTCCCCTATTTTTTTTTTATAGTTTACTCTGTTCGTTACACTTGTTAAATTTTGCCATATGTATACTGTAGCTGCCAAACTGATTTTTATTGTATAATGTTTCCTGACAATGTTGATATGTGACAGTTAGGAATTCTTATTAACCCAAATCTTACCTGAGATTCTTCAATTTAGGTGTATAATTAATGTTTCACTGCTAATTAAAAATTCATATGAAGCGAGACTCATATGACTAATGGCCGTTAGCTAGCTTGCTAAAAATTTGAATGAAGTGGGACTCGCGTAACTATCGGCTGTTAACGTTCAACAGCATGACTTTAGGCCTAGTCCCCCTTCGTCACTGTCCCGAAGCTAATAGCCTACAGCAAACGTTACTTGGCCAATGATGCAAAAACCATCCATCCATCCATTTTCCAAACCGCTTATCCTACTGGGTCGCGGGGGGTCCAGAGCCTATCCTGGTAGCAATGGGCACGAGGCAGGGAACAACCCAGGATGGGGGGCCAGCCCATCGCAGGGCACACTCACACACCATTCACACACACATTCACACCTACGGGCAATTTAGCAAGTCCAATTAACCTCCGCATGCTTTTGAACTCCGGGGGGAAACCGGAGTACCCGGAGGAAACCCCACGACAACATGGGGAGAACAATCAAACTCCGCACACATGTAACCCAGGCGGAGATTTGAACCCGGGTCCCAGAGGTGTGAGGCAACAGTGCTAATCACTGCACCACCATGCCACCCAAATGACTTTCATATGAACACATTTTTGTGGTTTCAGATTTAATGAGCTTCCTTGTCTCTTCTAGCAGGTGCCACAATGTAAACCACCATGTAGAGAGCAGTGCCAAGGAAATATCTATGTCATTGTAAATAAGAAACTGGTCTTAATGTTTTACCCGGTAAATTACATAAAAAAATATATATATGTACTTCTACTTCTTTTGTTTAAATACTAACCTGAATAATAAAACGTATATAACTGACATACTTGTCCTTTTTTAATTACAAATACTATATTGGGAAATAAAAAATAACCTCCTCCTTTTGCATGCAGATTGAAATATTGTTATTTACGTCTAAAATGGAGTAATGGAAGCCCCTAATCTTGAGGTTTTAAGTAACTACTTCCATTAATATTACCTTCAGCAGACCAATTAGAACCAACTTCTATATTGGATTTATCTGTGTGTATGGAGCCACCATTTTCAGAGTTACTGTGTATTATGTCTGCTGTACAGCCCTGATGTGGTAGCTGCTGAAATCATTCACTGGAGTTACCATTTGTTTTGTGTCTGGTAAAATTGTTGCTTTTTAGAATACAGTCAAAATATTTCATATCTGAGTGTGATATTTGGACGGTATCAAAAATTATATACTGTATCGCCTACTACTATTAAATATGTCGGTTATATAAGACCAAATCCATCGATTTACTAAAATTAAGTATTAGTTCGGAAATTATCTGTTGCTAAAACTAAAACCTAGTCTTCAAGTACAAATGTCTAATCATTGTGATTTAAGTGGGTATTACACGGTTATACTCAGAAATACCATATGGACAAAAGTTTTGGGACACACTTCTGAATCACCGAATAGAGGTGTTTCATTCAAACCCATCACCAAAATCAAGCACCTAGCCATGCAGTCAGGTTTACAAACATTTGTGAATGAATGGGTCATTCTGAAGAACTCAATGAATTCAAGTGTGGTACTGTCATAGGGTGACACCGTGGCAATTAAAAAGTTTGTGAGATTTCTTCCCTGAAAGATATGATTCAGATCATGTATAGTAATAATGCGGGGCTTGCAGCATGCTGAGAAAATTCAAAATCCCAACAAGAAAACTGTGTGCCAGGATCTTCATGGAATGGGCTTCCATGGCTGAACAGCTGCATGCAAAGCTCACATCACGGGGTGGTGTAAAGTATGTTACCACTGGACGGCAACAGTGGAAACATGTTCTGGGGAGGGACCACTCACACTTTTCTGTCTGGAAGTCTGACAGAAGAGTCTGTGTTTGGTGCATGCCAGAAGAACATTACCTGCCTGACTACATTGTTTTAACTGTCATGGATGCTGGAGGAGAGGTGATGGTATGGGTTAGGGTTATGCCCCTTAGCTCCAGTAAAAAGAATTCTGCCAGCAAACCCAGACATTTTCAATAATTCTATGCTTCCAACTTTGTGGGAACAGTTGATGGAATGTCTTTTTCTATTCCAGAATAACTGTGCACAAAGCAAGGTCCATAAAGACATGGTTGAGTGAGTCTGGTGTGGAAGAACTCGACTGGTCAACAGAGCCCTGAACTCCACTCCATCTAACACCTTTGGGATGAGCTACAATGCAGACTGAGAGCCAGGCCTTCATGTCCAACATCAGTGCCTGACCTCACTAATGCTCTTCTGGGTGGAGAAAAAAATCCCACAGAAACACTCCAAACTCTTGTGGAAAGCCTTCACAGAAGAGTGGCAGCAGTTATGGCTGCAAAGTGGGGACCAACTCTATATCGATGCTGATCATAGAACGACATGTCATAAAAATTCCTGTAGGTGTAAAGGCCAGGTTTCCCAGTACTTTTGTCCATATAATACAGCATGAAGGTTCGGTTGAGGCTAGGCTGATGTGCTGTAGTGTCGGCTAAGTTAGCAGTGGCTTTCCAGAATCATGCTGAGCATGGCTTCCGCACGGCAACCAAGGTGTTGGCAAAAGGTTGTAGGACCGATTCATTTACGCTACCATTGACCCAATTACGCTAGGGGCCGATAAAGGTATATCATAAGGCAACATGTAAAAGTACATGACCCATGTTTTGCCATTTTTAATGACTCCGTACTTGAGGAATCTACAGGTCATGTTTGTTTCAATAACATGTTTATGCACATGCTGCTATTATGATTTATAGCTTATTATTTGTGATAAGTTAAATGAGCTGGCTGCAAATTCGACTTTTTCAAATATAATGCATAAAATATATTCTCAAATTTTAACAACATTTAGATGTTTTATCAACACATTTATAATATTTACATATATAATATTTATTATTGCAAGTACAGAACCAGACTTGAAGGAAAAGAAAGGAAACCATTCTGGGGACGGTGTGAAATCAATCAATTTAAAAATAAAGATTACAACATTTAAAATGAGACTTCAGGGAAAATGAGAGTCAGGGAAACTAGAACAGAAAGGCACGGATCCAGAGATGCAAGCCCAAATACGCTTTATTTGCGCTGTAAGGCAAGCTAAGGCACCAGAAGGGAAAGGCGAAAGGCAAGGTCGAGGGACAGGCAGGTAGGTCGTAATCCGGGGAAGCAATCCGACACGGAGGCACGGGACAGGACCACACAGGGGTACAGGGACGGGACGTGCCGGGCTCGGTGGGGAAAACGGGTCAGGTGCGGGAACGGGTCTGGAACGGGAAGGAAAACAGGTAAGGCAAATACACGGGGCAAACAGATCAGGTTAGGAGTTCGGGTAAGACGATAGACAAGAAAGTGCTCGGCAAGGCTATAAATCATTAGCGCAATACTTCGCGTTTGGCTGTTGCGACTTGGCTCTTTTTATCCACCCTCTCGTTAAGCATAATACTCTACAGCTTGGCATTTATATTTATATATATGGCATTAATCAACAGATGAGGGGTGATTTAAATATACTGGAGGGAGCCTGGCAGGGGCCTACTTGTATCTGATGAGCCGGCCAGCCTGTATCAGCTGTGCCCATTTATCAATGATATGTAAAGAGCACAGTTCACCCTAAAACTGAAGGATTTTTTTAAAGGATTTACTGATATCTAACCATCTAGTTCATTGCACTGGGAGATGCCTGATTTTGGAGCTGAACGGCCCCCTTTTCTCAGTTTTAGGGTGAATTGTCCTTTTTAATATATTACAGGAGCCTTTGAATGAACAGTGAGCCGGTTTGAAGCCCTGGTGGCAGCCTACTTGTATTTGATGAGCTGGCCACCCTGGATTAGTTTCACAGGCTTAAACCTCCTTTACAAAGTCTCTCTGGAGTCCTGAGTGACCCAGTGGACGCTCACACAGATGGAAGGTGAGCCCTCTGCATCTTACCGAAGGTCATTTGGCCACTGATGATCTCAGGGCTCTTCTTCATATTACTCATCGCTGCTTTGGGCAGACCTCAGTTAATCAGGTCCCCATAAGTGCTGAAATCAAACAATAAAACACAGAGCTGATCTAACATGCAGCAGGGTGAAGGTACAGTCGAACCTCGTTACTACGTACCCCGGATACAACATTTTCACCTTTTCAACGTACAGGTTTCTAATTCCCATTTTTAGCCTAGGTATTATTCCAATAGCAGCCATTGTTTACAGCGTACACCCTTACAGCGTAAACTTCGATACAACATCCAAATTTCTAGAGAAAATATGAAAACTAACCATCGTTCCAACGTACAGCGCTCTCCCCGCCCACCACAACTTGTGTCGCTACATCTACCTGTATCTACCTGATCTTCGCCCGACAATGCACATTTGTCTATTGCGTTGCTTGGCGTTAAATGAGTTGCCTTGACCGATCATTACTGGGCTGCGTAGTAATGGCTTAAGTGTTGTGTGCGTATTCTTCGTTTATTAAACCTTGTGAAATACGGGTCATCTCGGTAATTGTGAATTCAGAATAATAATGGAAGTAAAGGATTTTATGATTTAATTTGACCAATATTTCATTTGGATGCAAATGTTTATTTTAAAAATCCATTTTGACCAGCCGTTGTGTATTTTCGTTGCCGTTTATCGCAGGCCGGCACTAAGTAATCGTGAGTAATTTAATGAAAATTCCAAGGATCCAAATGAGCTTTGTCGAATTATTTAACAAGTAATAATGTGTTCGTTTGTTTTGTAGTCAATTTAAGGGTCTGTTCTATTAAAGTTTTATCATTTACATGGATATTTCGTGAGTTCTTTCATCCATCTTCCACTAAGTGGTTACAACGTTCTATGCTTATAACTTACATGTTTTTGATATCCCGTCTTGTACGTAGTAACGAGGTTCGACTGTACCATTAAAGAAATTCCAGAGGATTCTGACAACACATCAGTGTGAGATTATTAAACAGTAGTCATAAAATTATATTTATATTAACAAAAAAATCAGTTTGTGACTTTGTTGGAATGTTTTCACAACAGGCATATTTAGATCACGGAAATAGATCATGCCCCTGCATGCCCCCACCTAGAATATTGTGTGCAGGTTTGGTCACCATACCTTAAGAAGGACATTGCTGCCTTGGAAAAGGTGCAACGTAGGGGTACCAGAATGATTCCTCGTCTTAGAGGAATGTCTTACGAGAGGTTAACTGAGCAGAATCCGTTTAGCCTCGAGTAAAGGAGACTAAGAAGGACATGATCCAGGTATATAAGATTCTAACAGGTCTGGATGCTGTTCAATATTTCAATATTAGTTTAAATATTAGAAATTGTGGCCATAAGTGGAAATTAGTGAGAGAACATTTTAAAACAAATTTGAGGAAGCACTTTTTTACACATCATGTTTTTAGAGTCTTGCTACTAGTTTAGTAAGTAGTAAGCTAAATCCCTGGGTTCCTTTAAATCAGAGCTAGATAAGATTTTAACAACTCTGAGCTATTAGTTAAGTTCTCCCCATATGAGCTTGATGGGCTGATTGGTCTCCTCTCGTTTGTAAATTTCTTTAAAGTTCTTATGTAGGTAACTGTAACTGACCCATATGATAAAATGATTTTGTCTAATACAGGACTACATTAGGTAAATGTTATCCCCTCACACTTTGTATGGGCAGTGAATTGCCCCTACTCATGTGTGGTTTCATAATAAGAAAAATGAAAGAAATGAATACACAGATATATAAATTTATATATATATATATATATATATTTATTTGGAAGGAGGGGAGATTTTTCTCCTGCATTCTGAAATGGAAGAAAAAAAACATTCATGAAGAACACAAACCTATAAAAGATACTTGTGTGACACTATTAAGGAAGGATCTGACTGGCAGAAAAGCTGGCTGAGTGATTGCCTGGTTGCCGGCTGCAAATGCTATGTCGAGCAGTAATATGGCATTAATCAACAGATGAGGGGTGGAGATTTAAATATTCTAGAGGGAGCCTGGTGGAGACCTACTTGTGTCGGATGAGCCGGCCACCCTGAATTATCTGCGCCGTCGCATTGGTGACATGGCATCCGAAGAGGACTCGATAGGAGAACTTCATAAAAACGAGTGAGTTACAGGTAAGAGCTGGGGAGACAGAGATCATGCAGGGGTCAGAGGCCAGAAAGAAGAAGAGCAACCAGCTTAAAACCTTTAAAAAGTCCCTCTGGAGTCCCGAGTGACCCAGTGGACACTTATATAGATGGAAGGTGAGCCCTCTGCCTCTTACCTAAGGTCATTCGACGACTGATTATTTCAGGGCTCTTCCTCATGCCCGTCACAGCGACTATGGGCAGACCCCAATTAATTACAGGTCCCCAGAAGTGCTGAAATCAAACAATAAAACACAGAGCTGATCTAACATGCAGCAGGGTGAAGGTACCATTAACGAAATTCCAGAGGATTCTTACAATATATTAGTGTGAGATTATTAAACAGTAGTCATAAAATTACATGTATATTAACAAAAAATCAGTTTGTGACTTTCTTGCCGTGCTTTTGTTGTAAGGATTTTCCCAACAGGCACATTTAGATCACGGAAAGACAAAGAAAACAAACAAAAAAAATTATAAGTGCAATTCTGTGATCACCAGCAGCACTTCTGCAATGATGGACCCAAACGTAAGAAGTGACTTTATGCTTACATCTACAACAAAGCGAAGAGTTTAAGCTCTATATGCACTGAAGGCAATCGACAAGGAAAGTTTACATATAGGATTTTTAAATAAACTGCAAGCGCCTCTGGATGCACATACCTCCTCAGATACTTCTGAAACTCCCTGTTCCTCAGTTCGTTTACAGCTCTTTGAAAAAAATTGCTTGCCATTTAAAATTTGACGTGCCGACAGCCCCGTTATCTCCGCCAAAAAGAACACCCTCACTCCAGCAACTGACGCATTGCCGCCGCGATTTCGCGGGCTAAGTGGATTTCTCCACTGTAATTGGTCCATCCAAGATGAAAAAAAAAAAACTGCCTTAACGGTGGGAATGTACAAACTGCACAGCATGCTGGTAAAGGTAGTATGGCGGAAAAACAGTACAGTATAGAATTCCACATTTTACAGTTAAATATTTAAAATATTTATTTTCTTTAAATTGGGTGTATTTCACTAAAAAAACAGTTTACTCCAATAAACAGTTATGTTTACTCCCAAAAAGTGGGTGCAAATTGTTGCCTTATTTTATTCAAGGCTCTCAAGTTTCATCAAAACCTTTAAGATAGATTACATTATGAGAGAAACGCGTGTCTCACTGTTAATGCGAGGACTCCTGCCTACCGCATTCATCTTGCTCTTACGCTTCCACCTTTTCCGCACTCCATCTGTGTGCGCATTCATGTAATAACGTATTACGTATTATTATTTGCAGCGGGATCACACGCAACTTACTTATTATTCCATCCATCCATTTTCCAAACCGCTTATCCTTCTACCTCGCGGGGGGCACGAGGCGGGGAACAACCCAGGATGGGGGCCAGCCCATCGCAGGGCACAGTCACACTTCAGTCTTATTTATTATTCCATCCATCCATCCATTTTCCAAACCGCTTATCCTATTGGGTCGCGGGGGGTCCGGAGCCTATCCCGGAAGCAATGGGCACGAGGCAGGGAACAACCCAGGATGGGGGGCCAGCCCACACACACTCACACACCAGTCTTATTTATTATTCGCAGCGTCTTATTCGGATTTTCCGGTCCATCTTAAATGTTGCGCAGCCGAATGCATTGATGCGATTGCGCATGTAGGGGGAGCATTTTAATACCTTAAACCAGGGGTGCCCAAACATTTTCCCTTAGTGGGCCAAAATGAAAATCTATCGGAGGACCGCGGGCCAAATGTAATATTTTACACAAAATACAAACACTAATAGTAAAGTAGTTTTATTTATCAAACAGTTATCTAACCTTCCGTTCTGTGTAAATACCATTAAACAAAATATGACAAATAAGTCATATATAGGCATTTAGAACACGTCTAAACTTTTGTAATCACATATAGTGCAAAATGTCAAAGAGTGCATGTCCAACAGCAACACAACAACAACAGTAGGAACAATATAATTGCACCACTAGTGAGAAACATGAAGCTGTTCTTTGGCGTTTATCAGCCTATCAATATTAGGTTGCAGCTGACTCACTGAGAGGGTGAGGATGTCCTGTAGGTGTGGGTCAGTCAGAGTGCTTCTGAGCCTGGACTTGTTAAGGTTCATTACACTAAAAGTCTGTTCACAGATGTAAGTGCTGCCAAACAAAGCTAACATGACCTGTGCATGTTTCCTAATGTCTGGGTACCTTTCAGATGAGACATGTGTGTAGAAGTCTTTCAGGTGTAGTGACATGAATTTATTCTTTAGCTCAGAATCACACTGAAACTCAATTAGCTGCATCTGAATGTGATCAGGCACTGAGTCCACACTTATGGTGAAGGGTTGAGAAAACAGCTCCATGTCACCTCTACTTTCCCTAAAGTCCTCAAAGCGCAACGCAAAGTCCTGGTCCAAGTGTCTGAGAAGTGCTGCATATTCAGGCAGTCTCTGCTTCACCAGGTTGACCTCTCTCAGACTAGGGAAGTGTGCAAGGTTTCCTGGGAAGAAGTGAAAGAGCTGCTAAGTCGTCAAATAATAATAAATATTGCAACATAAATGTTGTTTTATGTACTTTGAAAGAGTTAGCCTTACAATTTTATTACAATACTTTTTAACAATACTTTTTAACTGCACAACAGTGGAATATGGATATGTTAGTAAATGCACTTACTAACATATTCCACATAATATCAGTCCCAGTAACTGCACTTTTATCATGTGAGGTGCAGGTACATGCTGCCACCTTTCCTCTCCATTGTCACTTGATTAAATCATAAGCATTTTTACAATCACAAAAAATATGCAAGCTCCAAAAGACAAACAAAGCGCATGTCTGCCTGTCAATCAAGTTTAAGAACCATGGACAGCGCTGTCCCTCCGCGACACAGTTAACAAGGACGGGACTTATTTACGGCATAAAATACAGTATGATAGACATTATCACCATTAAAACTGAATGTGTATGTGTGTCTCTGTGTGTGTACAATGTATTAACCAACCTGCTGACAGATGTCGACAGAGTAGCTGCAGCTTCGACCTGAAGGCCGTTATGTGGTCAAACAGCTCAGTGATGATCTGATCCTTCCCTTGAAGCTGAATATTCAGGGTGTTGAGCAGGTCAGTGATGTCCACCATAAAAGCCACGTCACAAAACCATTTTTCATCTGTGGGGACTTGAGTGTCACTGTTCTTGCTTGTCAGAAACTCCGCGATGACATGGCGCAGCTCAAAAAATCTTTTGAGGACTTTCCTGCGGCTCAGCCACCTCACCTCTTGGTGGTAAAGCACATCCTTGTATTGTGAATCAACCTCCTCTAGAAGAGCTCTGAACTGGCGGTGTGAGAGCGCTTTTGATCGTATGCAGTTTATGATTTTAATCACGTCACGCACCACGTCTCCCATACCAACTGATCTGGCACATAGTTGCTCTTGGTGCAGGATGCAGTGGTATTTTGCCACCTTACCTCCACATTGGGAAACCTTCTGGGAAATTAGTGTGGCAAGGCCTGTTTTCCTCCCAACCATGGCAGGTGCTCCTTCAGTTGTTATCCCAACCAATTTTTCCCAGCTCAGCCCGTTCGTATCCAACACTCGCTCAACGGCTGCAAACAAATCCTCACTTTTTGTTGTGCTGCGCAGTGTCTCAAATCCAGCCAGCTCCTGAGTTATTTCCATGTTTTCATTTACTCCCCGTATGAAAACCAAAAGTTGTGCAGAGTCCGAAATGTCCGTGCTCTCATCACACGCCAAAGAAAAGGCGACAAATCCAGCAGCCTTTGCTTTAAATTGCTCCTTAATGTCTCGAGACATTTCTTCAATACGACGTGTCACAGTATTTCGTGAGAGGCTGATCTGGGAGAAAGTTTTTGCCTGTGACGGGCACATGATTGTCGCAGCTATGGACAGACACTCCTTAACAAAGTCACCCGTTGAAAATGATCTCCCAGTCCGGGCAATTAGCGCAGTAATCTCAATGCTGGCTCGTGTCGCGCTGTCCTGGGCTGTCGAGGGCCGTGTAAGAGTCCCTTGTTGCCTGTGAAGTTTAGCCAGCAGCTCCCTGGTCTTGTTCTTTCGCGCATCACCTTTGAATTGCGAAAATGCTGCGTGCTTCGTCTCATAATGATGACGAATGTTATACTCCTTTAGTACAGCAACAGACTGGTTACAAATAAGGCAGACCGCTTTAGCATTTATGTCAGTGAAAAAAATATTCTTCCTCCTAGCATTTTTTAAAATGTCTTTTGTCTGTGTGCCACTGACGATGCCGCTCCATGTTGATAGTGGCTTAAGCTAGCAGCCCGGTGGTGACCCGCCACAAACTGGTTTGATCGCGTATGGCGGCAACAAAGACTCATGGGACTTTTTACAAATTGTTAAAATATGACTATTTATGAAGTGTGGAAATGTACATATGTGCACAGATATACTCTACATTACCCTTATAGTTGCTTGTATTTCAATTTTAGTCTTAGATATTTCAAATGTAATCAAAGCACCATGAGTGAGGACTGTATAATATATATTAGTTAGGCCAACGTACACTAAAAAGTAAACGCACTGATAGCTACACTGGGATTCGTGCTTTAAGAGTTTTTGAAACAAATTTTAGTACAGTAATAATTTAAAATTTTAGATATCCATTGGCGGGCCAATCTAAATAGTACGCCGGGCCAACCTTGGCCCGCGGGCCCCACTTTGGGCACCCCTGGTATAAAGTATAGTTTTAAAAGAGATGAGGGATATTATTAACCAACCTTTAACATTACTATTTGAGAAATCCTTATCTACTGGTGTGGCACTTTCTAATTGGAAGCATGCTAATATAACACCCATATTCAAAAAAAGGGGATAGAAGTAATCCAGCAAACTATAAGCCAATCAGTTTAACTTGCATAACTGGAATGGTAATGGAAGCTATAATCCAAGTGAAAATGGTAGATTACCTGGATTAAAATAACATTCTGAGGTATAGCCATCATAGATTTAGGAGAGGTAGGTCCTGTTTAACTAATCTACTTGAGTTCTTTGAGGAAGCTACGAAAGAAATTGATCACAAAAAGGCCTATGATGTTATCTGCTTAGTTCTGCAGAAGGCCTTTGATGTTGTCCACCACAAACGGCTCCATTATATAATTCCTCGGTAAGTCCCCACCTAGAATATTGTGTGCAGGTTTGGTCACCATACCTTAAGAAGGACATTGCTGCCTTGGAAAAGGTGCAACGTAGGGGTACCAGAATGATTCCTCGTCTTAGAGGAATGTCTTACGAGAGGTTAACTGAGCAGAATCCGTTTAGCCTCGAGTAAAGGAGACTAAGAAGGACATGATCCAGGTATATAAGATTCTAACAGGTCTGGATGCTGTTCAATATTTCAATATTAGTTTAAATATTAGAAATCGTGGCCATAAGTGGAAATTAGCGAGAGAACATTTTAAAACAAATTTGAGGAAGCACTTTTTTACACATCATGTTTTTAGAGTCTTGCTACTAGTTTAGTAAGTAGTAAGCTAAATCCCTGGGTTCCTTTAAATCAGAGCTAGATAAGATTTTAACAACTCTGAGCTATTAGTTAAATTCTCCCCATATGAGCTTGATGGGCTGATTGGTCTCCTCTCGCTTGTAAATTTCTTATGTCCTTATGTAGGTAACTGTAACTGACCCATGTGATAAAATGATTTTGTCTAATACAGGACTACATTAGGTAAATGTTATCCCCTCACACTTTGTATGGGCAGTGAATTGCCCCTACTCACATGTGGTTTCATAATAAGAAAAATGAAAGAAATGAATACACAGATATATAAATTTATATATATATATATTTATTTGGGAGGAGGGGAGATTTTTCTTCTGCATTCTGAAATGGAAGAAAAAAACATTCATGAAAAACACAAACCTATAAAAGGTACTTGTGTGACACTATTAAGGAAGGATCTGACTAGGAGAAAAGCTGGCTGAGTGATTGCCTGGTTGCCGGCAGCAAATGCTATGTCGAGCAGTAATATGGCATTAATCAACAGATGAGGGGTGGAGATTTAAATATTCTAGAGGGAGCCTGGTGGAGACCTACTTGTGTCGGATAAGCCGGCCACCCTGAATTATCTGCGCCGTCGCATTGGTGACATGGCATCCGAAGAGGAGCCAGTATTGGCGCTGGACTCGATAGGAGAACTTCATAAAAATGAGTGAGTTACAGGTAAGAGCTGGGGAGACAGAGATCATGCAGGGGTCAGAGGCCAGAAAGAAGAAGAGCAACCAGCTTAAAACCTTTAAAAAGTCCCTCTGGAGTCCCGAGTGACCCAGTGGACACTTATATAGATGGAAGGTGAGCCCTCAGCCTCTTACCTAAGGTCATTCGACGACTGATTATTTCAGGGCTCTTCCTCATGCCCGTCACAGCGACTATGGGCAGACCCCAATTAATTACAGGTCCCCAGAAGTGCTGAAATCAAACAATAAAACACAGAGCTGATCTAACATGCAGCAGGGTGAAGGTACCATTAACGAAATTCCAGAGGATTCTTACAATATATTAGTGTGAGATTATTAAACAGTAGTCATAAAATTACATGTATATTAACAAAAAATCAGTTTCTGACTTTCTTGCCGTGCTTTTGTTGTAAGGATTTTCCCAACAGGCACATTTAGATCACGGAAAGACAAAGAAAACAAACAAAAAAAATTATAAGTGCAATTCTGTGATCACCAGCAGCACTTCTGCAATGATGGACCCAAACGTAAGAAGTGACTTTATGCTTACATCTACAACAAAGCGAAGAGTTTAAGCTCTATATGCACTGAAGGCAATCGACAAGGAAAGTTTACATATAGGATTTTTAAATAAACTGCAAGCGCCTCTGGATGCACATACCTCCTCAGATACTTCCGATACTACTTGTTCCTCAGTTGGTTCATAGCTTTTGGAAAGAAATTGCTTGCCATTTAAAATTTGACGTGCCGACAGCCCCGTTATCTCCGCCAAAAAGAACACCCTCACTCCAGCAACTGACGCATTGCCGCCGCGATTTCGCGGGCTAAGTGGATTTCTCCACTGTAATTGGTCCATCCAAGATGAAAAAAAAAAACTGCCTTAACGGTGGGAATGTACAAACTGTACAGCATGCTGGTAAAGGTAGTATGGCGAAAAAACAGTACAGTATAGAATTCCACATTTTACAGTTAAATATTTAAAATATTTATTTTCTTTAAATTGGGTGTATCTCACAAAAAAAAAACAGTTTACTCCAATAAACAGTTATGTTTACTCCCAAAAAGTGGGTGCAAATTGTTGCCTTATTTTATTCAAGGCTCTCAAGTTTCATCAAAACCTTTAAGATAGATTACATTATGAGAGAAACGCGTGTCTCACTGTTAATGCGAGGACCCCTGCCTACCGCATTCATCTTGCTCTTACGCTTCCACCTTTTCCGCACTCCATCTGTGTGCGCATTCATGTAATAACGTATTACGTATTATTATTTGCAGCGGGATCACACGTAACTTACTTATTATTCCATCCATCCATTTTCCAAACCGCTTATCCTTCTACCTCGCGGGGGGCACGAGGCGGGGAACAACCCAGGATGGGGGCCAGCCCATCGCAGGGCACAGTCACACATCAGTCATATTTATTATTCCATCCATCCATCCATTTTCCAAATCGCTTATCCTTCTGGGTCACGGGAAGTCCGGAGCCTATCCCAGAAACAATGGGCACGAGGCAGGGAACAACCCAGGATGGGGGGCCAGCCCACACACACTCACACACCATCCATCCATCCATTTTCCAAACCGCTTATCCTACTGGGTCGCGGGGGATCCGGAGCCTATCCCGGAAGCAATGGGCACGAGGCAGGGAACAACCCAGGATGGCGGGCCAGCCCACAAACACTCACACACCAGTCATATTTATTACTCGCAGCGTCTTATTGCGCATGTAGGGGGAGCATTTTAATACTTTAAACCTCTCTGGATCAGGCATATATGAACTTCTCAGTACACGTCAGGTATGCACAATATAGAATAAGTCACATTGTCCTGGCCCAGACTGATTTAATGTATTAAAATGGGCATGGAAACCTGGCTTCTCATTCACACCTTTGTGCGCTATAGTATGACATGCCTTGTTTCCATCTGATCTTTAAAGTATTAAATCAGTCTGGGTCAGGACAATGTCACTTTTCCTATATAGTGGCATACCTGATGTGTACTGAGAAGTTCATATTTGCCTGATTGGGCATATTTATGGGCCTGATTGGGAGTGGAAAGACGTTTGCGTTTGTCTCATTTTCTGATAAAATACACACATACTATTACTGAAACTGCCCAGATATATACTTTCCTCAAAGTGGCAACAAGTCAGTATAATCGTGTTCAGTTAATAGGAATCGAAAGCCAAATGAAGTTCTGAAGGTAACCCTCGCTAAATGAGCCCCTCTACAGGCGCAATCGTTTCATTGCATTCGGCTGCGCAGCATTTAAGGTGGATCGGAAAATGTGAGTAAGGAGCTGCAAATAAGGAGCCAACTTCAGCCTTATTCGGGAAGCTCCATTCCGCGTGCCTGCGCAACCACTGATTCTATATAAGGGAAATTATGAATCAACCTCTCTGATAACTCTAGTTGAGCCATTTAGAATTAAACTCCAGACCTCTCAGTTGGTGAAAGAGTTCTCTTTTATTCAAGCAATCCAGCAAAGTGCTTCTGTCACACTCTAGCACCAGGCACCCCGAGCACAAAGAGCAACCAGTTGATAGACTATAATAGCCAATTCCCTATAAGGACATCTAAGTCCTGATTGGTCATGAAACAAGAAATCAAGTTCTATTGGTTCACATTTGCAGCAAGGTAAAATCCACCCATTTTGATCAATTTACCAGAACAGGCTCCAACCTGAGATAAGAATATTGATATTGATTATATTGACATTGAATCACAGTGAATATTAGGTTGACCTTTGATTCAAGATTGGTATTGACATCTTGTCATTGAGTCACTGTAAATACATGGTTAACATTTAATAGGATTAACGTAACAATATATTTGTACTACCGCATAACATATTGCATAAGGCCTACTGCGACTACTTTATAACTACAACTCTATGTGCACCAGTTGGGGTAGCTTCGAATACCTTCCGCATGCAGTTTCTCCCCCCCCCCACTGTACTCCACTGTCTGTCTCTCTAAGTTCTGATCTCAGAGAGAGGGATGGAATACCGCTTCCATCAAATTGACAGGTCGGGTCAAAAGGTCACTTGGGGGCGGGGCTTGTGTAGGCGGGGCTTGGTTGTGGTGGTACAATGTAACATCACGGGAGTTGGATTTAATTTTTATTTATTTATTTATTTATTATTTATTTAATTATTATAAATTATTTATTATTATTATAAATTATTTATTATTATTATAAATTATTTATTATTATTATAAATTATTTATTTATTTTAAATGATTTATTTAATTATTATTTTATTTTTAAATTATATTGAGGAGAGTGCTTATGAGTGTGTGTGTTATTTTAACAAGTTATTATTTTGTCGGGCGCCGCCAGGGCTGAGCGGGGGTGGGTTACCTGATGGAGCGTGAGCGTACGCTGTGTCTGGTGTTGCGGTACTGCGGTAAGGTCCCGGGCTTTGGAGAATCACCGAAGGACTTAGAATGCTGTGTCTGGTGCGGTACTGCGGTAAGGTCCCCACGGCCTTGGATAATCCTCGGAGAGAGCGATGCCGGAGAGCTGAGAGCCGTGCCGCTGCGCGAGTCTGATGCCGGAGAGCTGAGAGCCATGCCGCTGCGCGAGTCTGATGCCGGAGAGCTGAGTCTGAGAGAAACTCTGAGAGACTGAGACTCTGGGAGAAAATGATAAAGTTGGAGCAAAGAATGAGAGGAGGCGGAGGGTCTGTCGTCCAATAAAAACGCTTGCCGGTAGTTTTGACAGTGTATGTGTGTTTCTTCCTCACGCAAGCGTTTGTATTACATCAGCGTATGGGGCCACACTTTTGAAGGCCATCTCTAACAACTTGGGCCATACATAAAATCTGTTTGAAGTGTTGTTTTTCATATATGACCTCGCACAAGTACAGATATGGGTTAATAGAGAAACAATATGAGTGCACCTGGTTAATTGCAATTAAATAATCTAGTAAAGACACGTAAGCGTTGTATTACATCAGCATATGGAGCCATACTTTTGAAGGTCATCTCTAATGACTCGGGCCATACACACTTTGTCTCCCAGTAAATCCTGTTTTTCATACACGACAGTACAGATATGGGTTAATAGAGAAACGATATGACTGCACCTGGTTGATATTACGTCGAGCGGGGGGGCCTTTTCCTCCTAGGGTAGAGGCACAAGTATCTTCGAGGTCTTACCCTTCCTGCCAGCCAAAGAGGTTCATCCAGGCCTTACCCGGTGAGTATATTATTTCTTTTATTCGCGTGATAAAAACGCTATTTAATTAAATTAAATTAAAAATAACATTCTAATAATAGGTATTCTCTGTTTTTTTTTTCTATGTACAAGAGAGAGACTGCGCTGACCGGTCAAGAGAAAATCTACAAGAGACCTGAATCAGCATATGGCACCAAATTGGAATCAGTAGTCTTTAAAAGAATAAATGGACTAGCAACTGTCTCTGGGGGAGCACCCCCGGTTAGGTACTATTAAGCAGCATTTAGTGACATGCATCAAAACACATTTTTAAAAACTTTGACAGAATAAAGTCTTAGTTATTTTAATAAATACGTTTTTCAGTAAATGTTTATTCACGCGCATGCAGACAAACACACACCCCGGAGGTCAAACTAAAAAAAAGTTGATACAAACTACAGTTGTATCGGACACGCACACAAAAACACAAAAGAGTTTGCTCAATCAAAAAAACACCAAACAAATATAGTTCACGTTTTTTATTAAAATGTATAAGGATTGTTTTGTTATAGCGAAATTTTAAATTAATATGAACAACCTACAAGATGAACAACCTACACACACAGACACACAGACACACACACAGCAAAACCCCAAGCATGCGCACAAGTGCACAACCAAAGGTTGGGAAGTGTGCTTTCCTTATCTCACAAGTCATGGAATGGTGGGAGGGGGGCCACATAAGTGTGGGGTAGGAACTGTGGAATCAGGCAAGGGTGTAAGAATTTAGGATATAGTCTTGTTATTTTAAAGAAGGTGTACATGATTATTTAATTATATTTAATAGGAACCAGTAAGCTGCATTTAGCACCATGCTGCAAATACACATTAAAAACTTTAAAGAATAAGGTCTTAGTTATTTTAATAAAGACATCCTACAAGGTGCCCACGGCCCCAGCTTATATAATCTACAAGCTTGATCTGAGATGCTTGCTGGAGTACAATGCTAAGTTGACAACGGTAACGGAGCTGCAGACTGTTTGATAGTTAATGAAACATAGTTCAAATTCAACAGTGTCAGCAGTCATCCACTATGCAGGGAGACTACAGATTCACTATAACGACCCCATTTATCTGCTGGAATTATTTAAAAAAAAATTTTGACAGAATAAAGCCTGAGTTATTTTAATAAATATGTTTTTTCGGTAAATGTATATTCATGCTCATGTGCACAAACACACACGCACACACACACACACACACCGGTGGTTAGGGGCTTTAGAGTTTAACTTTAGGTCTGTGAAAGTATAGGACCGCGATGTGTATACAGACCCCAAAACATACTAACTTAGTCGTTCATGAGTCTTATTGTGAAAAACCACACAAAATAGACTTGTACCTTTTAAAGAAAACACATTAACAGCTTTTGTTAATGTTTAAATGTATAAAATTTTAGATGTGTTTGTTAAACAGTCAAACAAAAATGTGTTTTTGATTTAGTTAGTTAAATACCGATTTTAATCGTTTTTTCACTCTGCTCATTGGAGTTGTCACTACCTGACATTTTTGGAGTTTTTTGTGAGAAAAAATGCGAAAGGCCAATATTGTTCGAAGGTTTTGAAAATATATTTCCATTAACGAGGTTTCCTACAATACCTTTTATGGAAATGGAATTCCCACTCCAAGAGATTAACATGTCATCAGGAGTCACGCTGGGCCACACTCTGGGTGATTACAGTCAGAGCCACATTGGGCCTTGTGCCATGTGAGTAACATCTGATTTCACACAGAGACATGAACTGAAGCAGGTTTATGATTTCTAACATGAAAAACATTAGGTTGATTTCTAATCAGTTGCAGCTGGAAGGCTGATATATGTCTTAATCATTAACTCAGAGATTATTAATATAGTATCATTACCTCTGAGCTATGATTTCCGTCTGAGACAGTCGAGCTTGTTCACAGTCTTGTATAAAGTACCCGAAAGTCACACTTAAGTATAAGTACAGATACCCTCCCAAGTCACCAACTAGAATTCCACTCAAGTAAAAGTCTTAAAGTACCTAGTGTTCACTGTACTTAAGTATTACAAATAATCTGTAACTAACTGTACTTGAGTAATTAAAGTGCAAGTAAATATGAATAACAACGGAACGCTGTCTAAACTTTTAATATCAAAACGTTTACTCAGCATTTTAAAGCATGGAAAAGAAAAATTTTGCATACATCACACACTTCAAAAAGAGGGCTTTAAAAACCTAAACAGGAGTATGCTATTGTTAAAAAAGAAGTACAGGTTAATGTTAACGTATTTTAAAGCCATTTCTGAAAACACAAGTCACCGTTTTTCCTATTACCAGCATGGGGTTCATTATCTCAGTCACAAAACCCTGTTTTTCAGCTTACATAACTATTTCAGTGTTCATTGTTCAAATGTCCAAGTTAATATTAGTGATTCAAATGCCCTAACCAGCCTATCACCAAGAGAAGAAAACGTTCACTTAACATCAGACACAAAGCTCTCCCCAAGCTGTTATCCAGGCTAATCGTGATAACTGAAATTAATTCACTGGTGTTTACCATTAGTTTAGCTTTCTTCGATGTGCTTCTTTAGATTGAGCTTTTAAAAGCCAAAATCCCAATGTCTTTCCAATGGGACACGTCCCAAATACACAGACGCCGAACTGCAAGATGCACACACGGTGGATGATTTACACACGCTAAATACACGTGAGGATCGGACCGTTTACAAAACACGGCCAAACACACACGCGACAATAGGGAAATGCAACCATTAACATTAACAACCACAACAATGCAAGGGGTTTAATGACTGTAAATAAAAAGCGTAATTACCCCAGCAAGCAAGTCTCCATGTCTCCCGTGATGCCTCGGTCCGCCCGTCGCCACACTATATTGTGTTTTTCTTTAAAGTTTTCACTATAAAAACCAGAAAATTAATTGACAACAAATCATTATTTGGTAGACTTCTGAACGAATTAATGGAATTTAAATGCTTTCTTATTGGGAAAATTGCCTTGGATCGCGTACAAATTGGTTCACGACCACTTTCCTGGAACGGATTGTGTTCGTGAACCGCAGGCACCACTGTAGTAAGAATCCACGCAATAAAAGTCACACTGAAATATCCAGGTGTGGATACAGATGTGTCTGCGTCCATGTGCCTGCTGAGTACTTTGTACTTTATGGTATGCCAAGTGTCAAGCGCTGATTTTTCGTGACTCTGCAACAGATGAAATGCATTTCCTGCTTCCACAAAAGCACTCCGTAATTCCGCAGAATCGATTTCTTCCACGAAATGACTCTGTATCATTCATGACATTCCTTTCCTCCACAAAATGACTTTCGTTCAGGAAATGCATTTTGTACACAAAATGAATTTATTCAGTTGACAAAATTCATTTCGCCCACTAACATTCTTCCATTCAATTCCAGTCCGTTTCCAAGGAGATGTTGGAACAGTTACGTCAGTTACATAAGCAGTAGCCTACGTATGTAAGTTCTAGAATCTAGAGTGCTGATGTCATTCGCATTCCTATATAAACGGCAAATTCATCTTCACATTTCATTTTGAACAAAATCAACATACGTGCATGTACATAAACTTTAACATGGCAAGGAATTTCTTTCAGAGAGCTGTAAACCAGCTTAAAAACAAAGAGTTTCGGAAGTATCTGAGGAGGTATGTGCATCCAGAGGCGCTTGCAGTTTATGTAAAAATCCAATATGTAAACTTTCCTTGTCGATTGCCGTCAGTGTATAAGAAGCTTAAACTCTTCACTTTGTTGTAGATGTAAGCATAAAGTCACTGCTTACATTTGGGTCCCTCATTGCAGAAGTGCTGCTGGTGATCACAGAATTGCACTTATAATTTTTTTTGTTTGTTTTCTTTGTCTTTCCGTGATCTGAATGTGCCTGTTGGGAAAATCCTTACAACAAAAGCACGGTAAGAAAGTAACAAACTGATTTTTTGTTAATATACATGTAATTTTATGACTACTGTTTAATAATCTCACACTAATGTATTGTAAGAATCCTCTGAAATTTATTTAATGGTACCTTCACCCTGCTGCATGTTAGATCAGCTCTGTGTTTTATTGTTTGATTTCAGCACTTCTGGGGACCAGTTATTAATTGGGGTCTTCCCCTAGTCGCAGTCAGCGATATGAGGAAGAGCCCCGACATCATCAGCGGTCGAATGACCTTCGGTAAGAGGCAGAGGGCTCACCTTCCATCTATATGAGCGTCCACTGGGTCACTCGGGACTCCAGAGGGACTTTTTAAAGGTTTTAAGCTGGTTGCTCTTCTTCTCTTCTTTCTGGCCTCTGACCCCTGCATGATCTTTGTCTCCCCAGCTCTTACCTGTTACTCAATGATATTTATGAGGTTCTCATACCGAGTCCAGCCCCGAAACTGGCTCCTTTTTTCTTGCCACATGGCCAATGTGACGGCACAAGTGATCCAGGGAGGCCGGCTCATCCGACACAAGTAGGTCCCCACCAGGCTCCCTCTAGAATATTTAAATCTTCACCTCATATCTGTTGATTAATGCCATATTACTGCTCGACATAGCATTTGCAGCCGGCAGCCAGGCAATCACTCTGCCAGCTTTTCTCCTAGTCAGATCCTTCCTTAATAGTGTCACACAAGTACCTTTTATAGGTTTGTGTTCTTCATGAAAGTTTTTTTTCTTCCATTTCAGAATGCAGAACAAAAATGCGAAATGAGCCTTTCCATGCAGTAGATAAGAGCACAGACGGGTTCGTGCAGATAAAGGCAAATTGAGGAAGATCTCTACCAGATCCATGCATCAGATCAAGAGAGCAGCTGCTAAAATGCCATTATGTAGCAGCAAACAGATATTTGAAGCTGCTGGTGCCTCTGGAGTCCCATGGACATCAAGGTGTAGAGTCCTCCACTGCAACTGTGCATAAACCTTCTATTCTGCCACCACTAACCAGTGCTCACAAGCAGAAACTGTCCAAATACACAAGTTTAATGGATGCAAGACTTGTGAAGCTGCTATCAAATAAGGGGTCCTATGTCAAAATGTGACGTGACCTGTTTGATTTCAGTACATATGCTGCAAACACAACAAATGACAATTTTCAGTTCTTTGCAACTTATAAAGTGTTTTGCAGCTTACTGTGCATAATAATTTGGAACAGTTCATTGTAAGTGTTTTGTTTGACAAAAAAATACTGTAATCATTAGATTTGTTCAATAAAATTTGAATTGCACTCAATAGTTGACAACATGAGAATTATTCTGACTATATGTGTGTTCATTTCTTGCATTTTTCTTATTAGGAATCCACACGTAAGTAGGGGCAATTCACTGCCCATACAAAGTGCGAGGGGAAAATATATACCTAATGAAGACTGTAGTTCTGTATTAGACAAAATCATTTTATCATATGGTCAGTTATTTTTATACCTACATAAGAACATAAATTTACAAATGAGAGGAGGTCATTTGGCCTATCAAGCTCGTTTGGGGAGCACTCAACTAACAGCTCAGAGTTGTTAAAATCTTACAAAAGAACATAAGTGTGACGCCCGCTCCGTCCGCTCCTCGTGTGTGCCACGCCCCCTAATTACCCACGTGTGATTTCCTGATCGTGCCCAGTCGTGTCTTGTTTCCTGCTGCCTTGTTTCATGTATTTAAGTTCCTGATTTGTACTAACCGGTGTCTGTCATTGATGTTAGTCGCGTCAGATGTTCCCTGCTACCCGTTCCCCCGATTCCCTTATTAAAACCCCAGTTTGCCCCGTAATTCGCCGGTCTGCCTGCTTCCTGTCTGCTCGCCTGCCTGTTCGCCTTCCCGGCTTCCAGCGTCCCGTGACAGAATGACAGACCAAACCAAGGAGGCGCGGCAGCAGACCGAGGAGCAGCATCTCGGTCTGCTGCAAGAGACCTATTATTGGTTGAACCAGCCAGAGGTCCAGGAGGATCCTCTGGCTTTGGAGTTCGCCAATCGCGGCGCTGATCTCCTGATGGAGAGGCCTCCACCGGAGAGCGAGCACCTCCTGGAGGAGGTACGTGCTTGCCTCCAGCAGCTAGCCCAGCGTCTCATGGAGCGGAGACTTGAGCTAGCTGTACCACAAGGCACGGAAGCTGGGTCCCCGTCGTCCGTCCTAACGGAGAGGGTGCAGCCTCCTGCCAGCACCAAAACCCGGCGGAAAAAGAAAAGGACGAAGTCGCCAGCGGTCGCCCCGTCTATAAACCTGGGAGCGTGCGCGCTCGTCCCCGCTGCCCTTGCGACCAGGGAACTGGAGGACTGCCCGGTCAATCTTCCCTTCACCGGCGCTGCACCGCTGCTAGCGCAGCCGGCTTTCCCCATCCGGAGAGAGCAGCCCACCGCTACGGACC
Organism: Brienomyrus brachyistius; assembly: GCF_023856365.1. NCBI lineage: Eukaryota > Metazoa > Chordata > Actinopteri > Osteoglossiformes > Mormyridae > Brienomyrus > Brienomyrus brachyistius. The sequence continues at coordinate 6,127,144 of NW_026042306.1, read as the reverse complement.
TACCACCGCCTCTCGAGCGGTATTTCTTCCGGCCCGAACGACTGGCCAATAAGGGGGCCAGCGCGGTGCGAGATGGCATCCCGCGAATACCCCGACGATTTAAAGGGGCCACGCTCGTCTTGCCCGCGCAGGACTTGCCAGTCCCGCCACCGCCTCTGACTGAGCAGGCAACCCCTGTGCCTGCAGCCTCTGCTCAGGCCGTGCAGGCAACCCCTGTGCCTGCAGCCCCTGCTCAGGCCGAGCAGGCAACCCCGGTGCCTGCAGCCCCTGCTCAGGCCGAGCAGGCAACCCCTGTGCCTGCAGCCCCTGCTCAGGCCGAGCAGGCAACCCCTGTGCCTGCAGCCCCTGCTCAGGCCGAGCAGGCGCCTTCGTTACCGCCATTGCCGGCGGACCCCGCTGCCGTGCAGCCGCCGCCGCCTGCGCAGCCGCCTTCGCTGCCCCCTTCACCTGCTGCAGCTCCCGGGCAGGCGCCCTCACTGCAACCAGCTCCTGTTCCTGACCGCGCACCTGTTCCTGACCGCGCTCTTGTTCCTGCAGAGGTGCCCCCTCTGCAGCCGCCTGCTGCAGCTCCCGGGCAGGCGCCCCCACTGCAGCCGCCTGCTGCAGCTCCCGGGCAGGCGCCCCCACTGCAGCCGCCTGCTGCAGCTCCCGGGCAGGCGCCCCCACTGCAGCCGCCTGCTGCAGCTCCCGGGCAGGCGCCCCCACTGCAGCCACCTGCTGCAGCTCCAGGGCAGGCGCCCCCACTGCAGTCACCTGCAGCTCCTGTCCCTGACTGCGCTCCTGTCCCTGACTGCGCTCCTGTCCCTGACTGCGCTCCTGTCCCTGCAGAGGCGCCCCCTCTGCAGCCGCCTGCTGCAGCTCCCGGGCAGGCGCCCCCACTGCAGCCACCTGCTGCAGCTCCCGGGCAGGCGCCCCCACTGCAGCCAGCTCCTGTCCCTGGCCCCGCTCCTGTTCCTGGCCCCGCTCCTGTGACTCCTCTGCCCTTGCCTCGGCGTCCTCGGCCCCGACCGAGGGGCGTGATGTCCGTGTCCCGTAAGGGGCGGGGACACAGACGCAGGGCTGGGGTCCCGCCCGCCCTGCCCCCTGGCTCGCCCTGCCTCGCCTGCGCTGGGGCTCGGTTGGCGCCTGCGGGTCCTGGCCCTCCGGGTCGGCTGTCGCCTGCGGGTCCCCCTCCGATGCCTCGTCGCCCTGCCTCGCTCCCCCCTCCGGTGCCTGGTCGGTCGCCGGGGGGCTCCCCGACGGCGGCTCCTCGGTTGCCTGCGGGGCCCCTACCTCCGGCCCTCCACCGGACGTCGCCGCCTGCTGCGGCTCCCCCCTCCTCTGGGCCTTCGCCGTGGGCCCCTCCTGCTCCCTCGTCCCCTTCCCCGGTGCTCCCTCCTGCTTCCTCCCTGGCCCCTCCGCGGGTCCCTCGCCCTGCCTCCTCGGCCCCTCCGAGGTCCCCTCCGGCTCCGGCCTCCCGGCCGCCTGCGGCCCCTCCGGCTGCCTCCCGTCGCCCGCTGGGGCTCCCTCGGGCTCCCCTTCCTTCCTCCTCCTTCTCTCCCTTCTTTCCTGTCTCTGTCCCGCCTGTCTGTGTTCCTCCTCCTGCCTTTGTTCTGCCCCGCTCTGTTCCTGGTTTCCCGTCGTTCCCTCCCGTCACTCCCGCTCCTTTTGTTCCGCCTGTTCCCTCTGTTTCTCCCTTCCTGGTCTGTCTGTCCGCTTTTCCTGTCCTGTGTAGTGTCCTGTCTTGGCTCCTGCCTCTTTGTCAGTTTTGCCTGTCTGTCTTGTTCCCTGTTCCCCGTTGATTTTTTTTGCCCTTGTCTTTCAGGTTCTGGTTTCCCGGTCTCGTCCCGTCCGTCGCCCCCTTCCTTGGCGCGCCCGGTGTAGCGCGCCTTTGGGGGGGGGTTCTGTGACGCCCGCTCCGTCCGCTCCTCGTGTGTGCCACGCCCCCTAATTACCCACGTGTGATTTCCTGATCGTGCCCAGTCGTGTCTTGTTTCCTGCTGCCTTGTTTCATGTATTTAAGTTCCTGATTTGTACTAACCGGTGTCTGTCATTGATGTTAGTCGCGTCAGATGTTCCCTGCTACCCGTTCCCCCGATTCCCTTATTAAAACCCCAGTTTGCCCCGTAATTCGCCGGTCTGCCTGCTTCCTGTCTGCTCGCCTGCCTGTTCGCCTTCCCGGCTTCCAGCGTCCCGTGACAATAAGAAATTTACAAACGAGAGGAGATCAATCAGCCCATCAAGCTCTTTTGGGGACAACTTAACTAATAGCTCAAAGTTATTAAAATCTTCTCTAGCTCTGATTTAAAGGAACCCAGGGATTTAGCTTGCGTTACACTAGTAATAAGACTATTCCGTACTCTACGTACACGCTGTGTAAAGAAATACTTCCTCAAATTCGTTTTGAAATGTTCTCCCACTAATTTCCACTTAAGGCCACCGGTTCTATTATTTAAACTAATATTGAAATATCGAACAGCATCCAGACCTGTTAGAATTTTATATACCTGGATCATGTCCCCCCCTTAGTCTCCTTTGCTCGAGGCTAAACAGATTCAGCTCAGGTAATCTCTCCTCATAAAACATTCCTCTAAGACCAGGAATAATTCTCGTAGCCCTACATTGCACCTTTTCCAAGGCAGCAATGTCCTTCTTAAGGAATGGTGACCAAACCTGCACACAATATTCTAGGTGGGGTCTTACCAAGGAATTAAATAATCGTAGCATCAGTTCCCTTGAACTCCACACACCTAGAGATGTAACCCAACATCCTATTGGCCTTTTTAATTGCTTCCCCACACTGGCAAGAGTGGGACATGGAAGCATCAACATATACACCGAGGTCTTTCTCATAATCAGCTACCTTTATTTCAGTGGAACCCATAAAATATCTGTACTTTATATTTCTGCTCCCTGCATGGATTACCTTACATCTATCTACATTAAATTTCATCTGCCAGGTATCAGCCCAGTCGCAAATTAAATCAAGATCCCGTTGTAGCCTCTGTGCTCTTAACCAGTTCTCAATCCAAGCTGCTACAGTTGCTAAAATCCCTTCAGTTTGGAGTTTAAGCAAGAGCCGTTTGTGGTGGACAACATCAAAGGCCTTCTGCAAAACTAAGCAGATCACATCATAGGCCTTTTTGTGATCAATTTCTTTTGTAGCTTCCTCAAAGAACCCAAGTAGATTAGTTAAACAGGACCTAAATCCCTAAATCCATGTTGGCTATCCCTCAGAATGTTATTTGCATCCAGGTAATCTACCATTTTCACTTGGATTATAGCTTCCATTACCATTCCAGTTATGCAAGTTAAACTGATTGGCTTATAGTTTGCTGGATTACTTCTATCCCCTTTTTTGAATATGGGTGTTATATTGGCATGCTTCCAATTAGAAAGTGCCACACCAGTAGATAAGGATTTCTCAAATAGTAATGTTAAAGGTTGGCTAATAATATCCCTCATCTCTTTTAAAACTATAGGTAAGATGCCATCAGGGCCCTGCAATTTATTTATTTTGAGCTTAGCAAGGCTTTGTACCACATCAGCCTCAGTTATACTTATATTGCTCATAGAGGACACTGTATTTGTATTAAATGGTGGCAGGTTACCTGCGTTCTCTATTGTGTAAAAGAATCATTAAACTCTTATTTTTACTATATCAATTTCATTTTCAGTTATAAGACCCTTACTATCCTACAGATTACTGATTTCAGCTTTTAGAGCTCTTTTGGAGTTAAAATATTGGAGGAAACTTTTAATGTCATCCTTAGCCTCCAATCCAACCTTCCTTTCTACATTCCTCTTACAGGTTTCCCACGTGTCCTGAAAACCTGAAAATATTTAGGGTTATTTTCCAGTCATTGAAATGACCTGTAAAGTGATACAAATGGCAAAATGTCCTGGAATTTCATTTCTGTTTTTGCTTTTAAATTTTTCTACATTTGTAAAATTGAGGAATCACAATTATAACAACATCATCATGAGCAGAGCTTTGGAATGTTTCTCACCCAGTTTGCTTCTGCTATGTTTTAGATGTAATTTGTGTCCTTGTGAAATTATTATACATTATTTGCCTTTTTAAAGATGTCCAGTGAGACCATTACAATTGTTGACCCATTGGAAAAGTAAGATGCATATGAATGTAAATTTCTGAGAAATTGGAGGTAACTGTGCATATGATGTCATGTGGGAATATTTCTAATTAAACAAGTCACTCCGATGTAATTTAATTGAAAACATGTTAAGAGTTATTACATGCATTTCAGTAATGACCATTGGAGAGAAAACACTGGCTTTAATTCTTAGCATGACTTTTTATGTTCCCAGATTTGAATACAGTTTTTAATGTCTTTTACAATATCTAGAAATTTTCTGAAGATGAGAGACTGTGCCGAGCACAATGCAGTGTGGCAAGTGCAAACCCGAGCTACAGCAAGATTCCAGCAGTTGTGGAGTTCTTATTTTGAAGGTACCTGTTTGCTGAGTTATACTGGGCAGTTATTACTTTGAATTAATATGAATACAACTGAATTTTGCAGTTTGCACCTTTCAAGGGGTCACATCAGTGATATGAAGACGAGCCAAAGTGCAGTGAGCGCATCTCGAATGGAAATTGCATGTGCACTGCTGGAATGTCGAGGTATGTTTAGGACTATTGCTAATATTTTGGCAATTACAAATGAAAAGAAGATTAAGAATCTGGATGTACCAGATGAAACACCCTCAGAGAGAGGTCTTGTGGGATGGTGACATTACACAACAGGCACAAAATATTCACATGGTAACTACACTGGACGTACAAATCCTGTTCTAGTATCAACTGTCATAAATGTATGTTTTGTGAATTTTTTGGTAATATGATCTGTATCGGTAATCATTTACATTACAAAGCGTGTCGTTTGTAGCCTAGTCTGTGGTCAGTTGTATACTGTGTTACATGGTCAACAATGCAATAGAATTACAGTAATAACTACAGTATATTGTGCAGTAACAGTGTAGTAATTTAGGGTTATTCTTTTAACCCAACTTTCAATGTTGTGGACTATAATTTGCTGAATTGTAGTTGGATTTTTCAGTTCATTTTGAATAGATTATTCAAATGGTATGCTCCTAGGAAATGTAGAGGACTACTGTGTGGTTTGCTCTATGTTGGAAGAAAATGCTGATGAAAGCATGATTGAAATGGTAAGAAGTCATACTCCCATACAAATTATTCTGTTTCTACTTTAACATCTCAACTTGTCAAAGAAACATTTCCAACCAGTACAGCATTGACTGAATTCACAAAAGGAGAACTCCTGGAAATATACCTGATCCTTGTAATGAAGATATTTTAATGGAGCCAAATGCACTTTATTATGAACTCATAAAATGCTTGTCCTAACCTCACATATTTTAATATAGATTAAAAATCTTACGTTTCTCCAAAGACCTGTCATAAAGGTTTGTTTCGTTGTTTCAGATGACATATTAATTTAACTGTCTTTTAGGTGCAGTGTGACCTCTGCAGTAGGTGGGCACTTTTCTAATGTACCAAATATAAGAAAGACTTGACTTATGTTTGTGACAAATGTTCAGAAAAATAAACTTCGTTCAGTTTTTCTTTAAACCTGCTTGTTTGTTCACAGATTATTATAAAACTGAGGAAACATTTTTTTTATCACATAAGATGCCCACAATGTGGTTAAAACCAGCAGAAATGCATGGGGCATAAGAAGCTAATAACTACTTCATCAACGATGATTATTTTATGACATTACATTCTTAGTGTAAAACACTGATAGCCCATTAAAAACTATAGGCAGCAATTTCTGGCAGCATAAAACTATGTGTAAAAACTGCTACCCCCTCTAAAGTACAGGAAAGTTATTTTGATAGCATAAATCCTTATACAGATGTCCATTCAGGAGTATGGGTAGGAAATTCTGGCAAGGCAGCAAAAAATGGCAGAACATCGGCTTCTGCCTGTGAGCCGGAGTCAGAGCGGCTATTTTTCTTTCTCTATTTTTTTTTCCAAGCCGCATGGATTGGAAAACCTTGCTCTCGCGAGGTTTTTGTACCATGTGACATGGTCACGGGTGGTGACGTTTTGCAGCGCCGGCTGAAGTCGGACAAAAAATCCTAACCATGATGCATTGCGTTGGGACCAGAATGCATTGGTTTAAGCCAGCGCGGCAGCGTGAAGTGGAATGTACCCACAGACAAATGCAGCAATCACACGCACAGAGAAAGAAACAGGAGGGAAGGAGACGCGCGACAAAATGAGTGACCGCAGGAAACAGAGTAAAATTTGGATGCATTACATTGACAATACAAAGGCAGAGTGTAGAGCGTGCAAGGATAAAATCTCATATCGAACAGGCTCTACAAATAACCTGCATCAGCACATGAGAACTGTACGTCCATCAGTGCAGTGGGAAGAAAAAGGACAAGCAAGTGAACAATCCCTCCACTCTGCGTGTGATAAGCACAGTAGTGTCGACGGTCGATTTTCAACCACTCAGAGAGCTTGTGGACCACCTGATTAGAGAAATGTGTACCATTATCAGTGGTAATGCATGTTGGAACATCCCATCGCGGGAATATTTCTTTTAATATTTAATATTTATTTTAAATATTTAATTTAATATTTTTCGCAACTATCTGGACCGTTGCTTGCTTGGCCGGGAAGGCTTCCACCCATCTGGAAAAGAGATCAACAACCACCACACAATAACGATAACCTCTACAGGGTGTTAGTTCTATGAAATCCATCTGCAAATGTTGGAAAGGACCCTCAGCTGGAGGAGTTGTGGCAGTTGGTGGCTTCAATGCACGACCCATGTTGTGAGTCATACATGTGGAACACCTGGAAACGAAAGTTTGAGCATAAGCCGTGAATGAAGGGGCGGTCCAGTGTCTCTGGTTCAATCCATGGGCCACCTTTGCCAATCCTGGAAAGGCAGACTTTGGGAGGTAAGGAAGATTAGTTGTTTGTTCCCTCCAGACCCCATCACTCCCCAACACTCCAGCTTTTCGTTTCCAGTGTCCTTTGTCCTCCGGAGTTGCCCCTGTCTGTAGGAGAGAAAGGTCAGCAGGATTAGTAGTAATGCACATCATCAGCTTCACTGGGGCCTCTGGGTCTGTGGCGGCTTTCTTTGCCCACCAATCAGCCCAGTTATTCCCCACGCTCACCTCGTCCTTTTGCTTAGTGTGTGCCTTACATTTCACAATGGCTAATCGTTTTGGCAGCTGAATGGATTGGAGAAGGTCCTACACAAGTGAGTGATTTTGAATAGGTTTGCCTGAACTTGTGAGAAATCCTCTCTGTTTCCACAGTGCCCCATGGTCATGACAGACTCCGAACGCATACCTTGAGTCAGTAAAAATAGTCACTTTTTGGTTTCTCATTTTATTACAAGCCTGAGTTAGGGCATACAGCTCTATTGCCTGCACGGACCACGTCCTTGGTAACTTCCCTCCTTCTATTAGTTCCCCATTCGGCCGGACAACTGCATATGATGTGGAGGGCTCCCCATTCTCCAGCCGGAGTGAACACCCATCCACAAAAACCAGTTCTCCCTCTGTTAGGGGTCCTCCTCCAAGTCATCCCTAGGCTTTGCCAATGCCTGGGTCGCCTCAATGCAATCATGCTCGTCACCGTCCACCTCAGTGGGAGCTAGTGTAGCAGGATTGACTGCTCCACATCACTCTATCGTCACGTTTGCTAAAGTTAGCAAAACGTTCTGATAATAGATCAGCCTAGCAGCAGTTAGGTGAGAGGTTTTTGCCTGAGTCAGAAGGGCATGTACTGCATGAGAGGCGCAGACCTGGAGAGGATGCATTTGCACTAGATCAGATGACATTAACACAGCTTCAGCAGTGGCTGCCACAGCCCGAAGACACGCAGGGAGGGAGCACGCCACAGAGTCCAACTTCCTAGAACAGTAAGCAATAGGTCAGAATTGGCCCCCGTGCTCCTGTCCCAGAACAGCAGTCATGAAACCACCTCTTTCATCCACACACAATTGAAACGGGCGTTTGTAATTTGGGACCCTCAATGCCGGGGTCACACAAAGCGCCTGCTTTAGATCAGTGAATGCCCGCTCGCTTTCATCTGTCCATTCTAACACATCGTGGGGTCCCATTCCCTTACCATGCATTAGGTCTTGCAGGGGCTGGGCCCTTGTGGCAAAATCCTGAATCCATGGACAGCAATAGCCAATCATACCCATCCATTTCATCATTTGCCTTTTGGTTGCAGGTTTTGGTGCCTGGGTGATAGCTTCCACCGTTTTGGCTCCCAGCTTTCTACCCTGGGAGTTCAGGACATGTCCTAGGTAGTGCACTTCAGATCTTACCAGCTGCAGCTTGCTTTTAGAGGCCTTATGTCCATTCTCTGCACAGAACAACAACGCTCGCGTATCTCTCTCACAACTCTCTCTCGTTTCTGCACACAGCAACAAATCATCCACATACTGCACCAGTGTACTTCCCCCTGGGGGGTGAAGCGCTCTAAGTTTTTTCCTAGCTCCTGAGCATAAACACTCGGTGACTCAGTATAGCCCTGTGGCATGACTGTCCAGGTGTACCTTTTCCCTTTAAAGGTGTGTGCAAACCAGTACTGAGAGTCTGGGTGAACTGGGACAGAGAAGAAAGCATTTGCCAGATCAATAACTGAAAACCATTTAGACTCTGGGGGTATGGATGATAGAATGGTGATTGGGTTAGGGACTATGGGCGCTCGCGGATACACTGAGTCATTTACCCCCCTTAGGTCCTGCACAAATCTCCAGGACCCATCTGCTTTCTTTACTGGCAGGATGAGGGAGTTCACCGGAGAATAGCTTATCTCAGCTATGGCCCCACGAGCCAGCAAATCGCCATGCACTTTTTCAATTCCCTCTTCTGCTTCTCTGGAGAGGGGGTACTGCGCGCGCTGTGGTCTGTATTGAGACTTAGGCATTACCCGTAGAGGTTCAGCCGTCACAATTTGCCCAAAATCGTTTTTCCCCTTTGCCCAAAAGTTTTCTGGGATCTCATCCAGCCATGCCGGTGAATCCTCAATCTCTACAGATTGCCCTTTTGTTCTATTATCGCAATGAATTTACCGTTTTACCTCAACAATTAAAACCTTGTCATACCTTTGTACAGTCCCGTCCTTAGTTACCCATCTACCTTTCTCCACATTCACCCAATCATCTCGCTCCTTACACTCTTTTACCCATAATCCTAGAAATTTCCAGTTTTTACCTTCTACCTTTCCCAAGGAGACATGTGGAACGCCTTCATCTCCAGGGCAGAACCAGCGATGCTGTTGTTCTTGGAGTGTCACAGAAACAGCAGTGGCTTGATGTCCCACATAAATACAGTCAATTTGAATCATTTCTGTAGGAAATCCATTCCCCATGAAGTCTTGAATATCATCCAAATCGTGTTGTGTGGGGTTTTCCACATAAGTGGCTGTGCAGTGGAGTCGTGGTGCTGGTAGACGTCGTCCAGGTTCATCACCTCCTGCCAGAAGCGGTGTCTCCCCACCTCTTGTGGATCTGGGAGGGAGTTGACCACCTCTCTGAGCTCTGCCAAGTCCCAGTTGCGCTGGACGTACAGTACACCATCCTTGGTGTTCCATCAGGCGCAGGGCCCCTTGGGTCAGGTATCTCCACCAAGGGGTACAACTGCGATGGCTGTGAGCCTGAGTCTCTCCCCCTTTGCAGCAGTCTCTGGCTCTGTCTCAGCGGCGGGGCTCCTGCTTCCCCCACTGCGTCATCTTCCTCCTTCTTCTCTGAGGGAGGGGCAGTGGCCTCCACAGACGCCGGTGCTGCTGCAGCTGCTCCTAGCTGAGGATGATAAGCAGGGGGAGGAGGCACATTCGGCAGAGGAGGGTACAGAGGTATCTCTTCCTTTTTCTTCTTAGTATTCTGTAACACCATGCTGAGGGATTGGGCCTGAGCCTCATTCCTGGCCCTTTCAGCGTTTAACTCCGCTGACTCCCTGGTCCCCCTGTTCCCCAGTTTGTCCCGCAGTCCCTTATTATTTGCCTTTTCCTTCTCTAACTCTTTCAATTTAGCCACATATATCCACTTTTCAAACTTATCATCCATCCATCCATCCATCCATTTTCCAAACCGCTTATCCTACTGGGTCGTGGGGGGTCCGGAGCTTATCCCGGAAGCAATGGGCACAAGGCAGGGAACAACCCAGGATGGGGGGCTAGCCCATCGCAGGGCACACTCTCACACCATTCACTCACACATGCACACCTATGGGCAATTTAGTAACTCCAATTAACCTCAGCATGTTTTTGGACTGTGGGGGGAAACCGGAGTACCCGGAGGAAACCCCACGAAGACATGGGGAGAACATGCAAACTCCACACACATGTGACCCAGGCGGAGACTTGAACCTGGGTCCATTTGGCACATTCTTTGCTAAAACTCTCCCATCTCAGTCTCGACCACATCGCGACATATACGTTTCTAGCCTGGCTTTCGACAACTGTGTTTTCTCATTTGTTTTTCAAATTTTGTCATACCCTCTGGGTCATATGCATGATCTGGAGCCCATTTGCTCTCTTTGCTATTTGAACTGCCCATGACTTTTCCTATCTGTTCACCAGTTACCCTCAACGAAGTACTTCAGGAAATTAAGCAGTTTACTTCGTTGCGAAAGCAGAAGCAAGTTTCTTCGTTGCAACAGAATTTGCGAGAAAGCAAAAGCAAATTCCTTCCTTGCGACAGAGCTAGCTATTTATTATGAACACAAACGAATACTTTGATTTAGCAGGATTGGTGAATAATATAATTAATATTTTATTATGCGCACCAGACACACATTCCAGCAATATAAATGTTGACTCATAAATGAGACAAATTTAGTTTGGCCCCGGCCGCTTGGCCTCCATCCGCTTTTTACACTGGTATCTCTGTCTAATTTTCTGGACGCTTATTAGTTCGTTTACCTGATATTCTGCACTAGACAACACATTCACATTCATCACAACCAGGATATTTACACGCTTCACACATTCAAACAACAACACGAATCACTGCGTGGCAGGTACTATTCATTCACTTCCCTGGCAGGATTCAGTCCGCTACCAGGCTGCCCCCGGCAGAGCCGTGTTAACTGCCAGTTGCCAGTAACGGATCAGTTTCCACACACAACCTTATTTATACCCCGGTGGGGCAAATGCCAACCAACCGGCCTGTTTTCACTCCCTCGTGAAAACCCTTTCACTTCCTTGTGAAAGACCTGTGTCTCTGTAGACACCTGTATTTGCTTCCTTGCAAATACCTGTATTCACCTTCCTGTGAATACGAGGATCCTCCTGTGGATCGCAATCCACTAGCGCTTTTTCCAAAGTTTGTCAAACAGCACATATAGATACTATACAGACTTAAACATCGACTTGTGATTTAATAAATCAACTTACAATTTTTTTCCCTTCAATTTTGGTCCGTTGATCGGATTGGGATGTCCAGGCGTTCGTCCTGAGCCGGATCGAGTAACTTTTTTCCTCGCTCCTTGGCTGGCAGTGACGTCTCACCGCTCCATTCTAACAGGACACCTCGTTCCTCGCCGTCCGTGCGCTCTGGCTGCTCCCTTTCTCCGATCCCGGACGAGCCCCCAAATCTGTGGAAGAAATTTCTCAAAGTCTGATGTTTAAGTGTTTGACAGAACTTTATTATTCGATGAGCTCAAAGGGAACAGACACTCAGCAATCATGCGTCTCATGTTCTGCTCCCCGAGCAACAAATGCATACATCTTTTATGGCCTAAAATGCGACAGTCATCTGACAAATCAAGGACAAGTCGGATATCTGGACATTCCAGTTACTTCTGCCTTTCATCGTCCAGGCAGTTCAAAGAAAATTTGGCCATCTGGAGATACCAGTTTCTTCTACTTTTTCAAGGTCCACCTATCAGCTTAGAACAAGTCTATCTATTTGGGACTTTTTGCTATATTATTCTAGGACTCGTTGTTCTCTTTTTCTACATTTTATATTATCCAATACCATGCATTCATTTTATAATATCTTCATAATATAATATAATATCTTTGTACCATCAGACACACACTCTGTGTCACTGTGGGCTTCACTGCACAGTAATACACAGTTGTGTCTTCTGTCCTACTGTCACTGATGGAGAGGTTGGTGAGACATTGTTTTCTGTTCATATCCATTGAGAATCTTCCTTTAGGAGAAACCTTATCAAGTGCCTGAATCAGAAGTTCAGGAGCCTTTCTTTGGCTGCTGTACATAACGGCACACAGAGTAGAAGTTAGTAATACTAGGGCAGTATGTCAGTACATCTTTGTCTACCTCAGGTGAATTAATCAAAGGAGGCTGAACAACTTTTGATGCTTCCACTCCCACAGCAACATAAATAACTAAATAAAATATGAACAAAATTATGAATAAATAACAAAGAATATAAGGCTGTAAATATGCTGACAGAGGATTTCATTGACTAGTATTACTACTAGGGATGTCCCCATCAGGTTTTTTTGCCCTTGAGTCCGAGTCATTTGATTTTGAGTATCTACCGATACCGAGTCCCGATCCGATACTTCTATAATACATAAAAAAAGAATAAAGAAGAGCGAGGAAAGGATGTTCCTTATTTTTTATTTATTTCACCTTATTTTAACATTCAACAACTCTGTTAACAAACAGAGCACTTCTTTAAAGTAGCTTGAACAATCATGTAATAAATAACATAAATTCTTCACTTTTGGACTAGTGCAACAGTAAATATAAAAAAAAAAGTCTAATATAAAAACAAATAGCACCTCAACTTAAAATACCTGGCAGACATGTAAACAAATAAAAAAAATAAAAGTGCCACAGTGTTTGCAAAGACAGTAATGTGCTTTTAGGAACTGCACTCCTAACTCTTACTGTCATCACAGTAGTAAGTTTCACAGAAGGAAATGTATGTTTTTCTTAATGAAAACTAACATCTCTACCTTGTCAGGTTTGAGCCTGTTTCTGTTCTCATCAAGGACATTTGCAACGGCACTAAAAAGTCTCTCACTGTCCACAGAGCTGCAGGGGGCACTGAGATACTGGGTTGCAACAGCAGCCATAGAGGGAAACTGATTAGCATGTTCTTTCCAGTACTGAAGTGGGTCGCTTTTCTTAGGGGTGTTTTTTTCTGAGAGGTAGATCTGCACTTGAGTTTCTGCTGATGTGGTACTCACAAGCGCTGAAGCACTGCCTCCAGCAGAGTCCTCTTCATTGTTTTTATTCCCTGGTCATCATCATCCTCCCGAGACAGAACACGTCTGAGGACTAATGAGTAAATGAATGACTTAATGAATGCATGGGATTATAGTTTGTTTTAAATAACATCAATAAATGTTACAGTATAAAGTAATAAATAAAAATACAAACTACCTGTTATGGCAGGGATCACATCAGCTGCAGTTGCAGTCTCCCTGCTCACACTCTGATCAGCTCTTCAAAGGGGGATAGCAGATCAGCAGTCTTATTCATCAGCTCCCACTGGTGAACTGTCAGTGTTGCTGGTAGAGTGCACTCAGCTGCAAAGACACTAAGAGCACGTTTTTGTTGCAGTAGGCTCTGCAGCATGTAGGGGCTGCTGTTCCATCGTCTGCACATAAGAGAACATGATTCACTTTATTTTTGTGCAAATTAGGTGCAGAGCACATAATGTATTAGTGGCTTACTAAATCAAGTGTATGGGAAACAATAATAAAATAGAAATACATTAAAGAAAGTTACGAGAGGAATCTCACCTGTACATCTTGCTGTAGGCGCTTGATATCCATATTTAGGTCCATCTGTATGTCTTCTAGTCGAGAGTAGGCCAACGGGGAGTGTTTAAAATGGCCTACAATCTTCCTTGCATTGGCCAGGGTCTCCGTCACGCTGCGCTGAGACAGCAGGCCCTCATGCACACAGAGTTGACAGGAATGGGCGACACAGCCCACACTCGGCACTCCCATATCCCTCATAGCTTTCTTCATATTTGCCGCGTTGTCACGCAAAATTACGTGGACCCGTTGCTTGTCAATTCCCCAGTTGTTTATCATCTTTTCCACCGATTGCTGGATGCGCTCTGCGGTGTGCGATCCGTGAAATTCCTGGACATGTAGGATCGCACGGCGTAAAACAAAACTTGAGCCAATCCACTGTGCGGTAAGGCTTAGTAGAGACATGGGAGCTACGGACGAACTCCAGATGTCTGTGGTGAACAAAACATAGGGTACATCTGATAACAGGACAAGTAGTTTGTCAGAAATCTTCTTATAAAGGGCTGGCAGAGCTTTCTCGGTGAAATAGTGGCGAGACGGCATTTCAAATCGAGGTTCTACGTGCTCCATAAGCATAAGAAATCCAGGGTTCTCTACAAAGGCGAATGGCAGGTCACTCATTGCGATCATTTGTGCTATCTTGGCTGTGATGTCCTGTGCCTTCGCGCTGTCATGGGGCATTTTTTCTCTCCTCTTCAAACTCTCCTGCAGTGTGAGCTGACTCGTCTTCGGCTGGGTTGCCTGGGTAAACTCGCTGTATTGTGTCGGGTGTTTGTTTTTGAGGTGCTGTATTAGGTTTGTTGTGTTAAATGTAGCCTTTTCCTTTCCACCACTTGCAATCCCAAGTTTACATATCTCACAGTTTGCTATGGCAATGTTGTTGTCATCAACTAATATAATACCTCCAGACCGCAGACATACTCGCGCTTTCCGCTTCAAGCTGCTTCTGTGTTCTACTTTGCCGGCATTTAACCAATAGCGTCTCTGCAACAAAGTGATGTCATGCCGCACGCGTTGCTGTTTCTGTGTGGAGTCAAGAGGTCTAACTCTGGGCCACCGCATAACTATAGATGTGTTAAAAAATAATGAGAATATATATACATATATATCCGAATCCTGATCGGGAGCTAACGTCCGATTCCGATCGAGTCTGAAACCACGTGATCGGGCCCGATTTCCGATCACGTGATCGGATCTGGACATCCCTAATTACTACTAAAATAAACATGTCCAGGTTCATGAATTAACTAGTGATCAGCATCCTCGGTGATGAGTGCACTCACAATGATTATCCATCCATCCATTTTGCAAACCGCTTATCCTTCTGGGTCGCACGGGGTCCGGAGCCTATCCTGGAAGCTATTTGCATGAGGCAGGGAACAACCCAGGACGGGGGGCCAGCTCATCACAGGGTACACTCACACATCATTCACTCACACACATCTGACTAGTTTTAGATTTGGTAATTTTGCTGGAAATTATACATAACCTCAACCTAGCTGAGAAGCAGCACAATCTGGAGGTTACAAAGCAGGCTTATCTCTGCTTCTGCACTTAATTAGGTCAAAATCATGTCACTCCACTTTTTCTCATGATAAATGTTTGGTATATATATCGAGTCATACTACATTAAAAATGTCAGTTTTTTATTTGCAAGAGAAATCGGGATCATACTGGGTTTTGTGATAGAGTAGCCCCTGCCGTTCAGCTCTGCTGTGACAAACAATCATATGGATTATTGTGCCAAGTTTTTTGGAAAGACAGATGTTTGTTTATTTTTCATAAATATATGGGTGATTTATTATGGGACAGAATCATTCCAGTACAAATAATGTTTAAATAATCTGCTTATAGTAATCAAGTAGTCCACTTACAGCATTCATTTTGGGTCTTCTTATACATGAGAACATATGGAAAAAATTAAAACTGTAATATTTTTTTTTTTTACTGTACCTGTCATAACCTGCTCGTATTATCCTTGTGTGTGCCACGCCCCCTTATTAACCATGTGTTCTACCCCGATTGTAACCAGCTGTTTTCTGTCAGTTTGAATAGTCCTGTGTATTTAGTCTGCGTTCAAGTCTGTTTCCCCAGCCCGGTCATTGGCGTTGCCTACCGTGTGTGCCTTGCCTTGTCGCTTTGTTTAAATAAACCTCGTTTCCTGGATTCCCGTCTGCTTGCTCCTGATTCCCCGTTCCCTACTGCTCACAGTCGTCACAGTACCTTGATCACCCTATTTTGTCTTGCAGTGACCTACCTACTTCTGGCTAGCTACCTGAGGCCAATGTGGCATGCAAGGAAAATATGATGGGAAGAAGAAAGTCATTTTCTCTCAATGACAAATATAGCCTCATCAAAGCTTATGACTTCCATGCTTATCGCTTCTATAAAACTGAATTTAATAAACATAAGGATATGACGAATTCATGCAGATTACTAACTTCTGGCCGTCACAATTCTGGCTCATACAATTGTGGGCGTAAATAAATGTCCACATAGTGGTGAAACTCCGGCATCCATGACGTATGCCCTACAATAACATACAGTATGTTGCTGTCATAATAAACTTAACTTAAATGAGACGGTCAGTATGATTTTCTGGAGAACAAATAATCACATAGATTAATCAAACCATCAGTAAAATAGTTGATAAATTAACCTACAGAAAAATATTGTTGTAAGTGGCTGCCCTAATCGCATCGCTATATCATTGAAATAGCGATATGACACTTTCTATCACAAAAAAAATGTATGCTAGTGTTATCGTGGACGATTGATATGGCACAACCTTATTGCTAATACTTAAAGTCCATCCATCCATCTTCCAAACCGCTTATCCTACTGGGTCGCGGGGGGTCCGGAGCCTATCCCGGAAGCAATGGGCACGAGACATGGAACAACCCAGGACGGGGGGCCAGCTCATCACAGGGTACACTCACACACCATTCATACACACATGCATTCCTACGGGCAATTTAGCAAGTCCAATTAGCCCCAGCATGTCTTTGGACTGTGGGGGAAAACCAGAGTACCTGGAGGAAACCCCACGACGACATGGGGAGAACATGCAAACTCCATGCACATGTGTCCCAGGCGGAGACTCAAACCTGGGTCCGAGAGGTAGTGTGAGGCAACAGTGCCGCCCCATACTTAGTACATGTACAATATAATAATCTATGCCACAAATGTGTCTGCTGGGGTGTGGCACGAGTAAATGGTGTCCTGTAGTTGTGTTCTGGGCATACAGCAGCTCTGGATATAACGGATTTTGGATATAATGGACTGTTTTGCCAGGTCCCTTGAAGTTATAACGTTATAACTGGATTTACTGTAGTTAAATATTGCGCACCTCGTTATCTTTGTTACACGTCTCTGCTCCCTCCCCCAACCCGGCTTGTAAGAGAGAAACAAGCTCAGGGCTGCCACTAATTCAGCGGGATGGTGAGTTGTATTTTTACACACTTTGTTTTTAGTTGTTTCTATATCGGCCCGTGAAAATATTGTTTTACATGAAATTGATTCATGGCACAAAAAAGGTTGGGGACCATTGTGTGTTTACGCACGTCACAAGACGGCCCCCAACCAGTCCGGGGAAATGATAATGGAATAAAACCAGCCCATGGTGGCAAAAAGGTTGGGGACCACTGCTCTACAGATACCTATGCAAAACAATCATTAAACTTATTAACTATATCAATTTCACTTTTAATAATAAGACTCTTTCAATCTTGCAGATTAGTGATTTTAGCTTTTAGAGCTCTTTTAGAGTCTTATAAGAAGACTGGACAAAAATAAGAAGATGCCCATGCTTGCAAGTCTCCTGCACCACCCTCTGTCTGACAAAAGACGTTGCAGGAGAGTTTTCAGAGAGCCCTACCAGAGTTTCCAGGGCTGGGTGGAATTAGGGATAAAAGGGTTCATGGTAAACCATGGTAAAATTCCTGACGGTTAAGGTTACATAAGGTAATGGCTATGTTATTATTTTAATGTTTATGCAAACAGAAGGTGCATAGTGTTAAGTTTCTGATTTAAAACTAGACAATTACTTTTGTCACGATCACTAGCGAGCAGAACGGCGATCGTGTGGGTGCGGCGAGCAAGCAGCAGGCACACAGGCAAATACGGGGCAAAACTGGGGTTTATTACCGAAATGGGGGCAGGAGACGCTACACCACACCATAAGCACAACAAACTACAATGACGGACAGGGGAAACGAGTCAGACCAGGACTTAAATACACAGAGACTAATCAAAGTAAGCGGACAAAGCTGGAGAAGATCAGGGAGGTACACGTGGGTAATCAGGGGGCGTGGCACACACGAGGAGCGGACGCGCCGGGCATGACAACTTTCTTGCACTGGTTGCATTATAATTATTTGCTCTAGTGGGTATCTGTATCACCTAGCAAATTAACTTGTACCAACAAAAAAGGAAACTTTTATTTTGGAGGCAAGGAAGGGTGGCAGTGTCTGGCACGCATGTGTGAAAACCGGGAAGAAGGCACTGGGAAGATGGCGACTCAGTTGAAAATAGAAGCTTTATTTGCTTAACTTAAAAGGTGTGTATGTTTTTATATTAACACTCCTAACTGAACTGTTTGGGAGCAAACAGTTTAAGTAGTCCATCATCCATCTGCAGATGTTAAACTTTAAATATTGTAACTATTTTTACAAAATCTAATAAGCAAAGAAAGCATAATATACAGTAGGTTTCTCTTGTCCAGTGCATTTCTTCATTGTTAATAAACAGTGCATATTGAATTGATAAAGGATTCAGTCTATTACAGAAGTAACGCAATGTACACCTATTTAGTATCCTATACTCTTCATATGTAAAGTATAAATGATGAATATTGGTTACTTGTCAGCTATGTTGATTTTTAAGACCAGCACATAAGATTAAAAATGTTCCTCCTTAAACAACCCTAGAGAAGGTCTTCACTTCCTTCATGTTAATTTTGCGTCCATAAATGATATGTTGACTGATTTCCTTCTGTGCACAATCGATGATGGTTCCAGCCATCCATCCATTCCATTCCAGCTTCTGGACATGAGGAAGAAAGCTCCAGTGCAGTGCATACATGTAGATCTCTTCCTCTGAATTGAGCTGGTCTGTCCTGTCCAGGTTGCAGAACATTGTATAGAAAAGGTCCAGCACTCCTCCAAAGACATCTCCACAGTCTCTTTATTCTAAATAAGTAGAGGAAAACAAGAAAAATATAGACAAGTTGTTGCTGAGGTTGTGTGGTTATCAATGAAAGATAGACAGAAAAGGATAAAACCTGCCACCAAATTAGATTTCCTACAACATTTCATGTTCGTAGCTTTTAATACCAGTGAGAGACCACACTAAATACAGAATGAATCTGTATATATTGCTTGTAAAACATTTTTGGTCAAGCTATAGTTTCAGTCGGTTCATATCTAAAAGTAATGAAGATATTATAAATTTTTTTTCAAAGTTGTATTGCCTCTGGCTGTGCGTGCTGCTGCCAGTAAGATGGGAATTCCTGTTCAGGCCTCTGGTCGACACCATGAAGCGTGCAACTTCAATATTTTCTTTGCCCAAGTCAGACCTTTCTCATGAGGGCTCCTCGTAGATGCTGCTTCATGATCATCACCGTTTAGGCTTCGTTATTCCTTGCAGCATTAAGGTAAACAATAAGATGACTAAAGCCATAGATTCCTCCATAGACAACAATTTGCCATCTGTAATATGCAAAATTATAACCAAACTGCATCTGCTTATGTAGAGGTCTTAAGCTTCTCCAGTTTAAACAATAGTATGCAAGCATGTGTTACATGTAGGACTGGGCGATATGGGAAAAATCTCTCGATATTTTTTTATCAGCCAATATTGATATATATCACGATATGATTCAAATCACTGTCAAACCACCTTTTTATTGTATGTTTATATTTGTAGCATCACCATTTAAACTGTTAAAAAATATATAATTTTTTATATGGACACAAGCATTGTGCTAATTTAGTTTAAGTTCTTTCTTTGTATTATTTGTTTTTAAACTATTTACCTTTTCTAAATGACCTGATTTGAGTATCCTTTTTTATTTCTTAAATCCATTTTTTAGTAATTTTTTAGTTTAATATCATATCTATCTATCTATCTATCTATCTATCTATCTATCTATCTATCTATCTATCTATCTATCTAGTATATATATATACATTTTCTATATATACACACACACTCACATATATGTACACTGTGCATGTGTGTGTGTGTGTGTGTATATATATATATATATATATATATCCATCCATCCATTTTCCAAACTGCTTATCCTACTGGGTCACGGGGGGTCCGGAGCCTATCCTGGAAGCAATGGGCACGAGGCAGGGATCAACCCAGGATGGGGGCCAGCCCGTCGCAGGGCACACTCACACACCATTCACTCACACATGCACTCCTACGGGCAATTTAGCAACTCCAGTTAGCTGACATATGTCCCAGGTTTCGCTGTCTTTGAACGCAGTAATTCACTGTAACAGAAAACGCAGATCCGACTGTACCATAAAGTCTTCTACGACAGTCCTTCACGACATGAGACCTATCAAGCAGCAACATGTCGTCTTTCCGAGTGCGCATGGGTACGCATTCTTGGAACAGAATGACTTAAGACAGATCGTGCAGCACTGTCAGTACCCTTTGCGTGCTGGCTGCACAATCTGTCTTAAGTCATCTTGCTCTCGCGAGGTTTTTGTACCATGTGACATGGTGACATGTGGTGACATTTTGCAGTGCTAGACAAAAAAATCTAACCATGATGCATTGCATCAGGACCAGAATGCATTGCTTTAAGACAGGGCTGTAAGTGGCTGCATGAAGTTGAACGCACCCTATTTTTTTCTTGTTGCCAATAGCAACCTATGACCACACCTAAGATTGGTGACAGAGAACATTTGGAATCAACACCGGGGGCATTTCAGATTTCAGCACAGACGGTTTGATTGTTACACTCTGGCAATAGCATCAAGATAAGTGTTATTAGCCCAATAAATCATGAAAACGAGGTTTAACATTTTCTACATGAAGGGCAGGGAGATTATCAGTCAATGTGTATGATTTAGTGTTGTTTTGTGCTATAGTATAGGCTGAAACCTGTGATTATCATCAAAAACAAAATGCGGTAATCGTAAGTATTAACAGGAATGTTAAATCTGCATTTGCATGATTTCAGAAACTACTGAGAGGTATGAAGAGAAAGGATGACATCACTAGTTTCTTACACACAAAGAGGAGGGATCAGGGAGGAAAAGCAGACGTAGTTGCGGATGGCGAAAGAGGAGAAGGAGCAAGAAGAAGAAGATCAAGCTGAGCCAGGGCAAGAAGGTGAAACAGGTAAGCAGCAGAGGAAGTATGAATAGACATACACTCCAAAGCTGAGGTGCTAGGGCGGAGAGACTGCCTGAGTTCCCTGGATTTCATGTATTTTAACCATATATGGTACATGCAGTATTAGAGAATGTAACACCTGCAAATGTATAAAGAAACGGCTTTGATTTTGCCACCCCAACTGATTTCCATGCCACCCTCATGCCACCCTAAGAAAATTTCTCTAGATCCGCCCTTGTCGGTGAACAAGGGAATGTTACCTGGCTAACTAGCCCCAGGTAGCTTACATGCCCTCCCTTAGGCTGCTTTCCTCACACTGTTCAGTGAGTAAAAGTACTTTCAGCATGAGGAAGAGCAGACTCATAACTTTAACCCTGCAGCTAAGATAATTGCATATTACAGCTTAAATGTAGCTTGAATGTTTCCTGGTCAACATTAGACAGAGGAATACAAGCCAGCTAACCCCTAGTCAGTGCCCCCCCCAGCGGAGACACCGGGTTGGTCTCATAAGCTGTTGATCTGAGCTTCTCCGAAGAGATGTTGAGGCACACTGTTGAGGCTCTTCAGGTGGGCCCCAGTCAGCAGGAGACAGCAGGTCCATCCAGAGCAGACTACAGCAGCAGGGATCAGGAAGAGGAATCCTTGAGATCCTGGGGTCCCTCACACATTAACAAGCAGCACGAAATGGCACTGAATAATAAACGTTTATGTCTGACACACTTGTCCTTTTTTAATTCCAAATACTATATTGGGAAATAAAAGAATAATCTCCTCCTTTTGCATACAGAATGAAATATTGTTATTTACGTCTAAAATGGAGTAATGGAACCCCCTAATGTTGAGGTTTTAAGTAACAACTTCCATTAATATTACCTTCAGCAGACCAATTAGAACCAACTTCTATATTGGATTTATCCGTGTGTATGGAGCCACCATTTTCAGAGTTACTGTGTGTTATGTCTGTTGTACAGCCCTGATGTGGTAGCTGCTGAAATCATTCACTGGGGCCAAGCAGAAACAGCAGTGTACTCCAACACCTAAACCTCCAGAAAGAGCCATGCAGCTCAAAGCCACGCAGAGGAAGTTTCGCATCAAAGGAAGTTCAAAATGCCTGATCGTCATGAGAATTTCCCCACAGGGATCAATAAAGTGTTATTATTATATTTCAGGCTTACCTGGATTAAAGGGCATGTTGTTAGTGTATAGTGCTTAGAATGTTTAATTACTCTTATTTTCTTAACTTACATAATAGATGAGCCATCATATCCTTAATGTGTATTGATATATGCAAAGGGAGGAGAAGGGAACAGACCCAAGATGCAGAGTAAGAGCTAATGTTGAGTAAAATAGCATTAGAGAAATAAAATGTACAATAAATTCATGGTTTTTGTCCATGGTTAACCAAAATCTTTTGGTTATATATGACCCAATCCACCAGATTAAATTATACCACAAGTAAGTGTTACGCGTAGTTAGGAAATTATCTGCTGCTAGAACTAAAAGTTAGTCTTCATGTACAAACGTCTATGAACTGTGGTTTTCGTAGGTATTACATGCTTATACCCAGATACACTATATGGATAAATGTTTTGGGACACAGGAGCCAGGCCATGTCCAACATTAATGCCTGACCTCACAAATGCTCTTCTGGATGAATGGGAAAAAAATCCCACAGACACCCTCCAAAATCTTGTGGTCAGCCTTTCAGGAACATTGGCAGCTGTTATAGCTGCAAGGGGGGACCAACTCCACATTGATGCCTAAGGATTTCATAGAATTTCCTGTAGGTATTATGGCCAGATGTCCCAGTACTTTTGTCCATAGAGTGTAGCTGGAAGACTCAGGTTAGGCTCAGCTGATGTGCTGCAGTGTCGGCTTAGTTTGCAGTGGCTTACAGGAGTTATGCCAAGTGCGGCTTATGCACGGCAATCAGGGTGTTGGCAAAAAGTAAGAGGAACGATTCATTTATGCTACCATTGGCCCAGTTACGCTCAGGCCTATGGTTGCATATCATAAGGCAACCGGTAAGGGTCCATGAACTAAGTTTTCCCGTTTTACAACAACTCTGTACATAAATAAGGAGCCTACCGTCCATTTTTGTGTCAATAACATATTTATTCACATTATGATTTTTTATGATGAGGTGTTAAATAAGCTGGCTCCAATTTAGAATAGCGTTCTGTTTTTCAAATATTATGTATAAAATAATAAATTATGTCAATTTTATTAACATATTAAGATGTTTTGTTATCATATTTATGATATTTACACTGTAAAAATATCCATGCTCTTACAAGACAAAGTACTGTATTTTGATTATACTAAGTATGGCGTCAAATTAGTGCCAAAAGTCGTGCGCATAAAAACCAGCCGCGCATGCGCTCGCGAGCAGAAAATCCATGCTCTCTACGCGCTCGCGATTGCACAGCACTCGCTCGCTCGCTCGCTCGGCGTTAAATTAGTGCCAAAAGTCGAACCACGCGCGTGTGTGCGCTCGCGTGCTGAAAACCCATCCCCTCTACGCGCGCGTTCGCTGGACCCTATCTACGCGCTCGTGTCTGCTCAGCGCTCGCTCGCTAGACAGGAAGAATTTTGACACTTTGGAGGCGGGAACAGTGGCTAATGGCTCCGCTTCTTTGATTGTTTTTTTTTTTAAATATTGACTACTATTTGCTATTTGCTTTGGTAGAAGATAAAGATAATTGACCAATGGATGTGGGATTCACACTGTCATGATGTCGGAGCAAGTAAGTCTTACACTTCACATGTTCACATGTTTTAGAGATTCTGTTTTCATATTCCACGTTAAGGATTGGAATCGCGTGTGTCTTAATTAAAGCAGAGCTTGAAATTCAATGCGGTATAGCTGGTATCTCGTGCAATATTATTTATTCACTGTCTGCTATCATAATTTGGGAATTTCCCGCTTCGTCTTACCGTATATAAAAGAATAGGCCAATGTACGGTAAATTGCATTGTGAATAACATTTCTTAATACAACATCACAAAGCCAATTCAATAAATTCAAATCCTGGGAAGAGCGCTCCTCAGATATTAGTTCTCGGGTTAGTGTTAACAGACTATAGGCGAAACCACCTTAAGTGCTATCTGTTAATGTTTATTAAATTAGCATTAGAATGGAGAGGTTTTTAATATCTTTTGTCCTTGTAGCTGCTAAATACACTCATTATTAGGCCACTTAAAAAAATTTGGTTCTCGTCCTTTTTTTTGGAGGGGGTGGGTCGGGCGGGAGGGATTATTTATTTATTTATTTATTTTTACAAATTTTAATTGTTTGAACTTTCAAATATGTAAGAAAATACATATTTGAAAATACATACAGAAGAGAGCAGACCTACTTAGTACGCCTCCTCAGTTCTTCCAGTTTGTTGCGTTTCAAATATATTAAATGTAAGAAAACACAAGAATGTAAATGTATCTCATAAATGCCTTCCCAACTATGGATTTGGATACTTTATGCTGATGTTTCATGTGAATATAAAAATGATACTATTTGAAACCAATATTCTGTTTGTCATTCCCATTCTAAATAAACAACCAAGATTTTAAAATATATATCTAGAAAGAAAGTGTATTAAAACATCTTAAAACACGAGGAATTTACAAAATACAGGAACCTGAATGGTTGAACAAGGAAATGCAACTCTACAAACAAGTACTTAAGAACATGTACCACATAACTTCCCCAGATTTAAATCTTTGCACCAGCCCATCTCAGGTAGAGTCAAATTTAGGTTCATTAAACCATTCCAAGACTAGGATTACACAATGTGGATCAATCGTTGATGTGGAATGCGCGGGAAATTCAAATTTCGTCATTCTGGGGCATTTTCCATGTGATTTTTACGAAGAAAAAAAGAATTAATTCGGGTCGGAGGCATTTCAGTGGGTCGGGCGGGGACGAGAACCAATTTTTTTTTTTTAAGTGGCCTTAAAGCCATAAAGTTGTCTGCCTGCTACATTGGAATCTCCACTGAGTGTTTTTGGTGGATTTTATTTAACTTTATATAAAATGTATCATCATACATGAACAAGCACCTCACAAAACAAAAACATTTCATTTTCATAATTAAAACTTTTCAATGGTAGGCCTAGTGTGTTGATCAGAGACAAGATCTTGACACCTCATTAACTATAATTTGTTCTGTGAACAGCTCAGATACCACCTTCTCGAAAGTCTTCTGCATAAAATAGAAATGGGATTCAGCGCGACTCCACTAAATTTGGATTACCCGGAGTTCCTTTGTCATCAGGAGCTGTATCTTCTGCAGGCCCTGTCTAATCACATTGAAGTACCTCCTGCTATCACCCTGGCTTTGCAAGAGCTCTTTGACCTTGTGAGGGCACATCTGGAACGTCCAGCCCCATGTGTCACACAAGAAGTCACTGCCACCAAAGGACGACCCAAGATTTTGATTGAAGAACAACGTTTGAAAGAAATGCTCCATACACAACTTGCTGTGCCTTGCATAGCCACACTGATGGGTGTTTCAAGAAGAACAATCTTAAGAGGAATGAAAGAGTATGAGCTCTGTGTTAGGGACACATATAATTCCATCCGTGGTGAGGAACTTGACAATTTGGTTTCTTCTGTCAAGAATGATCTACCAAATGCAGGCTACAAGATGGTCAGAGGGAGGCTGCAGTCAATGGGCTACAGGGTTCGGTGGAGAAGAGTTGCAGCCTCCATGCATAGGGTTGATTCCATGGGCATCATATCAAGGTTGTCAAGTCTTGGCTGTGTTGTACGCAGAATGTACTCTGTACCAGGGCCCTTGTCTCTGGTACAACGTGGACACAAACCACAAGTTGATCCGGTTTGTATTAACAGCAAATTCATTTGAAGTTTGTTCATCTACAGCCCTGGGTGGATTGGTGTGAGGTGGTGGTGGGGCTTTGGAGAAGATTTCCTGCCGATCAACACTGGCAGCTTATATCTATGTGTCATGGAGGTCTCGGGACTCACAGATATTCAGAGACATGTGGATAGTTTACCAGTGTTTTTCAGCAGGAAATAGTTATTACTACAAATTGTCACCCCCCCCCCCCACAGAAACTGGATCTGGCTATAGTGGGAAAATCTTTGTTTTTTTATTATTTGTGAGAACTTGACAGCCCTTAAATTGCTTTCAGCAAAGTAAACAAAACTTGTTTTGCTCATTCACCAGCAGTTTCTAATCTGGGGTCTAAAGTGGTCAGGCTTGCAAGTGTATTTGGTTATTTGTCTATCCTAGCCTGTTGCAGTGTATATTTCCTGTATATTTTGCATATAAAAATGTTGTATGTTATGTCAGTGCTTAATATTATCATGTAGTCTTCATGAACTTTGTTTTAACCCGACTTAATGGCTTTCTTCATCTTGGCCAGGGACTGCATTTGAAAAGTAGCCACTTGACTAAAACTGGCACGTTTTCAGAAATGCCAGCAACAATAGTGATAATGAACACCCCTCTAACTGACTCTCAGTTGGTTTAGAAAAAAGACTTTTAAGAGAAAAGAAAGCCTTCCTTTGGTTTTGCATTTTTCTCTTTTTTGTTAGCTGTGCACATCATATCAGAAGAATACATCACAATTAAATTAGTTAAGAAATAACAGACTACGTATATACAATATTAAGGTGATAACAACAACCCTCACTGTCTCTTGGTGCTGGTTCAGACAGGGCATTCTGCAGCAGGGACACCACCCGTAAATCTCCCTATCACAACAGCCCACACAACAGAATAACATTAGCGTTTGATTCAGTAGGGCTAGTCCGGGTCTGGAAAGCAGTTGGGCCAGATTTTCAAACCAAGAAATTTAGCTGGGCCAGACATTTTCAGCGGCCCAGTAAGCAGCAGGTAATGGCATTTTAAACAAACACAAATCAAGGTACATTATTTTAAAAAGATACAACTGAACAGAATCTGAGAGCAATATTTTTTTTCCACTTCTGCAATAAGAAAAATATTTTGGTCGTATCTGACCTAGACACATCTCAAAGTGCATAAAAAGAAAAATTGGGGAAAAAAGGGAAAAACTGGCTATAATCATCATCCGCTTATACTGTAGTGATCCATTTCACCCACACAGGCATGATCACCATAAGCGGTTTCCACATTATTGTCGAGGTGACTATTCACTTTACCTCTGCTTTCTCCGACATCTTCCTGATTCTGCCGCCAACAAGGGGCTCATAGGGTGGAGACTGAGGGTGTTAAACAGACCAATCTTACTTTTGTCCCTGAATGCAACAAATAATGTTGTATTTATCTGTCAAAAGTCCAGCACCAAGAAAAGCAACAGAGCGATGATAGAAACTGCAATAATAATGGAAGTGCGCCGCCCTACAGGGAAGGAGGAGTGATGGGAGTCCAGGTGGTGGCTAAGCGTGCGTGGGGAGAGGCGTCGTACTGTGAGGCTTTATGAACTTCCGATGGCGCAGTGCTGTCATACAGGGGGGAGCCTTAGAGGGGTACTGTGGCCGCGTGCGAGAGCCCTGGGTAATGAGTGGTAGAGCTGCGCAGGAACTGAGAGCCCAAGCTGTTGTACATTCCACTGGACTGGGAAACTGGAGTGAGCGAGGAGGAGCTCATTGACCACAAACCGGGATACTGGCTGTGTGTGAGCAATGGGGTGGAGATTAAGGAAAGACGTTAAATCAGCATGCAGTGTTGCCTGGAAAAAACAACAAATAGTGTCACTGTACTAAAACAATATCAAAATAATGCCTATTTTTTATTCATTTTACTTGTAGAGTGCAAAGTACAAAGGAAAACAAAGAGTAACTATGCTGAAATAAATCAAAGCATGTCCCAGAATGCAGTGATGGGCCTGAATGGATCAGGACAGAAGAAGGTGAAAGACCTGTTAACGAGGTGAGACGATGCAGACACAGGCCGGGATGTGGGTATAGGCGAGAACAAGAGGGAAGACGGGGGCCCAAGACTCAGCATGGGGGTAGGTGGGGGAGGGGAGGCACGGGCTCACCTGGAGCTGCTCCCGGAGGTGCCGCTATGACTCATGGGTAACATGCCGGAATGGGACGGCACCTGTAGGCTGGACCAGTTGTCATGGGACGGCAACATGGACAGACAGGTAGACGAGGTGTCTGAATAAGCAGCTGCAAGTATAAAACAATAAATGAAGCAGGTATGTGGTGGGCAGTGTCCTTAATATGGTCAGTACAGAAAAGGCATGTCATCATGTTATGTATATACTACCTCCAGTTACTTAATGCCTAACTTTAATACATTGATTGATTTGTTCACTGCTGTAGCCTGTGTCAACTTTCCTTTCAGACAGATGTAAAGTCCTTTCTGTTTTTGTTCTGCTGAGTTTCTTTTGAACAGCATATGGCTGAATTCTGTTAAACCTCAGACTGAAGAGAATTGTGTTAATTGAAAAGCAAATATCAAAAACTCAGTCCGCAGGAATGTTTTTCAGAAGATTTCTGTGGACTTTTGGAAATTTCACGAAATTCCATCGCTCGATTACATAAACACTGAGTGAGATTTCATTGCCATTACTGCAACGTATGAAGAGGATTATGACTTATTACTTTAGGTTATCGGACTGAGTGAGTTTTGGAAATTTGCTCTTCAATCGATAACTGAAGCAGGGCTGCGAATGCAGAGGTTATATACGTCGCATATCAACAGAACTGTATGTGTATGTCTTGTCTTAATTATTTTGATTAAATGTCTGACTATTCCCAGTATGTGTGGACATACTTGGCCAAATAAAGCTGATTCTGATTCAGTCAGAGGGTAATCGTCGGTGTGCTGTACTATCGTGGTGACCCACAGAGAAAGCTTAGGACCATGATTTCAGTGTGCGCTTGTGTGAGGGGATAGGCAGGGCGGCTGCTCACTGGGTGATGCACTCCTGTGGGTATAGGGGCTGGGATAGGGTGCGGAGCGGTTACTCCTCAAGGAGGAGTAACGGTCACAGCTGTGGGGGGAGGAGAGGGAGAGGGTGCTCCCAAACTGGGGGTGTGGGTTTGATGAAGAGCAGAGAGACCCTGAGCCTGGGATGAACCAGCTGCCTACTGAAACGAAAGCGGATAAAGACAGAAACTAGAACCTCAAACTAAACAACACAAACAACAATATCAAGTTATATTCAATCATTGAACAGTTATATACTTAATCTAAACAATAGTAATAAATATCGCTCCGGGCAATTTAGCAACTCCAATTAGCCTCAGCATGTTTTTGGACTATGGGGGGAAACCGGAGTACCCGGAGGAAACCCCACAACGACATGGGGAGAACATGCAAACTCCACACCCATGTGACCCAGGCGGAAACTCGAACCCGGGTCCCAGAGGTGTGAGGCAACAGTGCTATCCACTGCACCACCATGCCACCCCCTGCTATTTCATTGTATAAAAAGAAACTTACTGTACTGTACAATAAAGTATTTCAGGATGCTGTGGACTGTGTTTGTGGGTGAGCTGCAGCTGCATGTTCCTTACATTTTTTTATCAACACCAGCACCGTGAGGTTTGGCCTGGACTGGGTCCTGTCCTGCATGGTTGAAGGCATGTTGACTGATGGTGTGTTCTGTTGGATCCCACAGAAAGGAAATGGGAATCCCATTTGGATCAGATGCTGACAGTTGGAAAAAAATCTTATGTCTGTGTGTTATGAAGGAATATCAATAAATGTTTCTGAAAGGGGACGACTCATTTGGTAATTATTTACGGCTTATGTTATGGCTGCCAATGTACAGTCTTTACTGAAGTCTGACTTCTTTCGAATCACCTTTAACATAGATTGGACACTCTCTATGCAATGTGCAATGTGCAATACTTATATAGATGGTAAATGTTTACCTGCTTGCACAGATGGTTAATTATTTTTTTCTTATTTCTTGCTGCCATCTCGTGGCCAAAAGTAGGTACTGCAATTTCGTTTTTTTTTTTACTCTTTATACTGCCGTCTTGTGGCAAAATGTGAATACTGCAGTTTGTAAACAATTAAATGATTTCTTCCCGAAATACAAAAATTATTTTCCCACAGTGTACTAGCAGCTTTGTGTGGCAATTGTTTATATTAAAAATACATTGGACCAAGTCAAACTATTTTAATGAAGACTTAACACCAAAAATGGGCAAAAAAAACCACAACCTGCTAGTAGACTGGGAAAATAATTTTTAAATTTTCTTGCTGCCATCTCGTGGC
The DNA here is from genome assembly GCF_023856365.1 of Brienomyrus brachyistius. NCBI lineage: Eukaryota > Metazoa > Chordata > Actinopteri > Osteoglossiformes > Mormyridae > Brienomyrus > Brienomyrus brachyistius. The sequence goes on along the minus strand of NW_026042306.1, from coordinate 6,096,856 downwards.
CTAAAGTAGGTACTGCAATTTCGTTTTTTTTTTTACTCTTTATACTGCCGTCTTGTGGCAAAATGTGAATACTGCAGTTTGTAAACAATTAAATGATTTCTTCCCGAAATACAAAAATTATTTTCCCACAGTGTACTAGCAGCTTTGTGTGGCAATTGTTTATATTAAAAATACATTGGACCAAGTCAAACTATTTTAATGAAGACTTAACACCAAAAATGGGCAAAAAAAACCACAACCTGCTAGTAGACTGGGAAAATAATTTTTAAATTTTCTTGCTGCCATCTCGTGGCCTAAAGTAGGTACTGCAATTTCGGGAAGAAATCATTTAATTGTTTTTAAACTGCAGTATTCAAATTTTGCCACAAGACGGCGGTATAAAGAGCGAAAAACATTATTTTACTAAACAAAAACTGTTTTTTTACGCAATAAAGCAATTTTAATATTGTTTCACTTTCCAAAAAAGTTTTCATCAATAATTACCATATAAAGCGGCCACAGGACCGTGGGAAAATCATCAATTTAATGTCAAAATTGCAATTATGGGGAAAAATGATAATCTGAATATTCTCATAAGGCCAGCAGAAGGTAGTATGTAAAATTAACAACTATTTTCCTTGTACTGGTTTGTAATTCTGCTAAGGCCCCATGGTATTAATAATTTGCCCCATCTTGCTCTCCATAAAGGCAAGAACGAGCTTGGGGGTCACAGTGAAGAGACTGCTACCTTGAGGCCCCCAGGGTTTTCAGGTCTTGTTCAAAAGCCTGTGGACATGTGGCTATTCTGCCAATTCCGAGCACGAACCGTCGACCTTCTGATCACAGCCACAGAGTCTTAGTCTGCTGAGCTACACACTCATTATATGTATTTCACTCTTCTGACCCTTATTCTTAAGTTGTTGTAGTGTTTCCATCATATGTAAGAGGGCCTGCCCATCAGAGTAATGTACATCCTGTGACATGTATTGACTATCAAGAGAAACTGAAACATGGTGTATTAGGCTGTCAATGAGTACTGGACTAGGGCGAAAATCTGTCTGATAATCTATCTATTAACTGGAAGAGTACAAACTGGAGACAGATCCCCTAATACAGAGGGATTAACGTCTGTGCCACATCCAGAACCATTCAGTGTAGGAGTCTGGTGGTTCTACTGGATACTGACAAGTACCCAGCCCCTTTGTTCCCTCTGATAATCATCAGTCCTCCTCTGAATGCCTTCACCACTCTATTCCTGAATAGGTACACATTTAAATATGCTAGCAAGATCAAGGTATTGGGATAACCGCTGTTCAGAGAGTTGCAGTGAAAACCATCATACACAGCGGCCCTTTCTGGATAAGATTACCTCCCTCTGATCTAACGGGTAAAAATCAAAGCAAGGTGCATTGCAATGTCTGACACCCAGCACACTACAGCATATAAAATACAGGTATCCATCGACGTCCGGATTTGGAACCAGGACCACTTGTTGCAAGTCAATTTGGGCATATCTCATGTTATACGAGAGAGGCAAGACATTAAGGACAGTATACACAGCACTGAAATAATAATGTACATATTAAACCACAGCACTTAATAAACAGATACTGCACTTACATTTCACAAAAAAAAATAAAGCACAGATTGCACTAAGAAATCAAAAGATGCATGTGCTAGCAAACAGTGAGAGCTGAGGAAGAAGCAGTGGTGAAATACTTTATTGTACAGTACAGTAAGTTTCTTTTTATACAATGAAATAGCATACAGGGGGCGGCATGGTGGTGCAGTGGTTAGCACTGTTGCCTCACACCTCTGGGACCCGGGTTCGAGTCTCCGACTGGGTCACGTGTGTGTGGAGTTTGCATGTTCTCCCCATGTCATCGTGGGGTTTCCTCCGGGTACTCCGGTTTCTCCCGCACAGTCCAAAAACATGCAGAGGCTAATTGGAGTTGCTAAATTGCCCGTAGGTGTGCATGTGTGAGTGAATGGTGTGTGAGTGTGCCCTGCGATGGGCTGGCCCCAAATCCTGGGGTGTTCCCTGCCTCGTGCCCATTGTTTCTGGGATAGGCTCCAAACCCCCCGCGACCCAGTAGGATTCCAGTGGTTTGGAAAATGGATGGATGGATATACATACAGTCGTACCTGTGGTTCATGAATGCTGCGGTCTTTTGGTTTGCGACAAAAAATGTTGTGGAAAATTATGCATTGATTCGCGCACAAAATTCGCTTGACGAATAGATTCCTGGACCAGATTCCTTTTTCATGCTAGTGTAGCACCGGCAGAGCGCATGTACCAGCATGCCCCGCTTTCAATTGTAAACAGAAAGATCAGAACAGGCAACCAACAAGCACCGAACCCAAATTCACAGATGCTGCACTGCAAGATGCACATGCAGTGGATGATTTACACACGCTAAAAACACGTGAGGATCAAACCGGGTATACACATGACATGGGCAAACAATAGGGAAATGCAACTATTAATATTAACAACAACAATAAAAGGAGTTAAATGACTGTTAATAAAGACAAAGGTGTGGATGCGGGTCTTCGCTGCAACTCCCTATTTAGATTACTGATTGGCTGAAGAGTCCTCACACCTGGGTGTGACCTACAGATTACCACAAAAACCTGCATACACACCGGCCCTTTGCGGATAAGATTGGACACCCTTGTGTAATTGTTATTCTAGAAAAAGTGACAGAGTAGGATTCGTTACAACAGGAGGGAATCTGCGCCAAGATTTTTCATTGGCTTGGCTGAAAAATATTTAAAATGTAATAAAAACAGTGATACTAATGAGTAATATAACAGTGAAAGTATGAGCCCAGGAAATATTTATTATTATTTTTTTAATTTTAATTACATTTTTATTACATTGAAAATGAAAGTGAAATGTAATTACAAGAGTCTGCAAAATTAAAGCCGCCGCTCCACCTTCTGGTCATTGAAAGGTACTACTCTCCCCACAGGAAATGCCTACTGTGTGCCTTTCGTGACTTGGCAAATGAAGAAATGCATTTAGTTGTTCCAAAGGCATTGCATAATTACACAGAATCGATTTCACCCACAAAATTACTTTCTTTCATTCATGAAATGCATTTTGTCCAGAAAATGACATTCTTCCATTTAGTTCCGGTCTGTTTCAAAGGAGATGCTGGAACAGTTACGTAAGCTACATTCGGAATTTAAATCATAATGTTGTCAGATGTTCATCTCAGAGCGACATTTTCCACAGCAAGGATTATCTATGAATCTGTATAATTTACGTTTTGTTTTAAACTTGTCAGCAAATCAGTACTCAGAATGTTTTCCCGCCTTGCAAATCAGCACAAATCATCATTTGGAACTTGTCCACCTCCATCCAGAACAATGCCAAGGTGGCAATGTTGGGTGCATCGGCCAGGACCCCTGGTGAGCCAGTTCTCCCTCTATGATATTATCTACACTCCCAGTGTTGCTGCTGACCTTAGCCACATTGAGACCAGGTCCCAGGTCACTGGCTACATCGGCCCAGATCAACTCGATGCTGCTCTGAAGGGGTGTGAAGTTGTGCTAATTCCTGCTGGAATGCACAGAAAGCCCAGAATGACTCACGATGATCTCTTTAACACCAACACCACCATCATGGCCACCCTGGCTGACGCCTGTGTCAGCAAGTGCCCTGAACCAACCCTGTAAACTCTGGATGGCATATGCAGGATTCACATTCTCTCTTCTGGATGCTATGAATGACAAAGAGGGGGTGTGGAGTGTGTGTTTCTGAGGTCTGAGGAAAGTGAAAATACTTCTCTACCCCTCTCCTCCTTAGGAGACATGGAATTGAGAAGAACCTGGGCCTTGGCGAGCTCTCCACCTTTGATGAGAAGCTGGTGACAGAGGCTTTGGGCTTGAAGTTGACGGCCTCCATCATGTAAGGGGAGGATTTAGTGCTGCTCAAGGGCAGCCCCACAAAAATGGAGCGTGACAACCTGGAGCAAAAGTAAAAAGACAGTGCTTCTCACGCAGGCTTTTTGCAACATTTTCTCTGTTCTGCTTTTCTAGGATCTAAATATTCCTGGAATGATGGGAAAGAGCAGGATCTAGCTGTGGCTAACATCTACTGTGAATCCCACCTTTCAGTGTCCCAAAAGGGGAGAGGGCACAGGGCCAGTGTCCCACCCACCCTTCCCCTTGGTTCGCCCTCTCTTGCCTGGGCTGGGGCTCGGAGGGGGGGGGGGGGGGGGGAGGGGCGCCTGCGGGTTGATGGTCCTGTGTCCCCAGTCTCGTCTCGTCTATCGCCTCCCCTGATGCATGCCTGGAGTGCGCGCCTTTGGGGGGGGGGGGGGGGGGGGGGTTCTGTCACGCCAAGCTCTTCCAATGCTTGTGTGTGCCACGCCCCCTCATTAACCGTGTGTGCTGCCCCGATTGTGATCACCTGTTTCCTGTTATTTCGGCTTGTCTTGTGTCTTCAGGTCTGTTTCCCCAGGTCTGTCATTGATGTTTGTACCTTGTGGTCCTTGTAGTTCATGCTTTCCCCATTAAAGCCCCGTCTTTTGAATCAAAGGCTGCCCGACTCGTGATTCCCCGCTTCCTGCTTGCTCGCTCACCAAGGTGTCCCATTATATAGAATACCTGGATGATGCGCAGGCATGCAGAGTGGAGTTTCTGCCGAATTCAATTTACAGAGCTAAAAGCCACTTACCAGACAATCAGAAAATACCATTTGTTGTTTCCAAGTAAATTGCAAAATAAATTCCTGCCCTTCCTTGAATAAAAGTCCCGTTCATTGGGTGAAGGTGGCTACATTTGATTAACTGGTGGATTGTTATGGAAATGTAGCATGAAAGCAAGATTAAAGTAACCTAAATAGCATCTGAATTGTCGTACTGATTTCAGTCAGAAGTAGTGAGGTGATCTTGTTCTCAGAAAAGATGCAGGATGAGTCTTCAGAATTATCCTTTCTCCTGCAACTGGCCCACTGTGTCTCCAAGGCACAGTAATAATTATTTCAGTGTCCTATTTCTGTGTTGGAGATGTTCAAAACCCGAGACTTCAAGTTCCTATTCAGATCTGCACTCCACTATTCCTCTAACACTGGCTGTCCAAAAGTTTTCTTTGGACTTCTGTCTGTACCAATGCATCTTAGTGACAGTGGAGTCTTGGTAGGATCAGTGAATGGTCGCCATCTCTCCTTCACTCACTTCAGTTGCTACATTCTGACTCACTTGGCCTTCACAGAGCCCATGTGAGGAATGAGAGCCCGGTGTGATGTCAGGTCAACACAAGAACACTGGAGTTAAACGCAGCAGATAGCAGAGCCAGGTGGCCGCCAGCATGGTTCAGACTGAGGAGGAAGTGCCAGTAGGGACCTTCTCCGGTACCCTAAGCCCCTCCTCACTGCTGCACTGTTAGGGCCGCGATATACTTCATGCAAGGCGACGTATTCACAACACGCCTCACAAGCAACAGGACTCACACGCAACGCGAGCAATGTACTGACTTTACTTGCACGCGTAGATTACGTCTATCCACCAGGGGCAATGCCAGAAAATCGGCAAATTGGCTATTTCATTTCCGGTCTCACTTGTTTTGTATGATGTTGTGACATGAAATGAGGTACAGTCGCTGCCTCCACAGTGATTGAGTTGCACGTTTTTTAATACTGCTGCTGCATTCTTTGTATTCTAACCACTGCTCCACATCATACTCTGCTCTGCCACATATGATTTTGCTACCCCATGTTAAATGTTACAATGTATATTGTTAGATATCTCGTAGTAGTTAGTATTTTGTAATTATAGTTCATGTCCACCAGGGGGCCTAACCCTAACTCTTAACCTAACCACAAAACAATGTATACTAGTGTTATGGTGGACGATTGACATGGCACAACCTTATTGCTAATACTTAAAGTCAACTTTACATAATTAAAGCAACTATTATTAATAGTCAGGCATCTGGTCAGGTAAAGTTGGATTAGTACACGTAATAGGCCTAATCTATACCACAAGTGTGTCTGCTGGGGTGTGGCATGAGTAAATGGTGTCCTGTAGTTGTGTTCTGGGCATACAGCAGCTCTGGATATAACGGACTTTGGATATAACAGACTCTTGTGCCAGGTCCCTTGAAGTTCGTTATAATGGGATTTTAGTGTAGTTAAATATTGCGCACCTCATTACAGTATCTTTGTTACACATCTCCGCTCCCTCCCCCAACCCGGCTCGTAAGAGAGAAACAAGCTCAGGGCTGCCACTAATTCTGCGGGATGGTGAGTTGTATTTTTACGCACTTTGTTTTTAGTTGTTTCTATACCGGCAAATTAGACTCCGGACTCCTCATAATATACAGTAGGTTTCTCTTGTCCTGTGCATCTCTTCATTGCTAATAAGCAGTACATATTGAACTGATAAAGGATTCAGTCTATTACAGAAGTAAAGCGGTGTACACCCATTTAGTATCCTATAACTTCACATGTAAAGTATAAATGACGACTGTTAGTTACTTGTCAGCTATGTTGATTTTTAAGACCAGCACATAAGATTAAAATAGTTCCTCCTTAAACAAACCTGGAGAAGGTCTTCACTTCCTTCGTGTTAATTTTGCATCCATAAATGACGTGTTGACTGTTTTCCTGCTGTGCACAATCGATGATGGTTCCATCCATCCATCCAACCATTCCATTCCAGCCTCTGGACATGAGGATGAATGCTCCAGTGCACCGCTTATCCTTCTGGGTCACGGGGAGTCTGGAGCCTATCCCAGAAGCAATGGGCACGAGGCAGGGAACATCCCAGGATGGGGGGCCAGCCCTTCGTGGCACACTCACACACCATTCACTCACACGGGCAATTTAGCAACTCCAATCAGCCTCAGCATGTCTTTGGACTGTGGGGGGAAACCGGAGTATCCGGAGGAAACCCCACGGCGACATGGGGGGAACATGCAAACTCCACACACACGCGACCCAGGTGGAGACTCGAACCCCGGTCCCAGAGGTGTGAGGCAACAGTGCTAACCACTGCACCACCATGCCGCCCCTACATACATACATACACACGTAAATCATAATTCAACTTTGGAGGAATTTTTCAGCTTTTTCTACTTTTGGGGGGGGGGGGGGGGGTGAATAAACATTGACTTTCTCGCTGGCTTTGAATGCAGTAATTCGCTGTAACAGAAAACGCAGATCCGACTGTGCCATGAAGTCTTGTACGACAGTCCTTTACGACATGAGACCTATCAAGCAGCAACATGTCATCTTTCCGAGTGCGCATGGGTACGCATTCTTGGAACAGAATGACTTAAGACAGATCGTGCAGCACTGTCAGTACCCTTTGCGTGCTGGCTGCACAATCTGTCTTAAGTCATCTTGCTCTCGCGAGGTTTTTGTACCATGTGACATGGTGACATGTGGTGACATTTTGCAGTGCTAGACAAAAAAATCTAACCATGATGCATTGCATCAGGACCAGAATGCATTGCTTTAAGAAAGGGTTGTAAGTGGCTGCATGAAGTTGAACGCACCCTATTTTTTTCTTGTTGCCAATAGCAACCTATGACCACACCTAAGATTGGTGACAGAGAACATTTGGAATCAACACCGGGGGCATTTCAGATTTCAGCACAGATGGTTTGATTGTTACACTCTGGCAATAGCATCAAGATAAGTGTTATTAGCCCAATAAATCATGAAAACGAGGTTTAACATTTTCTACATGAAGGGCAGGGAGATTATCAGTCAATGTGTATGATTTAGTGTTGTTTTGTGCTATAGTATAGGCTGAAACCTGTGATTATCATCAAAAACAAAATGCGGTAATCGTAAGTATTAACAGGAATGTTAAATCTGCATTTGCATGATTTCAGAAACTACTGAGAGGTATGAAGAGAAAGGATGACATCACTAGTTTCTTACACACAAAGAGGAGGGATCAGGGAGGAAAAGCAGACGTAGTTGCGGATGGCGAAAGAGGAGAAGGAGCAAGAAGAAGAAGATCAAGCTGAGCCAGGGCAAGAAGGTGAAACAGGTAAGCAGCAGAGGAAGTATGAATAGACATACACTCCAAAGCTGAGGTGCTAGGGAGGAGAGACTGCCTGAGTTCCCTGGATTTGATGTATTTTAACCATATATGGTACATGCAGTATTAGAGAATGTAACACCTGCAAATGTATAAAGAAACGGCTTTGATTTTGCCACCCCAACTGATTTCCATGCCACCCTCATGCCACCCTAAGAAAATTTCTCTAGATCCGCCCTTGTCGGTGAACAAGGGAATGTTACCTGGCTAACTAGCCCCAGGTAGCTTACATGCCCTCCCTTAGGCTGCTTTCCTCACACTGTTCAGTGAGTAAAAGTACTTTCAGCATGAGGAAGAGCAGACTCATAACTTTAACCCTGCAGCTAAGATAATTGCATATTACAGCTTAAATGCAGCTTGAATGTTTCCTGGTCAACATTAGACAGAGGAATACAAGCCAGCTAACCCCTAGTCAGTGCCCCCCCCCCCCCCCCAGCAGAGACACCGGGTTGGTCTCATAAGCTCTTGATCTGAGCTTCTCCGAAGGGATGTTGAGGCACACTGTTGAGGCTCTTCAGGTGGTGGGCCGCCCTGAAGATGGGCCCCAGTCAGCAGGAGACAGCAGGTCCATCCAGAGCAGACTACAGAAGCAGGGATCAGGAAGAGGAATCCTTGAGATCCTGGGGTCCCCCACACATTATCAAGCAGCACAAAATGGCACTGAACAATAAACGTATATGTCTGACATACTTGTCCTTTTTTAATTACAAAAACTATATTGGGAAATAAAAAATAACCTCCTCCTTTTGCATGCAGATTGAAATATTGTCATTTACATGTAAAATGGAGTAATGGAAGCCCCTAATCTTGAGGTTTTAAGTAACTACTTCCATTAATATTACCTTCAGCAGACCAATTAGAACCAACTTCTATATTGGATTTATCCGTGTGTATGGAGCCACCATTTTCAGAGTTACTGTGTGTTATGTCTGCTGTACAGCCCTGATGTGGTAGCTGCTGAAATCATTCACTGGAGCCAAGCAGAAACAGCAGTGTACTCCAACACCTTAACCTCCAGAAAGAGCCATGCAGCTCAAAGCCACGCAGAGGAAGTTTCGCATCAAAGGAAGTTCAAAATGCCTGATCGTCATGAGAATTTCCCCACAGGGATCAATAAAGTGTTATTATTATATTTCAGGCTTACCTAGATTAAAGGGCATGTTGTTAGTGTATAGTGCTTAGAATGTTTAATTACTCTTATTTTCTTAACTTGTATAATAGATGAGCCATCATATCCTTAATGTGTATTGATATATGCAAAGGGAGGAGAAGGGAACAGACCCAAGGTGCAGAGTAAGAGCTAATGTTGAGTAAAATAGCATTAGAGAAATAAATTTTAAATAAATTCATGGTTTATGTCCATGGTTAATGTTACATTAACTCTATCCAGTCTCCTAGCTGAATATGTTAAGCAGGATTTCAAGTGGGCTGGAAAGATCTGGAACAGGGTTCTGACGCCTTCGTTTAATAAATAAATATATCTTGATGCCAATTTCATACATAAAGTTTGTTTTCATTTGTTGCATCCTGGCCTTCCTTCCAGTTGATGCCATAAAGATCAGTATTTCCCACACAAAGACTTTGCTTGTAGGGCTCCAGACTGGGACAATTTATTCACATTTTGAGATCATTTTTGGAGACAGTGTCACTAAATTTTATAAGAAGGTACAGCAGTGCAACTTAACATTTGTTTGCTTTTGTCTGGAATACTGTTGCTTTTTTAAATACATTCAAAATATCTTATACCTGAGTGTGATATCTGAACGGTATCAAAACATAAGAACATAAGAACTATACAAACGGGAGGAGGCGATTCGGCCCATCAAGCTCGCTTGGGGAGAACTTAACTAATAGCTCAGAGTTGTTAAAATCTTATCTAACTCTGATTTAAAGGAACCCAAGGATTTAGCTTGCACTACATTATCAAGAAGACTATTCCATACTCTGAGTACGCACTGTGTAAAGAAGTGCTTCCTTAAATCCAGTTTGAAATGTTCTCCCGCTAATTTCCACCTATGGCCACGAGTTCATGAATTTGAACTAATGCTGAAGTAACTATTTGGTTAAACAGCATCCAAACCTGTTAGAATCTTATATACCTGGATCATGTCCCCCCTCAGTCTCCTTTGCTTGAGACTGAACAGATTTAGCTCAAGTAACCTTTCCTCGTATGGCATTCCTCTAAGACCAGGAATCATTTTTGTGGCCCTACGCTGCACCTTTTCTAAGGCCACAATGTCCTTTTTAAGATATGGTGACCAAACCTGCACACAATATTCTAGGTGAGGTCTCACCAGGGAATTGTATAATCTTAGCATTACCTCCCTTGACTTATACTCCACACACCTGGAGATATACCCCAACATCCTATTGGCCTTTTTTATTGCTTCCCCACACTGACGAGAATGGGACATGGAAGCAAAATTAGATATCGCCTAATACTATTAAATCTTTTGGTTATATATGACCCAATCCACCAGATTAAGTTATACCACAAGTAAGTGTTACGCGTAGTTAGGAAATTATCTGCTGCTAGAACTAAAAGTTAGTCTTCATGTACAAACATCTAAGAACTGTGGTTTTCGCAGGTATTACATGCTTATACCCAGATACACTATATGGACAAATGTTTTGGGACACAGGAGCCAGGCCATGTCCAACATTAATGCCTGACCTCACAAATGCTCTTCTGGATGAATGGGAAAAAATCCCACAGACACCCTCCAAAATCTTGTGGTCAGCCTTTCAGGAACATTGGCAGCTGTTATAGCTGCAAGGGGGGACCAACTCCACATTGATGCCTAAGGATTTCATAGGATTTCCTGTAGGTATTGTGGCCAGATGTCCCAGTACTTTTGTCCATAGAGTGTAGCTGGAAGACTCAGGTTAGGCTCGGCTGATGTGCTGCAGTGTCGGCTTAGTTAGCAGTGGCTTACAGGAGTTGTGCCAAGTGCGGCTTATGCACGGCAATCAGGGTGTTGGCAAAAAGTAAGAGGACCGATTCATTTATGCTACCATTGGCGCAGTTACGCTCAGGCCATGGTTGCATATCATAAGGCAACCGGTAAGGATCCATGAACTAAGTTTTCCCGTTTTACAACAACTCTGTACATAAATAAGGAGCCTACCGTCCATTTTTGTGTCAATAACATATTTATGCACATTATGATTTTTTATGATGAGGTGTTAAATAAGCTGGCTCCAATTTAGAATAGCTTTCTGTTTTTCAAATATTATGTATATAATAATAAATTATGTCAATTTTTATTAACATACTAAGATGTTTTGTTATATTCATGATATTTACACTGTAAAAATATCCATGCTCATACAAGACAAAGTACTGTATTTTGATTATACTAAGAGTCCATATTATTGCAAATACAGGACTGTTATTTTTTCCCAACTTCGCATGCATTCTGGGTATTGCAAAAGCTGTTGGAGATCACGAGCCTGAAGACATTTTATGGTTTTACTGTGACAGTCTCCGAACCTGCTGTCAGAAAGAGCATCACCTCTGGGGTAACATGTGTTTCTGTAGATTTATTCACATTATTAGTTGGTCATTAGATAATTACGGTGAACTCTGTTGTTCAATGTACAAAATTTAACTGTTAACCTAAAACTAGTTTTTATGTGGCAGTCAAATCTCGTTGCATAAATCAGTAAAATTTAATACAACACATTGACCGTGAGACATACACATTCCAACCAGCCCACACACTATACTCAGCGAAAGGAATAACGCCTACTAACGTGTCCCCTTATATAGAATTAGTGGATTGCGCAGGCACGCGGAGTGGAGCTTCCCGAATAAGGCTGAAGTTGGCTCCTTATTTGCAGCTCCTTACTCAGATTTTCCGATCCACCTTAAAATGCTGCGCAGCCGAATGCAATGACGCGATTGCGCCTGTAGAGGGGCTCATTTAGCGAGGGTTACATTCAGAACTTCATTTGGCTTTCGATTCCTATTAACTGAACACGATTATACTGACTTGTTGCCACTTTGAGGAAAGTATATATCTGGGCAGATTCAGTAATAGTATGTGTGTATTTTATCAGAAAATGAGACAAACGCAAACGTCTTTTCACTCCCAATCAGGCCCAGAAATATGCCCAATCAGGCAAATATGAACTTCTCAGTACACATCAGGTATGCTACTATATAGGAAAAGTGACATTGTCCTGACCCAGACTGATTTAATACTTTAAAGATCAGATGGAAACAAGGCATGTCATACTATAGCGCACAAAGGTGTGAATGAGAAGCCAGGTTTCCATGCCCATTTTAATACATTAAATCAGTCTGGGCCAGGACAATGTGACTTATTCTATATTGTGGATACCTGACGTGTACTGAGAAGTTCATATTTGCCTGGTCCAGAGAGGTTGAAGGTATTAAAATGCTCCCCCTACATGCGCAATCGCGTCATTGCATTCGGCTGCGCAACATTTAAGATGGACCGGAGAATCGGAATAAGACGCTGCGAATAATAAATATGACTGGTGTGTGAGTGTGTGTGGGCTGGCCCCCCATCCTGGGTTGTTCCCTGCCTCGTGCCCATTGCTTCTGGGATAGTCTCCGGACCCCCCGCGACCCAGTAGGATAAGCGTTTTGGAAAATGGATGGATGGATGGATGGTGTGTGAGTGTGTGTGGGCTCGCCCCCCATCCTGGGTTGTTCCCTGCCTCGTGCCCCCGCGACGCAGAAGGATAAGCGGTTTGGAAAATGGATGGATGGAATAATAAGTAAGTTACGTGTGATCCCGCTGCAAATATTTATACGTAATACGTTATTACATGAATGCGCACACAGATGGAGTGCGGAAAAGGTGGAAGCGTAAGAGCAAGATGAATGCGGTAGGCAGGGGTCCTCGCATTAACAGTGAGACACGCGTTTCTCCCATAATGTAATCTATCTTAAAGGTTTTGATGAAACTTGAGAGCCTTGAATAAAATAAGGCAACAATTTGCACCCACGTTTTGGGAGTAAACATAACTGTTTATTGGAGTAAACTGTTTTTTTTAGTGAGATACACCCAATTTAAAGAAAATAAATATTTTAAATATTTAACTGTAAAATCTGGAATTCTATACTGTACTGTTTTTTCGCCATACTACCTTTACCAGCATGCTGTGCAGTTTGTACATTCCCACCGTTAAGGCAGTTTTTTTTTTCATCTTGGATGGACCAATTACAGTGGAGAAATCCACTTAGCCCGCGAAATCGCGGCGGCGATGCGCCAGTTGCTGGAGTGAGGGTGTTCTTTTTGGCGGAGATAACGGGTCTGTCGGCACGTCAGTTTTAAAATGGCAAGCAATTTCTTTCGAAAAGCTATGAACCAACTGAGGAACAAGGAGTTTCAGAAGTATCTGAGGAGGTATGTGCATCCAGAGGCGCTTACAGTTTATTTAAAAATCCTATATGTAAACTTTCCTTGTCGATTGCCTTCAGTGCATATAGAGCTTAAACTCTTCACTTTGTTGTAGATGTAAGCATAAAGTCACTGCTTACGTTTGGGTCCATCATTGCAGAAGTGCTGCTGGTAATCACAGAATTGCACTTATAATTTTTTTTGTTTGTGTTCTTTGTCTTTCCGTGATCTAAATGTACCTGTTGGGAAAATCCTTACAACAAAAGCACGGCAAGAAAGTCACAAACTGATTTTTTTGTTAATATAAATATAATTTTGTGACTACTGTTTAATAATTTCACACTAATATATTGTAAGAATCCTCTGGAATTTCTTTAATGGTACCTTCACCCTGCTGCATGTTAGATCAGCTCTGTGTTTTATTGTTTGATTTCAGCACTTCTGGGGACCTGTAATTAATTGGGGTCTGCCCATAGTCGCTGTGATGGATATGAGGAAGAGCCCTGAAATAATCAGTCGTCGAATGACCTTAGGTAAGAGGCAGAGGGCTCACCTTCCATCTATATGAGCGTCCACTGGGTCACTCGGAACTCCAGAGGGACTTTTTAAAGGTTTTAAGCTGGTTGCTCTTCTTCTTTCTGGCCTCTGACCCCTGCATGATCTCTGTCTCCCCAGCTCTTACCGGTTACTTGCTCATTTTTATGAGGTTCTCATATCGAGTCCAGCGCCAATACTGGCTCCTCTTCGCATACCACATGGCCAATGTGCAGGCACAAACGATCCAGGGAGGCCGGCTCATCCGACACAAGTAGGTCCCCACCAGGCTCCCTCTAGAATATTTAAATCTTCACCTCATATCTGTTGATTAATGCCATATTACTGCTCGACATAGCATTTGCAGCCGGCAGCCAGGCAATCACTCTGCCAGCTTTTCTCCTAGTCAGATCCTTCCTTAATAGTGTCACACAAGTACCTTTTATAGGTTTGTGTTCTTCATGAATGTTTTTTTTTCTTCCATTTCAGAATGCAGAAGAAAAATGTGAAATGAGCCTTTGCGTCCGTAAAGAAATCTCCCCTCCTGCCGCCCCCCCCAAATAAATATTTATATAAATTTATATATCTGTGTATTCATTTTTTTCATTTTTCTTATTATGAAACCACACGTGAGTAGGGGCAATTCACTGCCCATACAAAGTGCGAGGGGATAACATTTACCTAATGAAGACTGTAGTCCTGTATTAGACAAAATCATTTTATCATATGGGTCAGTTACAGTTACCTACATAAGAACATAAGATATTTACAAACGAGAGGAGACCAATCAGCCCATCAAGCTCATATGGGGAGAACTTAACTAATAGCTCAGAGTTGTTAAAATCTTATCTAGCTCTGATTTAAAGGAACCCAGGGATTTAGCTTACTACTTACTAAACTAGTAGCAAGACTCTAAAACATGATGTGTAAAAAAGTGCTTCCTCAAATTTGTTTTAAAATGTTTTCTCGCTAATTTCCACTTATGGCCACGATTTCTAATATTTAAACTAATATTGAAATATTGAACAGCATCCAGACCTGTTAGAATCTTATATACCTGGATCATGTCCCTCTTAGTCTCCTTTACTCGAGGCTAAACGGATTCTGCTCAGTTAACCTCTCATAAGACATTCCTCTAAGACCAGGAATCATTCTGGTACCCCTACGTTGCACCTTTTCCAAGGCAGCAATGTCCTTCGTAAGGTATGGTGACCAAACCTGCACACAATATTCTAGGTGGGGACTTGCCAAGGAATTGTATAATCGAGCCGTTTGTGGTGGACAACATCAAAGGGACTTCTGCAGAACTAAGCAGATAACATCATAGGCCTTTTTTTGATCAATTTCTTTCGTAGCTTCCTCAAAGAACTCAAGTAGATTAATTAAACAGGACCTACCTCTCCTAAATCTATGATGGCTATCCCTCAGAATGTTATTTTAATCCAGGTAATCTACCATTTTCACTTGGATTATAGCTTCCATTACCATTCCAGTTATGCATTTAAACTGATTGGCTTATAGTTTGCTGGATTACTTCTATCCCCTTTTTTGAATATGGGTGTTATATTAGTATGCTTCCAATTAGAAAGTGCCACACCAGTAGATAAGGATTTCTCAAATAGTAATGTTAAAGGTTGGTTAATAATATCCCTCATCTCTTTTAAAACTATATTTTATACTGTATTTAGTCCATGTCTAAGTCCGTATTCCCCAGGTCCGTCATTGATGTTCGTCGCCGTCTGCCCTGTCTTCAGTGACTAAACCCTGGTTTCCTTTATCCTGCCTACCTGCCTTCTCCTTTCCCCGCTTCCTGCTTGCCCATCCTCCCCGCCGATCGCAACAGAATGACGGACCTCCTGAAAGAAGCACTGCGGCGGGCCAAGGACCAGCGCCTTGATCTACTGCAGGAGGTGCTTTATTAGCTAATTCAACTGGAGGTCCAGGAGGACCCAGCATCCCGGGATTTGGCCAGCCGGAGCGGGGACCTCCTAAGTGAGGCAGCCCCGCCCGGAGACGCGTACCCCTTGCGGGAGGTACGTGAAAATCTCCGGCTGCTAATGCAGCAGATTACTGAGCAGAGAGCCCAGTCAGTAGCGCTGTACTACGCGGAGGCTGCTGTACCGCCTTCTGTCCCTGAGGAAAAGGCCCAACCTCCCTCCACCGCTGCAAGCTGGAGAAAGAAGAGGAGGAAGCCCCAACGATCATCCTGGGGGCTTGCTCTCTCTTCCCCACTTCTCTCCTTGCAAGTGATCGGGAGGGCTCCCCGATCAGCTCGGACGTTGCCTTTGCGGGCAGCTTCCCCCTTCCGCGGAACACGCCTGGCTCTAAAAGGGGCCAGGGCAGTATGGGACGCTATCCCGCGGGTTAGCGGGCTCTTAAAGGGGCAATGCCTGCTAGTGAGGCAGCAACCCTGGAGCCCGTGCCTGTCCTATCTGTCCCGCCGGCGCCTGACGTCCTTGTCCCGCCTGATCTGCCTGTCCAGCCCGTGCCTGATCTGCCTATCCTGCCAGATCTGCCTATCTGGCCACTGCGACGCCCCTTGCTGGCCCAGAGTCAGCGGTGCCTGCGGCACCCGAGGCGCCTGCCACGGCCCCGCCTCCAGCTACTGCTCTGCCTGAGGCCCCTCTGCCTCCGCCTGTCCCTTCTCCGCCCGAGGCCACTCTGCCTCCACCCGTGGCTCTGCCCGCGCCTGTGACTCCTGCCCCTGTTGCCCATGTCCCTGACCCAGCTCCAGTCCCCCCATCACCGGTCCCTGTCTCCGAGGAGGTCCTGGACAATCTAACCACTGCTCCTTCCTCCTTTAGGCACATCCTCAGGCTGCATGTGTGTGGAAACTGGGCACCTTACCCAGATTCTCTTCAATGTATTCTGTTAAAAATTAAGCCAACAGTAGTGCCCATTGTGGAGAGCAATATCTGCAGGGGACCAACGACATATAGGGAGGCCCTGTGCGTACCAAAGTTAATCTATTGACGCAGGCTGTGGTGACAGTTGCTAGGCAAAGGAGAACAACAGGGTGTACCAGATAAGGCGAAATTGCCAGAAAATGGAAAAGTACGGACAGGGGCGGGGGCAGCTTGTAGAAGGGGTATAAGACAAACATGAACAACAAGGAAGTCGAACTCTGTTGGGATACGGTGTGTCGCAGAGTTCCCAGATCAATCTGTTGGAATAAAAGGAATAAAAGGTTATTGGACAACTCATCCAAGCCTCCGGGTGATCACTTCTCATCCAGGGACCCGGTGGAATCGGCGTAACTCCAACACCATGGGGATGTTTAAATATTTAATAAAAATTTTGTATATTATATTCTTTATATAATTCCTTATGTACATTTTATAATATATTTTTCTATACTTTATTATAGGAGTCTTTTTTGTTGTTTTATTGTTGAGGAAACACCCCAGTGCAATTCTCATCTGTATGTATCTGTATGAAATATACATACAAGGGGCGGCATGGTGGTACAGTGGTTAGCACTGTTGCCTCACACCTCTGGGACCCGGGTTCGTGTGTGGGGAGTTTGCATGTTCTCCCCATGTCGTCGTGGGGTTTCCTCCGGGTACTCCCGCACAGTCCAAAAACATGCAGAGGCTAATTGGAGTTGTTAAATTGCCCGTAGGTGTGCATGTGTGAGTGAATGGTGTGTGAGTGTGCCCTGCGATGGGCTGGCCCCCAATCCTGGGGTGTTCCCTGCCTCGTGCCCATTGTTTCTGGGATAGGCTCCAAACCCCCCGCGACCCAGTAGGATTCCAGTGGTTTGGAAAATGGATGGATGGATATACATACAGTCGTACCTGCGGTTCATGAATGCTGCGGTCTTTTGGTTTGCGACCAAAAATGTTGTGGAAAAGAATGCATTGGTTCGCGCACAAAATTCGCTTGACGAATAGATTCCTGGACCATTTTCTTTTTTCATGCTAGTGTAGCACCAGCAGAGCGCATGTACCAGCATGCCCCGCTTTCAATTGTAAACAGAAAGATCAGAAAAGGCAACCAACAAGCACCGAACCCAAATTCACAGATGCTGCACTGCAAGATGCACATGCAGTGGATGATTTACACACGCTAAAAACACGTGAGGATCAAACCGGGTATACACACGACATGGGCAAACAATAGGGAAATGCAACTATTAATATTAACAACAACAATAAAAGGAGTTAAATGACTGTTAATAAAGACAAAGGTGTGGATGCGGGTCTTCGCTGCAACTCCCTATTTAGATTACTGATTGGCTGAAGAGTCCTCACACCTGGGTGTGACCTACAGATTACCACAAAAACCTGCATACACACCGGCCCTTTGCGGATAAGATTGGACACCCTTGTGTAATTGTTATTCTAGAAAAAGTGACAGAGTAGGATTCGTTACAACAGGAGGGAATCTGCGCCAAGATTTTTCATTGGCTTGGCTGAAAAATATTTAAAATGTAATAAAAACAGTGATACTAATGAGTAATATAACAGTGAAAGTATGAGCCCAGGAAATATTTATTATTATTTTTTTAATTTTAATTACATTTTTATTACATTGAAAATGAAAGTGAAATGTAATTACAAGAGTCTGCAAAATTAAAGCCGCCGCTCCACCTTCTGGTCATTGAAAGGTACTACTCTCCCCACAGGAAATGCCTACTGTGTGCCTTTCGTGACTTGGCAAATGAAGAAATGCATTTAGTTGTTCCAAAGGCATTGCATAATTACACAGAATCGATTTCACCCACAAAATTACTTTCTTTCATTCATGAAATGCATTTTGTCCAGAAAATGACATTCTTCCATTTAGTTCCGGTCTGTTTCAAAGGAGATGCTGGAACAGTTACGTAAGCTACATTCGGAATTTAAATCATAATGTTGTCAGATGTTCATCTCAGAGCGACATTTCCCCAGCAAGGATTATCTATGAATCTGTATAATTTACGTTTTGTTTTAAACTTGTCAGCAAACCAGTACTCAGAATGTTTTCCCGCCTTGCAAGATCAGCACAAATCATCATTCGGAACTTGTCCACCTCCATCCAGAACAATGCCAAGGTGGCAATGTTGGGTGCATCGGCCAGGACCCCTGGTGAGCCAGTTCTCCCTCTATGATATTATCTACACTCCTGGTGTTGCTGCTGACCTTAGCCACATTGAGACCAGGTCCCAGGTCACTGGCTACATCGGCCCAGATCAACTCGATGCTGCTCTGAAGGGGTGTGAAGTTGTGCTAATTCCTGCTGGAATGCACAGAAAGCCCAGAATGACTCACGATGATCTCTTTAACACCAACACCACCATCATGGCCACCCTGGCTGACGCCTGTGTCAGCAAGTGCCCTGAACCAACCCTGTAAACTCTGGATGGCATATGCAGGGGCTGGATTCACATTCTCTCTGCTGGATGCTATGAATGACATGGAGGGGGTGTGGAGTGTGTGTTTCTGAGATCTGAGGAAAGTGCAAATACTTCTCTACCCCTCTCCTCCTTAGCAGACATGGAATTGAGAAGAACCTGGGCCTTGGCGAGCTCTCCACCTTTGATGAGAAGCTGGTGGCAGAGGCTTTGGGCTTGAAGTTGACGGCCTCCATCATGTAAGGGGAGGATTTAGTGCTGCTCAAGGGCAGCCCCACAAAAATGGACCGTGACAACCTGGAGCAAAAGTAAAAAGACAGTGCTTCTCACGCAGGCTTTTTGCAACATTTTCTCTGTTCTGCTTTTCTAGGATCTAAATATTCCCGGAATGATGGGAAAGAGCAGGATCTAGCTGTGGCTAACATCTACTGTCCTCAAATCTACCGTTAGTAGTCTTACAACCTACTTTTTTGTGTGTTGTTTTTTGATGTGTCAAACAAAAAACTGAGAGTAAAGTAAAGGTTAATATGTATTCCGTTGCACTGGATTTATTTTGATCTGTTTCGGATTTTAAGTTTTCATAAGCTGCCAAACTAAAAAAAAGTTTTCAGAGTATTCCTCATTGCCCTCTTGCCTGCTTGTTTCCTTAAAGGCTCTCTGTGTGTGTGAAAGTGAGTTAATTCTTTATTTTCTCTCGTTGTTCAACCGCTGAGATGATTCTTTTTTCATGTCTGGAGTTAAGCTGTTTATGCACTAACTGTACTAGTGCAGCATGTTTTTGTTTCACCAAGTTGCTAACTGTTATTCTCAGGGCTCTCAAGTCTCATGTATTTCAACCAGTTCACACGTTCACATGCTACACCTTATATTTCTCACGCTGAGTGTTACATCTCGCTCGCCTGTTCCTTGTGTGTGCCACGCCCCCTCATTAACCGCGTGTGCTGGCCCGATTGTGATCACCTGTTTCCTGTTATTTCGGCTTGTCTTGTGTATTTCAGTCCGCGTTCAAGTCTGTTTCCCCAGGTCTGTCATTAACGTTTGTACCGTGTGGTCACAACAGCGAGCCGAGAGCCAGCTGGAGGTCATATACTGGCAAAATCAGACCGAGGTCGGCGAAGACCCCGAGGCGCTGGAGATAGTCAGGCGAAGCGGGACTCTCCTGGAGGAGAGGTGCATGAAAATCTCCGGCTGCTGGTGTGGCGCGTGACAGACAGGAGGCTGCAGCTGGTCACGCCGCTCGCAGCAGCGGCTGTAAACCAGCCGTCTGTGCCTGTGGACACGCCGCAACCTCCTTCCACCACCGCAAGCCGGAAGAAAATGAGAAGGAAGCAGAGAGGGAGGCCAGAGGAAGCCCAGACCGTCCTCCTGGGAGCAGTCCCCCTCTCACCAGCTTCACTCCATACTGATTATCGGGGGGAATTCTCGATTGCCGTGGACATCCCCACTGCAGCCTGCCATGCTGTATGTCGGGAGGAGCCGCTTCTGAGCCTGGCTGTGTTTGCCCCGGACATCACCACCACTTACCTGCAACCACCCAGCTCTTGTTTGCCTACAGCCACTACGCTGCCAGTGATGGCAGCACATCCCTTTTCAGGGACTCGTCTGGCTCTTAATGGGGCCAGATCTGCTTGGGACACCATCCCGCAGGTCCCACGGTCCCTTAACAGGGCAGCTTGACATGCCTGTCCTGCTGGCGCCTAATGTGCCTGACCTGCCTGTGCTGCTTGCAGCTTCGCCGCCCATGGTTCCTGAGGCTCCTGCTGCGCCCGTTCCTGCTCCACCCGTCCGCCCATCCCTGAGGCACCTGCTACACCTGAGGCCCCTCTGCCTTCACCTACGCCTGTTGCTCCAGCCCCGGCTCCACCCGCTCCTAATGGGCTGGCTCCACGCAAAGGGGCTTCGGCTCCAGCTCCAGTCCCCGAGGAGGTCTCAGGCTGTCAGATCATCGCTCCTCCTCCCTTGATGGAGGGAGAGGAAGAGCTTGAGTGGGATCCCACGGGGACCTCCCTAATGACTCTTCTGCCCTCGCCCCGGCGAGGTTGACCCCGGCCAGAATCCCACCTTTCAGTGTCCCAAAAGGGGAGAGGGCACAGGGCCAGTGTCCCACCCACCCTTCCCCTTGGTTCACCCTCTTGCCTGGGCTGGGGCTCGGAGGGGGGGGGTGAGGGGCGCCTGCGGGTTGATGGTCCTGTGTCCCCAGTCTCGTCTCGTCTATCGCCTCCCCTGATGCATGCCTGGAGTGCGCGCCTTTGGGGGGGGGGTTCTGTCACGCCAAGCTCTTCCAATGCTTGTGTGTGCCACGCCCCCTCATTAACCGTGTGTGCTGCCCCGATTGTGATCACCTGTTTCCTGTTATTTCGGCTTGTCTTGTGTCTTCAGGTCTGTTTCCCCAGGTCTGTCATTGATGTTTGTACCTTGTGGTCCTTGTAGTTCATGCTTTCCCCATTAAAGCCCCGTCTTTTGAATCAAAGGCTGCCCGACTCGTGATTCCCCGCTTCCTGCTTGCTCGCTCACCAAGGTGTCCCATTATATAGAATAACTGGATGATGCGCAGGCATGCAGAGTGGAGTTTCTGCCGAATTCAATTTACAGAGCTAAAAGCCACTTACCAGACAATCAGAAAATACCATTTGTTGTTTCCAAGTAAATTGCAAAATAAATTCCTGCCCTTCCTTGAATAAAAGTCCCGTTCATTGGGTGAAGGTGGCTACATTTGATTAACTGGTGGATTGTTATGGAAATGTAGCATGAAAGCAAGATTAAAGTAACCTAAATAGCATCTGAATTGTCGTACTGATTTCAGTCAGAAGTAGTGAGGTGGTCTTGTTCTCAGAAAAGATGCAGGATGAGTCTTCAGAATTATCCTTTCTCCTGCAACTGGCCCACTGTGTCTCCAAGGCACAGTAATAATTATTTCTGTGTTGGAGATGTTCAAAACCCGAGACTTCAAGTTCCTATTCAGATCTGCACTCCACTATTCCTCTAACACTGGCTGTCCAAAAGTTTTCTTTGGACTTCTGTTGGGCTTCTGTCTGTACCAATGCATCTTAGTGACAGTGGAGTCTTGGTAGGATCAGTGAATGGTCGCCATCTCTCCTTCACTCACTTCAGTTGCTACATTCTGACTCACTTGGCCTTCACAGAGCCCATGTGAGGAATGAGAGCCCGGTGTGATGTCAGGTCAACACAAGAACACTGGAGTTAAACGCAGCAGATAGCAGAGCCAGGTGGCCGCCAGCATGGTTCAGACTGAGGAGGAAGTGCCAGTAGGGACCTTCTCCGGTACCCTAAGCCCCTCCTCACTGCTGCACTGTTAGGGCCGCGATATACTTCATGCAAGGCGACGTATTCACAACACGACTCACAAGCAACAGGACTCACACGCAACGCGAGCAATGTACTGACTTTACTTGCACGCGTAGATTACGTCTATCCACCAGGGGCAATGCCAGAAAATCGGCAAATTGGCTATTTCATTTCCGGTCTCACTTGTTTTGTATGATGTTGTGACATGAAATGAGGTACAGTCGCTGCCTCCACAGTGATTGAGTTGCACGTTTTTTAATATTGCTGCTGCATTCTTTGTATTCTAACCACTGCTCCACATCATACTCTGCTCTGCCACATATGATTTTGCTACCCCATGTTAAATGTTACAATGTATATTGTTAGATATCTCGTAGTAAGTTAGTATTTTGTAATTATAGTTCATGTCCACCAGGGGGCCTAACCCTAACCCTTAACCTAACCACAAAACAATGTATACTAGTGTTATGGTGGACGATTGACATGGCACAACCTTATTGCTAATACTTAAAGTCAACTTTACATAATTAAAGCAACTATTATTAATAGTCAGGCATCTGGTCAGGTAAAGTTGGATTAGTACACGTAATAGGCCTAATCTATACCACAAGTGTGTCTGCTGGGGTGTGGCATGAGTAAATGGTGTCCTGTAGTTGTGTTCTGGGCATACAGCAGCTCTGGATATAACGGACTTTGGATATAACAGACTCTTGTGCCAGGTCCCTTGAAGTTCGTTATAATGGGATTTTAGTGTAGTTAAATATTACGCACCTCATTACAGTATCTTTGTTACACATCTCCGCTCCCTCCCCCAACCCGGCTCGTAAGAGAGAAACAAGCTCAGGGCTGCCACTAATTCTGCGGGATGGTGAGTTGTATTTTTACGCACTTTGTTTTTAGTTGTTTCTATACCGGCAAATTAGACTCCGGACTCCTCATAATATGTCCTGTGCATCTCTTCATTGCTAATAAGCAGTACATATTGAACTGATAAAGGATTCAGTCTATTACAGAAGTAAAGCGGTGTACACCCATTTAGTATCCTATAACTTCACATGTAAAGTATAAATGACGACTGTTAGTTACTTGTCAGCTATGTTGATTTTTAAGACCAGCACATAAGATTAAAATAGTTCCTCCTTAAACAAACCTGGAGAAGGTCTTCACTTCCTTCGTGTTAATTTTGCATCCATAAATGACGTGTTGACTGTTTTCCTGCTGTGCACAATCGATGATGGTTCCATCCATCCATCCAACCATTCCATTCCAGCCTCTGGACATGAGGATGAATGCTCCAGTGCACCGCTTATCCTTCTGGGTCACGGGGAGTCCGGAGCCTATCCCAGAAGCAATGGGCACGAGGCAGGGAACATCCCAGGATGGGGGGCCAGCCCTTCGTGGCACACTCACACACCATTCACTCACACGGGCAATTTAGCAACTCCAATCAGCCTCAGCATGTCTTTGGACTGTGGGGGGAAACCGGAGTATCCGGAGGAAACCCCACGGCGACATGGGGGGAACATGCAAACTCCACACACACGCGACCCAGGTGGAGACTCGAACCCCGGTCCCAGAGGTGTGAGGCAACAGTGCTAACCACTGCACCACCATGCCGCCCCTACATACATACATACACACGTAAATCATAATTCAACTTTGGAGGAATTTTTCAGCTTTTTCTACTTTTGGGGGGGGGGGGTGAATAAACATTGACTTTCTCGCTGGCTTTGAATGCAGTAATTCGCTGTAACAGAAAACGCAGATCCGACTGTGCCATGAAGTCTTGTACGACAGTCCTTCACGACATGAGACCTATCAAGCAGCAACATGTCATCTTTCCGAGT
Source organism: Brienomyrus brachyistius (assembly GCF_023856365.1). Lineage (NCBI taxonomy): Eukaryota > Metazoa > Chordata > Actinopteri > Osteoglossiformes > Mormyridae > Brienomyrus > Brienomyrus brachyistius. The sequence goes on along the minus strand of NW_026042306.1, from coordinate 6,072,417 downwards.
GCGCATGGGTACGCATTCTTGGAACAGAATGACTTAAGACAGATCGTGCAGCACTGTCAGTACCCTTTGCGTGCTGGCTGCACAATCTGTCTTAAGTCATCTTGCTCTCGCGAGGTTTTTGTACCATGTGACATGGTGACATGTGGTGACATTTTGCAGGGCCGGAGAAAAAAATCAAACCATGATGCATTGCATCAGGACCAGAATGCATTGCTTTAAGACAGCGCTGTAAGTGGCTGCATGAAGTTGAACGCACCCTATTTTTTTCTTGTTGCCATTAGCAACCTATGACCACACCTAAGATTGGTGACAGAGAACATTTGGAATCAACACCGGGGGCATTTCAGATTTCAACACAGACGGTTTGATTGTTACACTCTGGCAATGGCATCAAGATAAGTGTTATTAGCCCAATAAATCATGAAAACGAGGTTTAAAATTTTCTACATGAAGTGCAGGGAGATTATCAGTCAATGTGTATGATTTAGTGTTGTTTTATGCTACAGTATAGGCTGAAACCTGTGATTATCATCAAAAACAAAATGCGGTAATCGTAAGTATTAACAGGAATGTTAAATCTGCATTTGCATGATTTCAGAAACTACTGAGAGGTATGAAGAGAAAGGATGACATCACTAGTTTCTTACACACAAAGAGGAGGGATCAGGGAGGAAAAGCAGACGTAGTTGCGGATGGCGAAAGAGGAGAAGGAGCAAGAAGAAGAAGATCAAGCTGAGCCAGGGCAAGAAGATGAAACAGGTAAGCAGCAGAGGAAGTATGAATAGACATACACTCCAAAGCTGAGGTGCTAGGGAGGAGAGACTGTGAGTTCCCTGGATTTGATGTATTTTAACCATATATGGTACATGCAGTATTAGAGAATGTAACACCTGCAAATGTATAAAGAAACGGCTTTGATTTTGCCACCCCAACTGATTTCCATGCCACCCTCATGCCACCCTAAGAAAATTTCTCTAGATCCGCCCTTGTCGGTGAACAAGGGAATGTTACCTGGCTAACTAGCCCCAGGTAGCTTACATGCCCTCCCTTAGGCTGCTTTCCTCACACTGTTCAGTGAGTAAAAGTACTTTCAGCATGAGGAAGAGCAGACTCATAACTTTAACCCTGCAGCTAAGATAATTGCATATTACAGCTTAAATGCAGCTTGAATGTTTCCTGGTCAACATTAGACAGAGGAATACAAGCCAGCTAACCCCTAGTCAGTGCCCCCCCCCCCCCCCCCCAGCAGAGACACCGGGTTGGTCTCATAAGCTCTTGATCTGAGCTTCTCCGAAGGGATGTTGAGGCACACTGTTGAGGCTCTTCAGGTGGTGGGCCGCCCTGAAGATGGGCCCCAGTCAGCAGGAGACAGCAGGTCCATCCAGAGCAGACTACAGAAGCAGGGATCAGGAAGAGGAATCCTTGAGATCCTGGGGTCCCCCACACATTATCAAGCAGCACAAAATGGCACTGAACAATAAACGTATATGTCTGACATACTTGTCCTTTTTTAATTACAAAAACTATATTGGGAAATAAAAAATAACCTCCTCCTTTTGCATGCAGATTGAAATATTGTTATTTACATGTAAAATGGAGTAATGGAAGCCCCTAATCTTGAGGTTTTAAGTAACTACTTCCATTAATATTACCTTCAGCAGACCAATTAGAACCAACTTCTATATTGGATTTATCCGTGTGTATGGAGCCACCATTTTCAGAGTTACTGTGCGTTATGTCTGTTGTACAGCCCTGATGTGGTAGCTGCTGAAATCATTCACTGGGGCTAAGCAGAAACAGCAGTGTACTCCAACACCTTAACCTCCAGAAAGAGCCATGCAGCTCAAAGCCACGCAGAGGAAGTTTCGCATCAAAGGAAGTTCAAAATGCCTGATCGTCATGAGAATTTCCCCACAGGGATCAATAAAGTGTTATTATTATATTTCAGGCTTACCTAGATTAAAGGGCATGTTGTTAGTGTATAGTGCTTAGAATGTTTAATTACTCTTATTTTCTTAACTTGTATAATAGATGAGCCATCATATCCTTAATGTGTATTGATATATGCAAAGGGAGGAGAAGGGAACAGACCCAAGGTGCAGAGTAAGAGCTAATGTTGAGTAAAATAGCATTAGAGAAATAAATTTTAAATAAATTCATGGTTTATGTCCATGGTTAATGTTACATTAACTCTATCCAGTCTCCTAGCTGAATATGTTAAGCAGGATTTCAAGTGGGCTGGAAAGATCTGGAACAGGGTTCTGACGCCTTCGTTTAATAAATAAATATATCTTGATGCCAATTTCATACATAAAGTTTGTTTTCATTTGTTGCATCCTGGCCTTCCTTCCAGTTGATGCCATAAAGATCAGTATTTCCCACACAAAGACTTTGCTTGTAGGGCTCCAGACTGGGACAATTTATTCACATTTTGAGATCATTTTTGGAGACAGTGTCACTAAATTTTATAAGAAGGTACAGCAGTGCAACTTAACATTTGTTTGTTTTTGTCTGGAATACTGTTGCTTTTTTAAATACATTCAAAATATCTTATACCTGAGTGTGATATCTGAACGGTATCAAAACATAAGAACATAAGAACTATACAAACGGGAGGAGGCGATTCGGCCCATCAAGCTCGCTTGGGGAGAACTTAACTAATAGCTCAGAGTTGTTAAAATCTTATCTAACTCTGATTTAAAGGAACCCAGGGATTTAGCTTGCACTACATTATCAAGAAGACTATTCCATACTCTGAGTACGCACTGTGTAAAGAAGTGCTTCCTTAAATCCAGTTTGAAATGTTCTCCCACTTATTTCCACCTATGGCCACGAGTTCATGAATTTGAACTAATGCTGAAGTAACTATTTGGTTAAACAGCATCCAAACCTGTTAGAATCTTATATACCTGGATCATGACCCCCTCAGTCTCCTTTGCTTGAGACTGAACAGATTTAGCTCAAGTAACCTTTCCTCGTATGACATTCCTCTAAGACCAGGAATCATTTTTGTGGCCCTACGCTGCACCTTTTCTAAGGCCACAATGTCCTTTTTAAGATATGGTGACCAAACCTGCACACAATATTCTAGGTGAGGTCTCACCAGGGAATTGTATAATCTTAGCATTACCTCCCTTGACTTATACTCCACACACCTGGAGATATACCCCAACATCCTATTGGCCTTTTTTATTGCTTCCCCACACTGACGAGAATGGGACATGGAAGCAAAATTAGATATCGCCTAATACTATTAAATCTTTTGGTTATATATGACCCAATCCACCAGATTAAGTTATACCACAAGTAAGTGTTACGCGTAGTTAGGAAATTATCTGCTGCTAGAACTAAAAGTTAGTCTTCATGTACAAACATCTAAGAACTGTGGTTTTCGCAGGTATTACATGCTTATACCCAGATACACTATATGGACAAATGTTTTGGGACACAGGAGCCAGGCCATGTCCAACATTAATGCCTGACCTCACAAATGCTCTTCTGGATGAATGGAAAAAAAATCCCACAGACACCCTCCAAAATCTTGTCAGCCTTTCAGGAACATTGGCAGCTGTTATAGCTGCAAGGGGGGACCAACTCCACATTGATGCCTAAGGATTTCATAGGATTTCCTGTAGGTATTGTGGCCAGATGTCCCAGTACTTTTGTCCATAGAGTGTAGCTGGAAGACTCAGGTTAGGCTCGGCTGATGTGCTGCAGTGTCGGCTTAGTTAGCAGTGGCTTACAGGAGTTGTGCCAAGTGCGGCTTATGCACGGCAATCAGGGTGTTGGCAAAAAGTAAGAGGACCGATTCATTTATGCTACCATTGGCGCAGTTACGCTCAGGCCATGGTTGCATATCATAAGGCAACCGGTAAGGATCCATGAACTAAGTTTTCCCGTTTTACAACAACTCTGTACATAAATAAGGAGCCTACCGTCCATTTTTGTGTCAATAACATATTTATGCACATTATGATTTTTTATGATGAGGTGTTAAATAAGCTGGCTCCAATTTAGAATAGCTTTCTGTTTTTCAAATATTATGTATATAATAATAAATTATGTCAATTTTTATTAACATATTAAGATGTTTTGTTATATTCATGATATTTACACTGTAAAAATATCCATGCTCATACAAGACAAAGTACTGTATTTTGATTATACTAAGAGTCCATATTATTGCAAATACAGGACTGTTATTTTTTCCCAACTTCGCATGCATTCTGGGTATTGCAAAAGCTGTTGGAGATCACGAGCCTGAAGACATTTTATGGTTTTACTGTGACAGTCTCCGAACCTGCTGTCAGAAAGAGCATCACCTCTGGGGTAACATGTGTTTCTGTAGATTTATTCACATCATTAGTTGGTCATTAGATAATTACGGTGAACTCTGTTGTTCAATGTACAAAATTTAACTGTTAACCTAAAACTAGTTTTTATGTGGCAGTCAAATCTCGTTGCATAAATCAGTAAAATTTAATACAACACATTGACCGTGAGACATACACATTCCAACCAGCCCACACACTATACTCAGCGAAAGGAATAACGCCTACTAACGTGTCCCCTTATATAGAATTAGTGGATTGCGCAGGCACGCGGAGTGGAGCTTCCCGAATAAGGCTGAAGTTGGCTCCTTATTTGCAGCTCCTTACTCAGATTTTCCGATCCACCTTAAAATGCTGCGCAGCCGAATGCAATGACGCGATTGCGCCTGTAGAGGGGCTCATTTAGCGAGGGTTACATTCAGAACTTCATTTGGCTTTCGATTCCTATTAACTGAACACGATTATACTGACTTGTTGCCACTTTGAGGAAAGTATATATTTCTGGGCAGATTCAGTAATAGTATGTGTGTATTTTATCAGAAAATGAGACAAACGCAAACGTCTTTTCACTCCCAATCAGGCCCAGAAATATGCCCAATCAGGCAAATATGAACTTCTCAGTACACATCAGGTATGCTACTATATAGGAAAAGTGACATTGTCCTGACCCAGACTGATTTAATACTTTAAAGATCAGATGGAAACAAGGCATGTCATACTATAGCGCACAAAGGTGTGAATGAGAAGCCAGGTTTCCATGCCCATTTTAATACATTAAATCAGTCTGGGCCAGGACAATGTGACTTATTCTATATTGTGGATACCTGACGTGTACTGAGAAGTTCATATTTGCCTGGTCCAGAGAGGTTGAAGGTATTAAAATGCTCCCCCTACATGCGCAATCGCGTCATTGCATTCGGCTGCGCAACATTTAAGATGGACCGGAGAATCGGAATAAGACGCTGCGAATAATAAATATGACTGGTGTGTGAGTGTGTGTGGGCTGGCCCCCCATCCTGGGTTGTTCCCTGCCTCGTGCCCATTGCTTCTGGGATAGGCTCCGGACCCCCCGCGACCCAGTAGGATAAGCGTTTTGGAAAATGGATGGATGGATGGATGGTGTGTGAGTGTGTGTGGGCTCGCCCCCCATCCTGGGTTGTTCCCTGCCTCGTGCCCCCGCGACGCAGAAGGATAAGCGGTTTGGAAAATGGATGGATGGATGGAATAATAAGTAAGTTACGTGCGATCCCGCTGCAAATATTTATACGTAATACGTTATTACATGAATGCGCACACAGATGGAGTGCGGAAAAGGTGGAAGCGTAAGAGCAAGATGAATGCGGTAGGCAGGGGTCCTCGCATTAACAGTGAGACACGCGTTTCTCCCATAATGTAATCTATCTTAAAGGTTTTGATGAAACTTGAGAGCCTTGAATAAAATAAGGCAACAATTTGCACCCACGTTTTGGGAGTAAACATAACTGTTTATTGGAGTAAACTGTTTTTTTTAGTGAGATACACCCAATTTAAAGAAAATAAATATTTTAAATATTTAACTGTAAAATGTGGAATTCTATACTGTACTGTTTTTTCGCCATACTACCTTTACCAGCATGCTGTGCAGTTTGTACATTCCCACCGTTAAGGCAGTTTTTTTTTTCATCTTGGATGGACCAATTACAGTGGAGAAATCCACTTAGCCCGCGAAATCGCGGCGGCAATGCGCCAGTTGCTGGAGTGAGGGTGTTCTTTTTGGCGGAGATAACGGGTCTGTCGGCACGTCAGTTTTAAAATGGCAAGCAATTTCTTTCGAAAAGCTATGAACCAACTGAGGAACAAGGAGTTTCAGAAGTATCTGAGGAGGTATGTGCATCCAGAGGCGCTTACAGTTTATTTAAAAATCCTATATGTAAACTTTCCTTGTCGATTGCCTTCAGTGCATATAGAGCTTAAACTCTTCGCTTTGTTGTAGGTGTAAGCATAAAGTCACTGCTTACGTTTGGGTCCATCATTGCAGAAGTGCTGCTGGTGATCACAGAATTGCACTTATAATTTTTTTTGTTTGTGTTCTTTGTCTTTCCGTGATCTAAATGTACCTGTTGGGAAAATCCTTCCAACAAAAGCACGGCAAGAAAGTCACAAACTGATTTTTTTGTTAATATAAATATAATTTTATGACTACTGTTTAATAATTTCACACTAATATATTGTAAGAATCCTCTGGAATTTCTTTAATGGCGCCTTCACCCTGCTGCATGTTAGATCAGCTCTGTGTTTTATTGTTTGATTTCGGCACTTCTGGGGACCTGTAATCAATTGGGGTCTGCCCATAGTCGCTGTGACGGATATGAGGAAGAGCCCTGAAATAATCAGTGGTCGAATGACCTTCGGTAAGAGGCAGAGGGCTCACCTTCCATCTATATGAGCGTCCCCTGGGTCACTCGGGTCTCCAGAGGGACCTTTTAAAGGTTTTAAGCTGGTTGCTCTTCTTCTTTCTGGCCTCTGACCCCTGCATGATCTCTGTCTCTCCAGCTCTTACCTGTTACTCACTCATTTTTATGAGGTTCTCATATCGAGTTCAGCCGAGAAACTGGCTACTCTTCAATTGTCATGTCACCAATGCGACGGCGCAGATGATTCAGGGTGGCCGGCCGGCTCATCCGACACAAGCAGGTCCCCACCAGGCTCCCTCTAGAACATTTAAATCTTCACCCCTCATCTGTTGATTAATGCCATATTACTGCTCGACATAGCATTTGCAGCCGGCAGCCAGGCAATCACTCAGCCAGCTTTTCAGGGACTCGTCTGGCTCTTAATGGGGCCAGATCTGCTTGGGACACCATCCCGCAGGTCCCACGGTCCCTTAACAGGGCAGCTTGACATGCCTGTCCTGCTGGCGCCTAATGAGCCTGACCTGCCTGTGCTGCTTGCAGCTTCGCCGCCCATGGTTCCTGAGGCTCCTGCTGCGCCCGTTCCTGCTCCACCCGTCCGCCCATCCCTGAGGCACCTGCTACACCTGAGGCCCCTCTGCCTTCACCTACGCCTGTTGCTCCAGCCCCGGCTCCACCCGCTCCTAATGGGCTGGCTCCACGCAAAGGGGCTTCGGCTCCAGCTCCAGTCCCCGAGGAGGTCTCAGGCTGTCAGATCATCGCTCCTCCTCCCTTGATGGAGGGAGAGGAAGAGCTTGAGTGGGATCCCACGGGGACCTCCCTAATGACTCTTCTGCCCTCGCCCCGGCGAGGTTGACCCCGGCCAGAATCCCACCTTTCAGTGTCCCAAAAGGGGAGAGGGCACAGGGCCAGTGTCCCACCCACCCTTCCCCTTGGTTCACCCTCTTGCCTGGGCTGGGGCTCGGAGGGGGGGGGTGAGGGGCGCCTGCGGGTTGATGGTCCTGTGTCCCCAGTCTAGTCTCGTCTATCGCCTCCCCTGATGCATGCCTGGAGTGCGCGCCTTTGGGGGGGGGGGGGGGGGGGGGGGGGTTCTGTCACGCCAAGCTCTTCCAATGCTTGTGTGTGCCACGCCCCCTCATTAACCGTGTGTGCTGCCCCGATTGTGATCACCTGTTTCCTGTTATTTCGGCTTGTCTTGTGTCTTCAGGTCTGTTTCCCCAGGTCTGTCATTGATGTTTGTACCTTGTGGTCCTTGTAGTTCATGCTTTCCCCATTAAAGCCCCGTCTTTTGAATCAAAGGCTGCCCGACTCGTGATTCCCCGCTTCCTGCTTGCTCGCTCACCAAGGTGTCCCATTATATAGAATACCTGGATGATGCGCAGGCATGCAGAGTGGAGTTTCTGCCGAATTCAATTTACAGAGCTAAAAGCCACTTACCAGACAATCAGAAAATACCATTTGTTGTTTCCAAGTAAATTGCAAAATAAATTCCCGCCCTTCCTTGAATAAAAGTCCCGTTCATTGGGTGAAGGTGGCTACATTTGATTAACTGGTGGATTGTTATGGAAATGTAGCATGAAAGCAAGATTAAAGTAACCTAAATAGCATCTGAATTGTCGTACTGATTTCAGTCAGAAGTAGTGAGGTGGTCTTGTTCTCAGAAAAGATGCAGGATGAGTCTTCAGAATTATCCTTTCTCCTGCAACTGGCCCACTGTGTCTCCAAGGCACAGTAATAATTATTTCTGTGTTGGAGATGTTCAAAACCCGAGACTTCAAGTTCCTATTCAGATCTGCACTCCACTATTCCTCTAACACTGGCTGTCCAAAAGTTTTCTTTGGACTTCTGTTGGGCTTCTGTCTGTACCAATGCATCTTAGTGACAGTGGAGTCTTGGTAGGATCAGTGAATGGTCGCCATCTCTCCTTCACTCACTTCAGTTGCTACATTCTGACTCACTTGGCCTTCACAGAGCCCATGTGAGGAATGAGAGCCCGGTGTGATGTCAGGTCAACACAAGAACACTGGAGTTAAACGCAGCAGATAGCAGAGCCAGGTGGCCGCCAGCATGGTTCAGACTGAGGAGGAAGTGCCAGTAGGGACCTTCTCCGGTACCCTAAGCCCCTCCTCACTGCTGCACTGTTAGGGCCGCGATATACTTCATGCAAGGCGACGTATTCACAACACGACTCACAAGCAACAGGACTCACACGCAACGCGAGCAATGTACTGACTTTACTTGCACGCGTAGATTACGTCTATCCACCAGGGGCAATGCCAGAAAATCGGCAAATTGGCTATTTCATTTCTGGTCTCACTTGTTTTGTATGATGTTGTGACATGAAATGAGGTACAGTCGCTGCCTCCACAGTGATTGAGTTGCACGTTTTTTAATATTGCTGCTGCATTCTTTGTATTCTAACCACTGCTCCACATCATACTCTGCTCTGCCACATATGATTTTGCTACCCCATGTTAAATGTTACAATGTATATTGTTAGATATCTCGTTAGTATTTTGTAATTATAGTTCATGTCCACCAGGGGGCCTAACCCTAACCCTTAACCTAACCACAAAACAATGTATACTAGTGTTATGGTGGACGATTGACATGGCACAACCTTATTGCTAATACTTAAAGTCAACTTTACATAATTAAAGCAACTATTATTAATAGTCAGGCATCTGGTCAGGTAAAGTTGGATTAGTACACGTAATAGGCCTAATCTATACCACAAGTGTGTCTGCTGGGGTGTGGCATGAGTAAATGGTGTCCTGTAGTTGTGTTCTGGGCATACAGCAGCTCTGGATATAACGGACTTTGGATATAAGACTCTTGTGCCAGGTCCCTTGAAGTTCGTTATAATGGGATTTTAGTGTAGTTAAATATTACGCACCTCATTACAGTATCTTTGTTACACATCTCCGCTCCCTCCCCCAACCCGGCTCGTAAGAGAGAAACAAGCTCAGGGCTGCCACTAATTCTGCGGGATGGTGAGTTGTATTTTTACGCACTTTGTTTTTAGTTGTTTCTATACCGGCAAATTAGACTCCGGACTCCTCATAATATGTCCTGTGCATCTCTTCATTGCTAATAAGCAGTACATATTGAACTGATAAAGGATTCAGTCTATTACAGAAGTAAAGCGGTGTACACCCATTTAGTATCCTATAACTTCACATGTAAAGTATAAATGACGACTGTTAGTTACTTGTCAGCTATGTTGATTTTTAAGACCAGCACATAAGATTAAAATAGTTCCTCCTTAAACAAACCTGGAGAAGGTCTTCACTTCCTTCGTGTTAATTTTGCATCCATAAATGACGTGTTGACTGTTTTCCTGCTGTGCACAATCGATGATGGTTCCATCCATCCATTCCATTCCAGCCTCTGGACATGAGGATGAATGCTCCAGTGCACCGCTTATCCTTCTGGGTCACGGGGAGTCCGGAGCCTATCCCAGAAGCAATGGGCACGAGGCAGGGAACATCCCAGGATGGGGGGCCAGCCCTTCGTGGCACACTCACACACCATTCACTCACACGGGCAATTTAGCAACTCCAATCAGCCTCAGCATGTCTTTGGACTGTGGGGGGAAACCGGAGTATCCGGAGGAAACCCCACGGCGACATGGGGGGAACATGCAAACTCCACACACACGCGACCCAGGTGGAGACTCGAACCCCGGTCCCAGAGGTGTGAGGCAACAGTGCTAACCACTGCACCACCATGCCGCCCCTACATACATACATACACACGTAAATCATAATTCAACTTTGGAGGAATTTTTCAGCTTTTTCTACTTTTGGGGGGGGGGGGGTGAATAAACATTGACTTTCTCGCTGGCTTTGAATGCAGTAATTCGCTGTAACAGAAAACGCAGATCCGACTGTGCCATGAAGTCTTGTACGACAGTCCTTTACGACATGAGACCTATCAAGCAGCAACATGTCATCTTTCCGAGTGCGCATGGGTACGCATTCTTGGAACAGAATGACTTAAGACAGATCGTGCAGCACTGTCAGTACCCTTTGCGTGCTGGCTGCACAATCTGTCTTAAGTCATCTTGCTCTCGCGAGGTTTTTGTACCATGTGACATGGTGACATGTGGTGACATTTTGCAGGGCCGAAGAAAAAAATCAAACCATGATGCATTGCATCAGGACCAGAATGCATTGCTTTAAGACAGCGCTGTAAGTGGCTGCATGAAGTTGAACGCACCCTATTTTTTTCTTGTTGCCATTAGCAACCTATGACCACACCTAAGATTGGTGACAGAGAACATTTGGAATCAACACCGGGGGCATTTCAGATTTCAACACAGACGGTTTGATTGTTACACTCTGGCAATGGCATCAAGATAAGTGTTATTAGCCCAATAAATCATGAAAACGAGGTTTAAAATTTTCTACATGAAGTGCAGGGAGATTATCAGTCAATGTGTATGATTTAGTGTTGTTTTGTGCTATAGTATAGGCTGAAACCTGTGATTATCATCAAAAACAAAATGCGGTAATCGTAAGTATTAACAGGAATGTTAAATCTGCATTTGCATGATTTCAGAAACTACTGAGAGGTATGAAGAGAAAGGATGACATCACTAGTTTCTTACACACAAAGAGGAGGGATCAGGGAGGAAAAGCAGACGTAGTTGCGGATGGCGAAAGAGGAGAAGGAGCAAGAAGAAGAAGATCAAGCTGAGCCAGGGCAAGAAGATGAAACAGGTAAGCAGCAGAGGAAGTATGAATAGACATACACTCCAAAGCTGAGGTGCTTGGGAGGAGAGACTGTGAGTTCCCTGGATTTGATGTATTTTAACCATATATGGTACATGCAGTATTAGAGAATGTAACACCTGCAAATGTATAAAGAAACGGCTTTGATTTTGCCACCCCAACTGATTTCCATGCCACCCTCATGCCACCCTAAGAAAATTTCTCTTGATCCGCCCTTGTCGGTGAACAAGGGAATGTTACCTGGCTAACTAGCCCCAGGTAGCTTACATGCCCTCCCTTAGGCTGCTTTCCTCACACTGTTCAGTGAGTAAAAGTACTTTCAGCATGAGGAAGAGCAGACTCATAACTTTAACCCTGCAGCTAAGATAATTGCATATTACAGCTTAAATGCAGCTTGAATGTTTCCTGGTCAACATTAGACAGAGGAATACAAGCCAGCTAACCCCTAGTCAGTGCCCCCCCCCCCCCCCAGCAGAGACACCGGGTTGGTCTCATAAGCTCTTGATCTGAGCTTCTCCGAAGGGATGTTGAGGCACACTGTTGAGGCTCTTCAGGTGGTGGGCCGCCCTGAAGATGGGCCCCAGTCAGCAGGAGACAGCAGGTCCATCCAGAGCAGACTACAGAAGCAGGGATCAGGAAGAGGAATCCTTGAGATCCTGGGGTCCCCCACACATTATCAAGCAGCACAAAATGGCACTGAACAATAAACGTATATGTCTGACATACTTGTCCTTTTTTAATTACAAAAACTATATTGGGAAATAAAAAATAACCTCCTCCTTTTGCATGCAGATTGAAATATTGTTATTTACATGTAAAATGGAGTAATGGAAGCCCCTAATCTTGAGGTTTTAAGTAACTACTTCCATTAATATTACCTTCAGCAGACCAATTAGAACCAACTTCTATATTGGATTTATCCGTGTGTATGGAGCCACCATTTTCAGAGTTACTGTGTGTTATGTCTGTTGTACAGCCCTGATGTGGTAGCTGCTGAAATCATTCACTGGGGCTAAGCAGAAACAGCAGTGTACTCCAACACCTTAACCTCCAGAAAGAGCCATGCAGCTCAAAGCCACGCAGAGGAAGTTTCGCATCAAAGGAAGTTCAAAATGCCTGATCGTCATGAGAATTTCCCCACAGGGATCAATAAAGTGTTATTATTATATTTCAGGCTTACCTAGATTAAAGGGCATGTTGTTAGTGTATAGTGCTTAGAATGTTTAATTACTCTTATTTTCTTAACTTGTATAATAGATGAGCCATCATATCCTTAATGTGTATTGATATATGCAAAGGGAGGAGAAGGGAACAGACCCAAGGTGCAGAGTAAGAGCTAATGTTGAGTAAAATAGCATTAGAGAAATAAATTTTAAATAAATTCATGGTTTATGTCCATGGTTAATGTTACATTAACTCTATCCAGTCTCCTAGCTGAATATGTTAAGCAGGATTTCAAGTGGGCTGGAAAGATCTGGAACAGGGTTCTGACGCCTTCGTTTAATAAATAAATATATCTTGATGCCAATTTCATACATAAAGTTTGTTTTCATTTGTTGCATCCTGGCCTTCCTTCCAGTTGATGCCATAAAGATCAGTATTTCCCACACAAAGACTTTGCTTGTAGGGCTCCAGACTGGGACAATTTATTCACATTTTGAGATCATTTTTGGAGACAGTGTCACTAAATTTTATAAGAAGGTACAGCAGTGCAACTTAACATTTGTTTGTTTTTGTCTGGAATACTGTTGCTTTTTTAAATACATTCAAAATATCTTATACCTGAGTGTGATATCTGAACGGTATCAAAACATAAGAACATAAGAACTATACAAACGGGAGGAGGCGATTCGGCCCATCAAGCTCGCTTGGGGAGAACTTAACTAATAGCTCAGAGTTGTTAAAATCTTATCTAACTCTGATTTAAAGGAACCCAGGGATTTAGCTTGCACTACATTATCAAGAAGACTATTCCATACTCTGAGTACGCACTGTGTAAAGAAGTGCTTCCTTAAATCCAGTTTGAAATGTTCTCCCGCTTATTTCCACCTATGGCCACGAGTTCATGAATTTGAACTAATGCTGAAGTAACTATTTGGTTAAACAGCATCCAAACCTGTTAGAATCTTATATACCTGGATCATGACCCCCTCAGTCTCCTTTGCTTGAGACTGAACAGATTTAGCTCAAGTAACCTTTCCTCGTATGACATTCCTCTAAGACCAGGAATCATTTTTGTGGCCCTACGCTGCACCTTTTCTAAGGCCACAATGTCCTTTTTAAGATATGGTGACCAAACCTGCACACAATATTCTAAGTGAGGTCTCACCAGGGAATTGTATAATCTTAGCATTACCTCCCTTGACTTATACTCCACACACCTGGAGATATACCCCAACATCCTATTGGCCTTTTTTATTGCTTCCCCACACTGACGAGAATGGGACATGGAAGCAAAATTAGATATCGCCTAATACTATTAAATCTTTTGGTTATATATGACCCAATCCACCAGATTAAGTTATACCACAAGTAAGTGTTACGCGTAGTTAGGAAATTATCTGCTGCTAGAACTAAAAGTTAGTCTTCATGTACAAACATCTAAGAACTGTGGTTTTCGCAGGTATTACATGCTTATACCCAGATACACTATATGGACAAATGTTTTGGGACACAGAAGCCAGGCCATGTCCAACATTAATGCCTGACCTCACAAATGCTCTTCTGGATGAATGGAAAAAAAATCCCACAGACACCCTCCAAAATCTTGTGGTCAGCCTTTCAGGAACATTGGCAGCTGTTATAGCTGCAAGGGGGGACCAACTCCACATTGATGCCTAAGGATTTCATAGGATTTCCTGTAGGTATTGTGGCCAGATGTCCCAGTACTTTTGTCCATAGAGTGTAGCTGGAAGACTCAGGTTAGGCTCGGCTGATGTGCTGCAGTGTCGGCTTAGTTAGCAGTGGCTTACAGGAGTTGTGCCAAGTGCGGCTTATGCACGGCAATCAGGGTGTTGGCAAAAAGTAAGAGGACCGATTCATTTATGCTACCATTGGCGCAGTTACGCTCAGGCCATGGTTGCATATCATAAGGCAACCGGTAAGGATCCATGAACTAAGTTTTCCCGTTTTACAACAACTCTGTACATAAATAAGGAGCCTACCGTCCATTTTTGTGTCAATAACATATTTATGCACATTATGATTTTTTATGATGAGGTGTTAAATAAGCTGGCTCCAATTTAGAATAGCTTTCTGTTTTTCAAATATTATGTATATAATAATAAATTATGTCAATTTTTATTAACATATTAAGATGTTTTGTTATATTCATGATATTTACACTGTAAAAATATCCATGCTCATACAAGACAAAGTACTGTATTTTGATTATACTAAGAGTCCATATTATTGCAAATACAGGACTGTTATTTTTTCCCAACTTCGCATGCATTCTGGGTATTGCAAAAGCTGTTGGAGATCACGAGCCTGAAGACATTTTATGGTTTTACTGTGACAGTCTCCGAACCTGCTGTCAGAAAGAGCATCACCTCTGGGGTAACATGTGTTTCTGTAGATTTATTCACATCATTAGTTGGTCATTAGATAATTACGGTGAACTCTGTTGTTCAATGTACAAAATTTAACTGTTAACCTAAAACTAGTTTTTATGTGGCAGTCAAATCTCGTTGCATAAATCAGTAAAATTTAATACAACACATTGACCGTGAGACATACACATTCCAACCAGCCCACACACTATACTCAGCGAAAGGAATAACGCCTACTAACGTGTCCCCTTATATAGAATTAGTGGATTGCGCAGGCACGCGGAGTGGAGCTTCCCGAATAAGGCTGAAGTTGGCTCCTTATTTGCAGCTCCTTACTCAGATTTTCCGATCCACCTTAAAATGCTGCGCAGCCGAATGCAATGACGCGATTGCGCCTGTAGAGGGGCTCATTTAGCGAGGGTTACATTCAGAACTTCATTTGGCTTTCGATTCCTATTAACTGAACACGATTATACTGACTTGTTGCCACTTTGAGGAAAGTATATATTTCTGGGCAGATTCAGTAATAGTATGTGTGTATTTTATCAGAAAATGAGACAAACGCAAACGTCTTTTCACTCCCAATCAGGCCCAGAAATATGCCCAATCAGGCAAATATGAACTTCTCAGTACACATCAGGTATGCTACTATATAGGAAAAGTGACATTGTCCTGACCCAGACTGATTTAATACTTTAAAGATCAGATGGAAACAAGGCATGTCATACTATAGCGCACAAAGGTGTGAATGAGAAGCCAGGTTTCCATGCCCATTTTAATACATTAAATCAGTCTGGGCCAGGACAATGTGACTTATTCTATATTGTGGATACCTGACGTGTACTGAGAAGTTCATATTTGCCTGGTCCAGAGAGGTTGAAGGTATTAAAATGCTCCCCCTACATGCGCAATCGCGTCATTGCATTCGGCTGCGCAACATTTAAGATGGACCGGAGAATCGGAATAAGACGCTGCGAATAATAAATATGACTGGTGTGTGAGTGTGTGTGGGCTGGCCCCCCATCCTGGGTTGTTCCCTGCCTCGTGCCCATTGCTTCTGGGATAGGCTCCGGACCCCCCGCGACCCAGTAGGATAAGCGTTTTGGAAAATGGATGGATGGATGGATGGTGTGTGAGTGTGTGTGGGCTCGCCCCCCATCCTGGGTTGTTCCCTGCCTCGTGCCCCCGCGACGCAGAAGGATAAGCGGTTTGGAAAATGGATGGATGGATGGAATAATAAGTAAGTTACGTGCGATCCCGCTGCAAATATTTATACGTAATACGTTATTACATGAATGCGCACACAGATGGAGTGCGGAAAAGGTGGAAGCGTAAGAGCAAGATGAATGCGGTAGGCAGGGGTCCTCGCATTAACAGTGAGACACGCGTTTCTCCCATAATGTAATCTATCTTAAAGGTTTTGATGAAACTTGAGAGCCTTGAATAAAATAAGGCAACAATTTGCACCCACGTTTTGGGAGTAAACATAACTGTTTATTGGAGTAAACTGTTTTTTTTAGTGAGATACACCCAATTTAAAGAAAATAAATATTTTAAATATTTAACTGTAAAATGTGGAATTCTATACTGTACTGTTTTTTCGCCATACTACCTTTACCAGCATGCTGTGCAGTTTGTACATTCCCACCGTTAAGGCAGTTTTTTTTTTCATCTTGGATGGACCAATTACAGTGGAGAAATCCACTTAGCCCGCGAAATCGCGGCGGCAATGCGCCAGTTGCTGGAGTGAGGGTGTTCTTTTTGGCGGAGATAACGGGTCTGTCGGCACGTCAGTTTTAAAATGGCAAGCAATTTCTTTCGAAAAGCTATGAACCAACTGAGGAACAAGGAGTTTCAGAAGTATCTGAGGAGGTATGTGCATCCAGAGGCGCTTACAGTTTATTTAAAAATCCTATATGTAAACTTTCCTTGTCGATTGCCATCAGTGCATAAGAAGCTTAAACTCTTCGCTTTGTTGTAGGTGTAAGCATAAAGTCACTGCTTACGTTTGGGTCCATCATTGCAGAAGTGCTGCTGGTGATCACAGAATTGCACTTATAATTTTTTTTTTGTTTCCTTCCTTTGTCTTTCCGAGATCTAAATGTACCTGTTGGGAAAATCCTTCCAACAAAAGCACGGCAAGAAAGTCACAAACTGATTTTTTTGTTAATATAAATATAATTTTATGACTACTGTTTAATAATTTCACACTAATATATTGTAAGAATCCTCTGGAATTTCTTTAATGGCGCCTTCACCCTGCTGCATGTTAGATCAGCTCTGTGTTTTATTGTTTGATTTCGGCACTTCTGGGGACCTGTAATCAATTGGGGTCTGCCCATAGTCGCTGTGACGGATATGAGGAAGAGCCCTGAAATAATCAGTGGTCGAATGACCTTCGGTAAGAGGCAGAGGGCTCACCTTCCATCTATATGAGCGTCCCCTGGGTCACTCGGGTCTCCAGAGGGACCTTTTAAAGGTTTTAAGCTGGTTGCTCTTCTTCTTTCTGGCCTCTGACCCCTGCATGATCTCTGTCTCTCCAGCTCTTACCTGTTACTCACTCATTTTTATGAGGTTCTCATATCGAGTTCAGCCGAGAAACTGGCTACTCTTCAATTGTCATGTCACCAATGCGACGGCGCAGATGATTCAGGGTGGCCGGCCGGCTCATCCGACACAAGCAGGTCCCCACCAGGCTCCCTCTAGAACATTTAAATCTTCACCCCTCATCTGTTGATTAATGCCATATTACTGCTCGACATAGCATTTGCAGCCGGCAGCCAGGCAATCACTCAGCCAGCTTTTCAGGGACTCGTCTGGCTCTTAATGGGGCCAGATCTGCTTGGGACACCATCCCGCAGGTCCCACGGTCCCTTAAAGGGGCAGCTTGACATGCCTGTCCTGCCTGGCGCCTGATGTGCCTGCCCTGCCTGTGCTGCTTGCAGCTTCGCCGCCCCCTGGTTCCTGAGGCTCCTGCTCCGCCCGTCCTTGCTTCGCCCGCTCCTCCAGTCCTTGCTGCGCCCGTTCCTGCTCCACCCGTCTCTGAGGCGCCAGATCCGCCCATCCCTGAGGCACCTGCTACGCCTGAGGCCCCTCTGCCTTCACCTTCGCCTGTTGCTCCAGCCCTGGGCTCCACCCGCTCCTAAAAGGGCTGGCTCCACGCAAAGGGGCTTCGGCTCCAGCTCCAGTCCCCGAGGAGGTCTCAGGCTGTCAGATCATCGCTCCTCCTCCCTTGATGGAGGGAGAGGAAGAGCTTGAGTGGGATCCCACGGGGACCTCCCTAATGACTCCTCTGCCCTCGCCCCGGAGAGATTGACCCCGGCCAGAACCCCACCTTTCAGTGTCCCAAAAGGAGAGAGGGCACAGGGCCCGGGTCCCGCCCACCCTGCCCCCTGGTCCGCCCTCTCTTGCCTGGGCTGGGGCTCGGGGGAGGGGGCGCTTGCGGGTTCCCCCGCTCCGACTCCTCGGCCGTCTGCAGGTCCCCCCACTCCGGCGCATCGGTGGACGGCGCCTTTGCCAGCTGTGGCTAAGCCCATCCTGGTCTTGGTCCTGGCAGTACCTTGTGTGCCTGGAGTCTGCACATGGAGAGGGGTGTACTAAGGACCAATGTTTAAGCACTGAAACAAATATTTTCCGGTTAAAGATTTGGACAGGGTTGGAGGGGAGTGGAGTCAAGTGGCCAGATATCCTTTTAGTCTATGGGACCAGATGGAAAGGTTGGAGCTCAGTACTGCGCTGCTGCCTCCTGTTCCTTCTGCTTCAGCAGCAGAGGCCTACCCACCTCCAGATTCTGAACAGCTGGAAACTGTCAGAAGCACCAACAAATGTTACTGTAAAAAGGTTCCAGTTCTTTAGGGCAATTACCAGAGAGTATCTGGCCCACATGAAGCCTGGGTGAGAGATGGGCTGATATAAAAACTCATATCAACAATTCCTGCACCATTCACCACCATGGTAAGCTATCACAGGTTGGTCACATAGCTAAGGAGTGCTGCACTTCTGCCAAATCTCGCCTCGTTTTCCCCGTACACAACGTACCAAAATTGCAGCACCCCACTCCAGTGCTGTACCTGTGGCAGTCAGTACTGCACACTGGATGGTACTCAGCTTGTCAGCGGGTCGACTCAGGTCTGCCAGGCCAGCCAAAATCAGGCCCTGAGGGGGAGGCTGTATTGTCGGCAGACTTTCGTCCAGCTCACTCAAACAGATTTGCAGCTGAACAAGGAACGACAAAACATGGCATCAATTTCATAAGTCAGTAACCAAAGCAGGAATTTGCATTCTTCACCCATATGAACCTTGGAGCTCAGAATAGTCGTTGGACCTTAAAGGCAAGAAAAAGCAGCAGCAATGTCATCAACTGAAATATAAAACAAGTAAACTGTAGATTATACACAGTACTGTTCAAAAGTCATAGGCAGCCAAAAAAAAAATATATATATGTTCAAATAACTGTTGGTGTAAAACTATGCTGTTACGCCTAGCAAAATGCGTCAGCTTAGCCATTTCAAAACCTCTGCTAAAATAACCCTATTATTTCCAGCAACCATACAATACACCCATGTATTTTTTGACCTGACCACTAGCCCACCTCATATATCTATCCAATATCTCGTTCACTTTTTTAACTAATTAAGTTAACTAATTAAGCGAGCTGTTGGTGAAATTTAATAAATACATAGAATGGTTCGGGTGCCACTGAGGAGAAGTTTGGGAACTGAAGTGGTGTTCATCTAGCTATCCAAGTAGATATCAGTAACTTTTTGGAGAACAGAAGACATTTATACTAGTTTTTATTGTGTTACTCGTAATTTTCATATGTTCTTATGTCAAATTATATTTTTTGTTCTAAGAAAATGTGCACTTATTACCCAGAAAAACAGCGCTAAACATTTCTTTTGAGTGCCTAAGACTTTTGCACAGTACGGTATATACATAACACATATACATAGATATGCACTGGTGAATATATTTAAAGAGACATACATCCAAGTACAGTAGTTCGGCAGTTTTGAGTACCATATTTGAGACAGACATTCTATGCCGCTGGCACTGAGATTTTTATTAGACATCTATTTATTATGTTTCCGCATAGCTTGCTCCCTAAGCCACATAATACATAGTCATCAGCACAAGTACTATGTGTCATCTAAGTGCTGTGACACGTAAAATTAGATTGCATTCCTTTTATCTGGGATGTCAGAACTCGCTGGGAGCTGGGAATGACGTCACAAACACAAGATAACAGTGTTCCAGTACAGGTAGTTGGAAAGCCATTTAGCGATACCAGGGATCCGTTTCAAAAAGCAAGACTCCTTGCTTACCCAGCTAAATTGTCAGATTTAATTCACCCCAGTTTAAATGGCCTTTGTCTTTGTTCACTTATATTTAGCCCAGACTACCTTAAATCTGACACGTTGTCCACTTAAGCAAGAAATCCCGCTTAATGAAACAGGCCCCAATTCTAGCCCAGTAATGTGTCAGCCACTGTTAGCGATATCAGTCGGTAACACATTACGTAGTGTCCTGAGCATAAGATAGCAGTTGGACAGTACTGCGCGTACAACCAATTCAATGAGTCACAAATAAGACATGAGAGCTAATACACAGTACCAAACTAACGTCTGTTGATGAAGGGCGCAGCCCTTTTGAATTCAGAGCTCTGGGGGCATTCCAGTTGAAATTCCTGACAAGGAATACGGAATTTACGAGTTTAATAGGAATGCAGCATTAGGCCCCGGTTCCAACCCATAACGGAGAAATACTTGACTTAGTACCCATCTAATGTTCAGGGTCGCAGGTCTGCTATGCCTTTCCATTCTGTGACATCACAAAACCATTTTCTATTCTGTGACATCACAAAAACATTACGAAGTGGGCTCTTTGGGAATTTGGGAGTTTTTTTGTGTTAGATTGTATATACTTTCCATTAATAATAATGACGGTGTTGCTACTTTTGAAAAAGTTCCACTTCATAATAGTTTTGTGATGTCGCAGAATGGAAATGTTTTCGAAGTAGCAGACATCACCAACCAGTAAATGTCGTAGATGAAAGATTTTCTATCCAATGGGTGATGTCACCTTCACATTTCAGTTTGAAAGAGTCACAATGAAACACAGAAGCATGCATATTCAATTGCAACGGTCGGCATTTTCTTTCACAAACCTGCCAACCAACCAGCTGAAGAGCAAGGAGTTTTGGGAGTACTTGAGGTGCATGCACCTTAGGCACTTGTTTAAAAAAATGCAATTTGCATGAATATGTTTCTGTTTGATTGCAGCACTTCTGGGGCCCAGTAGCAAACTGGGGTCTGCCCATAGCAGCGATGAGTGACACGAAGAAGAGCCCTGAGATCATCGGTGGCCGAATGACCTTCGGTAAGAGGCAGAGGGCTCACCTTCCATCTGTGTGAGCGTCCACAGGGTCACTCGGGACTCCAGAGGGACTTTTTAAAGGTTTGAGCCAGTTGCTGTGAACTTCACATTTCAGTTTGGACAAAAGCGACATACGTGCATGCACATTGAATTTAAAATGGCAAGCAATTTTTTTCAAAGAGCTGTAAACCAACTGAGGAACAGGGAGTTTCAGAAGTATCTGAGGAGGTATGTGCATCCAGAGGCGCTTGCAGTTTATTTAAAAATCCAATATGTAAACTTTCCTTGTCGATTGCCATCAGTGCATAAGAAGCTTAAACTCTTCGCTTTGTTGTAGATGTAAGCATAAAGTCACTGCTTACATTTGGGTCCATCATTGCAGAAGTGCTGCTGGTGATCACAGAATTGCACTTATAATTTTTTTTTTGTTTCCTTCCTTTGTCTTTCCGAGATCTAAATGTGCCTGTTGGGAAAAACCTTCCAACAAAAGCACGGCAAGAAAGTCACAAACTGATTTTTTTGTTAATATAAATATAATTTTATGACTACTGTTTAATAATTTCACACTAATATATTGTAAGAATCCTCTGGAATTTCTTTAATGGCGCCTTCACCCTGCTGCATGTTAGATCAGCTCTGTGTTTTATTGTTTGATTTCGGCACTTCTGGGGACCTGTAATCAATTGGGGTCTGCCCATAGTCGCTGTGACGGATATGAGGAAGAGCCCTGAAATAATCAGTGGTCGAATGACCTTCGGTAAGAGGCAGAGGGCTCACCTTCCATCTATATGAGCGTCCCCTGGGTCACTCGGGTCTCCAGAGGGACCTTTTAAAGGTTTTAAGCTGGTTGCTCTTCTTCTTTCTGGCCTCTGACCCCTGCATGATCTCTGTCTCTCCAGCTCTTACCTGTTACTCACTCATTTTTATGAGGTTCTCATATCGAGTTCAGCCGAGAAACTGGCTACTCTTCAATTGTCATGTCACCAATGCGACGGCGCAGATGATTCAGGGTGGCCGGCCAGCTCATCCGACACAAGCAGGTCCCCACCAGGCTCCCTCTAGAACATTTAAATCTTCACCCCTCATCTGTTGATTAATGCCATATTACTGCTCGACATAGCATTTGCAGCCGGCAGCCAGGCAATCACTCAGCCAGCTTTTCAGGGACTCGTCTGGCTCTTAATGGGGCCAGATCTGCTTGGGACACCATCCCGCAGGTCCCACGGTCCCTTAAAGGGGCAGCTTGACATGCCTGTCCTGCCTGGCGCCTGATGTGCCTGCCCTGCCTGTGCTGCTTGCAGCTTCGCCGCCCCCTGGTTCCTGAGGCTCCTGCTCCGCCCGTCCTTGCTTCGCCCGCTCCTCCAGTCCCTGCTGCGCCCGTTCCTGCTCCACCCGTCTCTGAGGCGCCAGATCCGCCCATCCCTGAGGCACCTGCTACGCCTGAGGCCCCTCTGCCTTCACCTTCGCCTGTTGCTCCAGCCCTGGGCTCCACCCGCTCCTAATGGGCTGGCTCCACGCAAAGGGGCTTCGGCTCCAGCTCCAGTCCCCGAGGAGGTCTCAGGCTGTCAGATCATCGCTCCTCCTCCCTTGATGGAGGGAGAGGAAGAGCTTGAGTGGGATCCCACGGGGACCTCCCTAATGACTCCTCTGCCCTCGCCCCGGAGAGATTGACCCCGGCCAGAACCCCACCTTTCAGTGTCCCAAAAGGAGAGAGGGCACAGGGCCCGGGTCCCGCCCACCCTGCCCCCTGGTCCGCCCTCTCTTGCCTGGGCTGGGGCTCGGGGGAGGGGGCGCTTGCGGGTTCCCCCGCTCCGACTCCTCGGCCGTCTGCAGGTCCCCCCACTCCGGCGCATCGGTGGACGGCGCCTTTGCCAGCTGTGGCTAAGCCCATCCTGGGTCTTGGTCCTGGCAGTACCTTGTGTGCCTGGAGTCTGCACATGGAGAGGGGTGTACTAAGGACCAATGTTTAAGCACTGAAACAAATATTTTCCGGTTAAAGGTTTGGACAGGGTTGGAGGGGAGTGGAGTCAAGTGGCCAGATATCCTTTTAGTCTATGGGACCAGATGGAAAGGTTGGAGCTCAGTACTGCGCTGCTGCCTCCTGTTCCTTCTGCTTCAGCAGCAGAGGCCTACCCACCTCCAGATTCTGAACAGCTGGAAACTGTCAGAAGCACCAACAAATGTTACTGTAAAAAGGTTCCAGTTCTTTAGGGCAATTACCAGAGAGTATCTGGCCCACATGAAGCCTGGGTGAGAGATGGGCTGATATAAAAACTCATATCAACAATTCCTGCACCATTCACCACCATGGTAAGCTATCACAGGTTGGTCACATAGCTAAGGAGTGCTGCACTTCTGCCAAATCTCGCCTCGTTTTCCCCGTACACAACGTACCAAAATTGCAGCACCCCACTCCAGTGCTGTACCTGTGGCAGTCAGTACTGCACACTGGATGGTACTCAGCTTGTCAGCGGGTCGACTCAGGTCTGCCAGGCCAGCCAAAATCAGGCCCTGAGGGGGAGGCTGTATTGTCGGCAGACTTTCGTCCAGCTCACTCAAACAGATTTGCAGCTGAACAAGGAACGACAAAACATGGCATCAATTTCATAAGTCAGTAACCAAAGCAGGAATTTGCATTCTTCACCCATATGAACCTTGGAGCTCAGAATAGTCGTTGGACCTTAAAGGCAAGAAAAAGCAGCAGCAATGTCATCAACTGAAATATAAAACAAGTAAACTGTAGATTATACACAGTACTGTTCAAAAGTCATAGGCAGCCAAAAAAAAAATATATATATGTTCAAATAACTGTTGGTGTAAAACTATGCTGTTACGCCTAGCAAAATGCGTCAGCTTAGCCATTTCAAAACCTCTGCTAAAATAACCCTATTATTTCCAGCAACCATACAATACACCCATGTATTTTTTGACCTGACCACTAGCCCACCTCATATATCTATCCAATATCTCGTTCACTTTTTTAACTAATTAAGTTAACTAATTAAGCGAGCTGTTGGTGAAATTTAATAAATACATAGAATGGTTCGGGTGCCACTGAGGAGAAGTTTGGGAACTGAAGTGGTGTTCATCTAGCTATCCAAGTAGATATCAGTAACTTTTTGGAGAACAGAAGACATTTATACTAGTTTTTATTGTGTTACTCGTAATTTTCATATGTTCTTATGTCAAATTATATTTTTTGTTCTAAGAAAATGTGCACTTATTACCCAGAAAAACAGCGCTAAACATTTCTAAACTCTGCCAGCTTTTCTCCTAGTCAGATCCTTCCTTAATAGTGTCACACAAGTACCTTTTATAGGTTTGTGTTTTTCATGCTAAAATGCCATTATGTAGCAGCAAACAGATATTTGAAGCTGCTGGTGCCTGCAGTAGAGTCCTCCACTGCAACTGTGTATAAACCTTCTATTCGGCCACCACTAACCAGTGCTCACAAGCAGAAACTGTCCAAATACACAAGTTCAATGGATGCAAGACTTGTGAAGCTGCTATCAAATAAGGGGTCCTATGTCAAAATGGGACGTGACCTGTTTGATTTCAGTACATATGCTGCAAACACAACAAATGACAATTTTCAGTTCTTTGCAACTTATAAAGTGTTTTGTAGCTTGCAAGCTTTGGTGTGCATAATAATTTGGAACAGTTCATTGTAAGTGTTTAGTTTGACAAAAAAATACTGTAATCATTAGATTTGTTCAATAAAATTTGAATTGCACTCAATAGTTGACACGAGAATTATTCTGACTATATGTGTGTTCATTTCTTGCATTTTTCTTAATAGGAATCCACACGTAAGTAGGGGCAATTTACTGCCCATACAAAGTGCGAGGGGAAAATATTTACCTAATGAAAACTGTAGTCCTGTATTAGACAAAATCATTTTATCATGTGGTCAGTTATTTTTATACCTACATAAGAACATAATAAATTTACAAATGAGAGGAGGCCATTCAGCCTGTCAAGCTCATTTGGGGAGAAGTCAACTAACAGCTCAGAGTTGTTATAATCTTATCTAGCTCGGATTTAAAGGATCCCAGGGATTTAGCTTGCGCTACCCTAGTTCAGCCAAGGAACTGGCTCCTCTTTGTGTGTCACATCACAAATGGGATGTCGTAACTGATCCAGGGCAACTAGCTCATCAAATACAAGTAGGCTGCCGCCAGGGCTTTGAACCAGCTCACTGTTCTTTCGGAGCCTCCCTCTAGTATATATGAAGGGGCAGTTCACCATAAAACAGAAAAGCAGACAGTTCACCTCCAACACTAGGCATCTCCTAAAACTTTTTTAGTTTAAGGGGGAACCGCTGCTGTAAATCACCACCCCTCATCATTAATGCCACATTACTGCTCGACATAGCATTTGTAGCCAGCAGCCAGGCCATTATTCAACCAGTTTTTCTGCCAGTGTGGTCCTTCCTTAACGGCGCCACACAGGTGGCTTTCATAGGTTTGAGTTCTTCATGAATGTGTTTTTTCTTCCTTTTCAGAATGGGGAAGAAAAGTGCCAAGTCTCTGTGTCCTGTCTTGGCAAAGAAATGCAGAAATGCACACAGACCGGAACAGACTGACAGACAGAGACAAAGACAAAATGAGTGGTGGCAAATTAGTGACAAAGTGAGTCTCGATGTGCTGTGCAGACTCGCCCTCCTTGTCCCGTCCTTCCCAACAAATAAATTAATAAACAAAGAATTAAATGTGAGGTCCTTTCAATTTTCCTATGAATCCACACATTACTAAACCCAATTCACTGAGCATGCAGAGCACAAGGAGAAAACATATACCTAATGAAGACAGTAGTACTGTATTAAACAAAATCGTTTGGGTCAATTTTTTAGTTGTGATACCATACCCTAAACAGTGTTAGTCTGACTTAAAAAGATGTAATTTTTATTTTTTAATTATTTCAAAATGACTACTGTATGTGTGTCCTTTGCACAGACTACTTGTAGTTTGTCATTCTATTGACAAAATGCAGCCGACCTTTTACTGTGTCTCCAGAATGGTGTTGGGATGTAGGACTTCAAATTTGGTTATGGGAAGACAAGGCATCACCAAATTCTAGTTGTCTGATTAAAACTGTCGTGATTAAGGTTATGTTTGAGCGTGTTTTTTTTTTAACAATTATTAACCAGCTCAGGGGTCTGACTGGTCTGACATCACAACTGTCGGTTAGAAGAGGTAAGACTACCTCACAAAAGTAGGTTTTATGAAATTTTGCTGATCAGCTGAAATACTTCGTAGGCAGAACTTACCAGTCCCACTGGCACATTGGTAGGGCATGGCCACCAAAAAAAAGAATTTCGACTCCAGAACTAACAATTCAGAAGATATTGGCGAAAATGCAAAAGGGGGTGTTACAGCACCCCACCCTCCCACCCACACTGATTTCAGTCGGATGGTCTCAGTAGTGGGTAGGTCTTGGTCTTATAGCCACTTATTCCCAAATACGTGTGTATACCACAGTTCACATATTAACATAAGCAGGTGAATCACTCACATTAACAACCAGAAAAAAAAAGTTTAAATCAAGTGCTTGTCGTTGGGGCCCATCGTTGGTGCACAGTGATGTTCCTGGAGCTGAATCCAGCAGACACTACACTGCATCCACTTTAAAACCCAGATTTGCCAATGCCACAGATATGTGTGCGTATCAGTATAGGTGTAGGTTACTCACTCATTTTGGTTTCACTCATTTCCGCAGCATAGAACAAGTGTCCTGCTGCTGCTTCCGCTGAATAGAGTTCCAGAACAATCTATGGCGAGGTCAGTTATGGCCAAAACACTTGGCACACAGCAACGCGATGAGGGAGCAGTTTCCCCGTCTCAGGTAATTCCTGTGCCTCCAGTGGGTGCAGCGACAAGATGAATCAGTTTAAAAGGCGCTGGCCCCTGCTAGTCAGCATGTAGAAACCATCTGGTAATTTCTAACACTCCAGGTACACACAATTGCAACCACAAACCACAATTAAAATAACAAAAGAAAAAAGTACATACAAGACAAGAAGTCTTTGCTGTCAGACTGGGTGTTTTTCTTCTCTGCCAAAATGGACACTTCTCCAAGTACTGGACCTCCATTGTAATTGGTCCATCCAAAATAATAATACAAAGATCTTGAACAGCAGGAATGTACAAACTGCCCAGCATGCTGGTGAATGTAGTATAGAGGGAAAACAGAACAGCTTAGTATCCTATTAACATACACATAAACCAGATTATATCGATCCTTACACCCCCGCCCCCCCCCCCACCAAATATACTGCATGGGGTCACACACACAGCAGAATGATCAACAAATAAGAAAACAAACAGCTTAGCATACAGCTGCATGGCACCAGTGAGGGCCAATGTGCACAGTTAATGCACAGAGCTTGTGAATTACACCACCAGGCATGAGAGTTATTGCAACTGTCTGGGAAACTTCAAGTCTCCATTAATAAAATTTTTACTATTTTACAGTTGTGGTAACGAACTGAGAAATTATGTCTTTCATGCGAATAGAGTCAGAGTTTACTCTGTACGAAATTGAGCCCATTCTTGTTAATGCCGAACAACAACAAATTCCCAATGAACCCCCCCTGGAGCCAAAGGGGGATGATGTATATCTATATAAGAGTCTGAATGGAGGAAAATCATGGAATTTTGATTTGACCAAATGCAGTGGAAACAGAAAGGGTTAAATTTTGGGCTGCAGCTATCGATTATTTTAGTAGTCGAATATTCTATCGTTTATTCCATCGATTAATCGGATAAGAAATACTTTTGCCTTATTAAAAAACAATAGTAACTATTCGAAAAAGAAAAAAATAGACAGGTCTCTTAAAATGAATGAACTCATGGGTTTCCTTTATAGGAACATTTTTAGTGATTGAACTCCATATACAACAACTGACAAAAGAACTAAACCATTTTAGTGCATTTATGTATATATATGTAATTTTTTTTCAAGAAAACACTTTCTTAAATGCAAAATGAAATAATATCAAATCAAATTACTGGAAAAAGGTATACATATATCTATATAAAGTAAGGCACAAATTAAAATGGCCTTTACTCTCTGTATTTTTGTACATTTATAGGAGGCATAAAAAAATGTTCTGACAGGATTGTATCTCCTGGATGAGGTAGGAATGGTGTGTGCATGTTCATGTGTGTGTAAGTGAATGTGAGTGAGAGCGTGTGTGTTCAAGTGTGTTAGAGAATGAGTGTGTGTGTGTGTCAGCCTTTAAATGAGCATGTGGTGGTTGCAATGAAGAAAAATGAGCATATCAACATGCTCAGAACTGAGGCTTGCCATCCGCTTTGACGCAATGTTTCCTGCTGCACAAAATAGACGTTCTGATGGTGAAGATGTTGCCGGAACACACAGAAAGCACTTTGTTAGCTTTGCCATGGTTGGATATCGCGCTGCATTTGTTTTCCACCATTGACAGAGGGCCCATGGCTGTGACATGTTCAAAATGCTGTCGTTCAACTCAACAGCTTGCTGTAACTGAACATGGTGCAGTTGCCCGAACAAAGCTCTCCATAGGACACTGTGATTTACTGAAGAAGAGAGGAAATAATAATAAATTCAGATTTTTACTGTCCCAAGACTGTTGGGGGAGGGGTAATTATTATATTATATTATTATAATAATGTAATATTATTCATATCAATCTAAATCTGCAAAACAATATTACTAAAGCCTTGAAATAGGTCTAGTTGAGTACACTCCATGCTCCCCTTTAGACTCACCCCTGCATGCTGCAGATATCACTGAGAAAAAGTGTAACTGCTGCTGTCAGCCTGCAGCAAGTTTCCAAATCTAAATACTGTGTCAAACTAAGCTAACAGTTTATCTGCATACAAACAGCTTCTACTTTAACTTGTATAGCTTTACTATAGCCTTGCTGCTGTGGAACACAGACGGCGGTGGATGGGGGTAGCTGAAAACATCGCTTTTCTTCACATTTCAGCTTGTTGAACAGCTGGTTTGATTAAGGACTCTCGCCAGCTCTTTACCAGTAAAGGTTTAGTAGCGATTACAAGCATTACTGTTGTTTTCCTTCACTCCACCTGAGTTCACCATCTCTGTAACAGAACCGTCTCTTTGCTGTTAGTGTATAGACATGCTCCAGCTCCATGTTAATTAAATTACGACAGCATCATTTTCACTGCTCTTATGTTATCAATGTTTTTATTGAGGAAAAATAGGGGCTGCTTCAGCTGAGTCACGTTATACTTTTTTTTTATTCACACATATGTCTATAAATACGTTTCTATCGCAGGTCTATTTTAGCTGCGAATGTGAGTGAAACGCTCTCGCTAATCTGGTATTGGTTCCGCTTTGTGGAGTGGATGCATAGACTGGGTGCTTTCTGTTGAGATGTTCAATCATTGACATTGTGCTATTGTGGTAAGCTAATTTGATTTTACAATGGAGACACTGTACAGTATGTTCGCTTTTCTTTTGTTTGAAATGGTCCCAAACTTTAGACATTTTTCATCTTTTTCTCTGACTTTCCTCGCTATTTTCCCTGTCTTCCTCCACTGCACCATCAAATCAAACCTGCTACACGTAATGCAGCGTAAGCACACTGTGCAACAGTGATAATCCCCCGAGTGAAACACGCTGATCACTAAGCAGTAAATAGTCATGCAGATTACACGAAGCATCAAAGCAAAGAATTTGCATCGAGGATCTTTTGTAATCGAGTTATTCGAGTTACTCGATGAATCCTTGCAGCCCTAGTCAAATTATAACAACATTTTAAAATACAGTGGCAGAGTGATGAAGCGGTATTACCGTATTAGGACACTTCAGTATGACAAGGCATCATCAGAATTTAACCCTCTCGGGTCTAGGGGTAGGGAACACACTTTCACTGACTGGGGTCATGGTGACACATTTCATTCAATATCATAAACTTAATTTATTTGCCATGAATTATTTCTTATACATTTGTTTTGGCATTACACTCAGCTTTATTTCAACGTGCTTTGTAAATATGTCAGATTTGTACATACATTGCAAAATGCAGTTTGAAACACTTGCAGAACTGGCGTACCAGCTTCCAGGTTTTGTCTGGTACAAAGTATTCCCAATCTTCTAGTTTTTGCTGGGATGCCTGATATACTGGATTTCGCACGCGCCAACTTGGAGGATGCCATTACGTTCAACTACCCTCAAATCCTTAGCTATGACACAACCTTTCAGATGGGTGACTTATGTTCTCTAGTTAATGACCCTGTATTTCCTGTAGGGTTCATGCTGCATGAGCGCAAATTCATGCAACATCATGAAATGTTTCTGGTTCTTATTCTGAGGAAACTAGGTTTTAAAAAATTCAAGAAAGTGCCTGTCACTGGAGACAGAGGAAGGGAATTGTTGGGGCCTTGAAGAGGAGGTTTCCCAACGTTAGCCTAGTTTTCTGCAGGAATCATGTGATGCACGACATTGAGCACTGGGTCAAAAAACATGGTGGTACAAGGGAAGGTGTGAAGGTACTGAAAGACCAAATCGACACTCTCATTGATTCAGCCAACAGAGATGAATTTGAGGCACAATGTTCCAAATTTGTGAATGGGTGGTCAGAGGAATTTGTCAAATACTTCCACCAGCATCTGAAAGCTCCTTCCACACCAAGCAATTGGAAGCATTCAAACACAAACAATATCAGTGAGACCATAAACAAAATGATAAAATCACAAAATGAGTGGAGGGAACTTCCCGTTGATGCAATGGTTCTGTCTTTGTACTACATGCAGTCATACGTCCTTTTAGAATTTCAAAGAGCCAGATGTGGTTTGGGAAAGTACTCGTGGTGCCACGGATCACTGTTGATCCGTGATCCGAACCGATCCCTCTCCACGGTTCAGCATGCACGTAATCTGAAAATTCGAAGAAAAAAAAAAAAAAAGTTCCACTGTATGGTGCACATGGTCATTCTATCAAGCCATAGTTATTGCCAGTGGCAGCGGTCCAAGTGGAGGAGCAGAGGAGCTCGAGAAACCTCCAGCATCACTTAAATCTCATGTGTGGGAGCACTTTGGCTTCCCCGTTAAATATATTGATGGGAAAAGGGTGGTGGATAAAACCACTACAGTTTGTCGACAGTGTGGCACGAGGAAGACGTATGAGACTGGCAACACGTCGGGCATGACTGCTCATTTGAAACGACATCACCCTGGTGTGACAGAAACTAAGACGAAGGCTGCGCAACAACTGCTGATATCCACGCCATTTAAGCAGTCCTTTGCTGCCCAATCCGACCGGGCTGAAGTTATTACAAAAGCTATTGGGGTGTTTATAGCTGCAGACATGAGGCCATATTCCATTGTGCAAAACAAGGGCTTTAAACATATGATGAACATGCTTGAACCACACTATGATATCCCGTCGCATGCCTACTTCAGTGACAAGATCGTTCCAAGCATGTATGAGCAGGAATAGTCTAAAGTTATGGCTGAAATAATTATCATGCCCCATATTGCACCTTAATTTGTTTTTATATAATTGCGTGGAATGAGTCTTGAGTTGAATGTTTTTTAATGAGCAAAAAATACTTAAATAAATAAATGGAGAGTTAAATATGTCTTGTCTTTTTTCGCTGATCCGAAAATTGATCCAATCCGTGACTTAAAACTGTGATCCGATCCGAACCGTGAGTTTTTTGATCCGTTGCACCACTGAAAATTACAGTATAAAGCAGAGGGTCACTGTGGGATGTTAAGATACCTTCATTTATTCCCTTGTAGAGCATTGTTGGACGAATCAAGGGCCATGTCAATCAATTGATGTCACAGACCTCCTTAGCAAAGACTGTGGTTGAGATGGGCCTGGTGAGTCTGAATTCATCTTTGGGCGTGTTCGTAGTTAAAAGTCCATCAAACAAATCAGTCCACGTACTGCAAAATACCTCCAGCGGCACAACATGCTCCTGGCCTAGCAGATAGGGAAGTGTTTCCACATTCTGGCTGTGGAAATGAGTACTGGACTACGTTTCTCCACAAAACAGAGTACAGCCTTTCATTAATGCGGAAAAGGCGTAGAGGAAGTGAGAGCAAATCCGGAAGAAAAAAAAAACCATGAACAAAAGTTTATGATTACTCAGTAAATCCGGCCCCAGATTCATTACTGTCAAAAATGCATGGCTCCCTGTTGCATGATATGTCCCAAGTTCACCCTAATGTCACTATAAAACAGGACAACACGGATAATTGTGATATGACTATGCACACATCAAATTCCGAGGGAGACAGCAGCAGTCATCATACTAGGTGGTCTGGTATGGTGAGAATCCCAGAGGCAGAACCTGATCTGGAAAAAAAAAACACAAACGGCAAAACATATTTGCTCCTCGGCTGCACATAAAAATCAATGAGCCAAGCTGGTCAACAGTAGGGCTGTGCAAAAAGAAAATTGATCCATCAATATATCCCGAATTTTCCTTTCATGATATACTACATCGATTTCTTACTCCAAAAATCGATATCTTCAAGGGGGAGAATCATGGAAAATATAACCGGACGTTTTGGGATTTCCTACAGCTACAATCTCAACTGCTGTAGATGTCGCTGTACGGCTAGGTATTTTGAATTACCACTTGGCATTTCTGGCAGATTGAAATCGCAAAACATGGCAGACCGAGCGGTTGTCATTAGAGCGGCCCCTTCAACATATAAAGCCGACGTGTGGGCACACTTCTGTTTAAAAAATTAGCCAGGTAGTATGGACTTGGATAAAGGAAATGCAATTTGCACGCTGTGTCACGCTTCTGTAAAATATTCAGGTAACACAACCAATTTACGAGCTCATTTGATCATGCACCATCCAGATACAGTACGGCAACAACCGAAGCCTATCAACACAAAAAGACAAAGTACGCTCGATATCGCAAACTCCCATCCACCTTGCCTCGTACTCAAAAAATTACAGAATCGGTAGTGTCTTTTATTTATCAGGATTCGCACCCCTATAGCGTGGCAGAAAACACCAGCTTCAGGTACATTGTCAACACCCTGGAGCAGTGCTATGTGATCCCAACTCGCAAACAACTGACGGAGGTAAGTTGAGGAGGTAACGCAAGCTGTAAAAAAAAAAAAATCTCTTCTCTCTGCAGGACTTTGTGAGCCACTGGATCCTACATTACGATCACGTCGCACCTCATTAATGAGGACTGGCAACTGATTTCCAGTGTTTTGCAGACAAGGGCATTGCGTGAGAACCATACTGCCGGTAACATCGCCAAGCTGTTGAAAGGGGCAGTGGAGGTATGGGACATAAAAAGCATAGTCAAACATGACAATTGCAGCGCAGCTTGCCAATATGCCATATTTTAAATGCTTTGCTGACACACTGAATTTCAGATGTAGATCCAAGGCTTGAAGTCCTGCCCGACCTTATAGAGGACCAGCGCCAAGACATGTATGCTAGAATTATTGCAGAAGCTGCAAGGGGCAAGGGAGCACTACAGGTATATTTTAGTTTATGGCATTGTTTAACTACTGTAAACAACAATTTACATTCTAAAAACATTTTAAATATCCATTCATTTAAAAATCATCCATATTTAAAAATCATAAATACTTGTGAATGATAGTCAAAGTCTGGTAAATTTAATTCAACTGGCATTTGGATTTTATACTTACTAATCTTATATTTACTAATTCTGTAAAGCTAATATTGACGCATTGCTGTTTCACAGCAGAGTGAGACAGGAGTGGAGATTGAAGAGGCAGAAACTGATGTAAATGTGCTGCCAGAAAAAGACATGGACGGCAATCATTGTCCTCAGCAAGAAGATATCTCTGCAGTAACATCAAAGAGATCAAGGCATTCTTGCTCTCTAGCTGACCTGCTTGGTCAAACACATGCTGCAGGTTAGTTTGATAATACTTTAAAGGTCACTGGAAAAAATAACTACCATAATGTTTCATCATAAACATCTCTGAAAGACATGTTAAGTTTGCTTTAAAAAGTTACAATTCACTAGCAGCCTGTGATGAAAGGGTGTCGGACAAAGTCACTCAGTGCCTATTGCTGTAAACACTATATCAGAATGATATTCTATTGTGACATTACTCATACTTATTTATTGTGTTGTCATACTCTGCTACAGGTTCGGCAAAGAAATTGAAAAATGCAGAGGACCAGGCAAAGGAGGAGATGCCAAGATACAAAGAGGAAGCTCCCCTATCGCTCAGTGTCAATCCACTGCACTGGTGAAAAGCACATCAACGTAGGGCTGCAACGATTCATCGAGTAACTCAAATTACTTGATTACAAAAAATCCTCGATGCAAATTCTTTCCTTCGATGCTTCGTGTAAACCGCATGACTATGTACTGCTTAGTGATCAGCGTGTTTCACTCGGGGGATTATCACTGTCGCACAGTGTGCTTACGCTGCTTTGCATGAAGCAGGTTTGAGTTGATGCCGCAATGGAGGAAGACAGGGAAAATAGCGAGGAAAGTCAGAGAAAAAAATGAAAAATGTCTAAAGTTTGGCACCATTTCAAACAAAAGAAAAGCGAACATACAGTACAGTGTGTCCATTGTAAAATCGAATTAGCTTACCACAATAGCACAACGTTAATGATTGAACATCTCAACAGAAAGCACCCAGTCTATGCATCCACTCCACATAGCGGAACCAACACCAGATTAGCGAGAGCGTTTCACTCACATTCGCGGTTAAAATAGACCTGCAATAGAAATGTATTTATGCGCATATGTGTGAATAAAAAAAGTATAACGAGACTCAGCTCAAGCAGCCCCTATTTTTCCTCAATAAAAACATTGATAACATAAGAGCAGTGAAAATTATGCTGTCGTAATTTAATTAACATGGAGCTGGAGCATGTCTATACACTAACAGCAAAGAGACGGTTCCGTTACAGAGATGGTGAACTCAGGTGGAGTGAAGGAAAACAACAGTAGTGCTTGTAATCGCTACTAAACCTTTACTGGCAAAGAGCTGGCGAGAGTCCTTAATCAAACCAGCTGTTCAACAAGCTGAAATGTGAAGAAAAGCGATGTTTTCAGCTACCCCCATCCACCGCCGTCTGTGTTCCACAGCAGCAAGGCTATAGTGAAGCTATACAAGTTAAAGTAGAAGCTGTTTGTATGCAGATAAACTGTTAGCTTAGTTTGACACAGTATTTAGATTTGGAAACTTGCTGCAGGCTGACAGCAGCCGTTACACTTTTTCTCAGTGATATCTGCAGCATACAGGGGTGAGTCTAAAGGGGAGCATGGCGTGTACTCAACTAGATCTATTTCAAGGCTTTAGTAATATTGTTTTGCAGATTTAGATTAATATGAATAATATTACATAATTATAATATAAATATAATACAAAAATTACCCACCCACCCCTTTCCCCCAACAACCTTGGCCTAGTGAAACTGAGACGCTGAATTACCCAACCGCCACATGCTCCTTTAAAGGCTTACACACACACACATTCTGTAACACACTTAAACACACACTCTCACTTACTTTCACTTACACACACATGAACATGCACACACCATTCCTACCTCATCCAGGAGATACAAACTTGTCAGAACTTTTTTATGCCAACTACAAATGTACAAGAACACAGAGAGTAAAGGCCGTTCTAATTTATGCCTTAGTTTAAGACATATGTATACCTTTTTTTCAGTAATTTTATTTGACATTATTTTATTTTGCATTCAAGAGAGTGTTTTCTTTCAACAAAAAAAAAAACAAGTATATACATAAATGCACTAAAAGGGTTTAGTTCTTTTGTCAGTTGTTGTATGGAGTTCAATCATTAAAAATGTTCCTAAAACGGAAACCAATGAATTATTAATTTTAAGACTAGTTACTATTGCTATTTAATAAGACAAAAGTATTTCTTATCCGATTACGCGATGGAATAATTCATAGAATACTTGAGTACTAAAATAATCCATAGTTGCAGCCATAATAATGACTTTATTTTCTTTATAAGAACAGCTAATATGCTCAGCGTTTTGTTGGACTAAGACCTGTGTAACCTCTGTAGGGTCCAGGTATCACCTCATGCTGCCAGTAGTGACACTGACCGTAGCTCAAATGCAAAAGTAGTGAAAAAGAGTCAGAAAAGATGAGGATGGAAAAATGCCAGTGGCCTCCACCTGCTAACCCATTCCTGTTTCGGGGGTCGTCTCATTGTTGCACCTCTAGTGCACCTGTTGTTAATTTCATTAACACAAAAGCAGCTGAAACAACCCCCTCTGCTACTTAACTGACCAGATCAATATCCCAGAAGTTTAGTAGACTTGATGCTATACTCTGATTAAAAAGTGTTCCTTAAATTTTTTTGAGCAGTGTATTTTGTAATATATTCCACTCATGTGGTTCATAAGAAAAAAGGCGGATTTCCTCGGTTCTGTGAGTGTGGTGGGAGGCTGAAGGAGAAGCTTAACTGATGAACGGGTTCTGTATGTATTGGTGTGGAATGTCAGCAAACTACATATGTACTGAGGTAATTTGCCCATTAAAGCCTTTGTAATAAAAACCAGGCAATGCATTTTCCTTCTAAGAAAAGGAAATCTATAAGCAGTTAGCCAACAAACATGTTAGCCGTCTGTTATCATTAATGCAATGTGTAATAATAAAATAATATCATTAACGTGGGAACAATACAAAAGCGTAAAACAAAAATTTGTCCTGTAAAATGTGGTAAACGCCCAGTCATACTCAAATTATATTTAAAAAAAATACAGTTGTGTAACGTCAAACCGATATAACTTTGAAAAATACCATGATATACTGTAAACCTTTGGTTATACCGCCCAGCTCTAAACTCTACCTTGCAAGGGTGAAAGCTAAATCACACAAACACTAAGAACTGGGCCCTGTGCTACTAGTCAAAATGTAAGGTTGATCCAGAGTACAGGGATGAGTCATTTGCTGGCGGTGGTTTCACCTTAAGTGCACAAAGACAACTGATCATTTTGCTGTTGCTTGTACCGACAACCACAAATGTCTAATGTGTTCTAGCTGAATCAGTGAATATGACATTTTGACTGGGAATCTTTCATATGTATAAAAATATCAGATTTTTTGTTTTAAATACTAAGAATTACAAACAATAAAAGTTGTGCCAACTTTCTTTTGTTCAGATGATTTATCTTTCATATGTGTAAAAACTTAAAAATTTCAGTTAAACATGCTAAGAATTCAAAACCGCAAAATATGTCATCTAATCATTATAAATGAAGATAAACATGCTATTTGACTGTTTTGTTATTTAAAACATGACAGTAATAAATAACAGCAGACAGACTTTGAGGATCCCTGTGGGGAATGACAGCAAACTTGACTGTGAAGGGTAGCTACCAGTTGTGGCACCTATAGGGAGATGGGGGTCACGGGCCTTGCTCAAGGGCCCCCACATGCGCTGACAGTGGGCTTGAACTGGTGACCTTTGAACCATGAGTAGAGAGGCTTAGTTCACACAGGTGTATGGAACATAAGCTGAATAAGGTGCTAACACAAAAACACTGTTTACGGAGTTTTGGCAGTGTCATTTTTGACCCAAAGATTGCCTGTTCAAGCCCAACCCAGCACATGTCTGGACACTGTTTTTGTACCCCTGGGCACTGCAATGGGTGAAGCCGTAGCATACTAAACTCAAATTTTAAAGTCTTTACACATATGAAAGATAAATCTTACGGAAATACAATAGGTTGGAACGACTTTTGTTGTTAGCAATTGTATGTACAACTAAGTTTTTATGGATATGAAAGAAATGATCTGAACGAAAAATAATTGCATAATTAATGCATAAATTGTAATGCATAAAATGCAATTAAAAACAAATCACAAATATTAAGAACCTTGCCTACCGATGAATACAAAAACGTCTTAAATCCTAAATCTTATGTAGTGCAATAACGTTCGCCCCTTCTGCGGACTAAAAAAAACTGCTTCTCCAACACATTTCATGCCACGACCTCATACAAACAAGTGAGACCGAGGAAACACCTTGTATTTGAGTAATTTAAAGTAGAGGTAAATATTTATCTTCAAACTATATCAAAGTGTAAAAACAGAAAAGCTATCCGGACATACTCTATGTTCAGTCTGTTGAATCTGTTTACGTAACCCTGCTATTCTGCTGATGTACCGGCCGTATTGTAATGACAACTTTTTCTTTTATTTTGTTTCTTGTTCTCTCTACCTTCACTTAATCTCCTTGGTCTGTAGTGTGTACTCTTGTTTGTTATGTAATTTACTGAAAATTAAAATAAAAAAGTGACACCGGAAATGAAGGAGCTGAGCAAGATGGTTGTCTCGCACTGCCCCCTGGTGGACATGACCCTTAATCCTCCAGATAAACGTACACTAAGCACGCAGTAGCGTATACGTTGTGTCAATTGTATCCTGGCCCTAACCGTTCATACTTTAACATAAGCAAATGAATCAGTCACGCTGCCAACCAAAAAGAAAAATATATATATATATATTAAAATCAAGAGCTTGTCGTCGGGGCCCGTTGTTGGTGCACAATGATGTTCAACTCTGGAGGAATTAAATCCAGCAGATATTACAGCGCTTCCACATTCAAACCCAGACCTGTCGATGCGACACGTATGCGTGTATCAGTATAGGTGTAGGTTACTCACAAATGGTTTCTCTCAGTCACGGAGCCTGTAACAGGTGGAGCGGGTGTCCTGCCACTACCTCCAATGAGTAGATAGGGAACATCCTATGGCGAGGTTGGTTACAGCCGACCACATGGCACACAGCAGCACGATGAGGGATCCGTCTCCCGGTCTTAGATCCAGTGTCTCTGGTGGGTCCAACACCGGACTACGATTTCGAATGAATTTCTTCACCGAATTTCGGAGGGGCGGCAAGATGAATTAGTTTAACCGCGGTTGGCTCCTCCCGGTCAGCTAGCATTATCCTCCTGGTAATTTTTAACTTTGCCAGCTGTACACAACTCCAACCGCAAACCACGATTATATTAACAAACAAACAAAATAAGTCTTTGCCGACACACCCGTTATCTCCGCCAAAAAGAACAACTCCAGCAACTGACGCATCGCCGCCGCGATTTCGCGGGCTAAGTGGATTTCTCCACTGTAATTGGTCCATCCAAGATGAAAAAAAACTGCCTTAACGGTGGGAATGTACAAACTGCACAGCATGCTGGTAAAGGTAGTATGGCGAAAAAACAGTACAGTGTAGAATTCCACATTTTACAGTTAAATATTTAAAATATCTATTTTCTTTAAATTGGGTGTATTTCACAAAAAAACAGTTTACTCCAATAAACAGTTATGTGGGTGCAAATTGTTGCCTTATTTTATTCAAGGCTCTCAAGTTTCATCAAAACCTTTAAGATAGATTACATTATGGGAGAAACGCGTGTCTCACTGTTAATGCGTGAGACTTCAGACCCCTGCCTACCGCATTCATCGGATCTTGCTCTTACGCTTCCACCTTTTCTGCACTCCGGATGTGTGCGCATTCATGTAAATAACGTATTACGTATTATTATTTGCAGCGGGATCACACGTAACTTATTTATTATTCCATCCATCCATCCGCTTATCCTTCTGGGTCGCGGGGAGTCCGGAGCCTATCCCGTAAGCAATGGGCACGAGGCTGGGAACAACCCAGGATGGGCGGCCAGCCCATCGCAGG
Source organism: Brienomyrus brachyistius (assembly GCF_023856365.1). Classification (NCBI taxonomy): domain Eukaryota; kingdom Metazoa; phylum Chordata; class Actinopteri; order Osteoglossiformes; family Mormyridae; genus Brienomyrus; species Brienomyrus brachyistius. The sequence goes on along the minus strand of NW_026042306.1, from coordinate 6,032,370 downwards.
GCACACTCACACACCAGTCTTATTTATTATTCGCAGCGTCTTATTCGGATTTTCCGGTCCACCTTAAATGTTGCGCAGATTTTCAATTTGAGACAAGTCTGCACACACCTTTACATGTCTTTATTAGATTTATTACAGTACCTAAATAGTCTGTACTCCAATGCTTTTAATGTATCTAATTTTTGGTTTATAACAGAATAATATAGATTTGCTGTAGGACTTCTTGCTTGAGCGTGAGGGCCTGACTGTGTTTAATTCCATATGCGGGAGAGTTGGCAACCCTGAGGCAACAGTCCTATTCAACTGTTTACATGCTGGTCTATGATAGTTAATTCTGGTCTGCTTGTGTGGTAAGAAAATTATGAATCAACCTCTCTGATAACTCTAATTGAGCCACTTAGAATTAAACTCCAGACCTCTCAGTTGGTGAGAGAGTTCTCTTTTATAAAAACAATCCAGCACACTCTAGCACCAGGTACCCCGAGCACAAAGAGCAACCAGTTGATAGACTATAATAGCCAATTCCCTATAAGGACATCTAAGTCCTGATTGGTCATGAAACAACAAGAAATCAAGTTCTATTGGTTGACATTTGCAGCAAGGTAAAATCCACCCATTTTGATCAATTTACCAGAACAGGCTCCCCCCCCCCACTGTACTCCACTGTCTGTCAAGTTCTGATCTCTCTTCAGTGTCTGTGGAACTAACTGCAGGCAGCTATCATGGAGCGAGGTCACGCAGTATTCAAGACAATCTCTTCTTGCCTAAGACATAACAGACCCAATATGCCTCCCCTCCCGGGTCTACCAATGTCCAATATTCTTTCCACACTTGCAACTGAAGCTGTTCCACCAGCAATATTTCATTAATGATGCTGGTCACCCGGCACTAAAATACAATATATACTGGTAAAATCATATGCATTATGCTGGTCATACTGGTTACCAGCTATGCTGGTCTTTGTTGGTTTTTTTCAGCAGGGTTAACAGTTAAATATTATACATTGAACAACAGAGTTCACCATAATTATCTAATGACCAACTAATAATATGAATAAATCTACAGAAACACATGTTACCCCAGAGGTGATGCTCTTTCTGACAGCAGGTTTGGAGACTGTCACAGTAAAGCCGGAAAATGTCTTCAGGCTCGTGATCTCCAACAGCTTTTGCAATACCCAGAATGCATGCGAAGTTGGGAAAAAATAACAGTCCTGTATTTGCAATAATATGGACACTTAGTATAATCAAAATACAGTACTTTGTCTTGTAAGAGCATGGACATTTTTACAGTGTAAATAAAATAAATATGATAACAAAACATCTTAATATGTTAATAAAAATTGACATAATTTATTATTTTATACATAATATTTGAAAAACAGAAAGCCATTCTAAATTGGAGCCAGCTTATTTAACACCTCATCATAAAAAATCATAATGTGCATAAATATGTTATTGACACAAAATGGACGGTAGGCTCCTTATTTATGTACAGAGTAGTTGTAAAACGGGAAAACGTAGTTCATGGACCCTTACCGATTGCCTTATGATATGCAACCATAGGCCTGAGCGTAACTGGGCCAATAGTAGCATAAATGAATCGGTCCTCTTACTTTTTGCCAACACCCTGATTGCCGTGCATAAGCCGCACTTGGCACAACTCCTGTAAGCCACTGCTAACTAAGCCGACACTGCAGCACATCAGCCGAGCCTAACCTGAGTCTTCCAGCTACACTCTATGGACAAAAGTACTGGGACATCTGGCCACAATACCTACAGGAAATTATATGAAATCCTTAGGCATCAATGTGGAGTTGGTCCCCCCCTTGCAGCTGTAACAGCTGCCAATGTTCCTGAAAGGCTGACAAGATTTTGAAGGGTGTCTGTGGGATTTTTTTTCCATTCATCCAGAAGAGCATTTGTGAGGTCAGGCATTAATGTTGGACATGGCCTGGCTCCTGTGTCCCAAAGCATTTGTCCATATAGTGTATCTGGGTATAAGCATGTAATACCTACGAAAACCACAGTTCTTAGACGTTTGTACATGAAGACTAACTTTTAGTTCTAGCAGCAGAGAATTTCGTAACTACGCGTAACACTTACTTGTGGTATAATTTAATCCGGTGGATTGGGTCATATATAACCAAAAGATTTAATAATATTAGGCGATATCTAATTTTTGATACCGTTCAGATATCACACTCAGGTATAAGATATTTTGAATGTATTTAAAAAAGCAACAGTATTCCAGACAAAAACAAACAAATGTTACTTTGCACTGCTGCACCTTCTTATAAAATTTAGTGACACTGTCTCCAAAAATGATCTCAAAATGTGAATAAATTGTCCCAGTCTGGAGCCCTACAAGCAAAGTCTTTGTGTGGGAAATACTGATCTTTATGGCATCAACTGGAAGGAAGGCCAGGATGCAACAAATGAAAACAAACTTTATGTATGAAATTGGCATCAAGATATATTTATTTATTAAATGAAGGCGTCAGAACCCTGTTCCAGATCTTTCCAACCCACTTGAAACCCTGCTTAACATATTCAGCTAGGAGACTGGATAAAGTTAATGTGACATTAACCATGGACATAAACCATGAATTTATTGTAAATTTTATTTCTCTAATGCTATTTTACTCAACATTAGCTCTTACTCTGCATCTTGGGTCTGTTCCCTTCTCCTCCCTTTGCATATATCAATACACATTAAGGATATGATGGCTCATCTATTATACAAGTTAAGAAAGTAAGAGTAATTAAACATTCTAAGCACTATACACTAACAACATGCCCTTTAATCCAGGTAAGCCTGAAATATAATAATAACACTTTATTGATCCCTGTGGAGAAATTCTCATGACGATCAGGCATTTTGAACTTCCTTTGATGCAACACTTTCTCTGCGGGGCTTTGAACTGCATGGCTCTTTCTGGAGGTTAAGGTGTTGGAGTACACTGCTGTTTCTGCTTAGCTCCAGTGAATGATTTCAGCAGCTACCACATCAGGGCTGTACAGCAGACATAACACACAGTAACTCTGAAAATGGTGGCTCCATACACACGGATAAATCCAGTATAGAAGTTGGTTCTAATTGGTCTGCTGAAGGTAATATTAATGGAAGTTGTTACTTAAAACCTCAACATTAGGGGCTTCCATTACTCCATTTTAGACGTAAATAACAATATTTCATTCTGTATGCAAAAGGAGGAGGTTATTTTTTATTTCCCAATAGAGTATTTGGAATTAAAAAAGGACAAGTGTGTCAGACATATACCTTTATTATTCAGTGCCATTTCGTGCTGCTTGATAATGTGTGGGGGTCCCCAGGATCTCAAGGATTCCTCTTCCTGATCCCTGCTGCTGTAGTCTGCTCTGGATGGACCTGCTGTCTCCTGCTGACTGGGGCCCATCTTCAGGGCGGCCCACCACCTGAAGAGCCTCAACAGTGTGCCTCAACATCCCTTCGGAGAAGCTCAAATCAAGAGCTTATGAGACCAACCCGGTGTCTCCGCTGGGGGGGGGCACTGACTAGGGGTTAGCTGGCTTGTATTCCTCTGTCTAATGTTGACCAGGAAACATTCAAGCTACATTTAAGCTGTAATATGCAATTATCTTAGCTGCAGGGTTAAAGTTATGAGTCTGCTCTTCCTCATGCTGAAAGTACTTTTACTCACTGAACAGTGTGAGGAAAGCAGCCTAAGGGAGGGCATGTAAGCTACCTGGGGCTAGTTAGCCAGGTAACATTCCCTTGTTCACCGACAAGGGCGGATCTAGAGAAATTTTCTTAGGGTGGCATGAGGGTGGCATGGAAATCAGTTGGGATGGCAAAATCAAAGCCGTTTCTTTATACATTTGCAGGTGTTACATTCTCTAATACTGCATGTACCATATATGGTTAAAATACATCAAATCCAGGGAACTCACAGTCTCTCCTCCCTAGCACCTCAGCTTTGGAGTGTATGTCTATTCATACTTCCTCTGCTGCTTACCTGTTTCACCTTCTTGCCCTGGCTCAGCTTGATCTTCTTCTTCTTCTTGCTCCTTCTCCTCTTTCGCCATCCGCAACTACGTCTGCTTTTCCTCCCTGATCCCTCCTCTTTGTGTGTAAGAAACTAGTGATGTCATCCTTTCTTTTCATACCTCTCAGTAGTTTCTGAAATCATGCAAATGCAGATTTAACATTCCTGTTAATACTTACGATTACCGCATTTTGTTTTTGATGATAACCACAGGTTTCAGCCTATACTATAGCACAAAACAACACTAAATCATAAACATTGACTGATAATCTCCCTGCACGTCATGTAGAAAATGTTAAACCTCGTTTTCATGATTTATTGGGCTAATAAGACTTATCTTGATGCTATTGCCAGAGTGTAACAATCAAACCGTCTGTGCTGAAATCTGAAATGCCCCCGGTGTTGATTCCAAATGTTCTCTGTCACCAATCTTAGGTGTGGTCATAGGTTGCTATTGGCAACAAGAAAAAAATAGGGTGCGTTCAACTTCATGCAGCCACTTACAGCGCTGTCTTAAAGCAATGCATTCTGGTCCTGATGCAATGCATCATGGTTAGATTTTTTTGTCTGGCACTGCAAAACGTCACCACATGTCACCATGTCACATGGTACAAAAACCTCGCGAGAGCAAGATGACTTAAGACAGATTGTGCAGCCAGCACGCAAAGGGTACTGACAGTGCTGCACGATCTGTCTTAAGTCATTCTGTTCCAAGAATGCGTACCCATTGGCACTCGGAAAGACGACATGTTGCTGCTTGATTGGTCTCATGTTGTAAAGGACTGTCTTACAAGACTTTATGGCACAGTCGGATCTGCGTTTTCTGTTACAGCGAATTACTGCGTTCAAAGCCAGCGAAGCCTGGGACATATGTGAACTAACTGGAGTTGCTAAATTGCCTGTAGGAGTGCATGTGTGAGTGAATGGTGTGTGAGTGTGCCCTGCGACGGGCTGGCCCCCATTCTGGGTTGTTCCCTGCCTCATGCCCATTGCTTCCGGGATAAGCTCCCCCCGCGACCCAGTAGGATAAGCGGTTTGGAAAATGGATGGATGGATGGATGATAAGTTTGAAAAGTGGATATATGTGGCTAAATTGAAAGAGTTAGAGAAGGAAAAGGCAAATAATAAGGGACTGCGGGACAAACTGGGGGACAGGGGGACCAGGGAGTCAGTGGAGTTAAACGCTGAAAGGGCCAGGAATGAGGCTCAGGCCCAATCCTTCAGCATGGTGTTACAGAATACTAAGAAGAAAAAGGAAGAGATACCTCTGTACCCTCCTCTGCCGAATGTGCCTCCTCCCCCTGCTTATCATCCTCAGCTAGGAACAGCTGCAGCAGCACCGGCGTCTGTGGAGGCCACTGCCCCTCCCTCAGAGAAGAAGGAGGAAGATGACGCAGTGGGGGAAGCAGGAGCCCCGCCGCTAAGACAGAGCCAGAGACTGCTGCAAAGGGGGAGAGACTCAGGCTCACAGCCATCGCAGTTGTACCCCTTGGTGGAGATGCCTGACCCAAGGGGCCCTGCGCCTGATGGAACACCAAGGATGGTGTACTGTACGTCCAGCGCAACTGGGACTTGGCAGAGCTGAGAGAGGTGGTCAACTCCCTCCCAGATCCACAAGAGGTGGGGAGACACCGCTTCTGGCAGGAGGTGATGAACCTGGACGACGTCTACCAGCATCACGACTCCACTGCACAGCCACTTATGTGGAAAACCCCACACAACACGATTTGGATGATATGCAAGACTTCATGGGGAATGGATTTCCTACAGAAATGATTCAAATTGACTGTATTTATGTGGGACATCAAGCCACTGCTGTTTCTGTGACACTCCAAGAACAACAGCTTCGCTGGTTCTGCCCCGTTGATGAAGGCGTTCCACATGTCTCCTGTGGAAAGGTAGAAGGTAAAAACTGGAAATTTCTAGGATTATGGGTAAAAGAGTGTAAGGAGCGAGATGATTGGGTGAATGTGGAGAAAGGTAGATGGGTAACTAAGGACGGGACTGTACTAAGGTATGACTAGGTTTTAATTGTTGAGGTAAAACGGTAAATTCATTGCGATAATAGAACAAAAGGGCAATCTGTAGAGATTGAGGATTCACCGGCATGGCTGGATGAGATCCCAGAAAACTTTTGGGCAAAGGGGAAAAACGATTTTGGGCAAATTGTGACGGCTGAACCTCTACGGGTAATGCCTAAGTCTCAGTACAGACCATAGCGCGTGCAGTACCCCCTCTCCAGAGAAGCAGAAGAGGGAATTGAAAAAATGCATGGCGATTTGCTGGCTCGTGGAGCCATAGCTGAGATAAGCTATTCTCCGGTGAACTCCCTCATCCTGCCAGTAAAGAAAGCAGATGGGTCCTGGAGATTTGTGCAGGACCTAAGGGGGGTAAATGACTCAGTGTATCCGCGAGCGCCCATAGTCCCTAACCCAATCACCATTCTATCATCCATACCCCCAGAGTCTAAATGGTTTTCAGTTATTGATCTGGCAAATGCTTTCTTCTCTGTTCTAGTTCACCCAGACTCTCAGTACTGGTTTGCACGCAAAGGGAAAAGGTACACCTGGACAGTCATGCCACAGGGCTACACTGAGTCACCGAGTGTTTATGCTCAGGAGCTAGGAAAAAACTTAGAGCGCTTCACCTCCCCAGGGGGAAGTACACTGGTGCAGTATGTGGATGATTTGTTGCTGTGTGCAGAAACGAGAGAGAGTTGTGAGAGAGATACGCAAGCGTTGTTGTTGTTCTGTGCAGAGAATGGACATAAGGCCTCTAAAAGCAAGCTGCAGCTGGTAAGATCTGAAGTGCACTACCTGCACTTCACTGATCTAAAGCAGGCGCTTTGTGTGACCCCGGCATTGGGGGTCCCAAATTACAAACGCCCATTTCAATTGTGTGTGGATGAAAGAGGTGGTTTCATGACTGCTCCCAAAGTCTGCCTTTCCAGGATTGGCAAAGGTGGCCCATGGATTGGACCAGAGACACTGGACCGCCCCTTCATTCACGGCTTATGCTCAAACTTTCGTTTCCAGGTGTTCCACATGTATGACTCACAACATGGGTCGTGCATTGAAGCCACCAACTGCCACAACTCCTCCAGCTGAAGGTCCTTTCCAACATTTGCAGATGGATTTCATAGAACTAACACCCTGTAGAGGTTATCGTTATTGTCTAGTGGTTGTTGATCTCTTTTCCAGATGGGTGGAAGCCTTCCCGGCCAAGCAAGCAACGGCCCAGATAGTTGCGAAAAATCTGTTAAAAGAAATATTCCCGCGATGGGATGTTCCAATATGCATTACCACTGATAATGGTACACATTTCTCTAATCAGGTGGTCCACAAGCTCTCTGAGTGGTTGAAAATCGACCGTCGACACTACTGTGCTTATCACACGCAGAGTGGAGGGATTGTTCACTTGCTTGTCCTTTTTCTTCCCACTGCACTGATGGACGTACAGTTCTCATGTGCTGATGCAGGTTATTTGTAGAGCCTGTTCGATATGAGATTTTAACCTTGCACGCTCTACACTCTGCCTTTGTATTGTCAATGTAATTGAAATGCATCCAAATTTTACTCTGTTTCCTGTGGTCACTCATTTTGTCGCGCGTCTCCTTCCCTCCTGTTTCTTTCTCTGTGCGTGTGATTGCTGCATTTGTCTGTGGGTACATTCCACTTCACGCTGCCGCGCTGGCTTAAACCAATGAATTCTGGTCCTAACGCAATGCATCATGATTAGGATTTTTTGTCCGACTTCAGCCGGCGCTGCAAAACGTCACCACCCTTGACCATGTCACATGGTACAAAAACTTCGCGAGAGCAAGGTTTTCCAATCCATGCGGCTTGGAAAAAAAAATAGAGAAAGAAAAACAGCCGCTCTGACTCCGGCTCACAGGCAGAAGCCGATGTTCTGCCATTTTTTGCTGCCTTGCCAGAATTTCCTACCCATACTCCTGAATGGACATCTGTAAAAGGATTTATGCTATCAAAATAACTTTCCTGTACTTTAGAAAGGGTAGCAGTTTTTACACATAGTTTTATGCTGCCAGAAATTGCTGCCTATAGTTTTTAATGGGCTATCAGTGTTTTACACTAAGAATGTAATGTCATAAAATAATCATTCAAATCTGGGAACATAAAAAATCATGCTAAGAATTAAAGCCCGTGTTTTCTCTCCAATGGTCATTACTGAAATGCATGTAATAGCTCTTAACATGTTTTCAATTAAATTACATCGGAGTGACTTGTTTAATTAGAAATATTCCCACATGACATCATATGCACAGTTACCTCCAATTTCTCCGAACTTTACATTCATATGCATCTTACTTTTCCAATGGGTCAACAATTGTAATGGTTTCACTGGACATCTTTAAAAAGGCAAATAATGTATAATAATTTCACAAGGACACAAATTACATCTAAAACATAGCAGAAGCAAACTGGGTGAGAAACATTCCAAAGCTCTGCTCATGATGATGTTGTAATAATTGTGATTCCTCAATTTTACAAATGTAGAAAAATTTAAAAGCAAAAACAGAAATGAAATTCCAGGACATTTTGCCATTTGTATCACTTTACAGGTCATTTCAATGACTGGAAAATAACCCTAAATATTTTCAGGTTTTCAGGACACGTGGGAACCCTGTAAGAGGAATGTAGAAAGGAAGGTTGGATTGGAGGCTAAGGATGACATTAAAAGTTTCCTCCAATATTTTAACTCCAAAAGAGCTCTAAAAGCTGAAATCAGTAATCTGTAGGATAGTAAGGGTCTTATAACTGAAAATGAAATTGATATAGTAAAAATAAGAGTTTAATGATTCTTTTACACAATAGAGAACACAGGTAACCTGCCACCATTTAATACAAATACAGTGTCGTCTATGACCAATATATGTATAACTGAGGCTGATGTGGTACAAAGCCTTGCTAAGCTCAAAATAAATAAATTGCAGGGCCCTGATGGCATCTTACCTATAGTTTTAAAAGAGATGAGGGATATTATTAGCCAACCTTTAACATTACTATTTGAGAAATCCTTATCTACTGGTGTGGCACTTTCTAATTGGAAGCATGCCAATATAACACCCATATTCAAAAAAGGGGATAGAAGTTATCCAGCAAACTATAAGCCAATCAGTTTAACTTGCATAACTGGAATGGTAATGGAAGCTACAATCCCAGTGAAAATGATAGATTACCTGGATGCATGAAATAACATTCTGAGGGATAGCCAACATGGATTTAGGAGAGGTAGCTTCTGTTTAACTAATCTACTTGAGTTCTTTGAGGAAGCTACAAAAGAAATTGATCACAAAAAGGCCTATGATGTGATCTGCTTAGTTTTGCAGAAGGCCTTTGATGTTGTCCACCACAAACGGCTCTTGCTTAAACTCCAAACTGAAGGGATTTTAACAACTGTAGCAGAGGCTCCAACGGGATCTTGATTTAATTTGCGACTGGGCTGATACCTGGCAGATGAAATTTAATGTAGATAGATGTAAGGTAATCCATGCAGGGAGCAGAAATATAAAGTACAGATATTTTATGGGTTCCACTGAAATAAAGGTAGCTGATTATGAGAAAGACCTCAGTGTGTATGTTGATGCTTCCATGTCCCACTCTTGCCAGTGTGGGGAAGCAATTAAAAAGGCCAATAGGATGTTGGGTTACATCTCTAGGTGTGTGGAGTTCAAGGGAACTGATGCTACGATTATTTAATTCCTTGGTAAGACCCCACCTAGAATATTGTGTGCAGGTTTGGTCACCATTCCTTAAGAAGGACATTGCTGCCTTGGAAAAGGTGCAATGTAGGGCTACGAGAATTATTCCTGGTCTTAGAGGAATGTTTTATGAGGAGAGATTACCTGAGCTGAATCTGTTTAGCCTCGAGCAAAGGAGACTAAGGGGGGGGACATGATCCAGGTATATAAAATTCTAATGGGTCTGGATGCTGTTCGATATTTCAATATTAGTTTAAATAATAGAACCGGTGGCCTTAAGTGGAAATTAGTGGGAGAACATTTCAAAACGAATTTGAGGAAGTATTTCTTTACACAGCGTGTAGGTAGAGTACGGAATAGTCTTATTACTAGTGTAACGCAAGCTAAATCCCTGGGTTCCTTTAAATCAGAGCTAGAGAAGATTTTAATAATTTTGAGCTATTAGTTAAGTTGTCCCCAAAAGAGCTTGATGGGCTGATTGGTCTCCTCTCATTTGTAAATTTCTTATGTTCTTTTGTAAGATTTTAACAACTCTGAGCTGTTAGTTGAGTGCTCCCCAAACGAGCTTGATAGGCCAAATGACCTCCTCTCATTTGTAAATTTATGTTCTTATGTAGGTATAAAAATAACTGACCATATGATAAAATGATTTTGTCTAATACAGGACTACAGTCTTCATTAGGTATATATTTTCCCCTCGCACTTTGTATGGGCAGTGAATTGCCCCTACTTACGTGTGGATTCCTAATAAGAAAAATGCAAGAAATGAACACACATATAGTCAGAATAATTCTCATGTTGTCAACTATTGAGTGCAATTCAAATTTTATTGAACAAATCTAATGATTACAGTATTTTTTTGTCAAACAAAACACTTACAATGAACTGTTCCAAATTATTATGCACAGTAAGCTGCAAAACACTTTATAAGTTGCAAAGAACTGAAAATTGTCATTTGTTGTGTTTGCAACATATGTACTGAAATCAAACAGGTCACGTCACATTTTGACATAGGACTCCTTATTTGATAGCAGCTTCACAAGTCTTGCATCCATTGAACTTGTGTATTTGGACAGTTTCTGCTTGTGAGCACTGGTTAGTGGCGGCAGAATAGAAGGTTTATGCACAGTTGCAGTGGAGGACTCTACACCTTGATGTCCATGGGACTCCAGAGGCACCAGCAGCTTCAAATATCTGTTTGCTGCTACATAATGGCATTTTAGCAGCTGCTCTCCTGATCTGATGCATGGATCTGGTAGAGATCTTCCTCAATTTGCCTTTATCTGCACGAACCCGTCTGTGCTCTGATCTACTGCATGCAAAGGCTCATTTCGCATTTTTGTTCTGCATTCTGAAATGGAAGAAAAAAAACATTCATGACGAACACAAACCTATAAAAGGTACTTGTGTGACACTATTAAGGAAGGATCTGACTAGGAGAAAAGCTGGCAGAGTGATTGCCTGGCTGCCGGCTGCAAATGATATGTCGAGCAGTAATATGGCATTAATCAACAGATATGAGGTGAAGATTTAAATATTCTAGAGGGAGCCTGGTGGGGACCTACTTGTGTCGGATGAGCCGGCCTCCCTGGATCACTTGTGCCGTCACATTGGCCATGTGGCAAGAAAAAAGGAGCCAGTTTCGGGGCTGGACTCGGTATGAGAACCTCATAAATATCATTGAGTAACAGGTAAGAGCTGGGGAGACAAAGATCATGCAGGGGTCAGAGGCCAGAAAGAAGAGAAGAAGAGCAACCAGCTTAAAACCTTTAAAAAGTCCCTCTGGAGTCCCGAGTGACCCAGTGGACGCGCATATAGATGGAAGGTGAGCCCTCTGCCTCTTACCGAAGGTCATTCGACCGCTGATGATGTCGGGGCTCTTCCTCATATCGCTGACTGCGACTAGGGGAAGACCCCAATTAATAACTGGTCCCCAGAAGTGCTGAAATCAAACAATAAAACACAGAGCTGATCTAACATGCAGCAGGGTGAAGGTACCATTAAATAAATTTCAGAGGATTCTTACAATACATTAGTGTGAGATTATTAAACAGTAGTCATAAAATTACATGTATATTAACAAAAAATCAGTTTGTTACTTTCTTACCGTGCTTTTGTTGTAAGGATTTTCCCAACAGGCACATTCAGATCACGGAAAGACAAAGAAAACAAACAAAAAAAATTATAAGTGCAATTCTGTGATCACCAGCAGCACTTATGCAAAGAGGGACCCAAATGTAAGCAGTGACTTTATGCTTACATCTACAACAAAGTGAAGAGTTTAAGCTTCTTATACACTGACGGCAATTGACAAGGAAAGTTTACATATTGGATTTTTACATAAACTGCAAGCGCCTCTGGATGCACATACCTCCTCAGATACTTCCGAAACTCTTTGTTTTTAAGCTGGTTTACAGCTCTCTGAAAGAAATTCCTTGCCATGATAAAGTGAATGTACATGCACGTATGTTGATTTTGTTCAAAATGAAATGTGAAGATGAATTTGCCGTTTATATAGGAATGCGAATGACATCAGCACTCTAGATTCTAGAACTTACATACGTAGGCTACTGATAACGTAACTGACGTAACTGTTCCAACATCTCCTTGGAAACGGACTGGAATTGAATGGAAGAATGTTAGTGGGCGAAATGAATTTTGTCAACTGAATAAATTCATTTTGTGTACAAAATGCATTTCCTGAACGAAAGTCATTTTGTGGAGGAAAGGAATGTCATGAATGATACAGAGTCATTTCGTGGAAGAAATCGATTCTGCGGAATTACGGAGTGCTTTTGTGGAAGCAGGAAATGCATTTCATCTGTTGCAGAGTCACGAAAAATCAGCGCTTGACACTTGGCATACCATAAAGTACAAAGTACTCAGCAGGCACATGGACGCAGACACATCTGTATCCACACCTGGATATTTCAGTGTGACTTTTATTGCGTGGATTCTTACTACAGTGGTGCCTGCGGTTCACGAACACAATCCGTTCCAGGAAAGTGGTCGTGAACCAATTTGTACGCGATCCAAGGCAATTTTCCCAATAAGAAAGCATTTAAATTCCATTAATTCGTTCAGAAGTCTACCAAATAATGATTTGTTGTCAATTAATTTTCTGGTTTTTATAGTGAAAACTTTAAAGAAAAACACAATATAGTGTGGCGACGGGCGGACCGAGGCATCACGGGAGACATGGAGACTTGCTTGCTGGGGTAATTACGCTTTTTATTTACAGTCATTAAACCCCTTGCATTGTTGTGGTTGTTAATGTTAATGGTTGCATTTCCCTATTGTCGCGTGTGTGTTTGGCCGTGTTTTGTAAACGGTCCGATCCTCACGTGTATTTAGCGTGTGTAAATCATCCACCGTGTGTGCATCTTGCAGTTCGGCGTCTGTGTATTTGGGACGTGTCCCATTGGAAAGACATTGGGATTTTGGCTTTTAAAATCTCAATCTAAAGAAGCACATCGAAGAAAGCTAAACTAATGGTAAACACCAGTGAATTAATTTCAGTTATCACGATTAGCCTGGATAACAGCTTGGGGAGAGCTTTGTGTCTGATGTTAAGTGAACGTTTTCTTCTCTTGGTGATAGGCTGGTTAGGGCATTTGAATCACTAATATTAACTTGGACATTTGAACAATGAACACTGAAATAGTTATGTAAGCTGAAAAACAGGGTTTTGTGACTGAGATAATGAACCCCATGCTGGTAATAGGAAAAACGGTGACTTGTGTTTTCAGAAATGGCTTTAAAATACGTTAACATTAACCTGTACTTCTTTTTTTAACAATAGCATACTCCTGTTTAGGTTTTTAAAGCCCTCTTTTTGAAGTGTGTGATGTATGCAAAATTTTTCTTTTCCATGCTTTAAAAAGCTGAGTAAACGTTTTGATATTAAAAGTTTAGACAGCGTTCCGTTGTTATTCATATTTACTTGCACTTTAATTACTCAAGTACAGTTAGTTACAGATTATTTGTAATACTTAAGTACAGTGAACACTAGGTACTTTAAGACTTTTACTTGAGTGGAATTCTAGTTGGTGACTTGGGAGGGTATCTGTACTTATACTTAAGTGTGACTTTCGGGTACTTTATACAAGACTGTGAACAAGCTCGACTGTCTCAGACGGAAATTATAGCTCAGAGGTAATGATACTATATTAATAATCTCTGAGTTAATGATTAAGACATATATCAGCCTTCCAGCTGCAACTGACTAGAAATCAACCTAATGTTTTTCATGTTAGAAATCATAAACCTGCTTCAGTTCATGTCTCTGTGTGAAATCAGATGTTACTCACATGGCATAAGGCCCAATGTGCCTCTGACTGTAATCACCCAGAGTGTGGCCCAGCGTGACTCCTGATGACATGTTAATCTCTTGGAGTGGGAATTCCATTTCCATAAAAGTTATTGTAGGAAACCTCGTTAATGGAAATATATTTTCAAAACCTTCGAACAATATTGGCATTTCGCATTTTTCTCACAAAAAACTGTCAGGTAGTGACAACTCCAATGAGCAGAGTGAAAAAACGATTAAAATCGGTATTTAACTAACTAAATCAGAAGAGGAAAAAGAAGAATAATTTAGCTTGGCATAATTCTATGTTTAAAACATTTTGAACAGTTTCCATGCCAGGTAGTGCAACCCAAGAAAACCCATCAAAACATGATGAATATCATAAAGTATGAATATCATGAAATAATTTATTATTTAAATCATATATAAAAACTTGATATCAAGGACAAAGGTTAAAATTGTGCAGGTGGTGCAACCGGAATCAGTATTACTACTAATTATAAATGCAGTTTACAAGTAGGAATAAACATTGATGAAGTGTAGACACTTAACCTTATGGGAATTGACAGGGCTTCATGTTTGATTGGGCCAATTTTTTGCCTTTGGTTTGGTTACTATATAACCTCAGATGTGAATTATGTCTGATAGCTGAAATGAAAGCTGACCATTGATTGCAGTAACTTGGATAATTCAAATTCATAACTTCTGTCTAAAAAGTCAAAAAATTTGACAAAAAAGTCAAACAAATACAAAAACACATCTTTGTGTTTTGGTATTTTGTGAATATCTCAAAAACTACATGATGGATTATATCAAAGTTAAAATATGTGGTTCTCAGACTTGTTTTCTAAATGTACACCTAATTTTATTGTGCTAAAATGCTTTTATAAAATTAAATTATGTGAAATATACAAATATCTCCTGCTCCTTCAGTATTTCCTCCAAAGAAAGTGTACATTCGACACAAGCATTGTCTTTTTTTAGTTAAATATATGTGTAACAGCAATTCTGTGACCATTGTATTCTGTGACTCCAGTAGATACTGTTGCCACTATATAGCTTGAGCTTGCTCACACAGATGTGTTCCTAACGCAAACAATGTAAACTCATACGTTGTAAACAAATGAATGTCAATGCGATGTAGAGTGGGTGTATAGAAATGCTGGCTTTTAACATGATATAGGTTTAGCTGCTTGTTATATCAGATTAAACAAAATTAGGCTGATTTGTAGAGTAGCCTATTTGTATAATTCTAACACAACTAAAAAGTGATTAAAGCTCACATGGGCAACTTGATGCTATGAGTATACAGTCAAAGTAAAAAGTATGTGAACCCCTTGGAATTTATTCATAAAAAGTGATCTGATCTTCATCTAAGTCACAGGTACTGATATACACAATGAGCTTAAGCCAATAACACAAAAAAGGTTCTACTCTTTCAAGTTTTTATTATTCAAACATATTCAGCATTCACAGTGGTACTGGAGAAGGTAAGTGAACCCTTAGGTTCAATAACTGGTTGACCCTCCTTTGGCAGCAATGACCGCAACCAGGCACTTCCTGTAATTGCAGATCAGACCTGCACATCGTGTGGAGAGAGTTTTAGCCCATTCTTCCCCTGCAAAACTGCCTTAACTCTTCCATATTCTTTGGTTGCCTTCTGTGTATTGCTCTCTTAAAGTCATTCCACAGCATCTCAATAGGATTGAGATTGGGGCTCTGACTGGGCCACTCCACTGCGATGTTTGGGGTCATTGTCCTGTTACATCACCCAGCCTCAGTTGAAGGACAGACATTCTCACATTATCCTGAAGAATTTGCTGATAAAGTTGGGAATTCATTTTCCCCTCAATGATGGCGAGCTTTCCAGACCCTGATGCAGCAAAGCAGACCCAAATCATGATGTTCCCTCCACCATACTTTACTGTAGGGATGATGCATTTATCTTTTTACGCCAAATGAAGTTCTGCTTGTTCCTCCCAAATAGTTCAATTTTAGTTTCATCACTCCACAAAACATTTTCCCAGTATCGCTGTGGAGTGTCCAAGTGCTCCTTCGCAAACTTCAGGCGTACAGCAATGTTTGACAGCAGTGGCTTCCTTCTTGGTGCTCTGCCATGGACTCCTTTCTAGCTGATTCATGAACACAGATGCTAGACAGTTCTAATGACTTCTTCAAGTCTTTCGCTGTCACTTTAGGATTCTTCTTTTCCTCAAAGATGACTTTGCGTTGTGCTATTGGGGTCATCTTGGCAGGGCGCCCACTTCTAGGCAGAGTAGCCACGGTACCAAATTGTCTCCATTTATAGACAACTTGCCTAATAGTTTATATTAATAATAATATAATAATAATTTATAGACAACTTGCCAACAGTAGACTAATGAATATGTAAAATCTTTGAGACAACTTTGTAACCCTTTCCAGCCTTATGTAACTTAACAATTCTTGATCTTAGGTCTTCAGACAGCTCTTTTGTGCGAGGCATGATTCCCATCTGGACATGCTTCTTGTCAAAAGCCCAAACTGAACCTTTTCAGTGGTTTTTATCAACCAAAGTAATTCTAGGCCACACCCCTGAACTCGTTTCATTAAATGGACTCCAGGTGTGCTAAATTTTTAAGCTTTTAAAAAAAGTCATTTACTTGGGGTTCACTTACTTTTTCCTACTTTATACAATATGGTCAAATATTCTCTGAAAATCTGTGTATCTTAATTATAGGACACAGTGTTTGTAAATTATTGTGACTTACATGAAGATTCAACTATGTTTTATATGGGATTTAGTCATACACGTAGAAAATTCCAAGGGGTTCACATACTTTTTACTTTGAACATATTTAAATGGGCCACTCTAACCTGCGAGAGAGTGCCTGTTGGAAAGGCCGTCTCCGAAAACGGGATGCCAACGCGCATACGCTTGGATCAGCGTCAGGAGCGTCTCTTTTGAGTTTTCAGAGGTGGTTTTCTGATTGTGCCGCACCAGATCATCCTACCCAGTGCCGAACGATCCTGGCCAGTTACTCACCATACTCAGGGGTGCAGTATTGTGTGCCACTGACGAACTGTAAGTGACTGGTCCTGGACTGATTACATTCGGTGCTTTAATATTGCAATGCGGTCTACCGGATTGTTAGTTGTTAGTGTGTAACTTTTGAGGAGCTCTGCTACTGAGTGTATTGCAGGCAGATTCTCTGTATTCTGCGTTCGTTCTTGTAATTGTGTATCTTATATATTAAATTTGTTTTGTTAGTCAGTTCTCGTTAGACTGCAAAATATTTAGGAGAGATGGGATAATACAGTAAGGGAGGGTAATAGTATTACTGTTACGTATCCGGTATGTACCGGGGTTAACCAATAGATGGCAGTACTGTTACATGATTGATGATTAGAGATCGTATAAAGTGGTTGTATTTGTGTTAATTAGCTGAACATGTCTCCATGTTCTTATTGTTTTAGTTATTTATATAATATTATTTTCTTCCTTAGACCACATGCACACCCTGTCTACAACTAAGTCATTGCACCTGTAACAGCCAATGGCCAGCCTACAGTATGTTAACTCCAGTGCAATACTGTACCGCCTAATTGAATGCAGTAAAGTTTGGAACTGCGTCTGCCTTCCCTGGTGTTCTTACCGATGCCACCAGAGAGGTGCCATCTTACCGGTACCTTCCTCATACAGTCATAGCTTCTAACACTTTAATAATGCCAGACACACCAACCTTATTTAAATGGGCCACATCAGGTGGCTTATCTGCCTTTCCTATGTATAACCAAAAACTGTCACAACTCTGGTTAACAGCTGGGCCTAGGTACATGGGCTCACAATTTCTGATAGCAACCATCAAATTATGTGATCCCAAACAAATCAAGGAAAAAACAGTGACTAAGCAATCAAAAACCCTTCAGGTAATTTGTCCTAAATAGATATTATAATCTTGGATAGATTTCATGACTTCAGTTGAAGGGTCACAATTTCTGATATCAGCCATCAGATGTTGTGACCCCAAACAAATCAAAAACAACACAGTACCACAGCAGTCAAAAAAGACATCAGGGGAATTATCATAAATATAAATAATAATCCTGGAAAGATTTCATAACTGGGGTGTACAGGTCACCTCTGTCAAAGGGGTGACTTTCATACAGCTGTCATCTGATTTTGTGATCTGAGTGTGGCTTTTGAAAAAGCAACAACACACCATTAAATTTCAGGCAAAAGAAACATGTCCATCTTCAGACTTTCACCATGTTTACACACTGCAGACAATTGTTGTGACAATTTATCAAACATTCCTTATTGTGTCAGTACATGCAGTGTGCTACAGTACACAATATGCTGCTCCACAAAATGAGCTGCATCAACCAATTTGGTACTGTAACAGCTCTTTGAGTATCAGAAAGTAGGACAGGGTTTAAGTATCATAAAGTTAATGAAACTGAAAAATCATAATGATCTTTTTAAACATTTATTTGAAATATGCCTTTACATACAGTACAAAAATCAATAAAATGAAAACAAAGAAATGTGGAAATTACCCGAAACATTGGCTACATGTTTTGGAGTTCAGATATATCCTCTTTCTTAGCCCTCTGTATATTTTTCTAATGTTGATTTTTAAAATTACATATACTTCTTTCCAGCCATAACTCCTCAGACAACAGACGCTTGAAACCCTGATCGGCAAGTCTGCAATTGGTTGTTTAAATGGCAATTGGCTGTCTAAATGTATAAAAATGAATTTCCGTTTTATGCAACTTTGGGTCAACTTTATGCTTTTACTCCACTATTTTACTCCAATATTAAACCAAAAACCAAAGTACTCCGTCAAAAAAGGAACTTTGTCCGTATACAGTAGTATATATATGGGTGTTTGTGTCCACCTACTTCTGTCCATGTAGTATACAGTACATGTATGTGTGTATATGTCTCCATCTACTTCTGTCCATGTAGTACATATGTATGTGTATGTGCGTTTGTGTCACAGATCAGCACAGGGAAGCAGGCGAAGGAAGCCATGGATAAAAAAAGGGTTTTATTTGCAGAGGAACATACGTAACGTTAATGACAGAACTAGGAAAACGCATGTGAACGCGGTCTGCAAATACACTGAACTAACAACAGCAACCAGAAACAGCTGGTGAACACAGGGACTCTGCACGAGGTTAACGAGGGGGCATGATCGACGAGAGGGCAGGACGAATGGAGCATGACATTACCCAATGGGAGTGAAGGGACTAACAGGACCTAGAGAAACAAAAGCAAAATATCAATGAGGAACCGGGAACAGGACAGACACACAGAGCAGACACAGGGACAAGAAGCAGGAAAACCACTGACAAACCAACGGGAACGCAGACAGGCACAGGGGCACCAAGAACGGAGACACTGGGGGAACACCAACAGGAGGAAAAAAAGGACCAGGAGCGAACAAAGGAGCGGAGCGACGAGGAGCAGACACAGAGGTACGAAAACAGGAGGCAGGATGGTAGAGGACGGGGGAAAATGGGGAGCCCGAGGGAACCCCAGTAGGCAAGAGGCAGAAGCTGCAGAGGCAGCCGGCGACTGCGAGGTTGGAGCCGAAGGGACCTTCGGCAACAGCGAGGCAGGAGCAGGAGGGGACGACGAAGGGGGCAAGGAGGCAGATGGAGGGACAGGCAAAGGAGGTGAAGAGGAAGATAACCAGAGGAGGCGAAGAGGAAGGCGAAGGGGGCACTGGGAGAGGGGAAGAGTGAACAGCAGCCACAGCCGGCCCAGGCATAGGTGACCGATGAGTCGGAGCGGGGGAACCCGCAGACGACCGATGAGTTAACGGAGGCGGGGCCGAAGAGTCATCGGAGAAGCACCCACAGGCGACCGCCAAGCAGGAGTCCAGGGAACCGCAGGCGACCGCTGAGCAGGAACCGAAGGACCCGCAGGTGCTGCATGAGTCCCAGCCACAGGGACCGAGGATGAGCCAGGGGGCAGGGCAGGCAGGAACCAACCCCTGCGCAAGTGACCTCTCCCCCTCCTGGATATGAAGAGCCCAATTCCTGGTTGGGATCTGCCAAGTGGGGGTAACAGAGCTGGGGTTCGCGCCTTGGCAGTGGGTGCAGGCGAAGTAGCAACAGGCAGACGGGCTTGGGCTCCGGGCCCAAGCGCAGGCGACGTCAGGTTTGGTTCCTTTTGGCATACTGCGGGGGAAATGGCGGAGATGGAGACGGCCCCTAGGGAAACGTGCAACGCTTTCCCTCGTCGCTTTCCCTGCTTCTCTCTCCCCCGAACAAGCGCAACGAGGTCCGGCAATTCATGTGGAATAAAAGGACAAAGACTGTAATCGCCCCCTACCTGCTGGATCATGTCCTCAGCTACCCAGCTCTTCAGCCGGGCTAAATGCCACCATACCTCTGCTGTGAGGCGCGGGTCTTCGGCAGGGGAGAAGTGGGTCAAGATTTCCCTTGACCGGCGAGCGACGGCTTGCGCCGTGGGGTCTCCCTTCATTTTGGACTCCTTGAGCCAGTATTCTACCTCGTCCAAAAGGTCAAGGTGTTCCGCCTCATGGAAGGGAGGCATCTTCTCCTGTAGTCCTGTCATTCTGTCACGGATCAGTACAGGGAAGCAGGCGAAGGAAGCCGTGGTAATAAAAAGGGTTTTATTTGAAGGGGAACATATGTTAATGACAGGACTAGGAAAACGTACTTGAACGCGGACTGAAATACACTGAACTAACAACAGCAACTAGAAATAGGTGGTGAATACGGAGACTCCACATGAGGTTAACGAGGGGGCGTGGTCGACGAGAGGGCAGGACAAAATATGTGTCCGCCGCCTTCTGTCCATCTAGTATTTTTGCATGTGTATGTGCGTTTGTATATATACTGTACATGTGTCCGCCTTCTTCTCTCCATGTAGTATATACAATGAGGGAAATAATTATTTTTATAGTTTGTAACTGTTACATAATGACTTTTTCTTGCTTGTTTTGTTAATAATCTATCTTTTGCTGGTTCAATAAACATACCAGTGAAATTACAGACTTCTCATTTCCTTATTAATGGGTCAACTTAAGAATTCAGCAGAGGTCACTGTATGTATGTGTATGTGCGTTTTGTGTATATATGTGTCCGCCTACTTCTGTCCATGTAGTATATATGTATATGTATATGTAAATGTATATGTATGTGTGTGTATGCGTGTATATATATAATATTTTATCCTGCATGTCATGTTTAATTCTGCTGTGCATTTCA
Organism: Brienomyrus brachyistius; assembly: GCF_023856365.1. Lineage (NCBI taxonomy): Eukaryota > Metazoa > Chordata > Actinopteri > Osteoglossiformes > Mormyridae > Brienomyrus > Brienomyrus brachyistius. The sequence continues at coordinate 6,011,082 of NW_026042306.1, read as the reverse complement.
GAATTGCATTTTTCCCAGCTGTGCATGAAAAATAAAATGTGTACAATGACATTATTCCTAAAGTCCTAAATCACATTGTAATATGCAAAATATGTATGGAAAGCATGAAAACAAGTATTTTCATTGGTTATCAATGTTTCTATGGAGAGTAAAGAGCTGAAAGTGCAACTTTGGTGCCATCTCGAGCTCAAAAGCAATTATTCAGGGTTAGGCATGGGTCAGCCCGTAATAGAGACAAATGATCTTAAGTGTAATAGTTAATGTGAAAACACCATAAAACATTTAAAAGGGATTTTAGAAAATGAATACAGGGTCCAATTTATTAAGAGTACACAATAAAAAATGACAAAGTACCGAGTGTATAAACAGCAGCTAAGATGTTAAGCCTTCTTCTTTGATTTATATGATTAAAGCATCACTTTCCAGTCTGAAATTCACTTCTTTTGAAGAAAGTCCACGTCCTAAAAAAAGACAAATGGAGAATATCAATATCCATATTGAAAATGTGCAGAGACATGTGTCACTGTATAACCTGTATATTTTAGAAATACAAATACCTAGGGTACCGTCATCAACATATGCTACCTATTTCACCTGTCGAAGCTGTTCACTGGACTGTGATGAGCTACCTGGCTTCTCACCACTCTCACCAGCCCGATCACCTGCGTGGATGTGGAGCTGTGGTCCGCTGTGGCTGTATTGGCTGTTCTCAGTGCTGGTTGCTCTCTCTCATGGTGCCAGTGCTTGCAGTTTTCTTCGTTGTAGTCGCTGCCATGGTGCTCCTTATCGCTCAGGCTGGAGTGGCTTCCGCATGGGGAGTTCATGTCGTATCGCTTCGTCTTGTTGAATCCCTCGAGGCTGCTGCTGGAGTTCCTCTCAGATGTATCCTGGTCTCTAAAAGGGTAAGGACACATTAACGATATAGTAAACTGTATAGTGTTTGCTATTCTTCAGAATAAACAGATGCTCAAAAACAAAGAATTAAGCTATAATCCCACCAAAGTGTATCATGACAGATGAAGGAATGAACTGAAAAATCTCTTAATGCTTCAAGCTAGCTCTGTGTCACAGAAAACTTACCAGTGGTCACGTTACATGTCCTTGACATTCTTCTTTGTCTTGGATGCTTTGTGTCTCTTGGCGAGACGCTCCTCGGAGTGCTGGTCTCACTCAGGTAGTTTCATGTGGATGTTTTTGCTGTGGTCAGGGTGCGAGTGTCTGGCTCCATCATGGTCGCCATCCTGAGTACAGTGCACCCGTCCGTGTCTCTCCTCTGAACGGGGCCTCAGATCCCCCTTAATTATAAAGTACGCGTAGCAACCAGATATAGAGCACAACTGAGTATGGTGAACTGATAATACTTGAATCAGAACATCTACAGAATAGTAACAGTTAAGAAGTACCAGTGTGTCTTGAGGTGTGATTATATTTGAAAGGAAAAAAGAGTCTCACCAGCAATTGTGATAATTATATTACAGAATATATATAATGGCACTTAATATTGTCTAGTATCACCATAGTCTACCTGTCAGAGTCGCTGGGTGAGCGGGTGAGCGCACGGGCATGCAAGCGAGCAGGAAGCAGGCAAGGAACCGCAAGTCGGGGAAAAACTGGGGATTTATTAAGGTGCAGGCAGGGCATGATGGAACAGCACTAAGACTCACTAACACCAATGACGGACAAGAAACCAGGGCAAGACATGGACTGAAATAAACAAGACTGGGCAAAAATAATCAGACACAGTTGGGCTAGATCGGGGAAGCACACATGGATAATCAGGGGGCATGGCGCACACGAGGATCATACGAGCCGGGAATGACACTACCATTTTGATGTTTCTGACAGTGACTGAAGTGTCAGTCATCAAATACCACTGGACACTCCTGGCCTGGAACAAACCAGCATATTTGTTTCAACCATATGCTGAGTTCGTACTAAAGCATCTCAAGGCAATGGAATGAAAGGAGCCCACAAGACGAACCTTGATGTAGCAGTAGTAATGTCCAGTGTGACAGCTGAATCCCAAGTGAACCAGCACGGTATACAGATGGTTAGATCTTGGGTTCTCCGTGGGACCAAAACATAAATGGACGCATGTCCAGGTATTCAGGGTACCTCACATTATGAGAAAAACAGCAGAGTCATTGTAATTGCAACAAATATATCATGCTATCCATTGGAAACCTGGGACTTGGAAGCACAAGTAATCATAAGGTACAAAGTAATTTGATTTCCCAACCTAAATATCCCACTTGCAGATCTGTGTCAGCTAAGAAACCCCTGCTTGAGTTACTCAGTTATGATGCTCAGACCAGAGGCAGCGTGTTTCAAAACATATTTACGAAGAAGGCTGAGAATAGCTCTACCTTAGATGCTAGGTAACCCATTTAAAGCCTTGACTTGGGTCTCAAGTTCTTTACTGGCTGCGGAAGATCCAACACTCTGCTGGTCCCGCAGTCTTTTAATCTCCTCCTCAAGTGCCTCTGAAGCAGTCTCCACTGGGCTGAGGTTAGGTTCTTCTTGGGAGAGAACCTCTAATTCAGACTGTCTTGCAGCTATGAGTTTGTAGTTTTTCTGTTGGGTAAAAATGATCAAATCAATTATGTATGAAAGAATACACACAAGAGTTATGAAAGTGAAACCAAAAATGTATCAAAATTAATCATCAAGTTTAATATGGTTCCATGGCGAGAATCTGTTTAAATTCATAGCTGTTGTACTATAGTTCCTTTTTTAAGTTGCCAGGAACTTTTCTTGTACAACCCAGCAGCGCTAACACATACAGACACATAAACACCTATGAGCAATTTACCAATTCACCTAACATGCAACCTTTGGCCTGTGGGAGGAAGGCAGAGAACCCAGAGAGAATAGCAAACTCCACACAGAAAGGCCCCAGCTAACCAGAGGGTTTGAACTCAGAACCCTCTTGCTGTGAGGCGACAGTGCTAGCCACTACACCACTACACCAATTGTGTGAGGCTAGTCTCAACACAATTGCAGCAAATATTTTTTTTCTATTGTTTGTGTTAGTCTGGCTCACAACCAAACTACAAAACTTACAGAAATGTAAAAATATCAAAACAGCCGTCATGAAAAGAACCCTTATTACCTTTTTTGCAACTACAGTTTCTTCCTGGGTGTCAGGGAAGAGTTTGTTGGGTAACCTCTTTCTCTTCTTGCTTTTTGGTTGGTCCTCTTGCAAGACTTTCTGCTCAGTAGTCTTAAGTGTAGACTCCTTTTCTGTTAGTAAAAAATAGTAGCAAGACAGAATTTAATTCCTAGAAATTATGTTTACGTTGCATCAAATACTTTTGGTTAGTTTCAGCCATGCCCACTGAAATCCATTGTTTTCATTTAATTCCGTGTAAATACATTAGAACACTATGGATAGCCCATGGGATGGAAGAAGTTGGGATGGGCATGGATGAAACAGGTGGTGCATCCCATCATTTTCACTGTTAACGTTCAAATTCACATTCAGCATGGCCAGAGCATGCAAAAAAAGTTGTTTTCCTTCGGAGGGAGGGGTGCACTCTGACGCTATTTGACCCGTGGCCTATTTATTTTTCCGTCCAATTTGTCTTTTGTTTTTACAGTTTTTGTATTTTTTTCCCCTATTTTTTTTTTTATAGTTTACTCTGTTCGTTACACTTGTTAAATTTTGCCATATGTATACTGTAGCTGCCAAACTGATTTTTATTGTATAATGTTTCCTGACAATGTTGATATGTGACAGTTAGGAATTCTTATTAACCCAAATCTTACCTGAGATTCTTCAATTTAGGTGTATAATTAATGTTTCACTGCTAATTAAAAATTCATATGAAGCGAGACTCATATGACTAATGGCCGTTAGCTAGCTTGCTAAAAATTTGAATGAAGTGGGACTCTCATCATTAGCAAAAGCTAAAAGTTCAAATGAAGTGTCACTCGCGTAACTATCGGCTGTTAACGTTCAACAGCATGACTTTAGGCCTAGTCCCCCTTCGTCACTGTCCCGAAGCTAATAGCCTACAGCAAACGTTACTTGGCCAATGATGCAAAAACCATCCATCCATCCATTTTCCAAACCGCTTATCCTACTGGGTCGCGGGGGGTCCAGAGCCTATCCTGGTAGCAATGGGCACGAGGCAGGGAACAACCCAGGATGGGGGGCCAGCCCATCGCAGGGCACACTCACACACCATTCACACACACATTCACACCTACGGGCAATTTAGCAAGTCCAATTAACCTCCGCATGCTTTTGAACTCCGGGGGGAAACCGGAGTACCCGGAGGAAACCCCACGACAACATGGGGAGAACAATCAAACTCCGCACACATGTAACCCAGGCGGAGATTTGAACCCGGGTCCCAGAGGTGTGAGGCAACAGTGCTAATCACTGCACCACCATGCCACCCAAATGACTTTCATATGAACACATTTTTGTGGTTTCAGATTTAATGAGCTTCCTTGTCTCTTCTAGCAGGTGCCACAATGTAAACCACCATGTAGAGAGCAGTGCCAAGGAAATATCTATGTCATTGTAAATAAGAAACTGGTCTTAATGTTTTACCCGGTAAATTACATAAAAAAATATATATATGTACTTCTACTTCTTTTGTTTAAATACTAACCTGAATAATAAAACGTATATAACTGACATACTTGTCCTTTTTTAATTACAAATACTATATTGGGAAATAAAAAATAACCTCCTCCTTTTGCATGCAGATTGAAATATTGTTATTTACGTCTAAAATGGAGTAATGGAAGCCCCTAATCTTGAGGTTTTAAGTAACTACTTCCATTAATATTACCTTCAGCAGACCAATTAGAACCAACTTCTATATTGGATTTATCTGTGTGTATGGAGCCACCATTTTCAGAGTTACTGTGTATTATGTCTGCTGTACAGCCCTGATGTGGTAGCTGCTGAAATCATTCACTGGAGTTACCATTTGTTTTGTGTCTGGTAAAATTGTTGCTTTTTAGAATACAGTCAAAATATTTCATATCTGAGTGTGATATTTGGACGGTATCAAAAATTATATACTGTATCGCCTACTACTATTAAATATGTCGGTTATATAAGACCAAATCCATCGATTTACTAAAATTAAGTATTAGTTCGGAAATTATCTGTTGCTAAAACTAAAACCTAGTCTTCAAGTACAAATGTCTAATCATTGTGATTTAAGTGGGTATTACACGGTTATACTCAGAAATACCATATGGACAAAAGTTTTGGGACACACTTCTGAATCACCGAATAGAGGTGTTTCATTCAAACCCATCACCAAAATCAAGCACCTAGCCATGCAGTCAGGTTTACAAACATTTGTGAATGAATGGGTCATTCTGAAGAACTCAATGAATTCAAGTGTGGTACTGTCATAGGGTGACACCGTGGCAATTAAAAAGTTTGTGAGATTTCTTCCCTGAAAGATATGATTCAGATCATGTATAGTAATAATGCGGGGCTTGCAGCATGCTGAGAAAATTCAAAATCCCAACAAGAAAACTGTGTGCCAGGATCTTCATGGAATGGGCTTCCATGGCTGAACAGCTGCATGCAAAGCTCACATCACGGGGTGGTGTAAAGTATGTTACCACTGGACGGCAACAGTGGAAACATGTTCTGGGGAGGGACCACTCACACTTTTCTGTCTGGAAGTCTGACAGAAGAGTCTGTGTTTGGTGCATGCCAGAAGAACATTACCTGCCTGACTACATTGTTTTAACTGTCATGGATGCTGGAGGAGAGGTGATGGTATGGGTTAGGGTTATGCCCCTTAGCTCCAGTAAAAAGAATTCTGCCAGCAAACCCAGACATTTTCAATAATTCTATGCTTCCAACTTTGTGGGAACAGTTGATGGAATGTCTTTTTCTATTCCAGAATAACTGCACAAAGCAAGGTCCATAAAGACATGGTTGAGTGAGTCTGGTGTGGAAGAACTCGACTGGTCAACAGAGCCCTGAACTCCACTCCATCTAACACCTTTGGGATGAGCTACAATGCAGACTGAGAGCCAGGCCTTCATGTCCAACATCAGTGCCTGACCTCACTAATGCTCTTCTGGGTGGAGAAAAAAATCCCACAGAAACACTCCAAACTCTTGTGGAAAGCCTTCACAGAAGAGTGGCAGCAGTTATGGCTGCAAAGTGGGGACCAACTCTATATCGATGCTGATCATAGAACGACATGTCATAAAAATTCCTGTAGGTGTAAAGGCCAGGTTTCCCAGTACTTTTGTCCATATAATACAGCATGAAGGTTCGGTTGAGGCTAGGCTGATGTGCTGTAGTGTCGGCTAAGTTAGCAGTGGCTTTCCAGAATCATGCTGAGCATGGCTTCCGCACGGCAACCAAGGTGTTGGAAAAAGGTTGTAGGACCGATTCATTTACGCTACCATTGACCCAATTACGCTAGGGGCCGATAAAGGTATATCATAAGGCAACATGTAAAAGTACATGACCCATGTTTTGCCATTTTTAATGACTCCGTACTTGAGGAATCTACAGGTCATGTTTGTTTCAATAACATGTTTATGCACATGCTGCTATTATGATTTATAGCTTATTATTTGTGATAAGTTAAATGAGCTGGCTGCAAATTCGACTTTTTCAAATATAATGCATAAAATATATTCTCAAATTTTAACAACATTTAGATGTTTTATCAACACATTTATAATATTTACATATATAATATTTATTATTGCAAGTACAGAACCAGACTTGAAGGAAAAGAAAGGAAACCATTCTGGGGACGGTGTGAAATCAATCAATTTAAAAATAAAGATTACAACATTTAAAATGAGACTTCAGGGAAAATGAGAGTCAGGGAAACTAGAACAGAAAGGCACGGATCCAGAGATGCAAGCCCAAATACGCTTTATTTGCGCTGTAAGGCAAGCTAAGGCACCAGAAGGGAAAGGCGAAAGGCAAGGTCGAGGGACAGGCAGGTAGGTCGTAATCCGGGGAAGCAATCCGACACGGAGGCACGGGACAGGACCACACAGGGGTACAGGGACGGGACGTGCCGGGCTCGGTGGGGAAAACGGGTCAGGTGCGGGAACGGGTCTGGAACGGGAAGGAAAACAGGTAAGGCAAATACACGGGGCAAACAGATCAGGTTAGGAGTTCGGGTAAGACGATAGACAAGAAAGTGCTCGGCAAGGCTATAAATCATTAGCGCAATACTTCGCGTTTGGCTGTTGCGACTTGGCTCTTTTTATCCACCCTCTCGTTAAGCATAATACTCTACAGCTTGGCATTTATATTTATATATATGGCATTAATCAACAGATGAGGGGTGATTTAAATATACTGGAGGGAGCCTGGCAGGGGCCTACTTGTATCTGATGAGCCGGCCAGCCTGTATCAGCTGTGCCCATTTATCAATGATATGTAAAGAGCACAGTTCACCCTAAAACTGAAGGATTTTTTTAAAGGATTTACTGATATCTAACCATCTAGTTCATTGCACTGGGAGATGCCTGATTTTGGAGCTGAACGGCCCCCTTTTCTCAGTTTTAGGGTGAATTGTCCTTTTTAATATATTACAGGAGCCTTTGAATGAACAGTGAGCCGGTTTGAAGCCCTGGTGGCAGCCTACTTGTATTTGATGAGCTGGCCACCCTGGATTAGTTTCACAGGCTTAAACCTCCTTTACAAAGTCTCTCTGGAGTCCTGAGTGACCCAGTGGACGCTCACACAGATGGAAGGTGAGCCCTCTGCATCTTACCGAAGGTCATTTGGCCACTGATGATCTCAGGGCTCTTCTTCATATTACTCATCGCTGCTTTGGGCAGACCTCAGTTAATCAGGTCCCCATAAGTGCTGAAATCAAACAATAAAACACAGAGCTGATCTAACATGCAGCAGGGTGAAGGTACAGTCGAACCTCGTTACTACGTACCCCGGATACAACATTTTCACCTTTTCAACGTACAGGTTTCTAATTCCCATTTTTAGCCTAGGTATTATTCCAATAGCAGCCATTGTTTACAGCGTACACCCTTACAGCGTAAACTTCGATACAACATCCAAATTTCTAGAGAAAATATGAAAACTAACCATCGTTCCAACGTACAGCGCTCTCCCCGCCCACCACAACTTGTGTCGCTACATCTACCTGTATCTACCTGATCTTCGCCCGACAATGCACATTTGTCTATTGCGTTGCTTGGCGTTAAATGAGTTGCCTTGACCGATCATTACTGGGCTGCGTAGTAATGGCTTAAGTGTTGTGTGCGTATTCTTCGTTTATTAAACCTTGTGAAATACGGGTCATCTCGGTAATTGTGAATTCAGAATAATAATGGAAGTAAAGGATTTTATGATTTAATTTGACCAATATTTCATTTGGATGCGAATGTTTATTTTAAAAATCCATTTTGACCAGCCGTTGTGTATTTTCGTTGCCGTTTATCGCAGGCCGGCACTAAGTAATCGTGAGTAATTTAATGAAAATTCCAAGGATCCAAATGAGCTTTGTCGAATTATTTAACAAGTAATAATGTGTTCGTTTGTTTTGTAGTCAATTGAAGGGTCTGTTCTATTAAAGTTTTATCATTTACATGGATATTTCGTGAGTTCTTTCATCCATCTTCCACTAAGTGGTTACAACGTTCTATGCTTATAACGTACATGTTTTTGATATCCCGTCTTGTACGTAGTAACGAGGTTCGACTGTACCATTAAAGAAATTCCAGAGGATTCTGACAACACATCAGTGTGAGATTATTAAACAGTAGTCATAAAATTATATTTATATTAACAAAAAAATCAGTTTGTGACTTTGTTGGAATGTTTTCACAACAGGCATATTTAGATCACGGAAATAGATCATGCCCCTGCATGCCCCCACCTAGAATATTGTGTGCAGGTTTGGTCACCATACCTTAAGAAGGACATTGCTGCCTTGGAAAAGGTGCAACGTAGGGGTACCAGAATGATTCCTCGTCTTAGAGGAATGTCTTACGAGAGGTTAACTGAGCAGAATCCGTTTAGCCTCGAGTAAAGGAGACTAAGAAGGACATGATCCAGGTATATAAGATTCTAACAGGTCTGGATGCTGTTCAATATTTCAATATTAGTTTAAATATTAGAAATTGTGGCCATAAGTGGAAATTAGTGAGAGAACATTTTAAAACAAATTTGAGGAAGCACTTTTTTACACATCATGTTTTTAGAGTCTTGCTACTAGTTTAGTAAGTAGTAAGCTAAATCCCTGGGTTCCTTTAAATCAGAGCTAGATAAGATTTTAACAACTCTGAGCTATTAGTTAAGTTCTCCCCATATGAGCTTGATGGGCTGATTGGTCTCCTCTCGTTTGTAAATTTCTTTAAAGTTCTTATGTAGGTAACTGTAACTGACCCATATGATAAAATGATTTTGTCTAATACAGGACTACATTAGGTAAATGTTATCCCCTCACACTTTGTATGGGCAGTGAATTGCCCCTACTCACGTGTGGTTTCATAATAAGAAAAATGAAAGAAATGAATACACAGATATATAAATTTATATATATATATATTTATTTGGAAGGAGGGGAGATTTTTCTCCTGCATTCTGAAATGGAAGAAAAAAAACATTCATGAAGAACACAAACCTATAAAAGATACTTGTGTGACACTATTAAGGAAGGATCTGACTGGCAGAAAAGCTGGCTGAGTGATTGCCTGGTTGCCGGCTGCAAATGCTATGTCGAGCAGTAATATGGCATTAATCAACAGATGAGGGGTGGAGATTTAAATATTCTAGAGGGAGCCTGGTGGAGACCTACTTGTGTCGGATGAGCCGGCCACCCTGAATTATCTGCGCCGTCGCATTGGTGACATGGCATCCGAAGAGGACTCGATAGGAGAACTTCATAAAAACGAGTGAGTTACAGGTAAGAGCTGGGGAGACAGAGATCATGCAGGGGTCAGAGGCCAGAAAGAAGAAGAGCAACCAGCTTAAAACCTTTAAAAAGTCCCTCTGGAGTCCCGAGTGACCCAGTGGACACTTATATAGATGGAAGGTGAGCCCTCTGCCTCTTACCTAAGGTCATTCGACGACTGATTATTTCAGGGCTCTTCCTCATGCCCGTCACAGCGACTATGGGCAGACCCCAATTAATTACAGGTCCCCAGAAGTGCTGAAATCAAACAATAAAACACAGAGCTGATCTAACATGCAGCAGGGTGAAGGTACCATTAACGAAATTCCAGAGGATTCTTACAATATATTAGTGTGAGATTATTAAACAGTAGTCATAAAATTACATGTATATTAACAAAAAATCAGTTTGTGACTTTCTTGCCGTGCTTTTGTTGTAAGGATTTTCCCAACAGGCACATTTAGATCACGGAAAGACAAAGAAAACAAACAAAAAAAATTATAAGTGCAATTCTGTGATCACCAGCAGCACTTCTGCAATGATGGACCCAAACGTAAGAAGTGACTTTATGCTTACATCTACAACAAAGCGAAGAGTTTAAGCTCTATATGCACTGAAGGCAATCGACAAGGAAAGTTTACATATAGGATTTTTAAATAAACTGCAAGCGCCTCTGGATGCACATACCTCCTCAGATACTTCCGATACTACTTGTTTCTCAGTTGGTTCATAGCTTTTGGAAAGAAATTGCTTGCCATTTAAAATTTGACGTGCCGACAGCCCCGTTATCTCCGCCAAAAAGAACACCCTCACTCCAGCAACTGACGCATTGCCGCCGCGATTTCGCGGGCTAAGTGGATTTCTCCACTGTAATTGGTCCATCCAAGATGAAAAAAAAAAACTGCCTTAACGGTGGGAATGTACAAACTGCACAGCATGCTGGTAAAGGTAGTATGGCGGAAAAACAGTACAGTATAGAATTCCACATTTTACAGTTAAATATTTAAAATATTTATTTTCTTTAAATTGGGTGTATTTCACTAAAAAAAACAGTTTACTCCAATAAACAGTTATGTTTACTCCCAAAAAGTGGGTGCAAATTGTTGCCTTATTTTATTCAAGGCTCTCAAGTTTCATCAAAACCTTTAAGATAGATTACATTATGAGAGAAACGCGTGTCTCACTGTTAATGCGAGGACTCCTGCCTACCGCATTCATCTTGCTCTTACGCTTCCACCTTTTCCGCACTCCATCTGTGTGCGCATTCATGTAATAACGTATTACATATTATTATTTGCAGCGGGATCACACGTAACTTACTTATTATTCCATCCATCCATTTTCCAAACCGCTTATCCTTCTACCTCGCGGGGGGCACGAGGCGGGGAACAACCCAGGATGGGGGCCAGCCCATCGCAGGGCACAGTCACACATCAGTCTTATTTATTATTCCATCCATCCATCCATTTTCCAAACCGCTTATCCTATTGGGTCGCGGGGGGTCCGGAGCCTATCCCGGAAGCAATGGGCACGAGGCAGGGAACAACCCAGGATGGGGGGCCAGCCCACACACACTCACACACCAGTCTTATTTATTATTCGCAGCGTCTTATTCGGATTTTCCGGTCCATCTTAAATGTTGCGCAGCCGAATGCAATGATGCGATTGCGCATGTAGGGGGAGCATTTTAATACCTTAAACCAGGGGTACCCAAACATTTTCCCTTAGTGGGCCAAAATGAAAATCTATCGGAGGACCGCGGGCCAAATGTAATATTTTACACAAAATACAAACACTAATAGTAAAGTAGTTTTATTTATCAAACAGTTATCTAACCTTCCGTTCTGTGTAAATAACATTAAACAAAATATGACAAATAAGTCATATATAGGCATTTAGAACACGTCTAAACTTTTGTAATCACATATAGTGCAAAATGTCAAAGAGTGCATGTCCAACAGCAACACAACAACAACAGTAGGAACAATATAATTGCACCACTAGTGAGAAACATGAAGCTGTTCTTTGGCGTTTATCAGCCTATCAATATTAGGTTGCAGCTAACTCACTGAGAGGGTGAGGATGTCCTGTAGGTGTGGGTCAGTCAGAGTGCTTCTGAGCCTGGACTTGTTAAGGTTCATTACACTAAAAGTCTGTTCACAGATGTAAGTGCTGCCAAACAAAGCTAACATGACCTGTGCATGTTTCCTAATGTCTGGGTACCTTTCAGATGAGACATGTGTGTAGAAGTCTTTCAGGTGTAGTGACATGAATTTATTCTTTAGCTCAGAATCACACTGAAACTCAATTAGCTGCATCTGAATGTGATCAGGCACTGAGTCCACACTTATGGTGAAGGGTTGAGAAAACAGCTCCATGTCACCTCTACTTTCCCTAAAGTCCTCAAAGCGCAACGCAAAGTCCTGGTCCAAGTGTCTGAGAAGTGCTGCATATTCAGGCAGTCTCTGCTTCACCAGGTTGACCTCTCTCAGACTAGGGAAGTGTGCAAGGTTTCCTGGGAAGAAGTGAAAGAGCTGCTAAGTCGTCAAATAATAATAAATATTGCAACATAAATGTTGTTTTATGTACTTTGAAAGAGTTAGCCTTACAATTTTATTACAATACTTTTTAACAATACTTTTTAACTGCACAACAGTGGAATATGGATATGTTAGTAAATGCACTTACTAACATATTCCACATAATATCAGTCCCAGTAACTGCACTTTTATCATGTGAGGTGCAGGTACATGCTGCCGCCTTTCCTCTCCATTATCACTTGATTAAATCATAAGCATTTTTACAATCACAAAAAATATGCAAGCTCCAAAAGACAAACAAAGCGCATGTCTGCCTGTCAATCAAGTTTAAGAACCATGGACAGCGCTGTCCCTCCGCGACACAGTTAACAAGTACGGGACTTATTTACGGCATAAAATACAGTATGATAGACATTATCACCATTAAAACTGAATGTGTATGTGTGTCTCTGTGTGTGTACAATGTATTAACCAACCTGCTGACAGATGTCGACAGAGTAGCTGCAGCTTCGACCTGAAGGCCGTTATGTGGTCAAACAGCTCAGTGATGATCTGATCCTTCCCTTGAAGCTGAATATTCAGGGTGTTGAGCAGGTCAGTGATGTCCACCATAAAAGCCACGTCACAAAACCATTTTTCATCTGTGGGGACTTGAGTGTCACTGTTCTTGCTTGTCAGAAACTCCGCGATGACATGGCGCAGCTCAAAAAATCTTTTGAGGACTTTCCCGCGGCTCAGCCACCTCACCTCTTGGTGGTAAAGCACATCCTTGTATTGTGAATCAACCTCCTCTAGAAGAGCTCTGAACTGGCGGTGTGAGAGCGCTTTTGATCGTATGCAGTTTATGATTTTAATCACGTCACGCACCATGTCTCCCATACCAACTGATCTGGCACATAGTTGCTCTTGGTGCAGGATGCAGTGGTATTTTGCCACCTTACCTCCACATTGGGAAACCTTCTGGGAAATTAGTGTGGCAAGGCCTGTTTTCCTCCCAACCATGGCAGGTGCTCCATCAGTTGTTATCCCAACCAATTTTTCCCAGCTCAGCCCGTTCGTATCCAACACTCGCTCAACGGCTGCAAACAAATCCTCACTTTTTGTTGTGCTGCGCAGTGTCTCAAATCCAGCCAGCTCCTGAGTTATTTCCATGTTTTCATTTACTCCCCGTATGAAAACCAAAAGTTGTGCAGAGTCCGAAATGTCCGTGCTCTCATCACACGCCAAAGAAAAGGCGACAAATCCAACAGCCTTTGCTTTAAATTGCTCCTTAATGTCTCGAGACATTTCTTCAATACGACGTGTCACAGTATTTCGTGAGAGGCTGATCTGGGAGAAAGTTTTTGCCTGTGACGGGCACATGATTGTCGCAGCTATGGACAGACACTCCTTAACAAAGTCACCCGTTGAAAATGATCTCCCAGTCCGGGCAATTAGCGCAGTAATCTCAATGCTGGCTCGTGTCGCGCTGTCCTGGGCTGTCGAGGGCCGTGTAAGAGTCCCTTGTTGCCTGTAAAGTTTAGCCAGCAGCTCCCTGGTCTTGCTCTTTCGCGCATCACCTTTGAATTGCGAAAATGCTGCGTGCTTCGTCTCATAATGATGACGAATGTTATACTCCTTTAGTACAGCAACAGACTGGTTACAAATAAGGCAGACCGCTTTAGCATTTATGTCAGTGAAAAAAATATTCTTCCTCCCAGCATTTTTTAAAATGTCTTTTGTCTGTGTGCCACTGACGATGCCGCTCCATGTTGATAGTGGCTTAAGCTAGCAGCCCGGTGGTGACCCGCCACAAACTGGTTTGATCGCGTATGGCGGCAACAAAGACTCATGGGACTTTTTACAAATTGTTAAAATATGACTATTTATGAAGTGTGGAAATGTACATATGTGCACAGATATACTCTACATTACCCTTATAGTTGCTTGTATTTCAATTTTAGTCTTAGATATTTCAAATGTAATCAAAGCACCATGAGTGAGGACTGTATAATATATATTAGTTAGGCCAACGTACACTAAAAAGTAAACGCACTGATAGCTACACTGGGATTCGAGCTTTAAGAGTTTTTGAAACAAATTTTAGTACAGTAATAATTTAAAATTTTAGATATCCATTGGCGGGCCAATCTAAATAGTACGCCGGGCGCACTGATAGCTACACTGGGATTCGTGCTTTAAGAGTTTTTGAAACAAATTTTAGTACAGTAATAATTTAAAATTTTAGATATCCATTGGCGGGCCAATCTAAATAGTACCCGCGGGCCCCACTTTGGGCACCCCTGGTATAAAGTATAGTTTTAAAAGAGATGAGGGATATTATTAACCAACCTTTAACATTACTATTTGAGAAATCCTTATCTACTGGTGTGGCACTTTCTAATTGGAAGCATGCTAATATAACACCCATATTCAAAAAAGGGGATAGAAGTAATCCAGCAAACTATAAGCCAATCAGTTTAACTTGCATAACTGGAATGGTAATGGAAGCTATAATCCAAGTGAAAATGGTAGATTACCTGGATTAAAATAACATTCTGAGGTATAGCCATCATAGATTTAGGAGAGGTAGGTCCTGTTTAACTAATCTACTTGAGTTCTTTGAGGAAGCTACGAAAGAAATTGATCACAAAAAGGCCTATGATGTTATCTGCTTAGTTCTGCAGAAGGCCTTTGATGTTGTCCACCACAAACGGCTTCATTATATAATTCCTTGGTAAGTCCCCACCTAGAATATTGTGTGCAGGTTTGGTCACCATACCTTAAGAAGGACATTGCTGCCTTGGAAAAGGTGCAACGTAGGGGTACCAGAATGATTCCTTGTCTTAGAGGAATGTCTTACGAGAGGTTAACTGAGCAGAATCCGTTTAGCCTCGAGTAAAGGAGACTAAGAAGGACATGATCCAGGTATATAAGATTCTAACAGGTCTGGATGCTGTTCAATATTTCAATATTAGTTTAAATATTAGAAATCGTGGCCATAAGTGGAAATTAGCGAGAGAACATTTTAAAACAAATTTGAGGAAGCACTTTTTTACACATCATGTTTTTAGAGTCTTGCTACTAGTTTAGTAAGTAGTAAGCTAAATCCCTGGGTTCCTTTAAATCAGAGCTAGATAAGATTTTAACAACTCTGAGCTATTAGTTAAATTCTCCCCATATGAGCTTGATGGGCTGATTGGTCTCCTCTCGCTTGTAAATTTCTTATGTCCTTATGTAGGTAACTGTAACTGACCCATGTGATAAAATGATTTTGTCTAATACAGGACTACATTAGGTAAATGTTATCCCCTCACACTTTGTATGGGCAGTGAATTGCCCCTACTCACGTGTGGTTTCATAACAAGAAAAATGAAAGAAATGAATACACAGATATATAAATTTATATATATATATATATATTTATTTGGGAGGAGGGGAGATTTTTCTTCTGCATTCTGAAATGTAAGAAAAAAACATTCATGAAAAACACAAACCTATAAAAGGTACTTGTGTGACACTATTAAGGAAGGATCTGACTAGGAGAAAAGCTGGCTGAGTGATTGCCTGGTTGCCGGCAGCAAATGCTATGTCGAGCAGTAATATGGCATTAATCAACAGATGAGGGGTGGAGATTTAAATATTCTAGAGGGAGCCTGGTGGAGACCTACTTGTGTCGGATAAGCCGGCCACCCTGAATTATCTGCGCCGTCGCATTGGTGACATGGCATCCGAAGAGGAGCCAGTATTGGCGCTGGACTTGATAGGAGAACTTCATAAAAATGAGTGAGTTACAGGTAAGAGCTGGGGAGACAGAGATCATGCAGGGGTCAGAGGCCAGAAAGAAGAAGAGCAACCAGCTTAAAACCTTTAAAAAGTCCCTCTGGAGTCCCGAGTGACCCAGTGGACACATATAGATGGAAGGTGAGCCCTCTGCCTCTTACCTAAGGTCATTCGACCACTGATTATTTCAGGGCTCTTCCTCATGCCCGTCACAGCGACTATGGGCAGACCCCAATTAATTACAGGTCCCCAGAAGTGCTGAAATCAAACAATAAAACACAGAGCTGATCTAACATGCAGCAGGGTGAAGGTACCATTAACGAAATTCCAGAGGATTCTTACAATATATTAGTGTGAGATTATTAAACAGTAGTCATAAAATTACATGTATATTAACAAAAAATCAGTTTGTGACTTTCTTGCCGTGCTTTTGTTGTAAGGATTTTCCCAACAGGCACATTTAGATCACGGAAAGACAAAGAAAACAAACAAAAAAAATTATAAGTGCAATTCTGTGATCACCAGCAGCACTTCTGCAATGATGGACCCAAACGTAAGAAGTGACTTTATGCTTACATCTACAACAAAGCGAAGAGTTTAAGCTCTATATGCACTGAAGGCAATCGACAAGGAAAGTTTACATATAGGATTTTTAAATAAACTGCAAGCGCCTCTGGATGCACATACCTCCTCAGATACTTCCGATACTACTTGTTTCTCAGTTGGTTCATAGCTTTTGGAAAGAAATTGCTTGCCATTTAAAATTTGACGTGCCGACAGCCCCGTTATCTCCGCCAAAAAGAACACCCTCACTCCAGCAACTGACGCATTGCCGCCGCGATTTCGCGGGCTAAGTGGATTTCTCCACTGTAATTGGTCCATCCAAGATGAAAAAAAAAAACTGCCTTAACGGTGGGAATGTACAAACTGCACAGCATGCTGGTAAAGGTAGTATGGCGGAAAAACAGTACAGTATAGAATTCCACATTTTACAGTTAAATATTTAAAATATTTATTTTCTTTAAATTGGGTGTATTTCACTAAAAAAAACAGTTTACTCCAATAAACAGTTATGTTTACTCCCAAAAAGTGGGTGCAAATTGTTGCCTTATTTTATTCAAGGCTCTCAAGTTTCATCAAAACCTTTAAGATAGATTACATTATGAGAGAAACGCGTGTCTCACTGTTAATGCGAGGACTCCTGCCTACCGCATTCATCTTGCTCTTACGCTTCCACCTTTTCCGCACTCCATCTGTGTGCGCATTCATGTAATAACGTATTACGTATTATTATTTGCAGCGGGATCACACGTAACTTACTTATTATTCCATCCATCCATTTTCCAAACCGCTTATCCTTCTACCTCGCGGGGGGCACGAGGCGGGGAACAACCCAGGATGGGGGCCAGCCCATCGCAGGGCACAGTCACACATCAGTCTTATTTATTATTCCATCCATCCATCCATTTTCCAAACCGCTTATCCTATTGGGTCGCGGGGGGTCCGGAGCCTATCCCGGAAGCAATGGGCACGAGGCAGGGAACAACCCAGGATGGCGGGCCAGCCCACAAACACTCACACACCAGTCATATTTATTACTCGCAGCGTCTTATTGCGCATGTAGGGGGAGCATTTTAATACTTTAAACCTCTCTGGATCAGGCATATATGAACTTCTCAGTACACGTCAGGTATGCACAATATAGAATAAGTCACATTGTCCTGGCCCAGACTGATTTAATGTATTAAAATGGGCATGGAAACCTGGCTTCTCATTCACACCTTTGTGCGCTATAGTATGACATGCCTTGTTTCCATCTGATCTTTAAAGTATTAAATCAGTCTGGGTCAGGACAATGTCACTTTTCCTATATAGTGGCATACCTGATGTGTACTGAGAAGTTCATATTTGCCTGATTGGGCATATTTCTGGGCCTGATTGGGAGTGGAAAGACGTTTGCGTTTGTCTCATTTTCTGATAAAATACACACATACTATTACTGAAACTGCCCAGATATATACTTTCCTCAAAGTGGCAACAAGTCAGTATAATCGTGTTCAGTTAATAGGAATCGAAAGCCAAATGAAGTTCTGAAGGTAACCCTCGCTAAATGAGCCCCTCTACAGGCGCAATCGCGTCATTGCATTCGGCTGCGCAGCATTTAAGGTGGATCGGAAAATGTGAGTAAGGAGCTGCAAATAAGGAGCCAACTTCAGCCTTATTCGGGAAGCTCCACTCCGCGTGCCTGCGCAACCACTGATTCTATATAAGGGAAATTATGAATCAACCTCTCTGATAACTCTAGTTGAGCCATTTAGAATTAAACTCCAGACCTCTCAGTTGGTGAGAGAGTTCTCTTTTATTCAAGCAATCCAGCAAAGTGCTTCTGTCACACTCTAGCACCAGGCACCCCGAGCACAAAGAGCAACCAGTTGATAGACTATAATAGCCAATTCCCTATAAGGACATCTAAGTCCTGATTGGTCATGAAACAAGAAATCAAGTTCTATTGGTTCACATTTGCAGCAAGGTAAAATCCACCCATTTTGATCAATTTACCAGAACAGGCTCCAACCTGAGATAAGAATATTGATATTGATTATATTGACATTGAATCACAGTGAATATTAGGTTGACCTTTGATTCAAGATTGGTATTGACATCTTGTCATTGAGTCACTGTAAATACATGGTTAACATTTAATAGGATTAACGTAACAATATATTTGTACTACCGCATAACATATTGCATAAGGCCTACTGCGACTACTTTATAACTACAACTCTATGTGCACCAGTTGGGGTAGCTTCGAATACCTTCCGCATGCAGTTTCTCCCCCCCCCCACTGTACTCCACTGTCTGTCTCTCTAAGTTCTGATCTCAGAGAGAGGGATGGAATACCGCTTCCATCAAATTGACAGGTCGGGTCAAAAGGTCACTTGGGGGCGGGGCTTGTGTAGGCGGGGCTTGGTTGTGGTGGTACAATGTAACATCACGGGAGTTGGATTTAATTTTTATTTATTTATTTATTATTTATTTAATTATTATAAATTATTTATTATTATTATAAATTATTTATTATTATTATAAATTATTTATTATTATTATAAATTATTTATTATTATTATAAATTATTTATTTATTTTAAATGATTTATTTAATTATTATTTTATTTTTAAATTATATTGAGGAGAGTGCTTATGAGTGTGTGTGTTATTTTAACAAGTTATTATTTTGTCGGGCGCCGCCAGGGCTGAGCGGGGGTGGGTTACCTGATGGTGTTGCGGTACTGCGGTAAGGTCCCGGGCTTTGGAGAATCACCGAAGAACTTAGAATGCTGTGTCTGGTGCGGTACTGCGGTAAGGTCCCCACGGCCTTGGATAATCCTCGGAGAGAGCGATGCCGGAGAGCTGAGAGCCGTGCCGCTGCGCGAGTCTGATGCCGGAGAGCTGAGAGCCATGCCGCTGCGCGAGTCTGATGCCGGAGAGCTGAGTCTGAGAGAAACTCTGAGAGACTGAGACTCTGGGAGAAAATGATAAAGTTGGAGCAAAGAATGAGAGGAGGCGGAGGGTCTGTCGTCCAATAAAAACGCTTGCCGGTAGTTTTGACAGTGTATGTGTGTTTCTTCCTCACGCAAGCGTTTGTATTACATCAGCGTATGGGGCCACACTTTTGAAGGCCATCTCTAACAACTTGGGCCATACATAAAATCTGTTTGAAGTGTTGTTTTTCATATATGACCTCGCACAAGTACAGATATGGGTTAATAGAGAAACAATATGAGTGCACCTGGTTAATTGCAATTAAATAATCTAGTAAAGACACGCAAGCGTTGTATTACATCAGCATATGGAGCCATACTTTTGAAGGTCATCTCTAATGACTCGGGCCATACACACTTTGTCTCCCAGTAAATCCTGTTTTTCATACACGACAGTACAGATATGGGTTAATAGAGAAACGATATGACTGCACCTGGTTGATATTACGTCGAGCGGGGGGGCCTTTTCCTCCTAGGGTAGAGGCACAAGTATCTTCGAGGTCTTACCCTTCCTGCCAGCCAAAGAGGTTCATCCAGGCCTTACCCGGTGAGTATATTATTTCTTTTATTCGCGTGATAAAAACGCTATTTAATTAAATTAAATTAAAAATAACATTCTAATAATAGGTATTCTCTGTTTTTTTTTTCTATGTACAAGAGAGAGACTGCGCTGACCGGTCAAGAGAAAATCTACAAGAGACCTGAATCAGCATATGGCACCAAATTGGAATCAGTAGTCTTTAAAAGAATAAATGGACTAGCAACTGTCTCTGGGGGAGCACCCCCGGTTAGGTACTATTAAGCAGCATTTAGTGACATGCATCAAAACACATTTTTAAAAACTTTGACAGAATAAAGTCTTAGTTATTTTAATAAATACGTTTTTCAGTAAATGTTTATTCACGCGCATGCAGACAAACACACACCCCGGAGGTCAAACTAAAAAAAAGTTGATACAAACTACAGTTGTATCGGACACGCACACAAAAACACAAAAGAGTTTGCTCAATCAAAAAAACACCAAACAAATATAGTTCACGTTTTTTATTAAAATGTATAAGGATTGTTTTGTTATAGCGAAATTTTAAATTAATATGAACAACCTACAAGATGAACAACCTACACACACAGACACACAGACACACACACAGCAAAACCCCAAGCATGCGCACAAGTGCACAACCAAAGGTTGGGAAGTGTGCTTTCCTTATCTCACAAGTCATGGAATGGTGGGAGGGGGGCCACATAAGTGTGGGGTAGGAACTGTGGAATCAGGCAAGGGTGTAAGAATTTAGGATATAGTCTTGTTATTTTAAAGAAGGTGTACATGATTATTTAATTATATTTAATAGGAACCAGTAAGCTGCATTTAGCACCATGCTGCAAATACACATTAAAAACTTTAAAGAATAAGGTCTTAGTTATTTTAATAAAGACATCCTACAAGGTGCCCACGGCCCCAGCTTATATAATCTACAAGCTTGATCTGAGATGCTTGCTGGAGTACAATGCTAAGTTGACAACGGTAACGGAGCTGCAGACTGTTTGATAGTTAATGAAACATAGTTCAAATTCAACAGTGTCAGCAGTCATCCACTATGCAGGGAGACTACAGATTCACTATAACGACCCCATTTATCTGCTGGAATTCTAAAAAAAAAAAATTTGACAGAATAAAGCCTTAGTTATTTTAATAAATATGTTTTTTCGGTAAATGTATATTCATGCTCATGTGCACAAACACACACGCACACACACACACACACACCGGTGGTTAGGGGCTTTAGAGTTTAACTTTAGGTCTGTGAAAGTATAGGACCGCGATGTGCATACAGACCCCAAAACATACTAACTTAGTCGTTCATGAGTCTTATTGTGAAAAACCACACAAAATAGACTTGTAACTTTTAAAGAAAACACATTAACAGCTTTTGTTAATGTTTAAATGTATAAAATTTTAGATGTGTTTGTTAAACAGTCAAACAAAAATGTGTTTCTGATTTAGTTAGTTAAATACCGATTTTAATCGTTTTTTCACTCTGCTCATTGGAGTTGTCACTACCTGACATTTTTGGAGTTTTTTGTGAGAAAAATGCGAAAGGCCAATATTGTTCGAAGGTTTTGAAAATATATTTCCATTAACGAGGTTTCCTACAATACCTTTTATGGAAATGGAATTCCCACTCCAAGAGATTAACATGTCATCAGGAGTCACGCTGGGCCACACTCTGGGTGATTACAGTCAGAGCCACATTGGGCCTTGTGCCATGTGAGTAACATCTGATTTCACACAGAGACATGAACTGAAGCAGGTTTATGATTTCTAACATGAAAAACATTAGGTTGATTTCTAGTCAGTTGTAGCTGGAAGGCTGATATATGTCTTAATCATTAACTCAGAGATTATTAATATAGTATCATTACCTCTGAGCTATGATTTCCGTCTGAGACAGTCGAGCTTGTTCACAGTCTTGTATAAAGTACCCGAAAGTCACACTTAAGTATAAGTACAGATACCCTCCCAAGTCACCAACTAGAATTCCACTCAAGTAAAAGTCTTAAAGTACATAGTGTTCACTGTACTTAAGTATTACAAATAATCTGTAACTAACTGTACTTGAGTAATTAAAGTGCAAGTAAATATGAATAACAACGGAACGCTGTCTAAACTTTTAATATCAAAACGTTTACTCAGCATTTTAAAGCATGGAAAAGAAAAAATTTGCATACATCACACACTTCAAAAAGAGGGCTTTAAAAACCTAAACAGGAGTATGCTATTGTTAAAAAAGAAGTACAGGTTAATGTTAACGTATTTTAAAGCCATTTCTGAAAACACAAGTCACCGTTTTTCCTATTACCAGCATGGGGTTCATTATCTCAGTCACAAAACCCTGTTTTTCAGCTTACATAACTATTTCAGTGTTCATTGTTCAAATGTCCAAGTTAATATTAGTGATTCAAATGCCCTAACCAGCCTATCACCAAGAGAAGAAAACGTTCACTTAACATCAGACACAAAGCTCTCCCCAAGCTGTTATCCAGGCTAATCGTGATAACTGAAATTAATTCACTGGTGTTTACCATTAGTTTAGCTTTCTTCGATGTGCTTCTTTAGATTGAGATTTTAAAAGCCAAAATCCCAATGTCTTTCCAATGGGACACGTCCCAAATACACAGACGCCGAACTGCAAGATGCACACACGGTGGATGATTTACACACGCTAAATACACGTGAGGATCGGACCGTTTACAAAACACGGCCAAACACACACGCGACAATAGGGAAATGCAACCATTAACATTAACAACCACAACAATGCAAGGGGTTTAATGACTGTAAATAAAAAGCGTAATTACCCCAGCAAGCAAGTCTCCATGTCTCCCGTAATGCCTCGGTCCGCCCGTCGCCACACTATATTGTGTTTTTCTTTAAAGTTTTCACTATAAAAACCAGAAAAACAATTGACAACAAATCATTATTTGGTAGACTTCTGAACGAATTAATGGAATTTAAATGCTTTCTTATTGGGAAAATTGCCTTGGATCGCGTACAAATTGGTTCACGACCACTTTCCTGGAACGGATTGTGTTCGTGAACCGCAGGCACCACTGTAGTAAGAATCCACGCAATAAAAGTCACACTGAAATATCCAGGTGTGGATACAGATGTGTCTGCGTCCATGTGCCTGCTGAGTACTTTGTACTTTATGGTATGCCAAGTGTCAAGCGCTGATTTTTCGTGACTCTGCAACAGATGAAATGTATTTCTTGCTTCCACAAAAGCACTCCGTAATTCCGCAGAATCGATTTCTTCCACGAAATGACTCTGTATCATTCATGACATTCCTTTCCTCCACAAAATGACTTTCGTTCAGGAAATGCATTTTGTACACAAAATGAATTTATTCAGTTGACAAAATTCATTTCGCCCACTAACATTCTTCCATTCAATTCCAGTCCGTTTCCAAGGAGATGTTGGAACAGTTACGTCAGTTACATAAGCAGTAGCCTACGTATGTAAGTTCTAGAATCTAGAGTGCTGATGTCATTCGCATTCCTATATAAACGGCAAATTCATCTTCACATTTCATTTTGAACAAAATCAACATACGTGCATGTACATTGACTAAACATGGCAAGGAATTTCTTTCAGAGAGCTGTAAACCAGCTTAAAAACAAAGAGTTTCGGAAGTATCTGAGGAGGTATGTGCATCCAGAGGCGCTTGCAGTTTATGTAAAAATCCAATATGTAAACTTTCCTTGTCGATTGCCGTCAGTGTATAAGAAGCTTAAACTCTTCACTTTGTTGTAGATGTAAGCATAAAGTCACTGCTTACATTTGGGTCCCTCATTGCAGAAGTGCTGCTGGTGATCACAGAATTGCACTTATAATTTTTTTGTTTGTTTTCTTTGTCTTTCCGTGATCTGAATGTGCCTGTTGGGAAAATCCTTGCAACAAAAGCACGGTAAGAAAGTAACAAACTGATTTTTTGTTAATATACATGTAATTTTATGACTACTGTTTAATAATCTCACACTAATGTATTGTAAGAATCCTCTGAAATTTATTTAATGGTACCTTCACCCTGCTGCATGTTAGATCAGCTCTGTGTTTTATTGTTTGATTTCAGCACTTCTGGGGACCAGTTATTAATTGGGGTCTTCCCCTAGTCGCAGTCAGCGATATGAGGAAGAGCCCCGACATCATCAGCGGTCGAATGACCTTCGGTAAGAGGCAGAGGGCTCACCTTCCATCTATATGAGCGTCCACTGGGTCACTCGGGACTCCAGAGGGACTTTTTAAAGGTTTTAAGCTGGTTGCTCTTCTTCTCTTCTTTCTGGCCTCTGACCCCTGCATGATCTTTGTCTCCCCAGCTCTTACCTGTTACTCTGTGATATTTATGAGGTTCTCATACCGAGTCCAGCCCCGAAACTGGCTCCTTTTTTCTTGCCACATGGCCAATGTGACGGCACAAGTGATCCAGGGAGGCCGGCTCATCCGACACAAGTAGGTCCCCACCAGGCTCCCTCTAGAATATTTAAATCTTCACCTCATATCTGTTGATTAATGCCATATTACTGCTCGACATAGCATTTGCAGCCGACAGCCAGGCAATCACTCTGCCAGCTTTTCTCCTAGTCAGATCCTTCCTTAATAGTGTCACAGAAGTACCTTTTATAGGTTTGTGTTCTTCATGAAAGTTTTTTTTCTTCCATTTCAGAATGCAGAACAAAAATGGAAAATGAGCCTTTCCATGCAGTAGATAAGAGCACAGACGGGTTCGTGCAGATAAAGGGAAATTGAGGAAGATTTCTGCCAGATCCATGCATCAGATCAAGAGAGCAGCTGCTAAAATGCCATTATGTAGCAGCAAACAGATATTTGAAGCTGCTGGTGCCTCTGGAGTCCCATGGACATCAAGGTGTAGAGTCCTCCACTGCAACTGTGCATAAACCTTCTATTCTGCCGCCACTAACCAGTGCTCACAAGCAGAAACTGTCCAAATACACAAGTTCAATGGATGCAAGACTTGTGAAGCTGCTATCAAATAAGGGGTCCTATGTCAAAATGTGACGTGACGTGTTTGATTTCAGTACATATGTTGCAAACACAACAAATGACAATTTTCAGTTCTTTGCAACTTATAAAGTGTTTTGCAGCTTACTGTGCATAATAATTTGGAACAGTTCATTGTAAGTGTTTTGTTTGACAAAAAAATACTGTAATCATTAGATTTGTTCAATAAAATTTGAATTGCACTCAATAGTTGACAACATGAGAATTATTCTGACTATATGTGTGTTCATTTCTTGCATTTTTCTTATTAGGAATCCACACGTAAGTAGGGGCAATTCACTGCCCATACAAAGTGCGAGGGGAAAATATATACCTAATGAAGACTGTAGTCCTGTATTAGACAAAATCATTTTATCATATGGTCAGTTATTTTTATACCTACATAAGAACATAAATTTACAAATGAGAGGAGGTCATTTGGCCTATCAAGCTCGTTTGGGGAGCACTCAACTAACAGCTCAGAGTTGTTAAAATCTTACAAAAGAACATAAGAAATTTACAAACGAGAGGAGACCAATCAGCCCATCAAGCTCTTTTGGGGACAACTTAACTAATAGCTCAAAGTTATTAAAATCTTCTCTAGCTCTGATTTAAAGGAACCCAGGGATTTAGCTTGCGTTACACTAGTAATAAGACTATTCCGTACTCTACGTACACGCTGTGTAAAGAAATACTTCCTCAAATTCGTTTTGAAATGTTCTCCCACTAATTTCCACTTAAGGCCACCGGTTCTATTATTTAAACTAATATTGAAATATCGAACAGCATCCAGACCTGTTAGAATTTTATATACCTGGATCATGTCCCCCCCCTTAGTCTCCTTTGCTCGAGGCTAAACAGATTCAGCTCAGGTAATCTCTCCTCATAAAACATTCCTCTAAGACCAGGAATAATTCTCGTAGCCCTACATTGCACCTTTTCCAAGGCAGCAATGTCCTTCTTAAGGAATGGTGACCAAACCTGCACACAATATTCTAGGTGGGGTCTTACCAAGGAATTAAATAATCGTAGCATCAGTTCCCTTGAACTCCACACACCTAGAGATGTAACCCAACATCCTATTGGCCTTTTTAATTGCTTCCCCACACTGGCAAGAGTGGGACATGGAAGCATCAACATACACACCGAGGTCTTTCTCATAATCAGCTACCTTTATTTCAGTGGAACCCATAAAATATCTGTACTTTATATTTCTGCTCCCTGCATGGATTACCTTACATCTATCTACATTAAATTTCATCTGCCAGGTATCAGCCCAGTCGCAAATTAAATCAAGATCCCGTTGTAGCCTCTGTGCTCTTAACCAGTTCTCAATCCAAGCTGCTACAGTTGCTAAAATCCCTTCAGTTTGGAGTTTAAGCAAGAGCCGTTTGTGGTGGACAACATCAAAGGCCTTCTGCAAAACTAAGCAGATCACATCATAGGCCTTTTTGTGATCAATTTCTTTTGTAGCTTCCTCAAAGAACCCAAGTAGATTAGTTAAACAGGACCTAAATCCCTAAATCCATGTTGGCTATCCCTCAGAATGTTATTTGCATCCAGGTAATCTACCATTTTCACTTGGATTATAGCTTCCATTACCATTCCAGTTATGCAAGTTAAACTGATTGGCTTATAGTTTGCTGGATTACTTCTATCCCCTTTTTTGAATATGGGTGTTATATTGGCATGCTTCCAATTAGAAAGTGCCACACCAGTAGATAAGGATTTCTCAAATAGTAATGTTAAAGGTTGGCTAATAATATCCCTCATCTCTTTTAAAACTATAGGTAAGATGCCATCAGG
Source organism: Brienomyrus brachyistius (assembly GCF_023856365.1). Lineage (NCBI taxonomy): Eukaryota > Metazoa > Chordata > Actinopteri > Osteoglossiformes > Mormyridae > Brienomyrus > Brienomyrus brachyistius. The sequence continues at coordinate 5,983,995 of NW_026042306.1, read as the reverse complement.
GCCCTGCAATTTATTTATTTTGAGCTTAGCAAGGCTTTGTACCACATCAGCCTCAGTTATACATATATTGCTCATAGAGGACACTGTATTTGTATTAAATGGTGGCAGGTTACCTGCGTTCTCTATTGTGTAAAAGAATCATTAAACTCTTATTTTTACTATATCAATTTCATTTTCAGTTATAAGACCCTTACTATCCTACAGATTACTGATTTCAGCTTTTAGAGCTCTTTTGGAGTTAAAATATTGGAGGAAACTTTTAATGTCATCCTTAGCCTCCAATCCAACCTTCCTTTCTACATTCCTCTTACAGGTTTCCCACGTGTCCTGAAAACCTGAAAATATTTAGGGTTATTTTCCAGTCATTGAAATGACCTGTAAAGTGATACAAATGGCAAAATGTCCTGGAATTTCATTTCTGTTTTTGCTTTTAAATTTTTCTACATTTGTAAAATTGAGGAATCACAATTATAACAACATCATCATGAGCAGAGCTTTGGAATGTTTCTCACCCAGTTTGCTTCTGCTATGTTTTAGATGTAATTTGTGTCCTTGTGAAATTATTATACATTATTTGCCTTTTTAAAGATGTCCAGTGAGACCATTACAATTGTTGACCCATTGGAAAAGTAAGATGCATATGAATGTAAAGTTCTGAGAAATTGGAGGTAACTGTGCATATGATGTCATGTGGGAATATTTCTAATTAAACAAGTCACTCCGATGTAATTTAATTGAAAACATGTTAAGAGTTATTACATGCATTTCAGTAATGACCATTGGAGAGAAAACACGGGCTTTAATTCTTAGCATGATTTTTTATGTTCCCAGATTTGAATACAGTTTTTAATGTCTTTTACAATATCTAGAAATTTTCTGAAGATGAGAGACTGTGCCGAGCACAATGCAGTGTGGCAAGTGCAAACCCGAGCTACAGCAAGATTCCAGCAGTTGTGGAGTTCTTATTTTGAAGGTACCTGTTTGCTGAGTTATACTGGGCAGTTATTACTTTGAATTAATATGAATACAACTGAATTTTGCAGTTTGCACCTTTCAAGGGGTCACATCAGTGATATGAAGACGAGCCAAAGTGCTGTGAGCGCATCTCGAATGGAAATTGCATGTGCACTGCTGGAATGTCGAGGTATGTTTAGGACTATTGCTAATATTTTGGCAATTACAAATGAAAAGAAGATTAAGAATCTGGATGTACCAGATGAAACACCCTCAGAGAGAGGTCTTGTGGGATGGTGACATTACACAACAGGCACAAAATATTCACATGGTAACTACACTGGACGTACAAATCCTGTTCTAGTATCAACTGTCATAAATGTATGTTTTGTGAATTTTTTGGTAATATGATCTGTATCGGTAATCATTTACATTACAAAGCGTGTCGTTTGTAGCCTAGTCTGTGGTCAGTTGTATACTGTGTTACATGGTCAACAATGCAATAGAATTACAGTAATAACTACAGTATATTGTGCAGTAACAGTGTAGTAATTTAGGGTTATTCTTTTAACCCAACTTTCAATGTTGTGGACTATAATTTGCTGAATTGTAGTTGGATTTTTCAGTTCATTTTGAATAGATTATTCAAATGGTATGCTCCTAGGAAATGTAGAGGACTACTGTGTGGTTTGCTCTATGTTGGAAGGAAATGCTGATGAAAGCATGATTGAAATGGTAAGAAGTCATACTCCCATACAAATTATTCTGTTTCTACTTTAACATCTCAACTTGTCAAAGAAACATTTCCAACCAGTACAGCATTGACTGAATTCACAAAAGGAGAACTCCTGGAAATATACCTGATCCTTGTAATGAAGATATTTTAATGGAGCCAAAGGTTAATGCACTTTATTATGAACTCATAAAATGCTTGTCCTAACCTCACATATTTTAATATAGATTAAAAATATTACGTTTCTCCAAAGACCTGTCATAAAGGTTTGTTTCGTTGTTTCAGATGACATATTAATTTAACTGTCTTTTAGGTGCAGTGTGACCTCTGCAGTAGGTGGGCACTTTTCTAATGTACCAAATACAAGAAAGACTTGACTTATGTTTGTGACAAATGTTCAGAAAAATAAACTTCGTTCAGTTTTTCTTTAAACCTGCTTGTTTGTTCACAGATTATTATAAAACTGAGGAAACATTTTTTTTTATCACATAAGATGCCCACAATGTGGTTAAAACCAGCAGGAATGCATGGGGCATAAGAAGCTAATAACTACTTCATCAACGATGATTATTTTATGACATTACATTCTTAGTGTAAAAAACTGATAGCCCATTAAAAACTATAGGCAGCAATTTCTGGAAGCATAAAACTATGTGTAAAAACTGCTTCCCCCTCTAAAGTACAGGAAAGTTATTTTGATAGCATAAATCCTTATACAGATGTCCATTCAGGAGTATGGGTAGGAAATTCTGGCAAGGCAACAAAAAAATGGCAGAACATCGGCTTCTGCCTGTGAGCCGGAGTCAGAGCGGCTATTTTTCTTTCTCTATTTTTTTTTCCAAGCCGCATGGATTGGAAAACCTTGCTCTCGCGAGGTTTTTGTACCATGTGACATGGTCACGGGTGGTGACGTTTTGCAGCGCCGGCTGAAGTCGGACAAAAAATCCTAACCATGATGCATTGCGTTGGGACCAGAATGCATTGGTTTAAGCCAGCGCGGCAGCGTGAAGTGGAATGTACCCACAGACAAATGCAGCAATCACACGCACAGAGAAAGAAACAGGAGGGAAGGAGACGCGCGACAAAATGAGTGACCGCAGGAAAAATTTGGATGCATTACATTGACAATACAAAGGCAGAGTGTAGAGCGTGCAAGGATAAAATCTCATATCGAACAGGCTCTACAAATAACCTGCATCAGCACATGAGAACTGTACGTCCATCAGTGCAGTGGGAAGAAAAAGGACAAGCAAGTGAACAATCCCTCCACTCTGCGTGTGATAAGCACAGTAGTGTCGACGGTCGATTTTCAACCACTCAGAGAGCTTGTGGACCACCTGATTAGAGAAATGTGTACCATTATCAGTGGTAATGCATGTTGGAACATCCCATCGCGGGAATATTTCTTTTAACAGATTTTTCGCAACTATCTGGGCCGTTGCTTGCTTGGCCGGGAAGGCTTCCACCCATCTGGAAAAGAGATCAACAACCACCAGACAATAACGATAACCTCTACAGGGTGTTAGTTCTATGAAATCCATCTGCAAATGTTGGAAAGGACCCTCAGCTGGAGGAGTTGTAGCAGTTGGTGGCTTCAATGCACGACCCATGTTGTGAGTCATACATGTGGAACACCTGGAAACGAAAGTTTGAGCATAAGCCGTGAATGAAGGGGCGGTCCAGTGTCTCTGGTCCAATCCATGGGCCACCTTTGCCAATCCTGGAAAGGCAGACTTTGGGAGGTAAGGAAGATTAGTTGTTTGTTCCCTCCAGACCCCATCACTCCCCAACACTCCAGCTTTTCGTTTCCAGTGTCCTTTGTCCTCCGGAGTTGCCCCTGTCTGTAGGAGAGAAAGGTCAGCAGGATTAGTAGTAATGCACATCATCAGCTTCACTGGGGCCTCTGGGTCTGTGGCGGCTTTCTTTGCCCACCAATCAGCCCAGTTATTCCCCACGCTCACCTCGTCCTTTTGCTTAGTGTGTGCCTTACATTTCACAATGGCTAATCGTTTTGGCAGCTGAATGGATTGGAGAAGGTCCTACACAAGTGAGTGATTTTGAATAGGTTTGCCTGAACTTGTGAGAAATCCTCTCTGTTTCCACAGTGCCCCATGGTCATGACAGACTCCGAACGCATACCTTGAGTCAGTAAAAATAGTCACTTTTTGGTTTCTCATTTTATTACAAGCCTGAGTTAGGGCATACAGCTCTATTGCCTGCACGGACCACGTCCTTGGTAACTTCCCTCCTTCTATTAGTTCCCCATTCGGCCGGACAACTGCATATGATGTGGAGGGCTCCCCATTCTCCAGCCGGAGTGAACACCCATCCACAAAAACCAGTTCTCCCTCTGTTAGGGGTCCTCCTCCAAGTCATCCCTAGGCTTTGCCAATGCCTGGGTCGCCTCAATGCAATCATGCTCGTCACCGTCCACCTCAGTGGGAGCTAGTGTAGCAGGATTGACTGCTCCACATCACTCTATCGTCACGTTTGCTAAAGTTAGCAAAACGTTCTGATAATAGATCAGCCTAGCAGCAGTTAGGTGAGAGGTTTTTGCCTGAGTCAGAAGGGCATGTACTGCATGAGAGGCGCAGACCTGGAGAGGATGCATTTGCACTAGATCAGATGACATTAACACAGCTTCAGCAGTGGCTGCCACAGCCCGAAGACATGCAGGGAGGGAGCACGCCACAGAGTCCAACTTCCTAGAACAGTAAGCAATAGGTCAGAATTGGCCCCCGTGCTCCTGTCCCAGAACAGCAGTCATGAAACCACCTCTTTCATCCACACACAATTGAAACGGGCGTTTGTAATTTGGGACCCTCAATGCCGGGGTCACACAAAGCGCCTGCTTTAGATCAGTGAATGCCCGCTCGCTTTCATCTGTCCATTCTAACACATCGTGGGGTCCCATTCCCTTACCATGCATTAGGTCTTGCAGGGGCTGGGCCCTTGTGGCAAAATCCTGAATCCATGGACAGCAATAGCCAATCATACCCATCCATTTCATCATTTGCCTTTTGGTTGCAGGTTTTAGTGCCTGGGTGATAGCTTCCACCATTATGGCTCCCAGCTTTCTACCCTGGGAGTTCAGGACATGTCCTAGGTAGTGCACTTCAGATCTTACCAGCTGCAGCTTGCTTTTAGAGGCCTTATGTCCATTCTCTGCACAGAACAACAACGCTCGCGTATCTCTCTCACAACTCTCTCTCGTTTCTGCACACAGCAACAAATCATCCACATACTGCACCAGTGTACTTCCCCCTGGGGGGTGAAGCGCTCTAAGTTTTTTCCTAGCTCCTGAGCATAAACACTCGGTGACTCAGTATAGCCCTGTGGCATGACTGTCCAGGTGTACCTTTTCCCTTTAAAGGTGTGTGCAAACCAGTACTGAGAGTCTGGGTGAACTGGGACAGAGAAGAAAGCATTTGCCAGATCAATAACTGAAAACCATTTAGACTCTGGGGGTATGGATGATAGAATGGTGATTGGGTTAGGGACTATGGGCGCTCGCGGATACACTGAGTCATTTACTCCCCTTAGGTCCTGCACAAATCTCCAGGACCCATCTGCTTTCTTTACTGGCAGGATGAGGGAGTTCACCGGAGAATAGCTTATCTCAGCTATGGCCCCACGAGCCAGCAAATCGCCATGCACTTTTTCAATTCCCTCTTCTGCTTCTCTGGAGAGGGGGTACTGCGCGCGCTGTGGTCTGTATTGAGACTTAGGCATTACCCGTAGAGGTTCAGCCGTCACAATTTGCCCAAAATCGTTTTTCCCCTTTGCCCAAAAGTTTTCTGGGATCTCATCCAGCCATGCCGGTGAATCCTCAATCTCTACAGATTGCCCTTTTGTTCTATTATCGCAATGAATTTACCGTTTTACCTCAACAATTAAAACCTTGTCATACCTTTGTACAGTCCCGTCCTTAGTTACCCATCTACCTTTCTCCACATTCACCCAATCATCTCGCTCCTTACACTCTTTTACCCATAATCCTAGAAATTTCCAGTTTTTACCTTCTACCTTTCCCAAGGAGACATGTGGAACGCCTTCATCTCCAGGGCAGAACCAGCGATGCTGTTGTTCTTGGAGTGTCACAGAAACAGCAGTGGCTTGATGTCCCACATAAATACAGTCAATTTGAATAATTTCTGTAGGAAATCCATTCCCCATGAAGTCTTGAATATCATCCAAATCGTGTTGTGTGGGGTTTTCCACATAAGTGGCTGTGCAGTGGAGTCGTGGTGCTGGTAGACGTCGTCCAGGTTCATCACCTCCTGCCAGAAGCGGTGTCTCCCCACCTCTTGTGGATCTGGGAGGGAGTTGACCACCTCTCTGAGCTCTGCCAAGTCCCAGTTGCGCTGGACGTACAGTACACCATCCTTGGTGTTCCATCAGGCGCAGGGCCCCTTGGGTCAGGTATCTCCACCAAGGGGTACAACTGCGATGGCTGTGAGCCTGAGTCTCTCCCCCTTTGCAGCAGTCTCTGGCTCTGTCTCAGCGGCGGGGCTCCTGCTTCCCCCACTGCGTCATCTTCCTCCTTCTTCTCTGAGGGAGGGGCAGTGGCCTCCACAGACGCCGGTGCTGCTGCAGCTGCTCCTAGCTGAGGATGATAAGCAGGGGTAGGGGGCACATTCGGCAGAGGAGGGTACAGAGGTATCTCTTCCTTTTTCTTCTTAGTATTCTGTAACACCATGCTGAGGGATTGGGCCTGAGTCTCATTCTTGGCCCTTTCAGCGTTTAACTCCGCTGACTCCCTGGTCCCCCTGTTCCCCAGTTTGTCCCGCAGTCCCTTATTATTTGCCTTTTCCTTCTCTAACTCTTTCAATTTAGCCACATATATCCACTTTTCAAACTTATCATCCATCCATCCATCCATCCATTTTCCAAACCGCTTATCCTACTGGGTCGTGGGGGGTCCGGAGCTTATCCCGGAAGCAATGGGCACAAGGCAGGGAACAACCCAGGATGGGGGGCTAGCCCATCGCAGGGCACACTCTCACACCATTCACTCACACATGCACACCTATGGGCAATTTAGTAACTCCAATTAACCTCAGCATGTTTTTGGACTGTGGGGGGAAACCGGAGTACCCGGAGGAAACCCCACGAAGACATGGGGAGAACATGCAAACTCCACACACATGTGACCCAGGCGGAGACTTGAACCTGGGTCCATTTGGCACATTCTTTGCTAAAACTCTCCCATCTCAGTCTCGACCACATCGCGACATATACGTTTCTAGCCTGGCTTTCGACAACTGTGTTTTCTCATTTGTTTTTCAAATTTTGTCATACCCTCTGGGTCATATGCATGATCTGGAGCCCATTTGCTCTCTTTGCTATTTGAACTGCCCATGACTTTTCCTATCTGTTCACCAGTTACCCTCAACGAAGTACTTCAGGAAATTAAGCAGTTTACTTCGTTGCGAAAGCAGAAGCAAGTTTCTTCGTTGCAACAGAATTTGCGAGAAAGCAAAAGCAAATTCCTTCCTTGCGACAGAGCTAGCTATTTATTATGAACACAAACGAATACTTTGATTTAGCAGGATTGGTGAATAATATAATTAATATTTTATTATGCGCACCAGACACACATTCCAGCAATATAAATGTTGACTCATAAATGAGACAAATTTAGTTTGGCCCCGGCCGCTTGGCCTCCATCCGCTTTTTACGCTGGTATCTCTGTCTAATTTTCTGGACGCTTATTAGTTCGTTTACCTGATATTCTGCACTAGACAACACATTCACATTCATCACAACCAGGATATTTACACGCTTCACACATTCAAACAACAACACGAATCACTGCGTGGCAGGTACTATTCATTCACTTCCCTGGCAGGATTCAGTCCGCTATCAGGCTGCCCCCGGCAGAGCCGTGTTAACTGCCAGTTGCCAGTAACGGATCAGTTTCCACACACAACCTTATTTATACCCCGGTGGGGCAAATGCCAACCAACCGGCCTGTTTTCACTCCCTCGTGAAAACCCTTTCACTTCCTTGTGAAAGACCTGTGTCTCTGTAGACACCTGTATTTGCTTCCTTGCAAATACCTGTATTCACCTTCCTGTGAATACGAGGATCCTCCTGTGGATCGCAATCCACTAGCGCTTTTTCCAAAGTTTGTCAAACAGCACATATAGATACTATACAGACTTAAACATCGACTTGTGATTTAATAAATCAACTTACAATTTTTTTCCCTTCAATTTTGGTCCGTTGATCGGATTGGGATGTCCAGGCGTTCGTCCTGAGCCGGATCGAGTAACTTTTTTCCTCGCTCCTTGGCTGGCAGTGACGTCTCACCACTCCATTCTAACAGGACACCTCGTTCCTCGCCGTCCGTGCGCTCTGGCTGCTCCCTTTCTCCGATCCCGGACGAGCCCCCAAATCTGTGGAAGAAATTTCTCAAAGTCTGATGTTTAAGTGTTTGACAGAACTTTATTATTCGATGAGCTCAAAGGGAACAGACACTCAGCAATCATGCGTCTCATGTTCTGCTCCCCGAGCAACAAATGCATACATCTTTTATGGCCTAAAATGCGACAGTCATCTGACAAATCAAGGACAAGTCGGATATCTGGACATTCCAGTTACTTCTGCCTTTCATGGTCCAGGCAGTTCAAAGAAAATTTGGCCATCTGGAGATACCAGTTTCTTCTACTTTTTCAAGGTCCACCTATCAGCTTAGAACAAGTCTATCTATTTGGGACTTTTTGCTATATTATTCTAGGACTCGTTGTTCTCTTTTTCTACATTTTATATTATCCAATACCATGCATTCATTTTATAATATCTTCATAATATAATATAATATCTTTGTACCATCAGACACACACTCTGTGTCACTGTGGGCTTCACTGCACAGTAATACACAGCTGTGTCTTCTGTCCTACTGTCACTGATGGAGAGGTTGGTGAGACATTGTTTTCTGTTCATATCCATTGAGAATCTTCCTTTAGGAGAAACCTTATCAAGTGCCTGAATCAGAAGTTCAGGAGCCTTTCTTTGGCTGCTGTACATAACGGCACACAGAGTATAAGTTAGTAATACTAGGGCAGTATGTCAGTACATCTTTGTCTACCTCAGGTGAATTAATCAAAGGAGGCTGAACAACTTTTGATGCTTCCACTCCCACAGCAACATAAATAACTAAATAAAATATGAACAAAATTATGAATAAATAACAAAGAATATAAGGCTGTAAATATGCTGACAGAGGATTTCATTGACTAGTATTACTACTAGGGATGTCCCCATCAGGTTTTTTTGCCCTTGAGTCCGAGTCATTTGATTTTGAGTATCTACCGATACCGAGTCCCGATCCGATACTTCTATAATACATAAAAAAAAAAGAATAAAGAAGAGCGAGGAAAGGATGTTCCTTATTTTTTATTTATTTCACCTTATTTTAACATTCAACAACTCTGTTAACAAACAGAGCACTTCTTTAAAGTAGCTTGAACAATCATGTAATAAATAACATAAATTCTTCACTTTTGGACTAGTGCAACAGTAAATATATAAAAAAAGTCTAATATAAAAACAAATAGCACCTCAACTTAAAATACCTGGCAGGCATGTAAACAAATAAAAAAAATAAAAGTGCCACAGTGTTTGCAAAGACAGTAATGTGCTTTTAGGAACTGCACTCCTAACTCTTACTGTCATCACAGTAGTAAGTTTCACAGAAGGAAATGTATGTTTTTCTTAATGAAAACTAACATCTCTACCTTGTCAGGTTTGAGCCTGTTTCTGTTCTCATCAAGGACATTTGCAACGGCACTAAAAAGTCTCTCACTGTCCACAGAGCTGCAGGGGGCACTGAGATACTGGGTTGCAACAGCAGCCATAGAGGGAAACTGATTAGCATGTTCTTTCCAGTACTGAAGTGGGTCGCTTTTCTTAGGGGTGTTTTTTTCTGAGAGGTAGATCTGCACTTGAGTTTCTGCTGATGTGGTACTCACAAGCGCTGAAGCACTGCCTCCAGCAGAGTCCTCTTCATTGTTTTTATTCCCTGGTCATCATCATCCTCCCGAGACAGAACACGTCTGAGGACTAATGAGTAAATGAATGACTTAATGAATGCATGGGATTATAGTTTGTTTTAAATAACATCAATAAATGTTACAGTATAAAGTAATAAATAAAAATACAAACTACCTGTTATGGCAGGGATCACATCAGCTGCAGTTGCAGTCTCCCTGCTCACACTCTGATCAGCTCTTCAAAGGGGGATAGCAGATCAGCAGTCTTATTCATCAGCTCCCACTGGTGAACTGTCAGTGTTGCTGGTAGAGTGCACTCAGCTGCAAAGACACTAAGAGCACGTTTTTGTTGCAGTAGGCTCTGCAGCATGTAGGGGCTGCTGTTCCATCGTCTGCACATAAGAGAACATGATTCACTTTATTTTTGTGCAAATTAGGTGCAGAGCACATAATGTATTAGTGGCTTACTAAATCAAGTGTATGGGAAACAATAATAAAATAGAAATACATTAAAGAAAGTTACGAGAGGAATCTCACCTGTACATCTTGCTGTAGGCGCTTGATATCCATATTTAGGTCCATCTGTATGTCTTCTAGTCGAGAGTAGGCCAACGGGGAGTGTTTAAAATGGCCTACAATCTTCCTTGCATTGGCCAGGGTCTCCGTCACGCTGCGCTGAGACAGCAGGCCCTCATGCACACAGAGTTGACAGGAATGGGCGACACAGCCCACACTCGGCACTCCCATATCCCTCATAGCTTTCTTCATATTTGCCGCGTTGTCACGCAAAATTACGTGGACCCGTTGCTTGTCAATTCCCCAGTTGTTTATCATCTTTTCCACCGATTGCTGGATGCGCTCTGCGGTGTGCGATCCGCGAAATTCCTGGACATGTAGGATCGCACGGCGTAAAACAAAACTTGAGCCAATCCACTGTGCGGTAAGGCTTAGTAGAGACATGGGAGCTACGGACGAACTCCAGATGTCTGTGGTGAACAAAACATAGGGTACATCTGATAACAGGACAAGTAGTTTGTCAGAAATCTTCTTATAAAGGGCTGGCAGAGCTTTCTCGGTGAAATAGTGGCGAGACGGCATTTCAAATCGAGGTTCTACGTGCTCCATAAGCATAAGAAATCCAGGGTTCTCTACAAAGGCGAATGGCAGGTCACTCATTGCGATCATTTGTGCTATCTTGGCTGTGATGTCCTGTGCCTTCGCGCTGTCACGGGGCATTTTTTCTCTCCTCTTCAAACTCTCCTGCAGCGTGAGCTGACTCGTCTTCGGCTGGGTTGCCTGGGTAAACTCGCTGTATTGTGTCGGGTGTTTGTTTTTGAGGTGCTGTATTAGGTTTGTTGTGTTAAATGTAGCCTTTTCCTTTCCACCACTTGCAATCCCAAGTTTACATATCTCACAGTTTGCTATGGCAATGTTGTTGTCATCAACTAATATAATACCTCCAGACCGCAGACATACTCGCGCTTTCCGCTTCAAGCTGCTTCTGTGTTCTACTTTGCCGGCATTTAACCAATAGCGTCTCTGCAACAAAGTGATGTCATGCCGCACGCGTTGCTGTTTCTGTGTGGAGTCAAGAGGTCTAACTCTGGGCCACCGCATAACTATAGATGTGTTAAAAAATAATGAGAATATATATACATATATATCCGAATCCTGATCGGGAGCTAACGTCCGATTCCGATCGAGTCTGAAACCACGTGATCGGGCCCGATTTCCGATCACGTGATCGGATCTGGACATCCCTAATTACTACTAAAATAAACATGTCCAGGTTCATGAATTAACTAGTGATCAGCATCCTCGGTGATGAGTGCACTCACAATGATTATCCATCCATCCATTTTGCAAACCGCTTATTCTTCTGGGTCGCACGGGGTCCGGAGCCTATCCTGGAAGCTATTTGCATGAGGCAGGGAACAACCCAGGACGGGGGGCCAGCTCATCACAGGGTACACTCACACATCATTCACTCACACACATCTGACTAGTTTTAGATTTGGTAATTTTGCTGGAAATTATACATAACCTCAACCTAGCTGAGAAGCAGCACAATCTGGAGGTTACAAAGCAGGCTTATCTCTGCTTCTGCACTTAATTAGGTCAAAATCATGTCACTCCACTTTTTCTCATGATAAATGTTTGGTATATATATCGAGTCATACTACATTAAAAATGTCAGTTTTTTATTTGCAAGAGAAATCGGGATCATACTGGGTTTTGTGATAGAGTAGCACCTGCCGTTCAGCTCTGCTGTGACAAACAATCATATGGATTATTGTGCCAAGTTTTTTGGAAAGACAGATGTTTGTTTATTTTTCATAAATATATGGGTGATTTATTATGGGACAGAATCATTCCAGTACAAATAATGTTTAAATAATCTGCTTATAGTAATCAAGTAGTCCACTTACAGCATTCATTTTGGGTCTTCTTATACATGAGAACATATGGAAAAAATTTAAACTGTAATATTTTTTTTTTTACTGTACCTGTCATAACCTGCTCGTATTATCCTCGTGTGTGCCACGCCCCCTTATTAACCATGTGTTCTACCCCGATTGTAACCAGCTGTTTTCTGTCAGTTTGAATAGTCCTGTGTATTTAGTCTGCGTTCAAGTCTGTTTCCCCAGCCCGGTCATTGGCGTTGCCTACCGTGTGTGCCTTGCCTTGTCGCTTTGTTTAAATAAACCTCGTTTCCTGGATTCCCGTCTGCTTGCTCCTGATTCCCCGTTCCCTACTGCTCACAGTCGTCACAGTACCTTGATCACCCTATTTTGTCTTGCAGTGACCTACCTACTTCTGGCTAGCTACCTGAGGCCAATGTGGCATGCAAGGAAAATATGATGGGAAGAAGAAAGTCATTTTCTCTCAATGACAAATATAGCCTCATCAAAGCTTATGACTTCCATGCTTATCGCTTCTATAAAAGTGAATTTAATAAACATAAGGATATGACGAATTCATGCAGATTACTAACTTCTGGCCGTCACAATTCTGGCTCATACAATTGTGGGCGTAAATAAATGTCCACATAGTGGTGAAACTCCGGCATCCATGATGTATGCCCTACAATAACATACAGTATGTTGCTGTCATAATAAACTTAACTTAAATGAGACGGTCAGTATGATTTTCTGGAGAACAAATAATCACATAGATTAATCAAACCATCAGTAAAATAGTTGATAAATTAACCTACAGAAAAATATTGTTGTAAGTGGCTGCCCTAATCGCATCGCTATATCATTGAAATAGCGATATGACACTTTCTATCACAAAACAAATGTATGCTAGTGTTATCGTGGACGATTGATATGGCACAACCTTATTGCTAATACTTAAATTCCATCCATCCATCTTCCAAACCGCTTATCCTACTGGGTGGCGGGGGGTCCGGAGCCTATCCCGGAAGCAATGGGCACGAGACATGGAACAACCCAGGACGGGGGGCCAGCTCATCACAGGGTACACTCACACACCATTCATACACACATGCATTCCTACGGGCAATTTAGCAAGTCCAATTAGCCCCAGCATGTCTTTGGATTGTGGGGGAAAACCAGAGTACCTGGAGGAAACCCCACGATGACATGGGGAGAACATGCAAACTCCATGCACATGTGTCCCAGGCGGAGACTCAAACCTGGGTCCGAGAGGTGGTGTGAGGCAACAGTGCCGCCCCATACTTAGTACATGTACAATATAATAATCTATGCCACAAATGTGTCTGCTGGGGTGTGGCACGAGTAAATGGTGTCCTGTAGTTGTGTTCTGGGCATACAGCAGCTCTGGATATAACGGATTTTGGATATAATGGACTGTTTTGCCAGGTCCCTTGAAGTTATAACGTTATAACTGGATTTACTGTAGTTAAATATTGCGCACCTCGTTATCTTTGTTACACGTCTCTGCTCCCTCCCCCAACCCGGCTTGTAAGAGAGAAACAAGCTCAGGGCTGCCACTAATTCAGCGGGATGGTGAGTTGTATTTTTACACACTTTGTTTTTAGTTGTTTCTATATCGGCCCGTGAAAATATTGTTTTACATGAAATTGATTCATGGCACAAAAAAGGTTGGGGACCATTGTGCGTTTACGCACGTCACAAGACGGCCCCCAACCAGTCCGGGGAAATGATAATGGAATAAAACCAGCCCATGGTGGCAAAAAGGTTGGGGACCACTGCTCTACAGATACCTATGCAAAACAATCATTAAACTTATTAACTATATCAATTTCACTTTTAATAATAAGACTCTTTCAATCTTGCAGATTAGTGATTTTAGCTTTTAGAGCTCTTTTAGAGTCTTATAAGAAGACTGGACAAAAATAAGAAGATGCCCATGCTTGCAAGTCTCCTGCACCACCCTCTGTCTGACAAAAGACGTTGCAGGAGAGTTTTCAGAGAGCCCTACCAGAGTTTCCAGGGCTGGGTGGAATTAGGGATAAAAGGGTTCATGGTAAACCATGGTAAAATTCCTGACGGTTAAGGTTACATAAGGTAATGGCTATGTTATTATTTTAATGTTTATGCAAACAGAAGGTGCATAGTGTTAAGTTTCTGATTTAAAACTAGACAATTACTTTTGTCACGATCACTAGCGAGCAGAACGGCGATCGTGTGGGTGCGGCGAGCAAGCAGCAGGCACACTGGCAAATACGGGGCAAAACTGGGGTTTATTACCGAAATGGGGGCAGGAGACGCTACACCACACCATAAGCACAACAAACTACAATGACGGACAGGGGAAACGAGTCAGACCAGGACTTAAATACACAGAGACTAATCAAAGTAAGCGGACAAAGCTGGAGAAGATCAGGGAGGTACACGTGGGTAATCAGGGGGCGTGGCACACACGAGGAGCGGACGCGCCGGGCATGACAACTTTCTTGCACTGGTTGCATTATAATTATTTGCTCTAGTGGGTATTGAAGGGGGGCTAGGCCGCGTGCTAACCTTTGTCACACTGAGAATGGGGAACTAACTGGAACTGGAACATAGGCAGGACAAAAAGGGGGGCTCCGGCCCTCCTCGAAGTGCAAGTAAATTTAGAAAAGCAGAAGGTACATTGACAGGGTCGCGGTGACATTAAGCTTATGCTTGACATGCGGGGACATAACAAGGGAGGGGGTCGCTGACGCTGCTAAATTGCAACATAACAAGACAAGGTAAAAGGGAACGGGTGTGGGGACTAACGCCAGTAATTTCAAAACAACACTTGTATGTTACGCCAACTGGAAAAATACCAACAAGAACAGTAGACGCCCTAAACGGGGTATAAAAACCAGACCCTGACAAGAGATATTGAGCTACTCTTGGTATGTACTGTTTTGTGCATCTAAGTGTGCTCCCTGATTGCAATCTGTGACGTCATTAAAGAGAGCTTACTTGCAACCAACCTTCGCCTCAGACTGCATCCTTCCCTCATCAACGGACTCGGTGGAGTCTAACTCCAACAATTTGGGGGCTCGTCCGGGATGAGGAGGAGGTTGTGCTAATTGGAACCAGAGACGGGGTCTTGCGGACGCGGACAGCCACGGGGCCCAGAGAAAAAGGTAGGCAGAGCCTGTTTTATCAAACTCTGCATATTGGCTATTCCTAAAAAGTGGCTGGAAGTGTCTCAGGATCTGTCAACCAATATTGGGGCGAGGGTTTGTTGGGGGTGTAGCTCTGAAGGGTCTGGGACCCTTGAGAATAGTATCGTTGTTGAAGGGTCTGGGACCCCTGAGAATAGTACCGTTGTGGAGAGGTCTGGAACCTTTGAGTAGAGTAGTGTTGTTGAAGGGTCTGGGACCCCTGAGAATAGTATCGTTGTGGAGAGGTCTGGGACCTTTGAGTAAAGTAGTGTTGTAGAGGGGTCTGGGACCCGTGAGAATAGTATTGTTGTAGAAGGGTCTGGGACCCAGGAGGAAAGCACCGGTGTGGAAGGGTCGGGGACCCTGGAGGAGAGAAGGGAGAAGTACTGTTGAGGAGGGTCTGGGACCCGTGAGGAAAGCGCTGTGATAGAAGGTCTGGGACCTGGGAGCCTTCGCAGGGGGTCAGGGACCCTGTAAAACAGAGGGCTCTCAGATGTGACGGTGGGTCAGGGACCTCCGTCACAGAACCTATTGGCAAGGGTCTGGGACCCGTCCGTGGATTGGCACCCCACCTACTGCTGGCAGGTAGTAGGACAGCTGGGACTGAGCAGCCCGGGGATATAGGACCCCCAAGCAGCTCGTTTGGCTGGAGGAGTCAGGTTCATCCTCCCGAAAACGGGTCATTGTAGGCCCGAGGTATAGAGTCCTCGAAGCTACCCTTGTAAATAAAGTGTATTTAGTGCGAGTTGGTGACTGGGGGTTGGTGGGGAACTGGTGTGAGATAAGGTGTACATAGAGCCATTTATTCTTTGCAGTTACGATTGATTACTTACTGTTTACTGTTTACTGTTGTCCGTGGCTTGATAATTGTGTGTGTGTTTATGTTTTGGTGGTGTTTATTGGTGGGGCACTCAGTGACAGCGAAAAGGTGTACTAAGTGTGGATAGGTCGACTAAGGTAAAATATGGATCACGAATTTGATAGAGAATTGGATGACGGAGGCTGGCGTCCACCAGTGCGCGGGCGGTGGAAGCCTCTGTCTGAACAAATGCAGTTGCTAAAAATAGCAGTGGGTAAAGCAGCACAGGAAAAGGGCAGAGAGAGAGAAGGCAGATGCGTGGAAGCGTATGGGTATTGCAGTGAAAAGTGCTGGATACAAGCCAGAGGATAGACAATCATTAGGAGCACTTTTATGGCGTAAGGAAAGGGAGCATAGAGGCCTGAAAGATGAGGCAGGATGTCAGCTGGACAAAGCAGGGGTGTTACAACGGGGAAAGTGGAGAAAAGAGGGAGAGAAACAGGAGTAGGAGAGGCAAGTGTGGGCTCACCTAGCCATTTTCTGGCAAGGGATCGATCACCTGCATAGGGAAAGTGGAGATAACGATAACTGTGACCCAGTCCCAGAGGGGCAGGGAACTAGGAAAAGTGACAAACAACCCCCGGCGTACACCAGCCGTGGGGGATTTCCCACCGCTCCCCCGGCGCACATATGTCCAGTAATACATGTTACCGGGGAAACGGTTCAGGTTCAAACCCAGGGGGAAGGGAACCTCCTGGGAAGGGATGGCGGTAGTGTGGAGGAAAGAGACTCGGATTGTGAAACCGCTAGGGATTCCGAGGGAGAAAGTACGGGCACCCCTGGTAAAGGCAGCACTAAGCAAGCCTTCCAGGAAAGGGTGATCAGAGAGCAAAAGGAGGAGGCAGCCCAGGGTAATCGGGGCAGCCTCACCCCTCTCCGAGACCGGGCACGGGTTAGGAGAGGGGAAGTTGAGATTATCGGTGAATTGTCGGGGTATTGTGAGGAAGATGAGGATGAGAAAGTGTTGATTGATTTGGACGGTGAACAATGCGAGGGGGTAGAGCCGGAGAGAAGGGAATCCTCAGGGAAACTGATTCTCAGGTCCCGCATTCTACAGCGGCGACCTAGCCTGAAGTCTAAGCAGTTTCCCCTATTAAGGGGGGCTTCAGGGGGCCCAGAGAGATACAAGCCGTTCTCTTTGGGGGACGTGCAGGCACTAGCAGACAAGATGCCCCCCTGCAGACGGGGGAGGTCACTGGATGGATAAATTAGACCAGCTGACGCAGGGAACAAAGTTGGCCTTGGGTGATTTCAGAGCAGTGGCTGCGAGGTGCCTCACTAAACATTCTCTGCAGGAAATAGAGGAAATGGCAGGGACACTCACTCGCGGTGACAGTGTGACGTAGTGCTGGGCTTGGGGGAAGCCATGCGGGAGATGTTCCCCGCCCCAAGTGGGGCTAGCATGCCAAAATTTTCGTGGGACCCTAAAACATCCCCCAGAGAATATCTGGATAAATGTAAGGAGGATTGGACGCGGAGAACTGGGTGTCACCCGGGGCAGGCGGGGGTTCAGCAGGAGTGGTTCCGGCGAGCGGTCCTGGAAGGTGTCCCTGAGCAAGTGAAAGCAGCTATTTTGGCTAATCCTGACCTCCCAGGCGCTGAGTCCCCCGTGTGGGATAGACATGTGTTGCATCATCTTCAGAGAGCGAGGGACGAGGCCACAAAAAAGGAAGGAGGTCTGAAAGATTTACAGACACAGTTGTTGAAACTGCAGGTGGGAGAAGCGAGACAAAAAGCACAGACTTACAAAAAGAAAGGGCAGGGGAGACAGATGGTGGCAGGAGCACCACCACCCCAGTTCGGCCCATGGGTCGGACAAAATACCAATTACAGTAATCGAGGTTGGGGTCCCCAGCAATGGGGAAGAGGCCGTGGGGGCCGAGGCCGGGGAGCCGGGAACTGGGGATGGGGCCGGGGTATGTCGCAAAGGTGGCCACCGCAGGGAGCTTGTTTCCGGTGTGGGGCTGTGGGTCATTGGGCCAGGGAGTGCGGGGCAGGACAGGCCCAAGGAGGACCCCCAGCAGGACAAGCGACTGCACCCAATCCACAGGCTGTTCCCGGAGGAGGGCAGTACCCCACCCTCACCGGATCCGAGGACTGGGAGTGGGGAGACCCCTCCCAGTGACGGTGCCCACGGGTGGCCCGGGACGCAGGGGGGGCAGACCCCATGCTGTCCCGAATGGTCATGGACAAAGAACTGCCGTTCTTGGTGGACACAGGGGCCACATATTCGACTTTGAATGTGATGCCTAACCAACAACATCTTTCCACCACTACAGTGACCGTTGTGGGCTTCTCCGGGGAAGAGCAGAAACTGCCAGTGACTAAGCCTGTGAGAGTGCGGTTGGGGGGACAGACCTTTCTACACCCGTTTGTGGTCTCCGCTGCAGTGCCTGTGAACCTTCTGGGGCGGGATATGCTGGTGAAGCTGGGGGCTTCAATTCTGTGTAATGCTGATGGTTTGGTTGTCACCCTCCCCGAAGGGACCCGCCTGCCATGTGACGGAGCGACAGGCGGCACCGGGCAGTGGCTGATGCAACCTGTGTCACAACACCCGGTGGCTGACATCTACTGGGGCCTCCTGCAGCCTAGCCCGGCGGGTATCCTGGCGGTGTACTCCGCGTGGCGCTCCTGGATCTCCCTCCTGGAACCCTACGTTCCTCCGCCCGACCCCCCACATGTGACACTGTTTTATGACCGAAATTCCACAGAATGGTATGGGGACCTGTTTTCTGAGCAACTGGAAGGCCACGAGTGGCAAGTTGCTTCCCAAAACATTTATGTAGGTCCCGAGGGGGTGGCCTCAGCAGTCCACCTGTCTCCGGAGCAACTGCCCTGGTACAGGATGGGAGAGGAGACGGTGCCACACGTCTCACTCGCCCTACATCCTAAGCATCAGGCCAAAGATTTAGGCCCAATGGTGAAAAGAGCCATTTCGGCTACGGACTGGGTTCTCACCCAGATCCCTCAAATCTCATACTCCCCCTCCTGCAGTTCCTACTGTATTCAAACTAAGGTGACAGACACAGCCAGGTTACAGCATGAACAATTGTCTAGGGACCATGGTAGGGAAAAAAAATGGATCATCCCTGTGCAGCAGCACTACTGGCTTCTCTGCCAGACTCACTGTGGTCCACCAGCCCCACTGATGTTGGTTTGGTGGACTGCACGCCCGTCGACTTCCTACTGCACCCCAGTGCTGGACCCCTCTGGGTCAAGCAATATCAACACAAACCAGCGGCAGAGGAAGGGATAGCAGAGACTGTAGCCGGTCTCTTACGGGCGGGTGTATTAGAAGGGTCCACTTCTCAGTGGAATACTCCTATACTCCCAGTAGAGAAGGCAGGAACAGGCAAGTATCGTATGGTGCACGACTTGCGCGCTATCAATGAGCTGCTGCTGACTCCCACTGTTCCGGTTCCTAATCCCTACGTCGCTCTCACCAATCTTACACCGTCCCAAACATGGTTCACTTGCGTTGATCTGGCTAATGCTTTCTTTTCTGTACCACTAGCACCCCACTGCAGGGATGTATTCTCGTTCACGTACAGGGGATGCCAGTTCAGGTACACGCGACTCCCACAGGGATTTGCTCTGTCTCCTGGGATTTTCAACCAGGTGTTGAAGCAGTCGTTGCAGGGCTGCCATCTCCCTGATGGGGTCACCCTCGTCCAGTACGTCGATGACTTGCTTATCGCGGCCCCGACAGCGGAGGCGGCGCTCGAGGCAACGCGGTCAGTGCTCCTCTGGCTGGCAGAAAAAGGATTTAAGGTCAGTAAGGATAAGATACAGGTGGCCCGGACGGTGGTGTCCTTCCTGGGGAGGGTCCTGTCAGGTAAGGGAACAGGGCTCTCTCCGGCCCATCGGTCAGCCATCCTGAATCACTCCAAACCAATTATTGTGAAGGACATGTTGTCCTTTTTGGGACTGACCGGCTACAGCCGAACTTACATTGCAGATTACACAGGTCTGACGCAACCCCTGAGGGCTCTGGTGCGGCCACATGGCCTGCGGAGCCTCAGCGCCACTCTGACGTGGGATCAACCTGCAGAGGAGGCTTTCATCTCTCTCAAGCAGAGGTTGGCCCAAGCAGCTGATTTGGCGTTACCTGATTATTCTCTCCCGTTTCATTTAGATGTTTCTGAAACTGGAGACGTCGTGAACGCCGTCTTGTTTCAGAAAAAGGGGGGAGAGAGGAAGGTATTGATGTATATTAGCACCAAACTCGACACCACAGAACAGCAACATCCGTCATGCACCAGACATGTGGCAGGAGTGGCAAAAGCCGTGCAGAAAACAGCACACATTGTGATGGGCCATGCCCTACACATCCTGACCACGCACAGTGTGGTGGCCTATGTGAACTCACAAACGTTCACAATGACGTCTCTAAGACAGCAGAGGCTCAGCAAAATTTTAGAGGCACCACATTTAACTTTTGTCCATGAGGGCATCAACATGGCTGATCGAATGGGGGGAGGGGCACCCCACGGATGTGAGGCCAGGGTTAGGAAAGAGGAAAAGGTCAGGGAGGACCTAACAGCCGAAAAGATAGAAGGTACGGAGGAGTGGTTTACCGATGGATGTTGTTTTCGAACAGAGAGTGGAAGTTTGCAAGCAGGTTTTGCAGTGGTAGCGAGAGAAGGCCTGGGATTCAGGACACTGAAAGCAGAAAGACTGGAGGGGGCCCAATCGGCCCAGAGAGCGGAGATCAGGGCAGTCATTGAAGCTTTGAAATTGGCCGAAGGTAAAGCAGTCACCCTCTATTCAGACTCAGCGTATGCGGTGGGGGCTGTGCATGTGGAACTCAGCCAGTGGCTGAGGGCTGGGTTCTTAACGGCAGGAAACAAACCGATTAAGCATGAGGCAGATATGAGAGAGTTAGCGGAGGCATTGATGCTTCCGGAGAAAATAGTTGTGGTAAAGTGCAAAGGACATGAGGGGTCAGGGACAGTGATAGCACAAGGCAATCAAGCAGCAGATGCAGAAGCAAAAGTGGCAGCGGGGTATGAGGTAAGCAGGCAGATGGTTACAGTAGAAGAGGAACTGGAGGGACAGGGCAGGCTGACCTCAAGCAGGATC
Source organism: Brienomyrus brachyistius (assembly GCF_023856365.1). Lineage (NCBI taxonomy): Eukaryota > Metazoa > Chordata > Actinopteri > Osteoglossiformes > Mormyridae > Brienomyrus > Brienomyrus brachyistius. Next base: position 5,962,777 of record NW_026042306.1, on the reverse strand, counting down.
CGAGTCATGCAGGCGCAAGCCTCCCCAGAGGAGAAGAACATGTGGGCAGAAAAGGGGGGCATAGAAACAGAGGGCCTGTGGTGTAACAGGGGGGGGGAAGCCAGCCCTCCCTATGGGAATTAGGCAACAGGTCATAGAGGAGGCACATGGGGTGGGGCATGTGGGGACAGGACAGATGCTTCACAATTTGAGAGCATGGTGGCATCCGTTCCTGAAGGATATGGTAAAGGAGTTTGTGAGAAGCTGTGAGATCTGTGCGCTGCACAACCCAAGACCCACGGTAAAACCAGAAAAGGGTCAGTTTCCAGCATGTCATAGGACTGGAGAGGAAATAGTCCTAGACTACACCGACATGATAATACCGGTGCGTGGGATGCGATATGTGCTGATGTGTGTGGATGCATTCTCAGGGTGGCCAGAAGCCTGGCCCACTAGGAGAGAAGACGGGGCCTCGGTGGTGAAGTTCCTAGTAAACCACTATATACCCAGGCATGGGTTCCCCGAGAGGGTGAGGTCAGACAATGGTTCACATTTCAAAAGCGAGGATCTGCAAAAGGCAGAAAGGGCGTTGGGACTTAAACATGCGTTCGGGACAGTGTATCATCCCCAGTCCCAGGGGAAGGTGGAACGCATGAACCAGACGGTCAAACAAAAATTGGCAAAAATCTGTGCACAGACTAAATTGAATTGGGTTGAGGCATTACCCCTGGCACTAATGTCAATCAGGTGCTCCATAAATCGGGGAACCGGGTTCACTCCGTTCGAGTTGCAGACAGGACAACAATTTTCGGGGCCCCACAGAGAACTCAAGTGGAAATCGGAACAAGAAGGGGTACGAACGGCCAAGGCATATTATGATGGATTACAAGTTCTTGTACAGGTTTCTCCAAGCAGGTCCAGGAGGCGAGACCAGAGGTTTGACCAGCCGAACCACATACGGCAAAGTGGGTCCTTGCGTCTCACACAGTGCGGCTGAAAGGCAAAGGTGAAACCTGGTACCATTGGAGCCAGTGCGCAGCGGTAGCAGAGCCCAGCAGATCCCTTGCCGAGATCCAGGAGGACCTCGCCGACAGCGCGGACCAACCTGGTTCGGGCGAACCGGCAGCAACTCAGGTCCCAGCAGTAGGGGCAGAATAATCCCCTGACCTGAAGCAACCAGCAGGGTAGTCCACCCCTGACTGAAAGAAGACGACTACACCTCATCCACCAGAGAAAGATCGGGACCAGGATGACGATGATCAAGATAAAAAGGGGGACTTTGGGGGAACGCAAGTAATGTGTATGACGTATAACGTGACTAACATGCCGATGGTGAAAATGTACGGTTCTGTCACTAAGGCGCTAGAAGGTCTCCACACCCTCTCTTACACCCTACATGAGCAGTCTGGTATCGTGCACGTGTGGGAGGACTGGATCGCCTCTAAGTTCGGCAGTGGAAGGGACTAATCGCTTCGCTACTTATATCAATCGCTACGTTTCTCGCAATAACCGTTACCTGTGGATGTTGTTGTATTCCCTGCCTGCGGGCTCTCGCTGTCAGACTGATCACCACCGCCATAGAGAAAAAGGCTGAGGAACCCCCTGACACGTATGTGCCCATGATGCCTCTGTTGCCGATTAAAGAGGTGGGGGAGTTTGAGGAGGGGGTCATCGGCCTGTCTCTGGTTAGTCTGGAGCGCCCGCTGTAAGTGGTGATTTCCTTGCGGAGATCAAAAGGGGGATACCGCAAAATTTCGCACAAAGCCATCCAATCATTAGAACCCGTAGTGATCTCCTTGCGGAGATCAAAAGGGGGATACCGCAAATTTTCGCGCAAAGCAATTTCATCATTAAAACCAGTAATGATCTCTTAGTAGAGATCAAAAGGGGGAATTGAAGGGGGGCTAGGCCGCGTGCTAACCTTTGTCACACTGAGAATGGGGAACTAACTGGAACTGGAACATAGGCAGGACAAAAAGGGGGGCTCCGGCCCTCCTCGAAGTGCAAGTAAATTTAGAAAAGCAGAAGGTACATTGACAGGGTCGCGGTGACATTAAGCTTATGCTTGACATGCGGGGACATAACAAGGGTAGGGGGTCGCTGACGCTGCTAAATTGCAACATAACAAGACAAGGTAAAAGGGAACGGGTGTGGGGACTAACGCCAGTAATTTCAAAACAACACTTGTATGTTACGCCAACTGGAAAAATACCAACAAGAACAGTAGACGCCCTAAACGGGGTATAAAAACCAGACCCTGACAAGAGATATTGAGCTACTCTTGGTATGTACTGTTTTGTGCATCTAAGTGTGCTCCCGGATTGCAATTTGTGACGTCATTAAAGAGAGCTGACTTGCAACCAACCTTCGCCTCAGACTGCATCCTTCCCTCATCAACGGACTCGGTAGAGTCTAACTCCAACAACAGCTAACAAAAAAGAGAAAAATGCAAAACCAAAGGAAGGCTTTCTTTTCTCTTAAAAGTCTTTTTTTCTAAACCAACTGAGAGTCAGTTAGAGGGGTGTTCATTATCACTATTGTTGCTGGCATTACTGAAAACGTGCCAATTTTTGTCAAGTGGCTACTTTTCAAATGCAGTCCCTGGCCAAGATGAAGAAAGCCATTAAGTCGGGTTAAAACAAAGTTCATGAAGACTACACGATGATATTAAGCACTGACATAACATACAACATTTTTACATGCAAAATATACAGGAAATATACACTGCAACAGGCTAGGATAGACAAATAACCAAATACACTTGCAAGCCTGACCACTTTAGACCCCAGATTAGAAACTGCTGGTGAATGAGCATATATTTTTTCCAAGTTTTGTTTACTTTGCTGAAAGCAATTTAAGGGCTTTCAAGTTCTCACAAATAATAAAAAAAACAAAGATTTTCCCACTATAGCCAGATCCAGTTTCTGTGGGGGGGGGGTGACAATTTGTAGTAACAACTATTTCCTGCTGAAAAACACTGGTAAACTATCCACATGTCTCTGAATATCTGTGAGTCCCGAGACCTCCATGACACATAGATATAAGCTGCCAGTGTTGATCGGCAGGAAATCTTCTCCAAAGTCCCACCACCACCTCACACCAATCCACCCAGGGCTGTAGATGAACAAACTTCAAATAAATTTGCTGTTAATACAAACCGGATCAACTTGTGGTTTGTGTCCACGTTGTACCAGAGACAAGGGCCCTGGTACAGAGTACATTCTGCGTACAACACAGCCGAGACTTGACAACCTTGATATGATGCTCATGGAATCAACCCTATGCATGGAGGCTGCAACTCTTCTCCACCGAACTGTAGCCCATTGACTGCAGCCTCCCTCTGACCATCTTGTAGCCTGCATTTGGTAGATCATTCTTGACAGAAGAAACCAAATTGTCAAGTTCCTCATCACTGATGGAATTATATGTGTCCCTAACACAGAGCTCATACTCTTTCATTCTTCTTAAGATTGTTCTTCTTGAAACACCCATCAGTGTGGCTATGCAAGGCACAGGAAGTTGTGTATGGAGCATTTCTTTCAAACGTTGTTCTTCAATCAAAATCTTGGGTCGTCCTTTGGTGGCAGTGACTTCTTGTGTGACACATGGGGCTGGACGTTCCAGATGTGCCCTCACAAGGTCAAAGAGCTCTTGCAAAGCCAGGGTGATAGCAGGAGGTACTTCAATGTGATTAGACAGGGCCTGCAGAAGATACAGCTCCTGATGACAAAGGAACTCCAGCTAATCCAAATTTAGTGGAGTCGCGCTGAATCCCATTTCTATTTTATGCAGAAGACTTTGGAGAAGGTGGTATCTGAGCTGTTCACAGAACAAATTATAGTTAATGAGGTGTCAAGATCTTGTCTCTGATCCACACACTAGGCCTACCATTCAAAAGTTTTAATTATGAAAATGAAATCTTTTTGTTTTGTGAGGTGCTTGTTCATGTATGATGATACATTTTATATAAAGTTAAATAAAATCCACCAAAAACACTTACTCAGTGGAGATTCCAATGTAGCAGGCAGACAACTTTATGGCTTTAATAATGAGTGTATTTAGCAGCTACAAGGACAAAAGATATTAAAAACCTCTCCATTCTAATGCTAATTTAATAAACATTAACAGATAGCACTTAAGGTGGTTTCGCCTATAGTCTGCTAACACTAACCCAAGAACTCATATCTGAGGAGCGCTCTTCCCAGGATTTGAATTTATTAAATTGGCTTTGTGATGTTGTATTAAGAAATGTTATTCACAATGCAATTTACCGTACATTGGCCCATTCTTTTATATACGGTAAGACGAAGCGGGAAATTCCCAAATTATGATAGCAGACTGTGAATAAATAATATTGCACGAGATACCAGCTATACCGCATTGAATGACAAGTACCCAGCCCCTTTGTTCCCTCTGATAATCATCAGTCCTACTCTGAATGCCTTCACCACTCTATTCCTGAATAGGTACACATTTAAATATGCTAGCAAGATCAAGGTATTGGGATAACCGTTAGGTTCGCTGTTCAGAGAGTTGCAGTGAAAACCATCATACACAGCGGCCCTTTCTGGATAAGATTACCTCCCTCTGATTTAACGGGTAAAAATCAAAGCAAGGTGCATTGCAATGTCTGACACCCAGCACACTACAGCATATAAAATACAGGTATCCATCGACTTCCGCATTTGGAACCAGGACCACTTGTTGCAAGTCAATTTGGGCGTATGTCAAGTTATACGAGAGAGGAAAGACATTAAGGACAGTATACACAGTACTGAAATAATAATGTACATATTAAACCACAGCACTTAATAAACAGATACTGCACTTACATTTCACGAAAAAAAAAAGCACAGATTGCACTAAGAAATCAAAAGATGCATGTGCTAGCAAACAGTGGGAGCTGAGGAAGAAGCAGTGGTGAAATACTTTATTGTACAGTACAGTAAGTTTCTTTTTATACAATGAAATAGCATACAGGGGGAGGCATGGTGCTGCAGTGGGTAGCACTTTTGCCTCACACCTCTGGGAGTCTC